>NW_028270143.1:51581080-52266080 GCF_037043375.1 Chiloscyllium plagiosum | reverse complement strand
CAGCGAAGAAAGTTACTTCAGAATACATTGGGATCGTGATCAGTTGGGCCAATGGGCTGAAGGGTGGCAGATGGAGTTTAATTTAGATAAATGCAAGCTGCTGAATTTTGGGAAAGCAAATCTTATCGGGACTTATACACTTAATGGTCCTAAATGGTTGCAAGCTTCTTGAGTGTTGTTGGAGCTGCACTCATCCAGGCGAAGTAGGGAGTACTCCATCAATTCCTGACTCATACCTTGTAAATGACGGACAAGCTTTTGGAAGTCAGGAGGTGAATTACTTGCTGTGGTATTCCTCAAATCTGACCTGCTCATGTGTTTTTGTGCTGAGTCCATTGAGTTTCTTGTCAATGGTAAACTCAAGGATGTTGATTGTGGGGAGTTCAGTGATGATAAACCATTGAGTGTCAAGGGGCAGTGGTGACATTGTCTCTTATTGATGATGGTCATAGCCTGGCCTTTGTGTGATGTGAATGTTGCTTGCCACTTGTCAGCCCAAGCCTGGATATTGTCTAGATCAGGGGTGGGGAACCTACGGCCTTAAGGCCACATGCAGCCTTCTAGACCATTGTGTGTGGCCTTTTGAATGAATCCAAATTTTGCAGAACAAATGTTTTATTTTTTATTAGTATGTTTTTTCGTCCTTTATTATTTTAATTTAATCTTAAAATGAATGTATTTAAAATACCAGAGAGTAAAAGAAAATTCAACGAAATAATCCTCACAGACTTACCGCCACAATTAAAAAATTGGTAAGTCATAAGGGCTATTGGTAAGTCTTGGATGCGGCCTTATTAGATTACAACTAACATATTGTGGGCGGCATGGGCGGCATGGTGGCACAGTGGTTAGCACTGCTGACTCACAGCGCCAGAGACCCGGGTTCAATTCCCGCCTCAGGCGACTGACTGTGTGGAGTTTGCACGTTCTCCCCGTGTCTGCGTGGGTTTCCTCTGGGTGCTCCGGTTCCTCCCACAGTCCAAAGACGTGCAGGTTAGGTGAATTGGCCATGCTAAATTGCCCGTAGTGTTAGGTAAGGGGTAAATGTGGGGATATGGGTGGGTTGCGCTTCGGCGGGGGCGGTGTGGATTTGTTGGGCCGAAGGGCCTGTTTCCACAATGTAAGTAATCTAATCTAATCTAATAATGTGGCCTTCCAGCATGAAAAGGTTCCCCACCTCTGGTCTGGATCCTGTTGTGTTTGAACATGGACTGCTTCAGCATCTGAGGAGCTGTGGATGATGCTGAATATTGTGCAATCATCAGCAAAAATCCCCACTTCTGACCTTGTGACAAAAGAAGGTCATCAATGAAGCAGCTGAATATGGTTTGGTCTCAGACACTACCTTGAGGAACTCCTGCAGAGATGTCCTGAAGCTGAGATGACTGACCTCCAACAGCCATGACCATCTTCCTGCGTGCCAGGAATGACCCAACCAGCAGAGAATTTCAGTTTTGCTCAGGCTCCTTGATCCTAGGTCAAATGTAGCCTTGATGTCAAGGGCTGTCACTCTCGCCTCACCTCTGGAATTCAGCTCTTTTGTCTATGTTTGAAATAAGGCTGTAATGAGATCAGGAGCTGAGTGGCCCTGACACCTAAACAGGGTGTCACTGAGCAGGTTATTGCTGAGTAGGTGCTGCTTGATAGCATTGTTGATTGACACCTTTCACATGACATATTGGGGCAATTTTCCACGTTGCCAGGTAGATGTCAGTATTGTAACTACTGGAATAGCTAAGGGAGTAGCAGGTTCTGGAGCACAGTTATTCAGTACTATTTCTGGAATGTTGTCAGAGTCTTTAGCCTTTGCAGTATCCAGTATCTCCAATCATTTCTCAGGAGTGAATTGTGTGTATCTCCTTATAGGTTCAGTTCATGCTTTATTCTGTGACACTCCTGAGACTTATTTTGGGATGTTTCATCATGTTAAAGATTCTATATTGTTTTGACTAGTCTGCATTTGAGGTTCCTTCATTTATTACAGTTCCAAATGGGGTTAGCACAAATTGCCAAGTTCCAGGTAAGGTGAGGTGAACTGGCTCCCCATTGGTTGATTGCAACAAGATTTACTTACAAAGAATCCTTTCCCAGACCAATATTTTAAAAGGAGCCAATTTAATCTGGCTTTCCTGAGTTAACAAAAGAGTGAACACATTAGTTCCAAACATAAGAAATAACAACGTGACACACATACACTCAGAATAGAAATGAGGTGAGTCAAATAAATAATAAGAATTGATAAAAAATATGGATCAGTTTCTAAGTTCTGTGAAGATTAGTCAATGGACATTAAGTCCATAACTTTGGGTGATATCCGTAGAACTGATCTTGGACAATAATCATTTAAGAGGTTTGGCCTAGCAGGCTGGCTGAAAGGACTTTGTCCTGTTTCCTTTTGACTGCACTTCACTTGCTTTCTGGCTTCCAGCAAAGAGAGGGAGAGAGAGACAGCTTTCTTTTCTTTTAATTTATAGTGCAAGGATAACTCATGGTTTTCTTAGCTATGACCCACAGAGCAGACACCTTGCCCAGTTGCACACACAGATTAGAGTTGAAACTGGCTTTTAACCCCTATTTTTGTGTATTCTTGAAATGATTAAAACATCTTCACTGCTTTCTCTTCTCCTGTCTTGGTTACGATTCTGAAACCTTACAGGAGATTACAGTTCAGTTTGCAGTGCATTGCTATTTTTAATATCCCTTCTCTTTGATGCTTGCTTGAAATTCATCAGCTGTGACTCCTTTCACACTAAAGATATTGCACACAGGCCTTCCAGACACTCACTGAATTACATTGGTCTGAATTTATGTTCAGAGTCATTTGTTTGGTTCTATGTGCTTTTCTAAAAGAAATGTAAGTTATAATTAAAAGTTCAATATGTCCTTATGTGATCCAGGTTTATGATTTGTGGTCACGACAATATATCAATGTATTAATTTTATTTTATTCAGGTTTTGTTTTTGTTATACAGTATTTTCCACCAACATATAGAACCTGAGACTTAATTGGCTGATCAGACTTTTGTTTGGGTGCTGCCTTCAGAGTAGCCTTAGCTGGAATTGCACTGACGTTGTTGCTGCTTTGGCCTTCTTAGACTCTTTTGCAGCCCTGACTGCTTATTCATATTAACTGTTGCACGTGTCATGTTTCTGATTCCACTTAGCCATAATCTCAGCAAGAGAGGCACCTGTCATAGCTCATTGGAACTTCACTGCACAATGGGAGTGCTTTCTCTGCATCTCTTCAGACTACCCCCTTGTGCCTGTACAATACAGTTAGTCCAGGTGATCTGTCGAGTATCTCTATTGAAGAGGAATGTTGACTCACATTTAGAATTCAGAAATTGGAAAACCTTCCCATTAATCCTGGCATGGCAGTTCCTGTGACCTGGGTATATTTTACATCCATTAAAACTGCATAGATTCATGTTGACTGTTAAGATGGTGTGAGGGAAGAATGTGCCAAGTTGTTAAAAATTTTCAACCATTGTTAAGTTCACAGAAAGGCATAGCAACAACTTGCATTGAAAGAGCATCTTCAATGATGCTCACAGAAGCATGATAGAGACAAACATTGACATCAAGCCAAATAAGGAAATATTAGGACAGGTGAAAACATTTGATTAGAGGTAGGTTTTGAGGAGCATCTAGAAAGAGAATAGAAAGGCAGTAAGTTTTATAGAGGAATTTAGGCAACAATGTGGAACAATTCAAATTGGGAATGTTAAAGAGGTGAGAGTTGGAGGAGAACAGATACTTTGGAAGGTTTGGAACTAAAGGCGATGAGATAGGTAGCTTGGGGAAAAGCTTGAGGAATGAGAATGACAAATTTAAAAGCAAAGTATTGCTGAACCGAGAATAAGCACAGGGTGATGGATGAATGGAACAATGTGAATTAAGATATAGGTTGCAGTTTTGGATGACTTCATGCATCCTGAGGGTGGAATGTAGGACAGTCAGAAATGCTTTAGAATAGTCATGCATAGAGGCAATAAAGCAATGCACGACGATTTCAACAGTAACAAGTTAAGCGGGGATAGAGTCAGATGATCATCTGGAAGAAGTAAATGATTTTAATGATACACAATATGTGATCAGAGCTCATAACATATTAAATATTGTGAACAGTCTGGTTCAGTTACATAGAGTTATCAGGGAGAGGGATGCATTCAGCAGCTAAGAAATTAGAGATTGAAAACAATGTGTTTCCTCTCTCAATTTTTTATTTATTAAGATATTCTTGCACATTTGGCAGTGAATGTGATGATAATGAAGGTGTCAAGGGTGATTTGGGTGAGTTTAAGCTTGGATGGGAGGACAGTAAAGCTTTACCCTCAGGTGAAATATCACAGAGTGTGGAGCTGCAAAGTAGAAGAGATCAAGGACACATCTTTGTGGACAGGATCCGTTAGTGAAATAGCAAATGAGGTCATTGCAGGTGATTTGAGAGATGCCACCCCAGTCACCACAATGACAATGGACAGGTTGGTGTGATCAACTATGTGACAGAAGGAGGTCAGGGATTCAAACATAGAATCACAGGAATGATGGGTGTGGAATAGAGGAATGGCAACATGCTTAAGGGCTTTGGAGAGAAAAGGAGTTTGGAAATGAGTTGTTAGCTTTCAAGGATAGAGACTAGTCCAAGTGTTGGTCTTTGAGGAATGGGCCAGTAAAAGTAGATAGAAAGCTGTGAGGGAATATACAGTATTTGAAGAGGGAGAACTGTTCACAATATCCGGTAACCTGAGAACCAGGAGGGATATTGGATTGCCAGTGGTTTAATGAGAATCAAGGGGATCAAGGAAGGTGAAAGCCTACTTCATGGCCAGGTTTATCTCAGAGAAAGCATGTGGAAGGCAAGAAGTGAGTTCAGGACTGATTTAGGGTGGGTCTTTACAGAATGTTTAGCCTGCTGGGCTGGAGAAGGGAAGGAAAGCAGAATATACAGTTGCCTGGATGGTATCAATCATATTGGAAAGAAACCCATGAACCCCTCACACATTGGTGGAGGTTAAAGTGGTGGTTTAAGAAGATGGAAGGGATAGAAGCATGTGGGGATGGTTATCTTTTACCCCCAGGGTCATATTTGAATAGCGAAAGTATTAAGCAGGTGAAATGAGAGGATGATAGTACGGTATGTGGGCCTGCCACATCTGACAATGAATGGCTAAATCGTTTGTCATATTCTTTCAAGTCTGTATCCCTTGGACATAGAGGATATGAGATGAAGATTGTACAAGGGATAAATGGACAGGGTGCAAGAAAGTACTCAATATTGATCCCAAATGCTGGCCCATACAGGCTGATACCAGGATTTGCATGACAATGTTTCTGCCTCTATGGCTGCCTCCAGACATGTTGTCCAATTAAAGTTGGCAGGCAGGGTCCTAATGTTGCAAATCCAATCAGAAATCTATCAACTCTGAAGCCTCAGCAGTGTCCTCAGGTAAAATGAATGCTGCTGAGACAGCTAGGAAACCTAGGGGCCATCTTTAAAAGTGAGACATCATCCTAGAAGAAAGTATGATTTAAAATTCTGTATTTCTGTTGATGCAAAGCCCTGACAATCAGAAAGGAAATCCTTCCAATCCTTCCACAGGGTCTTTGGGGCTGCAGGGGTGTTCATCCCTGCCCATTCAACACCCTCCCTGCACCCCTCCCTACCCAACCCCCCCCCCCCAAATTCCCTTTTGGGTTATGGAACCTCTGGCTCTGATTATCCCTGAGCTTCCACAGAGAGTCCATATCCACAAAACTAATGGTCTCACCACATGGCTGGAGATCTCCTTGGTAACCCTGTTCAGTGGCTTCTAGAAGGGCCTTAATTTTGTAAGTCAGAGGCCTAGCTCTGTGAAGAGAGCAATCAACACCAATCGTAGCCCACTGCAGAAGACCTCCCTGGCGTTGCCAGGGTGTGGCTTTTTATCATCTTATATAGCTGTCCATTCCCATCATCTAGGGTCTGTAAAACTGACGGCATAGTTTCAGTGCAATCTGAGGCATTAAAGTTGGCAGTATATCATGGATCTGGTCTACATGCTTTTCTAAAAATGCTGCAATTTTGTATGAAGTACTGTACTTCAATGTACTGTGCACATTTCCTCCAATTTTACTGAAAACAAGCCTAAGTTCTAAAAGAGCACATTTATGATTACACTAGAAACAGTGAAAATAAATCATCTCAAATGTATCTGCAAAATTCCTACATTTAACTGACATAACTTATCATAAAGTTCTTTAACATCAATGTCCATCAGAATACATCATTCATAATGTCAGCCATCCTGAGAACCTCTTGAAATAAAACTAACTAATTTCAAATTCTGGGCCAATTTGAACTGTAGACACCCATCCACTGAGAACTGAGTAGAGGTTTAATTTATTACAATTGTTCCCCATAAGCTTGAAATGAGCGCAATTTCATCTAATCAAGAGGGGCTGCATACAAACAAGTGGTGATGTGACTTAAATCTTGTGCCCAGCTATTGATGTTTTATTATAGGTATGGATGTAAAAGAATCACACCTTGGAGCTTGAACCAATGGAATTTTCAATTTTTGCTTAGACATCAGGCGTCTTAATATGCCTCTGGTCTTGGGTACTGTTGATTGAGCTTTATTGTGAGACAACAAAGGCTAAATTTCCCTTGGCTTTTTCAATAGGTAGATGTCGGGAGACATAATAATAAAAAGGCAAATCAAATCAATGAAGGTTGGCAAATTTAATTAACTGTGACATTGTGCATTTTGTGGAAACTATTTCATTAACTGATTGGTATCTCCATTAAAAAAAGTCATTACGGATGTGAATTAACTTGTAAGCACATCTAGCTTATTTATATCTCCTAAATTATATATCTTTCTTTCATGATTTTCTCTGTATGAATTAATCCTTTAGATGCATTTCCATGAATTTGTTGATGCTTTGCTTTTCAAAAGTAGTGAAAAGATAAAGTCTGTAAAATCCTCAAACAATGACCACACTTTTTGTAGGAAATTTACTGTTCCTGAGGTTGTCGAGGTCTAGACTTTGAACCTAAACCTAGTCTGGCTGTATAAGATTCGGATTCATTTCAAAGCTGCAATTCGTGGGAATGGGTGAACTGTAACTATTAATTTAATCATTAAAAATGTAGCTTAATTCCAAACAGAATCAAAAAATGAAAGAAAAACAATTTTAGAATGTAATTTTGACATTGGTGGAGCACGTCTATTAACTAGTGCAAATTTATCCATCAGTGAAATTCTTTGGTACTGCAGAGATAATGCAGAATCCTTAAATGTCATTGCAGTCAATCAGTTTATGTTCAGAACCACATACAGTATTGCCTTCCAAACAAAGTCTTAATCTTAAAGACTTTTGTGTTGCCTGTGGTATTTAGCTGTGGCAAATCTCTGAATTATTTCAAGACATTTTGTTTATATGCAATTGTGAGAGATATAATGAAATTTTTGTTGGACAACTATACAGCAGTCTACATGCCTGGCAACAAAAGTTAGTAGTACGTATTGATGAATGACACTATATGACTAACAAACAGGCAGAAGTGAGGACTGCAGATGCTGAAAACCAGAGTTTAGATCAGAGTGGTGCTGGAAAAGCACAGCAGGTCAGGCAGGATCCGAGGAGCAGGAAAATCGATATTTTGGGCAAAAGCCCTTTATCAGGAAGGGCTTTTATCCGAAACGTCGATTTTCCTGCTCCTCTGAGGTTACCTGACCTGCTGCGCATTTCCAGCACCACTCTGATCTAAACTATGACTAACAAACATACATGCACTAATTTTAGAAGCAGACAAGTTGATAATTGTTTTACCGGCCCTGTTTCTCTTTTTTGTAGTTTACCCTTCAGCTGGGAAGTGGAGAGGTAGAGATGCGGGAAGTTCAGAGTTTGATGTTGACTGTTGTTCAAAGCAGTTAGTACCTGAGAGGGTTAACCAACATCACAAGATAAGCTCTTACCATCAGGACGTAAAGGACTGATCTTGGGAGGACCTTTCCAGTTTCTTACCAAGTCAGTGTGAGAATGTTTCAGTAACAGTAATGTATACTTTCTCATAGGTTGAGCCTGATGCCTTACAAGAGACCATCATAGGTATGTCAGATGTAATCTAACAAGCTATTAAGTATTATATAATGAACATTTATTATATCAAGCCTATCTTCTGCTGAAGACTTTATGTGGGCATTCTTCCTCATTTGGCTTCAGTAACTTGGATTAATACCAATAGGAAGAATTGGAGGCAATTAATCTACCTAAGACATTTTAGGTAGTCCTGGTGAATATGACCACAACAGAAACCACTGATAGTCTGAAAACAGATACATATAGCAGGATTTTATAACCAGCTTTGTGACCCTGATTTTGGGCCTAATTATCTACTTCTGATCTCACTATCCTTTTATGGATGGTAGAGAGATCAGTCAGAATGCTAGTATCTCTGCAGGTTAGGCAGGAAAGGTAGGTGCTGCAGATAACAGACCAGTGAACGTGAAAGCTCCTCGAAATAGATGAATCCATTAAACATTAAATTAATAGATTGCTTGTGCCAAGCAGAAAGCATTCTCAGATTAGAGGGACAACTTCTGCAGAGGCATGATTGGGCTGACTGTCATGTTGGAGACCCCTTTGTTTGAAGGAGGGAGCCTCAGTGTCTAACAGCTCCCTGGACTGCCATTATTCAGTCAGACTTGATACGTGGCATGGGGCTGTACTGCTGTGGGCGAAAACCCTGTGAACCCAAACACCTGCCTCTCACTGGGGCCTTAATTATTGAAATTGATTGCCTGCCTCCATTCAGAGAGGGTAATACACAACCTGGCCCATCATTGGCTAACATCCCAAGGCTACAGGAATGTCGAGAGCAGTGTTCAAGTGTGGATTTGCAATAATTTTCTGGATCTCACTGCAGCGCCCTCCCACCTTTCCCAAGCCCAACACAGTGAGGCCCAAAATGCTGCTGTAATAGTCCAATGTTTGACAGGAAATGCGATCTCGGGTGGCTGGATGACACAAACGTACAGCTGGAGTATCACCACCCTCCCCACCTCCGTAACCATTAGCTATTGCCCTTGTGCTATCGGCCTTGATTCTGAACAATTAAAATGTACCAAATGCATTCTAAGAAAATATGTGTATCGTTATTAACTTCTAAAATAACTGTTTCAGTAACTCAAATGAACAAAACTACCTATTTTATATCACACAATATAATGAGTTATTTTTAACCTTGGGTGGAACATCATTGTACTTTTAATAAGGTGCCTTTGTTCTCCAGCTCAATAATTACCTGTTGACCCTAATTTACTGGAGCCAGGTTTATTTAAATAAAACATTTGGTGGGCTTCTGTGCAAAATCTTTGCCATAAATTTCAGGGTTTTATTTGCACAAGCAAATCATCAGCAAGGTTTCCCTGTAGTTGAGAGGAGGATTGACAGTTGCAGGTGAGGCCAGACTTACTGACTGGGGAAGGAAGGGACAGGGTGTTAAGAAGTACTTCAGACAGTGACGTCCTGTATGATCCACATCTTGTGATTATGAGAGACTAACCATTTGTTTCAACAAGTACAACCTGAGAATCAACAACACAACTGCTACATGGCTGCTGAGACTCTGAGGCAAGTAGTTCAGGTGACCAACTGGACCACTCTCTGCAGATTGTGGGAGGGCTGGCTTTCAGTGAAAGTCCATGTAGGTTCCCAACCAATACTGCTGAGTGTCTGTTGAGTTAACCCAGTGATCCATTGGAGAACAGATCCTTGGGCAGCTGCGTGACTAGACAAGTCTCTTTCGAACTGAGTTTCCCTGCAGTGCAATGCCATTCCAAGGAAGCAGTAGAATTTGTGACCTTGGTCAACAGAGACTGCATCAGGTTGGGTTTGACAAATCACTGGATGGGACTGGCCAGTCTCTCCATGTTGGAGAGGATCGGTTTCAGGTTGCCACACACTATGAGCTGTTTTATTTTCATCTTATTTCTCTCAGAGCATCACAGAGATGTTCGAAATCCAAACCGTTTATTTCAATGAGATGCCGTTGTTCTCTAGCTCAATGGCTGTCTGCTCACCCTTACTTACTGGATCTAAGTTTATTTAAAAGAATATTAGTATGTTCCAGAATTATATGATGACTCAAGTGTCACTTTGAAATTAGTGGGTACGATGTTGTGGGTACCACAGAGACATGGCTGTAAGGGGACTAGGGCTAGAAACTGAATATCCAAGGATATGCATTCTATCAAAAGGACATGCAGATAGGCAGAAGGTTGCCTTGTTAGGAAGAAATGAAATTAAATATGTGATATTGTAAACTGCAGAACTTTAATAGCTGTTCAGGGATTAAATAATTACCAATAACTCTTTCTGGAACAGACTGTTTCTTGAGGTGAAAGGGACAAGAAGAAACTGTTATAAAGGAACTAAAAGCAACATGCTAGTCATAGATTAGAATCATTGACTCATAGAATCCCCACAGTGTAGAAAGAGGTCATTCGGTCCATGAGACTGTACTGACTCTCCAAAGACCTGCCCTCCCAGACCCAGCTCCCCAACCCCCCACCCCCATATTCCCACATCTACCATGGCCAATCCACCTAAACTGCCCCTCAGAAGAAGGAGTAAAAACACCATAGAAAAGCTGTTTCCTGGAGAGAAGAGTGTTAACACTGAATGTAACAAGAAAACGGTGATGCCATGCACCTGCATGGTAAGCAGGTAAGAGGGTAAGCTATAGACTATGGGCGGCACGGTGACTCAGTGGTGCGCACTGCTGCCTCACAGGGCCAGGAACCCGGTTTCAATTCCATCCTCGGGTGACTGTCTGTGTGGAGTTTGCACATTCTCCCCATACCTGGGTGGTTTTCCTCTGGGTGCTCAGGTTTCCTCCCACAATCCAAAGATATGCAGGTTAGGTGAATTGGCCATGCTAAATTGCCCATAGTGTTCAGGCTTGCCTAGGTTAGGTGCATTAATCAGGGGTAAATATAAGGGAATGGGTCTGGGTGGGTTACTCTTCGGAGGGTCGGTGTGGACTTGTTGGGCTGAAGGGCCTGTTTCCACACTGTAGGGATTCCATAAGCTAATCTAATTTTATAAACTTGATGACTCCAGAACTGTAATCAGTGCTGTGGATGAATGGATCTAAAGGATCATCAATAATGTCACATCTAAACTTCAGAAGATATAAAATCTTATGCAAATTAAGTTTTAAGATTCTACAGTAATCGAACTGCACAGAACCATGCATAATTATCGAACTCTGTACACATCTAGAGAGAGATGCTGTTGGTTGGATTGTAGCTAAATTCCACCTTAATTTGGTAATAGCGAAGTTGAGTCGTGAGGCTTAACTTGCTTACTTGAGGGCTCTTATTTTGGCTGCTTCATGTAACATAGTTTAAGTAATTGTTTCAGTATTGGATTGTCTGTGAGGTTTCTTAATAAGTAACCAAATTAATGGTAGCCTGTGGTAATTTACAGACAACAAATCAATAGCAAGAAGTAATACAGAGTTGGAAGGCGTAGAAGCTGTGTGGGTGGAGTTGGGGAAACATAAAATACCCTGATGGGAGTAATGTACAGGCTTTCTAGCAGTAGTCAAGATGAGGGGCAGAAAATAAATCAGGAGATAGAAAAGGCATGTAAGGAAGGCACTATTAGAATAATCACTGGGGGCTCAGTATGCAGGTGGACTGGGAAAATTAGGTTGTTATGGCATCCCAAGCAAAGGAATTCATGGAATGTCTATGAGATGGTTTTTGGAGCTGCTTGTAGTAGAACACACTAAGGAACAGGTCATTCTGGAGTTGGTGATGTGTAATGTTGTAAATTTGATTAGGGAGCTTAAGGTGAAGGAGCCCCTAGAGGACAGTGACCATAATATGATAGAATTCACCCTGCCGCTTGAGAGGAAGAAGCTGGAATCCGATGTAATGATATTATAATTGAATAAGGATAACTGCAAAAACTGGAGGGAGGAGCTGGCCAGAGTTGAATGGAAGGGGAACCCAGCAAGGAAGATGTAAGAGCAAGAATGGCAGGTGTTTCTGGAGGTAATTCGGGAGGCACAGCAGAACTTCATTCCAAGGAAGGAGAAATATAAAAACAGGCGGCGAGGCAACCATGTCTGACAATGGAAGTCAGGGACAGCATAAAATCACAAGAAAAAACATACAATGTGGTGAAGTTTAGTAGGGAACCGGAGCATGGGAAACCTTTAAAAACTAATGGATAACCGAGAGCAATAAGGGAGAGAAGATGAAATATGAAGGTAAGCTAGCTGGTAATATAAAAGAAGATTGCAAATGACTTTCCTAGATATATAAAAGGTAAGAGAGAAGCAGGAACGGAGATTGGATCACTGGAAATGAGGCTAGCAAAGTATTTATGGGGGCAAAGGAATGGTGGAGGAACTGAATAGGCATTTTGCATCATCTTCATGGTGGAAGACACCAGTAGCATACCAGAACTTCAGGAGAGTCAGGGGGCAAAGATGAAGAGAAGGTGCCGGGAAGGTGAAAGGTCTGAAGGTGGATAAATCACCTGGACTAGATGGAGTATACCCCTGAGATGGTTGAAGAGATTGTGGTGATCTTTCAGGAATCACCATGGTCAGGGAGGGTCCTAGACCACTAGAAAATAGCTAATGTGACACCATGAAAAGGACAGGTAAGTGGACATGAAGAATGATGGATCTGCCAAGGTCCTATTGATTAGTGGAGGAGGCTCAAGGAACCAAATGGCCTATTCCTGTTCCTATTTCTTATGGTTTTATGGAAAGAAATTCACAAAAAATGTCCAACACAATTGTACAGATCCAGAAGATAGAATGGATTGACTTCTCATAGTTCCTTTGATTCCCTGTTGATGAAATAAAATTGCTGATGATTTCAGAATGATAATCTTCAGATCAGGTTTCAAATTCAGGTGGGAAACAGTTACAAATTCCAATATTGATTTTTTTTAGGTTTTCAAACTACCTCACGAAGAGAGCGGGCTTTTAGTTATCTTTGTTTTAAGAATCTTCTCTTACTGAATAGAGTAGAGAGTGATGCTTTTTCAGCAAGCTTCTTCAAGATCTCACACCATGTCTCAGAAATTTTATAGCAATCTCAGTCAAGGGCTGTTGCTAAGCAATAAAGAACATAAATCCTATGGTCTCCAAGAAATTGCATGATAAATCCTCTTCAGTCCAGAAATATCTGAGTGCCATTTTTCTGTTTCTCATAGTCCATAGAAGTATATTTATTCAAATTCCTAACAATATTCCTAACAGGATGCTTGTTGTTCGTGAGTACCTTGTGCATTCCAAAGTGAGCATCTTCCTTTTACTGTAGCCTCTAAGGTATACATGTTACTGCTGTCTGAACTAGTTGCCTACAACAGTGGTAACAATTACTATTGCGACTTCTGCGACTTCTCCCTCACACCTTCCCCTCCTTCTGTTCCTCCTCAGTTAAAGTGGACCTTGCTGCTGGGAGCATGGGCAATGATAATATTGGAAGAGTCACATTAGATGGATTATGTGTCAAGATCATATTGAGCTCAAAATTGAGTAGAGGGGATTAAGGATGAGGAATAGTTGTACATCTATAACAAAATTGGAGTACTCACAGAATTCCAGACGACATGTCTCCTGCTTTGTTGCAGTTAGGACATCTCCTACACCACTCCTGATTAGTACTGGCACTGCATCCTCAGGATAGTGTTGTCATGGAGTCCTGATTCTCTTTCCTTTGTCAGCTAACTGTAGGTATCCATTGTGTGCTATCTTGATCTGTAAGAGAAAGAATGCTAATTGTAAACAAGTGTATTGACAAGTATGTCTGATACCACACATGGTTGGAGAGCTAGGAGTTTTTGCCTGTAGCTGGAGTAATTATAGTCAATTGTGTGAGGTGCCTAATATTAGTATCTAGTTTGATGATAGATGTTGTGTGTTAAGGTTTTGATACACATGATGGTGTAGCTATTGAGAAATAACTTTGGATATCTTACTTTATACACTCATTAAACTCATTATACAAATCATTAAATCTGGTGTGCCACGGGAGTTATGTAGAGTCATAGAGTCATAGGGATGTACAGCAGGGAAACAGACCCTTCGGTCCAACCCGTCCATGCCGAACAGATATCCCAACCCAATCTAGTCCCACCTGCCAGCACCAGGCCCATATCCCTCCAAACCCTTCCTATTCATGTACCCATCCAAATGCCTTTTAAATGTTGCAATTGTACTAGCCTCCACCACATCCTCTGGCAGCTCAATTCATACTCATACCACCCTCTGAGTGAAAAAGTTGCCCCTTAAGTCTCTTTTATATCTTTCCCCATCACCCTAAACCTATGCCCTCTAGTTCTGGACTCCCTGACCCCAGGGAAAAGACTTTTCCTATTTACCCTATCCATGCCCCTCATAATTTTGTAAACCTCTATAAGATCACCCCTTAGCCTCCAACAGCCCCAGCCTGTTCAGCCTCTCCCTATAGCTCAAATCCTCCAACCCGGCAGCATCCTTGCAAATCTTTTCTGAACCCTTTCAAGTTTCACAACATCTTTCCGATAGGAAGGAGACCAGAATTGCATGCAATATTCCAAAAGTGGCCTAACCAATGAAGCAGGACTGCAGGCTTTCACTCCTCACTGATATCCTCTCCCCATCCTCTCCCTCACCCACTGTGGATGCAGGACATACTTCCTCTGCTGTAACTCCCTCCACCAGTGCTACTCCTGAGAACCTGTCAGTCCTCTTTGATTTGAACCATTGCCCATTATTGAGTGCATGGAAACGACATACACCATTCCACAACAACATTCCTAATCAGTGTGAGTGCTAAATGTACAGGCCCTCACTTTAGTATCTCCAGGCACAATTAAACCATCATTATCAGTAAATAACTCCAGATCTTTAAGTAGGTGTTGTTTATTAGCACAGCACTCACTTAGTGCACATTTCGCATTCCGTAAAGAGGCGTTAAGAATCCAGACACTGACCTTTGTTGTTAATTACTTATCATTTCCAATATCTTTCTTGCAATAATAAAACTGAATTTTATTTTCATACTGCTGCAGATAATTTTTCCTAATCTTTATCCGAACAAGTCAGTACAGCAGAATACCATTGAGTCTACAGGGACTTTGGTTAGCTTAAATTTCCAATACATTTTGGGCTGTTATGCAGCCACTTACCTTTATGAGGCCATGTTTCACTACATTTTATAGAGTCATAGAGATGTACAGCAGGGAAACAGACCCTTCGGTCCAACCCGTCCATGCCGACCAGATATCCCAACCCAATCTAGTTCCACCTGCCAGCACCTGGCCCATATCCCTCCAAACCCTTCCTATTCATATAGCCATCCAGATGCCTTTTAAATGTTGCAATTGTACCAGCCTCCACCACTTCATCTGGCAGCTCATTCCATACACTTACCACCCTCTGAGTGAAAAGGTTGCCCCTTAGGTCTCTTTTATATCTTTCCCCTCTCACCCTAAACCTATGCCCTCTATTTCTGGACTCCCTGGCCCGAGGGAAAGACTTTGTCTATTTACCCTATCCAAGCCCCTCATGATTTTATAAAGTTCTATAAGGTCACCTCTCAGCCTCCGAATCTCCAAGGAAAACAGCTCTAACCTATTCAACCTCTCCCTATAGCTCAAATCCTCCAATCCTGACAACATCCTTGTAAATCTTTTCTGAATCCTTTCAAGTTTCACAACATCTTTCCGATAGGAAGGAGACCAGAATTGCATGCAATATTTCTGCGCAATTCTTTAGAATGCTGGCTGTAGTTGATTTTGCAGAGTTAATTTTCAACCTGAAATCAATGGAAAAATAAATGGTGTGATTTCTACATCAAATTTTGATAATCAATTCCAGTTTTACATCAAAGTTGGCAAGTTAAAGGTTTCCCTAGCTCTTTTTCACATTGCATTCCTTGAATCTGGTTCCATGTATATAGGGAGTGTTCAAGCCAATATGTAAAAACATTGTATGAGGTCGGGTCTCTTAATTTGTAACCAAAAGACGAGTCGTATTTCTGCTACCACAATGTTAGGATCACAAAATCAACTCACATGTCCAGCCTACAATAAGCCATTGTGGGTCCATTAAAATGATGTTAAACAATGCTACATTGTACATTCATTAAAATAATGTCAAACATTGCAATGTTGCAACATTTAAGGGGTGCAAAATGAGAAACATATGATTATATAAATAATCAATATATAAATAATATTCAACTGTGTTGAAACATATCCAGATAACAATGGGGCTTCAAACATACTTTTTAGTTCTATTTCTTCACAGAGGGCTGTTTTCAAATCAGCTATCATCTCCAAGCTTTTCTTTCCAAACTTTGGTGTGTCTTAATCTTTCTGCACACATGCTAATACTTTCATATTCATATCTTTATTCCTTTGGGGAATGAGTTGGAAAGATTAACAGGTTTATTATCAACATAACATGCACATTCTTTCCATGACCAATAAATCCAGGAGTGGGACTTGATCACAGAGTTTCTGGCTCAAAGGCAGGGACACAACCTACCGAGGCACAAGTCATCACACTAATGCTTTGAGGCTCCCTCATGATATCATTGCCCATGGTGTTATGGCTGTCTGATCTTTCAACGAATTCATGGTGATTCAGAACTTGAAACTGAACTGAAAGTAGGATTACTACAATCAGAAGAACAACAAAAGGAGGCTTTCATCTTTGTTGTTTGGGCAGTGTTCAATTGTAAACCCACAGCTGAATATCTTCGGGTGAGTCATCATTTCTTTGTTGCTTTTGAATCTGATAAAACAAGCTTGCAGCTTTACAATTTCAGCTCCTGGCCTAAATGATGCCAAATAACTTTTATCAATCTTATCAGCCTTTCTAAATTGGGTACTCCAAGTATAAAAGGAGAATGCCGCACGGCTCAGCCAGCATTACTGACTTTATTTCCTTTGTGCAACTGATCTATGCAACCAGCATAAAGATTGAGGATGCATTTTGTCTAATATGTTTATTAAAAACGTTTGAGGAGAGGTGCAGATATATCCAGCACAGCACTTGTTTGTGATGCAGATGTCTCAAAACTCATCAGGATTGAACAGTTCTACAAAGAAATAAAGAAAATTTACAGCCCAGGAACAGGCCTTTCGGCCCTTCAAGCCTGAGCCGATCCAAATCTACTGTCTAAACCTGTCGGTCAATTCCTAAGCATTTGTATCCCTCTGCTCCCCACCCACTCATGCATCTGTCCAGATCCATCTTAAATGAATCTACCGTGCCTGCCTCTACCACCTCTGCTGGCAACACGTTCCAAACACCCACCACCCTCTGTGTGAAGTACTTGCCACATGCATCCCTCTTAAACTTTCCACCTCTCACCTTGAAAGCATGACCTCTCGTTATTGAATCCTTCACCCTGGGAAAAAGCTTGTCTCTATCCAACCTTTCTATACCCTTCATGATTTTGTCAAACTCAATCAGGTCCCCCCTCAATCTCCTTTTTTCTAATGAAAATAAACCTAATCTACTCAACCTCTCTTCATAGCTAGCACCTTCCATACCAGGCAACATCCTTGTAAACCTTCTCTGCACCCTCTCCAAAGTGTCCACATCCTTTTGGTAATGTGGCGACCAGAAGTGTACACAGTATTCTAAATGCGGCCGAACCAATGTCTTGTACAGTTTTAACATGACTTGCCAGCTCTTATACTCAATACCCCGTCCAATGAAGGCAAGCATACTATATACCTTCTTGACCACTCTATCACCTGTGCAGCAAACTTCAGGGTACAATGGACCTGTACTCCCAGATCTTTCTGCCCATCAACTTTTCCCAAGGCTCTTCCGTTCATTGTATAATTCGCTCTAGAATTAGACTTGCCTAAATGCACCAACTCACATTTGTCTGAATTGACAGCCATCTGCCACTTTTCCTCCCAACTCTCCAGTCTATCTATATCCTCCTGTATTCTCTGACAGTCCCTTATGCTTTCTGCTACTCCACCAATCTTTGTGTTATCTGTAAACTTGCTGATCATACCAACAGTGCCCTCTTCCAGATCAGTTGTATATATTAGAAACAACAGTGGCCCCCACACTGACCCCTGTGGAACACCACTGGTCACCTTTCTCCATTTCGAGAAACAGTTCTGCTGTTGCGGATTATTTACTTGCCTGATGCTTCACACAAGGGAAGCTTTTAAACTTTCCACAGATTCTACTTGTTACAAGGGTCTCTCAGATGAAAAGCATTGCATTAAATATTTGTGTTATTATAATGTTTGTATTATTATACTGAACCAAAGTCCTTGGCAGCTCAAAGCTTCTTGTCAGTGTCAATCACTTTCTGCAGTCTCAAAAGAATGATGAAAAAATAATAACATTCCCACACGTGAGAACCATATTGTTATCTGCAGCAAGTATTGTGGATTTCCTTCATTCATTTTCCAAATCACTCCCCTGTTCAATTTTTAAAGGTGGAAGAATAATCAGATATCAGTTCTCTATTAATTTGCAATTTTCAGCTTTTATCATGCATTTTTAATGCAATTTTATCAAAGCTGAGCTGTTTGTTGGATGAATAAGCAATCATGATGGATTATTGGAGAGGATTTATTCTGATGCCGTTTTGGTATTGGTGCTGCATGGATGTCATAGACGCCAAATATGACAAATTGATTGGAATAATATTATGAACACTGAATGCTATGAAAGCATGTAAAAAAAGAAATAGTCCAAGACTTCAAGCACTTTATCAACTGACAATGAAAGCTTTCCTGGGTCACCTTGCTTGTGTACTGCAGCCTTTGTGATAGATCGCCCAGTGTCTTTGCCAAATCTGCCTGCTATCCTGGTTCTGCTTGTACATGTCAATGACCAACACCATGAGGCTGAAAAGATGCAGTCCTCTGAGTGCCATTAACCTCGGCCTTTTCTTCCCAGTTACACTGACTGTAGTCCAGTTGAGGCAACTGTCAAAATGTCAGTTTCTGAGCTCATGGAGGATGTAGGAGACAGCCTTGATGGTTCCTTTCTTTGAGGGATCTGTGCTGTCTTCCTCATGTGTGGTGAGAGAGATGCCTGACAAGACTCCTGTTGATGGCAGGAGTCATGGATATCCCGCTGGTGCTGACAAGAGACGTGGAAGAGAATGTCATGATCAGGGGTAGAGGTTGTGGCTTTTTAATATTAAGTATACAGCGGTGGGTTATGGAAGAGCAGTGTTATAATGAACAATGGTTCTTACAGGTTCCCAGGACTTGGTGGATTTTGCATCTCCATAGGAGTGGATCGGGTCTTTGCAGAGTGGAGAATGTCATTCACCTTCTCCCTGTCCTTCTCGGTGTGAACTGTGGAGACTGCACTGACCCAGATAATGACCTGTGTTTTTAAGAAGGATGTAGGTATTGGTCTTTACCTGCTTTGTTTCTATGTTTCTGGGTCCACAAGGACCTCAGGTCCCTAACTGCAACATGTGCCATCAATGTCCCTTTCTCAGCCGTGCCCAGGGAGAATGTCTGCAAGCACAGGGTAGGTCAGGACTACCAGTATTTAACCAGCCATGCAATGGCCTTTTAAACGTGATGCAGATGCCAGAATGCCAGTATACCCAGCAATATCCCAGCAGTGATGACTACGTCCAGCTGTACAAAGGGAGGCTAGGATTAAATGAGAAGGCTACTACAGTGAGTAGTTACTGAAGTGTGTTCAGAATGGTGTGTTGCCTTCCTGGTGCCGGTATCAAGGAAACCTCTGATAGAGTGCAGAATGTTCTCAAAGGGGAGTAGGACCAGCAGGAGGTCATTGCATACATTGGAACTTAACAACATAGGAAGGGAAAAAGATGAGATTTTCAAGGGAGCATATAGAAAGTTAGGCAGGGATTTAAATAGGAGGTCCTCAAGGGGAGTAATATCTGGATTACTCCCGGTGCTACAAGCTAGCGAGGGTAAGAGTAGGAGGATAGAAAAGATGAATGAGTGGCTGAGGAGCTGGTGCAGGGAGAATGGTTCACATTTTTGGATCATTTTGGATCGCTTCTGGGTGTAGAACTGACCTGTATAAGAAGGACGGGTTGCACCTAAATTGGAAGAGGACTAATATACTGGCAGGGAGATTTGCCAGTGCTGCTTGGGAGGATTTAAACTAGTAAGGTGGGTGGGGGTGGGGGGGCACAGGGAGAAGTGGGGTGTTGATGGTAGGGACCCAAGGAGGTAGTGAGGAGAGTGATCAATTTGAGACTAGTACAGTTGGGAAAAGTAGGGAGTCAAACAGTCAGGGTAGGCAGGAACAACGCAGAAAAGAAGGTAGGACTGATCAATTAAACTGCATTAATTTCAATGCAAGAGGCCTAACAGGGAAGGCAGATGAACTCAGGGCACAGTTAGGAACATGGGACTGGGATATCATAGCAATTACAGAAACACGGTTCAGGGATGGACAGGACTGGCAGTTTAATGTTCCAGGATACTATAGGAAGGATAGAAAAGGGGGTAAGAGTGGAGGGGGAGTAGCATTTTTGATAAGGGATGGCATTATGGCTGTACTTAGGGACATATTCCTGGGAATATGTCCAGGGAAGCTATTTAGGTGGAACTGAGAAATAAAAAAGGGATGATCACCTTATTGGGATTGTATTATAGACCCCCTATTAGTCAGAGGGAAATTGAGCAACAACTTTACAAGGAGATCTCAGTTCTCTGTAAGAATAATAAGGTGGATATGGTAGGGGATTTTAACTTTCCAAACACAGACTGGGACCACCATTGTATTAAGGGTTTAGATGGAGAGGAATTTGTGAAGTGTGTACGAGAAAATGTTCTGATTCAGTATGTGGATGTACCGACTAGAGGTGCAAAACTTGATATACACTTGGGAAATAAGACTGGACTTCACCAGTTTCCTCATTTCCCTTCCCACTCACCTTTCCCCAGTTCCAACCTTCCAGCTCAGCACCGTCCCCATGACCTGTCCTACCTCCCTCCCCACCCATCCGCTCCACCCTCCGCTCTGACCTATCACCTCCATCCCCACCCCCATTCAACTATTGTACTCTTTGCTACCTTTTCCCCAGCCCCACCCCCACCCCCACCTCCTCCATTTATCTCTCCTCTGGAGGCTCTCTGCCTCCATTCCTGATGAAGGGCTTTTGCCCGAAACCTCGATTTTCCTGCTCCTCGGATGCTGCCTGACCTGCTGTGCTTTTCCAGCACCACTCTGGTTTCCAGCATCTGCGGTCCTCAGTTTTGCCTAAATAAGGCAGGGCAGGTGACTGAGGTGTCAGTGGAGCAACACTCTTGGGCCAGCGATCATAATTCTATTAGTTTTAAAATAGTGATGGAAAAGGGTAGACCAGATCTAACAGTTGAAGTTCTAACTTGGAGGAAGGCTCATTTTGATAGTATTAGGCAAGAACTTTCAAAAGCTGATTGGTTGCAGATGTTCGCAGGTAAAAGGACAGCTGGAAAATGGGAAGCCATCAGAAATGAGGTAGTGCGATTCCAGAGAAAGTATATTTCTGTTAGGGTGAAAGGCAAAGCTGGAAGGTGCAGGAAATGCTGAATGACTAAAGAAACTGAGGGTTTGGTTAGGAAAAAGAAGGAAGCATGTCTCAGGTACAGACAGGATAGATCGAATGAATCCTTAGAAGTGTATGAAGGCAGTAGGTGTCCACTTAAGAGGGAAATCAGGAGGGCAAAAACGGGACATGAGATAGTTTTGGCAAATATGGTTAAGGAGAATCCAAAGGGATTCTGTAAATGCATTAAGGACAAAAGCCTAACAAGGGAGAGAATAGGGCCCCTCAAAGCTCAGCAAGGCAGTCTATGTATGGAACTGAAGGAGATGGGTGAGATACTGAATGCGTATTTTGCATCCATGTTTACTGTGGAGAAGGTCGTGGAAGGTATAGAATGTGGGGAAATAGATGGTGACATCTTGAAAAATATCCATATTACAGAATAGGTGATGCTGGATATTTTAAAACACAATAAGTGGCCAAATCCCCAGGACCTGATCAGGTGTGCCCTGGACTTCTGCGGGAAGCTAAGGAAGTGATTGCTAGGCCCCTTGGTGAGATATTTGTATCATCGATAGTCACAGTTGAGGTGCCGGAAGACTGGAGGTGAGCTAACGTGGTGCCACTATTTAATAAAGGTGGTAAGGAAAAGCCAGGGAACTTTAGACCGATAAGCCTGACCTCAGTGGTGGGCAAGTTGTTGGAGGGAATCCTGAGCGACAGGATGTACATGTATTTAGAAAGGCAAGGACTGATGAGGGATAGTCAACATGGCTTTGTGCATGGGAAATCATGTCTCTCAAACTTGATTGAGTTTTTGAAAATGTAACGAAGAGGATTGATGAGGGCAGAGCAGTGGACTTCAATTAGACATTCGACAAGGCTCCTCATGGTAGGATGGTTAGCAAGGTTAGATCTCACAGAATACAGGGAGACCTAGCCATTTGGATACAGAACTGGCTCAAAGGTAGAAGACAGAGGGTTGTCTTTCAGACTGGAGGCCTGTGTCCAGTGGTGTGCCACAAGGATCGGTGCTGGTCTACTGCTTTTCATCATTTATATAAATGATTTGGATGTGAACATAGGAGGTATGGTTAGTAAGTTTGCAGATTACACCAAAATTGCAGGTGTGGTGGACAGTGAAGAAGGTCACCTCAAAGTACTATGGGATCTTGATCAGGTGGGCCAATGGGCTGAGGAGGGGCAGATGGAGTTTAAGATACATAAATGTGAGTTGCTGCATTTTGGAAAGGCAAATCATAGCAGGACTTATACACTTAATGGTAAGTCCTGGGGAGTGTTGCTGAGCAAAGAGACCTTGAAGTGCAGGTTTGTATATCCTTGAAAGTGGAGTCGCAGGTAGATAGGATAGTGAAGAAGGCATTTGGTATGCTTTCCTTTATTGGTCGGAGCATTGAGTATAGGAGATGGTAGGTCGTACTGTGGCTGTACAGGACATTGATTCGGCCACTTTTGGAATATTGTGTGCAGTTCCTGTCTCTGTTCTGTCAGAAGGAAGTTGGGAAACTTGAAAGGGTTCATAAATTATTTACAAAGTGTTGTCAGGGTTGGAGGATTTGAGCTGGAAGGAGAGGCTGAATAGGCTGGGACTGTTTTCCCTGGAGCATTGGAGGCCGAGGGGTGACCTTATAGAGGTTTACAAAGTCATGAGGGGCATAGATAGGGTAAATAGACAAGGTATTTTTCCTGGAGTGGGTGAATCCAAAACTAGAGGGCATAGGTTCAGGGTGAGAGGGGAAAAATTTAAAAGAGTCCTAAGGGGCATCTTTTTCACATAGAGGATGATGCATGTATAGAATGAGTTGTCAGAGGAGGTGGTGGAGGCTGGTACAATTACAACATTTAAAAGACATTCTGGATGGGTATATGAATAGGAAGGGTTTAAAGGGATATGGGCTAAATGCTGGCAAATGGGACTAGACTAGGTTAGGATCTCTGGTAGGCATGGATCAAAGGATCTGTTTCCATGTTGTACATCTCTCTGATGCTATGACTCTGTGACAGAAGTTCCTCAGATTGTCCATGCCAACTTTTCGTTGCAATCTTCTGGTTAGTGTATCATTGGTGTAAACATTTTGTACATTCACCAGTGTTTTTGTGTGCAAGTAGGCCAGAGCTGAGTTCAGTCCGAGAAGCATTCAGTCCGAGAAGCATTCAACCATAAAGCAGACTAAATTTAGTTTATATATACATTTGTGCCATATATAGTTCTAAACTGCTAGGCTACCAAGTAGCCCAATTATCCTTGTATCCTCAATTGTTACAGGCCCAATATTTTAAACTCCTGAGATTCATTTTGTAATGCTCTGATATTATCTCAGAATGGCAGCGTTTTTATGGTTCGGGAGGAGGCCATTCTATGCATCATATCTGTACTGGTTGTCTGAATATTAGGACCCATTGAAAATCTCCTGCCTTTATCTCATATAGGAATATTAGATTCCTGAGTCCCTATGATTGAATTTCTGGACATTTGTACTTTTTCAATTTGGAATCACTACTACCACACAAAGAAAGGTCATAGATATGTTTATGTTGTACCTCAATGTTCCTCTCAAGTCCATATTTATAAGGGCTAATAATTGTATTAAAGGCGGGCAAGCCTATTATTACCAAGTCTTGCTATTTACCTGTGCTGCATAGTGTTAAAAGCAATGGAAAAGATCTGAGATTCTCAAGGCCATTGAACCAGTTGGCCTACATTGAATGTCCAATAATTAATCTTGTTTCCTCATAATTGATACCAGATTTTAAATAGTTAGTATCTAGTGGCTACATTTTTTTTTACCAGGGAGCACCTATTTGATGGTTGGGCTTGTTACTGTGGTCCAAAAGATCCATTTCGAAAGATACTATATTTCAGCATAAGAACTGGGAGCTGCATTCAGAAATCCGGCTGCTCCCCCCACCCCCCACCCCCAAATTCTGCTGTTTTCTACTCCACAGAAATGTGATGAAAATGTTCACTGTGGTGAACTAGGCAATTCGATTAGAGTCTGTACAGTATTGAAACAGGCCCTTTGGCCCAACCAGTCCACACTGACCCTTGGAAGAGTAACCACCCAGACCCATTTCCCTCTGACCAATGCACCAACACTATGGGCAATTTAGCATCACCAATCTACCTGACCTGCACATCTTTGGATTGTGGGAAGAAACCAGAGCACCAGGAGGAAACCCACGCAGACACGGGGGGAATGTGCAAATTCCACACTGGCAGTCACCCAAGCCTGGAATTGAACCTGGGTCCCTGGCACTATGAGACTGCAGTGCTAACTACTCAGCCACCATGCCACCCCAAATTATGATCTGTTATTGCACTGTTTCTTGACTGAGGTTGTAGATGTGCAACAATGTAGATTAGAAGAAGCCAGAACCATAACATTGAGGGTAGTGGTAATCTCATCACAGTGGGCGCTGAAGCATCTTTGGCAGACTTTGTCTGGGAGACAGGTTGCAGTAGACAATGTGGCTTTGTTGTTGCTGCCCAGCTGAACCTTGTCTTACAAAGATAATTTTTTTCAGACATTCCTCGATCCAAATGCCTGGGTGAACGTGGCTTGTGGTAATGAAGCATGGGAGTAGTCTGCCTATGGTGTGAACATGGCTTCCTGACATTCCACTTAGAATTAGAATTAGGTTTCTCCTCCTCCTCAAGCATGGAGTAGCAAAAAGTGCAAAACACTTTGACAACATTTGCATATCAACTTACATATCTCAGGTTCTGTTCTTGCACTTGGATTTGCAATCGAGAAATATGCTTGAAAGCTTCTTTCGTCTCTTCATATATCATAATTCTTACTTTCATACTGCTAAAATGCTTCATCGATCTCATCCAACTTGTTCACAAAATACCAGCTCATTCTAAACAGTGAACATTTACAGAAAAAAGTGAAAGAAAAATCCAAACAGAATTGGGAGCTAATGCCATGTGAACTGTACATTGAAATTGATGTATCATTTTTTTGCAGTAAAAGGGTCTTTTTCTAATTAATTCAATATCAGGCAGTAATAACAGTTCAATAAGTTTATTTAGTCAATTACAGTTTAGAAACTGGATTAATTATACAAGTATTGTGACTGCAAGAGCAGGTTAGAGGCTGGAAATCTTTCAGCAAGTAACTTACTTCCTGACTCTCCAAAGCCTCTACAAGGCACAAGTCAGGAGTGTGATGGAATACTCCCCACTTGCCTGGATGGGTGAAGTTCCAATAACATTCAAGAATGTTGACACCATCCAGGACAAAGCAACCCATTTGACTCACATGGCCTTCACAAACATTCACTCCAACCATCACCCACACTCAATAACTGCGGTGTTGCACTGCAGAAATTCAAAAAGGTCCCTTAGACAGCACCTTCCAAACCCACAACTACTGCCAGAGATAAGGGCAGGAGATGGATAAGGACACCACCATTTGCAAATCCTCCTCCAAGCCACTCACCATCCTAATTTGGAAATACATTGCGTTCCTTCAGTGTCAGTGCATCAAATTCCTGGAATTCCCATCTTGACAGCATTGCGAGTGCACTAACATTCCCCATAACCTGTGCAGCATATGCAATGCACCAATGTTCCACACAGTGATCAGCATTGACACACTGATTGCAGCATTCATTACTGGCTCTGGAAGTTGCTGCTGCACACAGACCTCAGAGGCCCATGCAGCAGAAAGGAAAGTTGAGGGAATTTGAAGTAACAGGATAGTGATAGTGCGGGATTTCCCAATATCCCGAACATCAACTTGGCTAGTCATAGTGTGAAAGAGTTAGAGAGAGCAGAATTTGCAGAAATGTATCCAGGAGAGCTTTTCAAACCAATATGTAGAAGCTCCTCCAAGTTCAGGGGGGGTCCTGAACTTAAACTGGAGAAAGACCAATTTTAATAAGATCAGGTATGATTCGGTCAAAGTGGAATGGGAACCGATACTTTTAGTTGAGTCTGTATTAGAGTAATGGGAAGGAAATAAGGTGAGTACAGGGTCAACATGTCAAGAGTGTGGTACTGGAAAGACACAGCAGGTCAGGCAGCATCCAAGGAGCAGGAGAATCAATGTTTCAGGCATATGACCTTCATCATCATTCCTGATGCCCAAACGTTGATTCTTCTGCTCCTCGGATGCTGCCTGACGTACTGTGTCTTTCCAGCACCACACTCTTGACTCTGATCGCCAGCATCTGCAGTCCTCACTTTCTCGACAGGGTCAACACGTTCCAATAAAGACAAAGTATACGACTAACAAATTTTGTCAACTCTGGATATCGGGGATGTACAGGATTGGACTAAAAGAGAAGGGGAGGCTTATGGCAGATACTCAGATCTAAAACTGTAGAAGCAGTAGATAAGTACAGAAATTACTGGAGGTCTGGCAGCATCTGTGGAGAGAAAGCAGAGTTAACATTTTGAGTCCAATGATCTTTCTTCAAAACTGAATTTCTGAATATGGCTGCATTCATATAGTTCTGAAGAAGGGTCATTATACCTGAAATGTTGACTCTGCTTTCTCTCCATAGATATTGCCAGACCTGCTGAGTTTCTTCAGCTATATCTGTGCTTTATTTGCAAATTTCCAGCATCCACTATTCTTTGTTTTTTGTCAAGTATCCAATATGTCTCCTTAACCACTTTATCTACCTGTCTTGTTATGTTAAGGGACTAGTAGGTATGCATACTGTGGTCTTTGTGATCCTCAGTGCTTCCCAGGGTCCTACCATTCATCATGTATTTTCTTGGTATATTTTCCTGCACAAATGCACTTCACCTTGCACTTACAGAGGTTGAAATTCATTTGCCCAACCCATCTAAATCCTACTGTAATCTGAGGCTGTCCTCCTCATATTTACCATCCCACCAATTTTCACATCATCCATGAACTACTGATAAAGTCCATCTCATTATATATATCACAAACAGAACAAGCCCCAAAACTGATTCCTGCAGAATCCCTTTGGACATAGGCTTCCAGTCACAAAAACACCTCTCAACCATTACCCTCTGCTTCCTGCCACTCAGCCAATTGTGGATCCATTTTGCCAAGTTTTTGTTGGATCCCATGGGCTCTTACCTTTGCCATAAGTCTTCCATGGCATTATCAAAAACCTTGCTGAAGTTCAAATCGATGATTGTTGCTCCATGCAGACTTCCATGAGTCGATGAATGCTGGACCTGCAGCAAATGGAGTGCCGCAATTCACAAAGGCAGATCACCACCAGCTTCTCAAGAGCAACTAGAGATGAGCAACAAACATTGGCCCAGCCAATGATGCCCACATCTAATAAATGTATTTGTAAAAGAAATTCCATGTAATAATATTTGAAACATTGACTGCAGGTTACAGCTGGTGAGAGAACTTTGCAGAAACTTTGCCTTTCATCTCCTTGTAACCCCAGTGCATGCTGTAATACAAATTCACAGTGGGATGATCATGCATTAATCCTCGTCCAATGACTTATTTATTAATTTCTGCACAATGTTCAATTTAAAATGAAAGTCAAAGGTAATCGCTAGACATTCATTCTGACTTATCAGTATGACAACCATGAAATTAATCACCGCAATACCACTAATACAAGAGAGATTACAGAAGAGAGAGATTATAGAAATCTGATTTAATACAGTATGCACATTGCGTGTTATAGACAATAAAATATAAATTTCTCATAGTCTCAGGAAATAAACGTTTTTAAAATTAAAGCAACTCTGACCTATCACAAAATGTTATTTTTACATAGACAACAGAAATACATATCAGTCTGGATCTCATGTAGAAATCCATTTGTGTGCTGGAGTACTGATCTCTTTGAATTTGCATGCAAAATTAGGTATAAATGATTGGCACCACTTGTGCATCTTTGCAATGGTTCTCTAAACTTGTTCACTCTTTGACCTATCACAGAGCTTGCATACTGAGACTCTGGGAGCATGTGTTTCCTGACTTTTACCCTTCTCACACTTTGAATGATTGGCCTGAAATCAAAGCGGAAATGTGTTGCTGGAAAAGCGCAGCAGGTCAGGCAGCATCCAGGGAACAGGAGAATCAGGAGAATCAGGAATGAGGAAAGTTTGTCCAGCAGGCTAAGATAAAAGGTAGGGAGGAGGGACGTCGGAAATGTGATAGGTGGAAAGAGGTCAAGGTGAGGGTGATAGGTCAGACTGGGGTGGGGGCGGAGAGGTCGGGAAGAAGATTGCGGGTTAGGAAGGCGGTGCTGAATTCGATGGATTAGACTGAGGCAAGGTGGGGGGAGGGGAAATGAGGAAACTGGTGAAATCCGAGTTCATTCCTTGTGGTTGGAGGGTTCCTAGGCGGAAGATGAGGCGCTCTTCCTCCAACCGTCGTTTTGTTGTGGTCTGGCGATGGAGGAGTCCAAAGACCTGCATATCCTTGGTGGAGTGGGAGGGGGAATTGAAATGTTGAGCCACAGGGTGGTTGGGTTGGTTGGTCCGGGTGTCCCAGAGGTGTTCTCTGAAACGCTCCGCAAGTAGCCGGCCTGTCTCCACAAGTAGCCGGCAAGTAGCCGGCCTGGGGAGACAGGCCAGCTACTTGCGGAGCGTTTCAGAGAACACCTCTGGGACACCCGGACCAACCAACCCAACCACCCTGTGGCTCAACATTTCAATTCCCCCTCCCACTCCACCAAGGATATGCAGGTCTTTGGACTCCTCCATCGCCAGACCACAACAAAACGACGGTTGGAGGAAGAGCGCCTCATCTTCCGCCTAGGAACCCTCCAACCACAAGGGATGAACTCGGATTTCACCAGTTTCCTCATTTCCCCTCCCCCTACCTTGTCTCAGTCTAATCCATCGAATTCAGCACCGCCTTCCTAACCCGCAATCTTCTTCCCGACCTCTCCGCCCCCACCCCAGTCTGACCTATCACCCTCACCTTGACCTCTTTCCACCTATCACATTTCCGACGTCCCTCCTCCCTACCTTTTCTTAGCCTGCTGGACAAACTTTCCTCATTCCTGAAGAAGGGCTTATGCCCGAAACGTCGATTCTCCTGTTCCCTGGATGCTGCCTGACCTGCTGCGCTTTTCCAGCAACACATTTTCAGCTCTGATCTCCAGCATCTGCAGACCTCACTTTCTCCTGAAATCAAAGAGGTGGAGTATGTGCCTGTGTAATCCTAGAGGATCATAGGGCAGCTTTCCCGTTAGAGAGAGCTGACTAATGGAGGTTAAACTGAGGGTCAACATGCCTCAGCTGAAGTGTTAGGTTGATGAAGGTGGGACTTTACAGTGACCTCAGCCAGTGCAGGAATTGAACCAATGTTGTTGGCACCAACTGCATTGCAAACCAGCCAGCCAAGCTAACCAACCACCTCTCCCCCAGCTATCTAAGTAAGCTGATGCAGGCAGAATTCAGGGTAAACCACATCTGAGGAATCTGCACAGTCTTTTTTTTTGTGTGACTTCTACTTCATTGAAATATTTTTCACCCATTTTACCAGCTGCAGGTGCTGGTGAGTCATCTCCCTGAGTCATTGCAATGGAGAGGCAGCTTCAGGATTTTGGTGTGTGAATTAGAGGGAAAATTGTACTGATATCACTCCTTTCACATCCTTAGGAAGTCCCAAGGTATGACGCAAGCAACAAATGAATGAATAATCTGTTTTAGATGGTGTTGTTTGAAGAATTTGTGTTGTCCAAGTCAAGTTACATTGCTTTCAATACAGTCAAGGGATAAGAACATAAGAGTGTTCTGTCATTCATAGATGATCTTGTGCTTCAAATGCATCTTTCAGCCCCCTGTTTTGAATCCATGCAAGACCAAAACTCTGGCTCAGCCTTAAATACCCATCTCGGGGAAACAATGTCTAGCCTGTCAAGCCCCTTCATGATCTTGACTGATTAATTTAAATCACCTCTCATTCTTCTAAACTCCAGAAAATACTTACCTAATTTACTCAGCCTTGCATCATTGAATAATCCTGTGAGCCCAGGGACAATCTAGTGAACCCACCACAGTGGACCTGCAGAGGCACAGTCTCAGGGTAAAGAACCGATTAGTTCAGGCTGCGATGAGAAATTCCTTCACTCAAAGCATTTGAAACTTAGGAATTCTCTACCATAGAGGGTTGTGAATGCAACATCAGCGAAAATATTTAAGGCCGAGACTCATGTACAGGTCAATAAAGTGTCTTCTGCATCCTGGTCACAACCACAGGGGTATTTCATGCCTCAGCCTCTTCTCCCTCCACCATCCCCACCCCCCCCCACCCCGCCACCCCCTCCCCCCCACCGGTTTCTTTCCACTCACCAGCAATCAAAGCATATCTGCAATATTTTTAAATAGAAGTCAAAATATACCTTTTAATTTATATTTGTTACTGTTATGTTGATGTTAATAGTACTTATGGTGATTGTAACAAGGTCAGCCAGATTCTTAGTCATTGTGGACACCCACTCAAAGTGGCTAGATGTGCATAGAGTTCATTCGTCAAACATGGGAATGACGAAAGAAAAACTGCACACCTTTCACAACACATGGACTCTCGGAAGTGTTGATCACAGATAATGGGCTATCCCTCACCAGCAGGAAATTTGAGTATTTCCTAAAGTCAAATGGTATTTGATATTAAAGACAACTCCACACCATCCATTATCCAATGGTCTGGCTGAAAGAGCAGTTCAAACTTTGAAGGTAGGCTTAAAGAAACAGCCTACACCATCACTAATATCAAACTGTCCCTAATCTTATTTGATTATTGGACCCCCCTCATGTAACTACAGGGATAGCTCCTGCAGAGTTCCTAATGGGGAAAAGACTCTGTGGCAGGTTAAATCTGATCTTCCTGGACCTGAGGCGGAAGGTGAAATGGCATCAGGAACACTAATGCCAGATACAAGACTCCATTGAGTGAGAAAGAATGTTCACTTCAGGAAATGAAGTTTGGTGTTGGAACAATGGGAATGGCCCTGTATGGGTAAGAGGCATGTTCAAAGTGAGGTCAGGTCTAGTGATGTATAAAGATGGATAAAGGTGAGGGTCCTGAACAAGCACATGGACCATAGGAAAGCTGCAAGTTCATAAATGGTGTGGGAGCAAATTATGCTCCACTCTTCGACAGCCTTTCTGAGTTCCAGAACCCTGGGTTCTCCCACTCCATCAAACATTGATGATACCTTGGAATCAAAGATGGACACAGCAGAAGTTGCTGCCTCGATGCCTTTGCCACCTGAAGAAGAGAATGAATTTCTTCCGAGATGCTCCAGGTGCATGAGGCAAGTTACTGTGTGTAAGAGGCAGAGTTGGAGGAACCTGATCCAGTGTTAGAATGCCCCAGGAGGAGCTACAAAAAAACCCACCGGTCTATGTCCTCAGACTCAAAGGGAGAGGGAGATAGTCATTGTAACGAGGTCAGCCAGGTGGGCTTCATAGAATATGAGTTCCCTGATTGGGGTTGTTAATCTGGGCCAATCAGGGAGCCCTGACTGACAGATATAAACAGGAGTGTCAGAGATTTTGATCACTCTGAGAGCTGGCTCTGAGGGAGCTGGATCAGTGTCAAGGACTTTCCACATGTAAATAAAGAGTGACTTGGTGACTGGATACTGGCCTCTGTGCAGTTATTTCAGTATGTTCTGCCAGACAGTTTTACACATGTAAGGCAGGTCACATGGGAAAGCGGGAAAAATACAAGACATATGAATTGTATCTTTCCTGTGGATTGCCTGCTTGTATTACTATTTTCAAATGAATAGAACCATCATCCAGCAATTTATTTGTGAGAATGTTAGTGCTGTAACTCATTTATCTCTGTTATACATATTCACTGACTTTCACCAAGTAACTGAGGTCATCAGGCTACTTGAAGCATTGCTGTTTGTTCCTCAGGGTCAGATAGTCCCAGGTTACCAATTCACACTTCCTCATGAAGATGTTTCTTCAGGGTCTCCCAGTGCCTGAGTAACCATAGCATCTCTCCTTCAAGGACATCACTAAGGCCTCCAGTGCACCACATTACCCTGGGCCCTTGTAGTGGCCCTGATGTTTCACTTTGTTTAGAATTGCAGCAATAACATTCAGCAGCAACTGCGTGCCAATAAATGCAACTTCCCTTGAAGAGGAAAGACTGCCTTTAACAACAGGACTTGGCTACACCACTTGCTATTGGCAAAATTCTGTTTAGTCTTCTGCTGAATAATCAGGCAGTTAGTCATGCACAAAGACAGTTAGCAGAGGAGGAACCATTTGGCCAAGTACTATTGATGGGTAACTGAGACAGCAGGACCATATACATGTGCTTTCCTCTTCCACTGTAACTGGTGTGAGTAGGTCATGAGTTTCAAAATGCAGACTAATTTGTAAAGCCAAGGGATTTGAAGCAAAAGCTTCAAATCAGATTGTTTTTAGTCAATGCTCAAAGAAAAAAAAAAGAATAGTTGTTCCAGTTACAGGGAGAATGATTATTCATTTTTAAATCATTGGCTTTGCTGATTAAGATCTTCCACTTAGAAAGAAAGGAAAGAAATAAAGCTGAGCATAATGCACAAAAGTTTGGATTATAAAAGAATCAAACTAAGCTAGTTAATTGAAGAGTTAAGATTGAAGGTTAATTACATGTGCAGTTCAAACGCAAGAATATGATTGGAGCAGTCAGGTTTCTTATTATATGCAAATGCGAGGTCTTGCACTTTGGAAAAACGAATACAGGCATAGACTATCTCCTAAACGGTGAGAAAATTCATAAAGCCAAAGTACAAAGGGTTCTGGGAGTGCTAGTTCAGGATTCTCTAAAGGTTGACTTGCAGGTTGAGTCCGTGATTAAGAAAGCAAATGTAATGTTGTCATTTATCTAAGAGGATTGGAATATACAGTAAAAGCAGTGATGTACTACTGAGACTTCATAAAGCTCTAGTTAGACCCCATTTAGAATACCGTGTCCAATTTTGGGCCCCACACCTCAGGAAGGACATACTGGCACTGGAGCATGTCCAGTGGAGATTCACACGGATGATCCCTGGAATGGTAGGCCTAACATACGATGAATAGCTGAGGATCCTGGGATTGTATTCATTAGCGTTTAGAAGGTTGAGGGGAGATCTAACAGAAACTTAGAAAGGGTGGACATCCATTAGATGGGGAGACTAGGATTCATGGGCACAGCCTTAGAATTAGAGGGTGTCAATTTAGAACAGAAACGAGGAGACATTTCTTCAGCCAGAGAGCGGTGGGCCTGTGGAATTCATTGCCACAGACCACAGTGGAGGCTGGGACATTAAATGTTAAAGGCAGAGCTTGATAAATTCTTAATCTTGCAAGGAATTAAGGGATTTGGGGAGAGTGTAGGTAAGTGGCGTTGAAATGCCCATCAGCCATGATTGAATGGTGGAGTGGACTCGCTTGGCCAAATGGCCTTATTTCCACTCCTATGTCTTATGGTCTTATCTAATAAGGAACTGTATTTAAATTGAATAGATATGGTTCTGTGCAATTAATTAGTCCAGAGACCTTTGTACACTAGAGCAACTGTAATTAAATTAAAACTTCAGTTAAGTATTTTCCAGCTGTATCATTTGATAAAATAGATTATTCCTACAGTTAATTTACATTAATTTTTTTCAGACTGGTCCTTCAGGTTATTGTTCAATTGTCCTTCAGAATGTGGTGAGCTACCTTTTTGAACCGTTGTAATCCATATGGTTTAGGTCCACCAACAGAGCTATTAGGAAGGGAGTTCCAGGATTTGGACGAAGCAACACTGGAGATTTAGTTCCAAGTCAGGATAATGTTTGTCTTGGAGGTGAATTTGTGGGTGATGGTGTTCCTATGGATCTGCTGCCTTAGTCCTTCTAGATGGTTGTGGGTTTGGAAAGTGCTGTCTAAATATTATTGGTGAGTTATTGCAGTGCATCTTGTAGATGGTATGCACTGTTGCTACTGAATGTCAATGGTGGAGGGAATGAATAGTGAATGGCGTGCTAAACAAACAGGCTGCATTGTTTTGGTTAGTGTTGAGTTCCTTGAGTGTTGTTGGCACTATATTCTAATGGTACAGTGGGAAGTATTTGATAACACTCCTGACTTGTTCTTCGTAGATGGTGGTCAGGTTTTGGGGAGTCAGATGGTGAGCTACTCAACTTAGAACTCCCGGCTTTTAATCTGATTTTATAGCCATTCCATTTACATAGCTAGTCCAGTTCAGTTTCTGATCAGTAGTAAATGCCAAGATGTTGATGGTGGGGGAACCATTGATGATAATGGAAAGTCAAGGGGCAATGATTAGATTCTCTGTTGTTGGGGATGGTGAATTTCTAGAACTTGTTGGAGTGTTATCTGCTACTTATGAAGCAAGGCCTTGATTTTATTCAGATCTTGCTGGATTGAACGTAGGCTGCTTCAGTATCTGAAGTGCAATTGTTTGACAGTACAGAACTTGATTATTGTTGAAAAAAGACACATTTTGTTAAAAATCAAAGTTTTAAGAAAATATGTGCTTTTTCAGTAATATTCAAGTGTCACTAACCAATAGTGCTGAACATAATACACTTATCAGTGAACATCCTCACTTCTGATCTTATGATGGAGGGAAAGGCATTGATGAAACAGCTGAAGATAATTGTGCCTAAGACACTGTCAGTTTTAAAGCTTGTGTTAACTTATGGAATCCCTACAATGCAGAAGCAGGCCATTCAACCATACCAACCCTGCAAAGAGCATCCCACCCAGACCCACCCCATCTGTGTAAGCCTGCATTCCCAATGGCTAACCCACCTATCCTACATATCTGCAGACACTATGGGCAAGTTAGCACGTCCAGTCCATCCAACCTGCACCTCTTAGACTGTAGGAGGAAACCTGAGCCCCCGGAGCACCCAGCAGAAACCTACGCAGACATGGGGAGAATGTGCAAACACCACAGACAGTCATACAAAGCTGGAATCAAACCCGAGAGGAAGCAGTGCTAACCACTGAGCCGCTGTGCCACCCATTGTCTAGTGCCAAGTTAAATATGGTGGTTTGTGGAGAATGGTGCTTGCGTGATGAGGATTTGATTTGATTTGATTTATTATTGTCACGTGTACTGAGATACAGTGAAAAATATTGTTTTGCATGTTATCCAGACAAATCATACCTGGATTTAAATATAATTATATTGATCATTATTGAGAATATTGACGCATTCCTCTAATTCTGTTTCTGTTTGAGTCCAAATACCGAAATGTCAACTCAAATACAGAAGGTAATGTTAGTATGCTGCTGCATCACTTACTAATAGACTTAGTGAGAATGAAAATGTACATGGCAGAAATAAAAATGTGGCTCTCGAGGGGCATGCTCAAACTAATTATTTTATGCCCTGACTTTCCCTCACCTTTTGCATTTAGCTCTTTTGCCCAAGTTTAAATGCAAGTTGTAATGAGACGAGACATTGTGTGGCCTGGTGGAACCCAAACGTGCATCGTTCAGTGAATAGGTTACTGATGTGCAAAGATAAAGTTGCCACAGTCCCAGAGGACTATATGGTTACTGTGTCATTAGAGAGAGAGAGAGAGAGAGAAATGGCTGGTGCTAAGTTTAATCTGAGGGTCACCACTCTTTTGGCAAGGTTGAGAAGGCAGAACTTTTATGGTGACTTCAGCCTGTGCAGGAATTGAACCCATGCTGTTGTTGTCACTCTGAATCATGAAATATTATTTATAAAGTCTTACTGACAGCACTTTTCTAATGATCAAGAATAAATTGATGGTCAGCAATTGGCTGTATTGGATTTCAGTGCACAGGATATGCCTGGGTAATTTTCCACATTGTTGAGTATATGCCAGTGTTGTAGTTGTACTGGAATAACTTAGCTAGGGGCGTGTCAAGTTTTGGAGCACAAGTCTTCAGTACTCTTGCTGGAATGCCATCAATGCTCATACCCTGTTCAGTATCTGATGCTTTCAACTGTTTCCTGATATCATATGAAGCAATTCAAATTGGCTGAACACTGGTATTTGTGATGCTGGGGATCTCTGGAAGAGATCGAATTGTATCCACTCAGCACTTCTTGATGAAAATGGATGCAGATGATTCAGTAAAACAGAAGATGCTGGAGGAACTCAGTGGGTCTGGCACCATCTGTGGAGGAAAAGAAACAGGATTAACATTTCAATCCAATGACTCTTCTTTGGATGTGATTCAGATTTCCAGCAACTGCAGAATTTTGTTTTCAATTTTGCACTGATGTCCTGGGCTTCCTCATCATTGAGGATGTGGGTATTTATGGAGCCTGTTTATCCATTGATTTGTTTAATTGACCAATGCCATTTATGGCTGGATGTGGCAGGATTGCAGAGCTTGGATCTCATCCATGAGCTGTGGGATTAGTTTGCTTTGTCATATAAATCATCCTGTGCTGTATCTTCACCACATTGGCATATTGTTTTCGGTATGCCTGGTGCCTGGCCATGGAGGTATGGTCACCTGCACTCTTCACTGAACCAGGAGTGGCCCCCAGCTTAATGCAATGCTACAGTGGGTCTATGCCAGCCCATGACATTACGGATTGTAGTTTAATGCAATGCTAAAGCTGCTCACAGTCCTTAGCACCTTATGGCTGCCCAGTTTACAGTTGCTATGTCTGTTGAAATCTATCCCACTTAGCATGGACATAGTGCCACTGAACATCCTAGAGGCCATCCTTAATTTGAAGAGAGGATTTTGCATCCATATGTATCGAAATGTGGATGCTTATCTCTGTGAAAGGTTGATAGTGAGGATGAGGTCAAGTATATTTTTCTCTCTCACCATCTGCCACAGACCCAATCAGGCAGCTCTGACCTGTCAGTAATGGTGCTGCCAACTCAGTTCTTTGTGGTGCACATTGAAGACTCTACCCAGAATACTTTCTGTGTTCTTACCATCCTTGGTGCTTGTTCCAGTTGATGTTTAACATGGAGGAGAACCCATTCATCAGCGATGGGAGTAGGGGGAGGTTTAGATGCTGTACTTGGTAAGCATCCAGAGCTTGCCACCCATGTTTGATATGTTAGGATGAGAGTTCATGGGCCCTGAAATCAACGTTGAGGACTCCAAGGGCAACTCCCCCCTGACTGGTTCTGTCCTGGTGGTGGGGACAGGATATACCCAGGATGGTGATGGCGGTGGCTGGGACATTATATAGAGATATGATTTGGTGAGTATAACTATGTTCAGCTGTTCTTTTATTACAAATACATGGTTGTGTCAAATATCAATTTTTAATTCAGTCACTGAAGACAAACATTGGACTTTTTCTTTAAATGGCAGTTTTACTGAAATCAAGTAAATAAATTACATTACAATGGCTAAAAATCATTTCATCATTATTCTGAAAGAGTTGTATCAGGTATAGGTGTTTGAGGTCATTGACGAATTCATTTCCACTGTGTGGATCTTTTCTGAGGGAGCAGTTTGAGTCTCATGATGCCTGAGTAGGCCGAGATCTGTGCATATTATAGACCACTGCTGGACTGTTGATAGCTATTCAGCAGACTATTTCTGGAAGCCATCATAATCTCACGCTAAAGATGTAGCATAATAATACATTTTTGCTGTTATTATCTATAGCTATCCTTTCTAAACAAGCAATCTGAAGACCAGTTTGTGACTTGTTTGTAGAGGCATTCACCACTGTCCTTCAGTCTTTAAGAAACTGCATTAAGAGAACTGATTTCAGAGAACTTTGCAGTATAGTCTTTCAGGGTCAGCGTCATGTAAATGTAACCATTAGATGTGCCCTAGAACAGATTTGCCTTTGGATTGCCTGAATGTAGTGAAAAGCCAAATGTTCAGAATGCTGCCTCTAAACAAAACCACCAACCTTTCCTACTTTTGATGGGCTACTTTTCGCTGAAGGGCCTTCAGCTTTTTGAAACATATCTTTAAAGTAGAAAAGAGCATGGTAATTATATACTCTGCTTTGAAAAGCCAACTGCTTGTGAAAATCTGTTTGTGGCCTTGAGGGCCAGAACCAATGCCAACAGGGCTCGTATTGAATAGTAACACACATGGAAGATATAGAAAGTAGGGAAATAGATGGTGACATCTTGAAAAATGTTCATATTACAGAGGAGGAAAAACTGGATGTCTTGAAACGCATAAAAGTGGATAAATCCCCAGAACCTGATCAGGTGTACCCTAGAACTCTGTGGGAAGCTAGGGAAGTGATTGCTGGGCCCCTTGCTGAGATATTTGTATCATCGATAATCATAGGTGAGGTGCCGAAAAACTAGAGGTTAGCTAACATGGTGCCACTGTTTAAAAAGGGTGGTAAGGACAAGGCTAGGAACTATAGACCAGTGAGCCTGATGTTGGTGGTGGGCAAGTTGTTGGAGGGAATCCTGAGGGACAGGATGTACATGTATTTGGAAAGGCAAGGACAGATTAGGGATAGTCAACATGGCTTTATGTGTGGGAAATCATGTCTCACAAACTTGATTGAGTCTTTTGAAGAAGTAACAAAGAGGATTGATGAGGGCAGAGGACTTCAGTAAGGCTTTTTACAAGGTTCCCCATGGGAGATTGATTAGCAAGGTTAGATCTCATGGAATACAGGGAGAGCTAGCCATTTGGGTACAGAACTGGCTCAAAGGTAGAAGACAGAGGGTGGTGGTTGTGGGTTGTTTTTCAGACTGGAGGCCTATGACCAGTGGAGTGCCACAAGGATTGGTGCTGGGTCCACTACTTTTCGTCATTTATATAAATGATTTGGATGTGAGCTCAAGAGGCATAGTTAGTAAGTTTGCAGATGACATCAAATTTGAAAGTGGAGTGGACAGCGAAGAAGGTTACCTCAGATTACAACGGGATCTTGATCAGATGGGCCAATTGGCTGAGAAGTGGCAGATGGTGTTTAATTTCGATAAATACAAGGTGCTGCATTTTGGAAAAGAAATCTTAGCAGGACTTATACACTTAATGGTAAGCTTCTAGGGAGTGCTGCTGAACAAAGAGACCTTGGAGTGCATGTTCGTAGCTCCTTGAAAGTAGAGTTGCAGGTAGATAGGATGGTGAAGAAGATGTTTGGAATGCTTTCCTTTATTGGTCAGAGTAGTGAGTACAGGAGTTGGGAGGTCATGTTGCGGCTGTACAGGACATTAGTTAGACCACTGTTGAAATATTACATGCATTTCTGGTCCCCTTCCTATCAGAAGGATGTTGTGAAAGTTGAAAGGTTTCAGAAAAGATTTACAAGGATGTTGCCAGGGTTGGAGGATTTGAGCTATAGGGAGAGGTTGAATAGGCTGGGGCTGCTTTCCCTGGAGCATTGGAGGCTGAGGGGTGACCTTATAGAGGTTTATAAAATCATGAGGGGCATGGATAGGATAAATGGACAAAGTCTCTTCCCTGGGGTGGGGGGGGGTCCAGAACTAGAGGGCATAGGTTTAGGGTGAGAGGGAAAAGATATAAAAGAGACCTAAGGGGCAAGTTTTTCTCACAGAGGCTGGTACATATATGGAATGAGCTGCCAGAGGAAGTGATGGAGGCTAGTACAATTGCAACATTTAAAAGGCATCTGGATCGGTAAATGATTAGGAAGGGTTTGGAGGTATATGGGCCGGGTGCTGGCATGCGGTACAAGACTGGGTTGGGATATCTGGTCGGCATGGACGAGTTGGACCGAAGGGTCTGTTTCTGTGCTGTACATCTCTATGATTCTATGCTTAAATAACTGATTAATTTGTGTCCAATATCCCATGGACTAAGCATGGTTACTTAAATGAAAAAATATATAATCAACATACTCAGGGATGTTATTATGCACCTCTGGGGAAGGTGGGACTTGAATCTCAGTTTATTACATGTCTAGTGGGTACTTCAGAATAGCATTAGTGGTACAGATTCAATTTCACTCCTGGTTGAAATTGACATTGTAGTGATTGGAATGAGGTCAACCAGGTCATCCTGACAAAATATGAGTTCCTTGATTGGGGCTGCTAACCTGGTCCAATTAGAGACTCCTGGCTGACTGATATAAACAGGAGTGTCAAGGGTTCTGTTCACTCTAGGGGCAGACTCTATGCTAGCTTGGTCAGTGTCATGTACTATACACATGTAAATGTGATGAGGTACCGGCCCTCATAGAGTTATCTTGGACATGACACTTACTTCCTCATCACAGCTGTCTGTTCTCTGCGTGACTGCTATAAGATGCTAGCAAGATACAGCATTGTCTCTTTTTCTGTGAAATTCAGGATTATATGTTGATGGAGTAAAATGTGGATAACTGGTAAAATCTTTATAACTTGTCCTCACTATGTTTCTGGGTGTATTTCAAAAGTCCACTTTAAACTTCTAAAAAACAAAGTTGCTCTGCCTTTCTACACTGTTTAAAACTGCCTGAGGCTAAGCCAGGTCACTTACAAACTTGGTGCTGTATTTCACCCGGAGATGACTTTCCTGTCACATTTCTGTGGGATCATGAGGACTTCTTACTTCTATCTTTGCAACCTCACCACTTCAACCAGTTCCAGTCATCTTCCTGCATTTATCATATCTGTTTCTGTTAGCATTTCATGGGTTTCAATGTGACCTCCCCTCAATCATCTAAACTCCATTAACATAGTCCCATCCAATCCAATCTTTCTTCACATGTCAGTCCTAACATCCCAGGAATTAGTCTGGGAAAGCTTCATTGCACACCCTCCATAGATAGAATGTCCTTCCTCAGGTAGGGAGACCAAATCTGCAGGAAGTGAGTTTGAAGACCTTGCTCCAGTGACGGTGCAGAAGTATCGATATAGCTCCAAATCAGTGTGTTGTTTGGACGGGAACTTGCATGTGGTTGTATTCCAATGTGGCCTTCTAGATCACAGAATCACAAAATTGTTCTGGCACAGAAGGAGGCCATTCAACCCATTGTGCCTGCAGCAACAGTAGATGTACTGCAATAAAAATGCTGTCAAAGGAGCTTGGATGAGTTATTGCTGTGCATATTGTACACACCGCTGCTACTGATTATCGGTGGTGGAGAGAGTAAATGTTTGTGGATGTTGTGTCAAATAAGGAGGCTGCTCATCCTGGATGGTGTCAAACCTCTTGAGTGTTATTGAATCTGCACCATCCAGGCAACATTCTTTCTATGCTTTGCAGCTTCTGGGAGGCTCTGTATTTGCCGATCAGCACGCTGCTGCATTGACTTCCAATTCTAAAAGCTGCGGTCAAGGTTCGTTCAGAGGGAAAAAAAACATTATAAGGTTTTGTAGCTTCATACTCCTGACACGTACGTTGTAAATGGTGAACAATCTTTCAAGACTTAGTCGATACGTTACTTGTTGCAGACTTCCCAACCTTGCCATGCTCTTGCAGCCACAATATTTATAAAGCTGACCCAGTTCAGTATTTGGTCAAGTAACTCCAAATTGTTGATAATGGACATTCAGTGGTGGTAGTCCCATTGAATAACAAGAACTGATGGCTCGATGCTCTTTTGTTGTGGATAGTCATTGCCTGGCACTTATGACTGATGTGAGCAATACTTGCCTCTTACCAACCAAAGCTTGGATGTTGTTCAGGTCTTGCTTCATTTAGACACTGACTGCTTCAGCACCCAAGGAGTGGTGAATGGTGCTGAACATTGCACAATCAACAGTAAACACTCCACATCTAACCTTACGATGCAGGGAAAATTGTTAATGAAGCAGCTGAAGATAGTTAGGCCATGGACACTACCCTGAGAAACTTCTGTAGAGGTGTTCTGAGGCTGAGGAAATTGACCTCCCACAACCATATACATGTTCCTTTGTGTCAGGTCTGACTCCAAACAGTAGAGATTTTTCTCCTAATTCCAACTGACCCGAATTTTTCTACAGCTCCTTGTTGCCACATTTGGCCAAGTGCTGCCTTGCTGTGAAGAGCAGCTACCTTCACTTCCTCTCTTGTGTTCAGCTCTTTAGTCCATGTTTGGACCAAGGGTGAAATGAGGTTAGGAGCTGAATGGTCCTGACAGAACCGAAACGGAGTGTCAGTGAAGAGGCGACACTCGATAGCACTATCAATGACACCTTCCATACTTTGTTGATTGAGAGTTGATTAATCTTGCAGTAATTGGCCAGTTTCAACAGCATTTCAGAAGTCATTTAAGATTTAACTATATTGATGTGGTGGGCAGACCAGCATTTAGTATTTTTGCATTCAACTGCCAAACCATAAACTCCTCCTTCAATGCAGTCCAAAAATGTTTCTAATTGAACAGTGTTTATGTCATCTGCTGTAATATCCCCTTATGTGACTTAATGCCAATTTTGATGTACTTTGATGACATGAATAATCTTTGAATTTTTATTTTCAGGGCATTATGTAAGTACATATTGATGTTGAAAAATTCTGCAAAGCTGTGTTACTTTACTCCCAAACAGTTTATCACTCTTTAAGGAGGTCTAATATGTCCAATACAAGCCAGCAGAAGGTTGTTGCAATCTCCTTGATGGTCATTGGTTAGCTCAATCTATTGCATGGCCGCTTTGTGATGCAGTGATGCTAAGACCACAGGTTTATTTCTTGTACTGGTTAAGGTTACCATAAAAGCCCTGTCTTCTCAACCTCCTTTAAAGTGTGGTGACCCTCGCTAGTTGTCTCTCTCTAATGAGTCTCTAGATCTCTGGACCTGTGGTGACCTTCCCTTTCAAGCACTAGAATGCAATTTCATGATCAGCCAGCCCTTAACAATCCTCCAAGATGTTGTTCTGAGTGCAAGCCTCAAGTCCTTGAACAAAATGACAATTCACAAAATGCAAGGTACCCCCGTGGTGCATTTGATCACTTTGCCTAAAGTATTGAGGAAAATCACCCAATTTTTATTGTATTTAAAATCTGTAATATTTCCAGTGTCTTTTAACTTCCATGAAATTGTGGTCACCAATTCTATTGTTCACTGATTTAGGATGACTTATCATCACATTTTTTGTAAAATTGAGTCGTCACTTGTCAGTTCTGCACAGTTTTACTCCCTCTACACAACGCAATGGGAAAATAAGTAAAATATAGGTTAAACAATTTCTCGTTGATGCTGCTGGTCCACTGTTGCGACTTCTCCGGAAGTGCTGCAGAATCAGTAGATTGAGCATAAATGGATGGATGTTATATTTGCAATGAAGGCTCAATAATAGAGTGACAGCAGCTCCATGGAACATCCTGTCTGTATGGTTTGATTGTCATTACATTTACATACAATCATTTAAAGTAGCCACTGGAGATTTTGCAAGTGTGCTGTTGCAAACGAGAGGTCCAGATCTATGTCTCACTGTTTAATGAAACAAGCTGAAGCATTACAAAATATCTTCCAATTTGTTTAAAATAATATCATTTTGATATTCTGTCTCTTTGTGTTTTGACATCTTACATCTTTTATTCTTCTCAGTGTATTTTAAAGTGGCTTTTAAGTTGATGTTTTGATCTTATAATTGTTAAAAATGTGCTTCGTTTGCAGGGATAGGCAAATAAGGCATTATTATTTTTCCCAATATTTGTTAATTGTGGCCTGAAGAAAATTATTGAAATGTGTAAAATGTAAAAGATATGTGTGTGTAAGATGATCAAAATCAGTGCACACCTATTAAAGTTTTCCCTTCTCAATATGTCTTGCTCAAGTTTATTTTTCCAACAAGGGAATCTAGCTAAAGGATCAATGCTGATGTTGTGGATACAGCAGGGCAGGTAAGGGTTTCCATTTGTCAGTCTTATAAAGCTAATAAAACATTAATCAACTATACATTTGGATAGCTTCAGCACCATTCAATTGAAAATTAATTGTTATCTGATGAAGTACTGGAAATGAAGGTATATTTATGTGAACAACATTCCCAAAACCTCAACCATTAATGTTATTAATAAAAGATAAGTTAATGGATAATAATCAATAATAATGATAGCAAGCACTAATGGGAAAAGTTAGCAATTAGAGTGAAAGTGAAGTGAACTTTTCCTGGTGTTCCACTCTGCCAGTCTAACTGGAAGTAGACAGGAGGCTGGAAAAACACAGCAAGCCAGGCAGCATCAGAGGGTGGAGAAGTCAACGTTTCAGGTATAACCCTTTTTCAGGACTAGACCTGGGTGTGGGGTCAGCTGCAGATAAAGGGATAGTGGGGGCAGGGTGATTAAGTGAAGAGAGGTGAAGACAGGTAGAGGGTACAACCTGGTTGGTAAATGGGAGGAATGAATCCAGCCACCAACAGGGAGGGGGAGGGGCTGGGATGGGAGCTGGGGATGGGAAGGGAGGCTATTTGAAATTGGAGAACCCAACATTGTGTCCTCTAGGCAGCAGCTGCCCAGGCGGAAGATGAGATGTCGCTTCTCCAATCTGCGGCCTGGTTCATTGTCACAACAGAGGAGGCCAAGGATGGTCATGTTGGAAAGAGAGTTGGAAGAGGAATTAAAATGGGCGGTGACTAGGAGGCCCAGTTGGCTCCCTGCGGGCCCAGCTGTGATAATCAGTGAACTGCTCCCCAGGTCCACGTTTGGTCTCCTCGATGTACTGAAGACCACATCGGGAGCATCTGATGCAGTAAACTAGGTTGGAATAGAGGCAGGTGCACTTCTGTATCACCTGGAAGGACTGTTTGGAGCCCTGGATGGAGGTGAGGGAGATGGTGTACTGGTAGGTTTTGCACCTTTTCCACTTATAGGGGAAGGCACCTGGGAACCCAAGGGGCTTGTCGGGGAAAGCGGCACAAACCAAGGACTGTCAAAGGAACAGCCCCCGCGGAAGGAAGAGACGGGTGGGGAAGGGAAGATGCCCCTGGTGGTGAGGTCCAGCTGAAGCCAGCGGAAGTGTTTAAGAATAAAGTGTTGGATGCGGAGACTGGTGGGGTGGGAGGTGAGGATAAGGGGTCTCTCTCTTTATTGTGTTTGGGGCAGGGCAAGGTTTAGAAAAGTGGAATGGGGATTGAAAGTGGTGTGGCAGAGGGCTGCCTAGGTGACAGAAGGAGGAAAAGCATTGCGCTCAAACATCTCGGGAGCAGAACGTCAGGAAGGACATTTACTATAAACTCACAGCCTCCCATGCCCGACCGGACTGCACCTCCTCCCACCCAGTACCCTGCAAGAACTCCATCCTATCCTTCCAGTTCCTCTGCCTCCGCCGCATCTGTTCGGACGAGGAGACATTCCACTCTGGAGCATCCCAGATCTCCACCTATTTTGAACAACGTGCTTTTCCTCTGTCATCCAGACAGCCCTCCACCACAAGGCTACAGGTACAGGGAGCTTCTTTGGAACATCAGGACTTTAACTTGACTCAGGTCAACCCGCATACTTCACCACCCCACCACCGTCCCTTCCCCCACTCCGCCCCAGCCCCCACCATCACACAGTACACCCACATCCAACCAGAATTGTCTTTATCTCAATTTTTCTAGTTGATATTAATTTTTTAACGGTAAGGTATAAAGCAATAAGGGGCTTTTGTGGCGTAGTTGTGATGTCACTATCACTGAAACAGTAGGCCCAGATTGAAGTCCTCAGGAGGTGGAGAAGTCAATGTTTTGTGTATAACACTTCTTTAGGACTAGTCTTAAAGAAGGGTTATATTCAAAACATTAACTTCTCTACCTCCTGATGCTTCCTGGTTTGCTGTGTCTTCTTGCCTCCTGTTTGTCTCCTTTGGATTCTAACATCGGCAGTTTTTCTTTAATCTCTAACCAAATTCAACTCCTATCTGATTCAGACTCTGTAATAACATCTCTGAACAGATTGGTTAGAACATTTCTACAGTGTTAAGGTGTATGTCACTGCTATGTTATATCTTCAGTTTTGGGTGCTACCCTCCAGGATTAGTATAAAACTCACACTTATTTATATCATATTTTGTTTGCCACGTTTGAAAGCACTTTGTGTTTCTTAGGTCCTCCTTTATAATCTACAGTTCCCTTAACAGCTCAGTGAAACAATACACAAGATTGTCTAGATTTCAGGGTTAGATACTCCATTTGAGGTGAATGAACTGAACTAAACCAAGACAGCAGTTGGGGTATTAGAATTAGTCCCCTTGGAGTCATCAGGAACCATAATTTTTCTCCTATTGATTGCTGTTAGTAAATACTATTAGGAGTTAATGCATATTGATATCAAATAAACACAGGTTTAAATTGAGTTATGTTAACCTCATGCTTTGTAATACTCACATAGTAACAGTGACTACTCTAAGAATGTCTAACACATGAAGGAAGAGGCTTCGCGAGTGTCCAAAATACATTGAAGATGGAATGGTGAGTGTCCAAACTGATGTCAAAATCTTTATAGGTATGTGAAGAGAAAAAGACGAGTGAAGGTAAGTATAGGTCGCTTATAGTCAAAACAGGAGAAATTATAATGGGGATCAAAGAGAACGGAAGACCAATTATGTTCATACTTGGTTCTGACTTCACAAAGGACACAAAGACAGGGTAAAGTAATAGGAAGGAACTGAAGGAAATCTGCGTTACTAGGGAAATGGTGTTGCAAAAATTAATTAAAGGAGTCGCAGGTAGATAGGATAGTGAAGAAGGCGTTTGGTATGCTTTCCTTTATTGGTCAGAGTATTGAGTATAGGAGTTGGGAGGTCATGCTGCGGCTGTACAGGACATTGGTTAGGCCACTGTTGGAATATTGCGTGCAATTCTGGTCTCCTTCCTATCGGAAAGATGTTGTGAAACTTGAAAGGGTTCAGAAAAGATTTACAAGGCTGTTGCCAGGGTTGGAGGATCTGAGCTACAGGGAGAGGCTGAACAGGCTGGGGCTGTTTTCCCTGGAGCTTCAGAGGCTGAGGGGTGACGTTATAGAGGCTTACAAAATTATGAGGGGCATGGATAGGATAAATAGACAAAGTCTTTTCCCTGGGATCGGGGAGTCCAGAACTAGAGGGCATAGGTTTAGGGTGAGAGGGGAAAGATATAAAAGAGAGCTAAGGGGCAACTTTTTCACACAGAGGGTGGTACATGTATGGAATGAGCAGCCAGAGGATGTGGTGGAGGCTGGTACAATTGTAACATTTAAGAGGCATTTGGATGGGTATATGAATAGGAAGGGTTTGGAGGGATATGGACCGGGTGCTGGCAGGTGGGACTAGATTGGGTTGGGATATCTGGTCGGCATGGACGGGTTGGACCGAAGGGTCCATGCTGTACATCTCTATGACTCTATGACTCTAATTCCAGAGTTGATAAGTGAAGCCATTGGTGTGGTGTATTTGGACTTGCAGAAGGCTTTAGATAAAGCTTTATGTTATACATTAACTTTTAAAATTAAGACACATGGGATTGGGGGCCACGTACCAACATGAACAGAGAACTGGTTGACAGACAGGAAAGAAAGAGTAGGAATAAATGGGTCTTTTTCCAAGTGACAGGCAGTGACTACTGGGGTTCTATGGGATCAGTACTTGGACCACAGCTATTCACAATATCGATTAATGATTTAGATGTGGGAATGAAATGTAATATCACCATGTTTGCAGATGACACAAAGCTAGGTGGGAGGGGAAGCCTCAGTGTGATTTGGATAAGATGAGCAAATAGATACCAGATAAAATATAGTATGGGTCAACATGAGAGCATCCGCATTGGTAGCAAAAACAGGAAGGGAGGTTATTATTTAAATGGTGATAGATTAGGAAAAGGGGAGGCGAAATGAGACCTGGGAGTCCTTGAATGCCAGGTGTGGCTCGGCAGCATCAGCGCTGACCAAGCTGGTCAGGTCCTCAAGGACACAGCTGCTAGACTGACTCTGCAGCATGTAGTGAGGGAATCAAGAAGAAAAACATACTTGACCTCATCCATACCAATCAGCCAGCTGCATCTGGCCATGACAGTATCAGTGAAAGCGATTACCGCAAAGTCCATGGGGAGATAACATTGAGCCTCCAAAGATCATCCTACCTAGACCCACCTCTATCCTATCCCTGTAACCCTGCTTTTCCCATGGCTAACCCACCTAGCCTACACATGCCTGAACACTGCAGGCAATTTAGCATGGCCAATCTACCTAACCTGCACACCTTTGGACTGTGGAAGGAAACTCGAGCACTTGGAGGAAACCCGCGCAGACATGGGGAGAATGTGCAAACTCCACACAGAGAGTCGTCCAAGGGTGGAATCGAACCCAGGTCCCTGGTGGTGTGGGGCAGCAGTGCTAACCACTGAGTCATTAAACCGAGCCTCTAGCATGTTGTGTGGCACTATCACCGTGGTAAATAGGACAGACTTCAAACAGATCTAGCAGCTCAAGACTGGGCATCCATGAGATGTTGTGGCCCATCAACAGCAGCAGAATTGTATTCCAGCACAGTCTGCAAACTCATGGCCCAGCATATCCCCAACTCACCCATTACCATCAAGCCAGGTGATCAACCCTGCTTCCTGCAGAGTGCAGGAGGACATGCCAGGACATGTACCAGGCACACCTGAAAATGGGTGAAGCTACAAATCTACAAAGTTACTTGCATTGCAAACCGGAGAAGCAGCAATAATAAACAGAACTAAGTGATCCCACAACCAACGGATCAGATCTAGGGTCTGCAGTCCTGCCACATTCAGACAAGAATGGTGATGGATGACTAAACAACTCACTGGAGGAGGAGGCGCGACAAATATCCCAATTCAATGATGGAAAAGCCCAGCACGTAAGTGCAAAAGATCACGCTGAAGCATTTGCAGCAATCTTCAGCCAGAAGTGTCAAATTAATGATCCATCTCAGCCTCCTTCAGTGGTCCCCAGTATCACTGATACCAGTCTTCAGCCAATTCAATTCACTCCATGTGGTATCAAGAAAAGGTTGGAGGCACTGGACACTGCAAAGGCTATGGGTTCTGACAACATTTCGGCAATAGTACCAAAGACGTGTGCTTCAGAACTTGCAGCTCCCATAGCCAAACTGTTCAAGTACAATTACAACACTGACATCTATCCAATAATGTGAAAGATTGCCCAGGTATGTCCTGCACATAAAAAGCAGGACACATCAAACAGCCACTTCGGCCCCAACAGTCTACTCTCCACCTTCAGTGATGGAAGGGGTTATCAACAGTGCTATCAAACAGCACTTGCTCAGCAACAACTTGCTCTTGACGCCCAGTTTTTGTTCTGCCAGGGCCACTCAGCACCTGACCTCATAACAGCCTTGGTTCAAACATGGACAAAAGAGCTGAATTCCAGTGGTGAGGTGAGAGTCACAGCTCTTGACATCAAGGCTGCATTTAACCCAAGTGTGGAATCAAAGACACTTGCAAAACTGGAATTAATGGGTATCAGGGGGCAACTTCTCCACTGGTTGGAATCATTACCTGACACATCGGAAGGCAAGTGATTGCTGGGCCGCTTGCTGAGATAGTTGTATCATCGATAATGGCAGGTGAGGGGCCAGAAGACTGGAGGTTGGCTAATGTGGTCCCACTGTTTAAGAAAGGTGGTAGGGACAAGCCAGAGAGCTATAGATCAGTGAGTCTGATGTTGGTGGTGGGCAAGTTGTTGGAGGGAATCCTAAGGGACAGGATGTACATATATTTGGAAAGGCAAGGACTGATTAGGGGTAGTCAAACATGGCTTTGAGCGTGGGAAATCATGTCTAACAAACTTGATTGAGTTTTTTGAAGAAGAGGATTGATGAGGGCAGAGCAGTAGATGTGGTTCGACAAGATTTCCCTTAGGAGACTGGTTAGCAAGGTTATGTCTCATGGAATACAGGAAGAACTGGCCATTTGGATACAGAACTGGCTCAAAGGTAGAAGACAGAAGGTGGTGGTTGTGGGTTGTTTTTCAGACTGGAGGCCTATGACCAGTAGAGTGCCACAAGGATCGGTGCTGGGTCCACTACTTTTCGTCATTTACATAAATTATTTGGATGTGAGCATAAGAGATATAGTTAGTGAGTTTGCAGATGATACCAAAATTGGAGGTGTAGTGGACAGTGAAGAAGGTTACCTCAGATTACAACAGGATCTGGACCAGGTGGGCCAATGGGCTGAGAAGTGGCAGATGGAGTTTAATTCAGATAAATACGAGGTGCTGGATTTTGGGAAAGCAAATCTTAGCAGGACTTATACACTTAATGGTAAGCTCCTAGGGAGTGTTGCTGAACAAAGAGACCTTGGAGTGCAGGCTGATAGCTCCTTGAAAGTGGACTCGCAGATAGATAGGATAGTGAAGAAGGCGTTTGGTATGTTTTCCTTTATGGGCCAGAGTATTGAGTACAGGAGTTGGGAGGTCATGTTGTGGCTGTACAGGACATTGGTTAGGCCACTGTTTGAATATTGCGTGCAATTCTGGTCTCCTTCCTATCGGAAAGATGTTGTGAAAGTTGAAAGGGTTCAGAAAAGATTTACAAGGATGTTGCCAGGGTTGGAGGATTTGAGCTATAGGGAGAGGCTAAACAGGCTGGGGATGTTTTCCGTGGAAGGTCGGATGCTGAGGGGTGACGTTATAGAGGCTTACAAAATTATGAGGGGCGTGGATAAGATAAATCCATGATGTGCAGGTCAGGTGAATTGGCCATGCTAAATTGCTCACAGCATTAGGTGTGATGGTCAGGGGTAAATATAGGGTAGGGGAATGGATTTGCGTGGGCTCCTCTTCAGAGGGACGGTGTGGACTTGTTGGGCCGAAGGGCCTGTTTCCACACTGTAGAGAATCTAATCTAATCTTAAAATGGACAAAATCATTTCCCTGGGGTGGGAGAGTCCAGAACGAGAGGACATAGGTTTAAGGTGAGAGGGGAAAGACATAAAAGAGACCTAAGGGACAACCTTTGCCACAGAGGGTGGTACATGTATGGAATGAGCTGCCAGGGGAAGTGGTGGAGGCTGGTACAATAGCAACATTTAAAAGGCATTTGGATGGGTATATGAATAGGAAAGGTTTGAAGGGATATGGGCTGGGTGCTGGCAGGTGGGACTAGATTGGGTTGGGATATCTGGTCGGCATGGACGGGTTGGACCGAAGGGTCCATGCTGTTTCCATGCTGTACATCTCTATGACTCTATGACTCTGAGATGGTTGTGGTTGTTGAAGGCTGGTCATCTCAACTTCAGGACATGTCTGCAGGAGTTCCTTAGGGTAGTGTCCTGGCCGAACCATTTTCAGCTGCTTCGTCACATTTCGTCCATCAGAAGTGGGATGTTCACTGATGATTGCGCAATGTTCAACACTGTTCACGACTCCTCAGATACTGAAGCAGTCCATGTCCAAATGCAGCAAGATCTGGACAATATCCAGGTTTGGACTGACAAGTGGCAAGTAACATTCATACCAAACAAATGCCATGCTCTGACCCTCAACAATAAGGGGATAATTTAATCACTGCTCCTTGACATTCAATGATGGTACTATCACAGAATTCCCCGACTATCTATATCCTGGGGGTTACCATTGATCAGAAACTCATTTGAACTCACCATATTAAATGCTGTGGCTATAAAAGCAGGAGTATGATGATTGCTCACCCCTTGCCTGGATGAGTGCAGCCCCAAAAACACTCAACAAGTTTGACATCATCCACAACAAAGCAGCCCACTTGATTGGCACCACATCAACAAACATCCACTCCTTCCACTATTGACATTCAGTAGCAGCAGTGTGTGCTATCTACAAGATGCACTGTAGAAATTCATCAAATGTCCTCAGAGAGCACCTTCCAAACCCATGACCACTTCCATCTTGAAGAACCAGAGCAGCAGGAACACCACGACTTGCATATGCCTCTCCAAGCCATTCACCATCCTGACTTGGAAATATATCACCATTCCTTCACTGTTGCTGGGACAAAATTCTAGAATTCCCTTCCTAGTAGCATTGTGGGTCAACCTATAGCACATGGACTGCAACAGTTCAAGAAGGCAGCTGACCACCACCTTCTCAAGGACAATTAGGGATCAGCAAAAAATACTGGCCAACCAGCAATGCCCACATTCCACAAGTGAATGACAAAAAGTGGCTGAAGGTAAGTATGTGGGTGAAGTTGGCAGTGAAGAAGTTGGCCTTCTTAACAAGTGAATTGGAATACTGGAGCAGGGAAATCTTGCTGCAATTGTACAGGGCCTTGGGGTAGCAGGAGGGATGTATGAAGAGAGATCGGATCAGTTAGCATTACATTCACTGGTGTTTGGTGGGGAGGATCTTATAGGAGCCTATAAAATTTTAACAGGACTAGACAGGATACATGCAGGATGTTCCAGATGACTGCGGTGTCCAGAACCGGGGTCACAGTCTCGGGAAATGATAAGAAATTTCTTCACCCAAACAGTGATGAGTCTAAGGAATTCACTGCGACAAAAAGTGTTTGAAGTCACAACATTAAATGTTTTCAAAAAGGAGTTAGATATAGTTCTTAGCACTAAAGGTAAGGGAGGAAAGCAGGAACAGCATATTGAGTTGGATCATCAGCCATGATCATATTGAAATGCAGAGCAGACTTGAAGGACTATGTGACATGATCTCAGAATAAGGGATTGCACACTTAAAATGAAGGTGAGGAGAAACTTATTCTAGTGATTCTGTGGAATTTTTTTATAACAGAGTGCTGTTGAGGCTGAGTCATTAAGTACATTCAAGGCTGAGATTGTTAGATGTTTAAACAGTAAGGAAATCAAGAGTTATGGGGAAAAGGCAGGAAAGTGGAGGATTATCAAATCAGACATAATCTCTTGGAAGAGTGCAGCAGACTCGGACTGAATGGCCTACTTCTGTTGCTATGTCTTATTATAGTCCTACATTGAAAATTCCAAGTGTCACCTGTTGAGCTGAATTTGCATCATACCTTACTGTAAATAATAAATATGAAACATCTTTACTGAAGAGGACATACTCCTATATCACATTTGACAGCCAGCAGTGATTCTTTTACAAACTATGTAGTAACTTTTGAAATGACTAAGGTACCTTGGCAGTGTCCTGGATTCATTAAGATGATGTCAAGAATTTAAGATTTGGTTGGTGTAAAATATCTATAAAGATTAAGCTCAATTAGAGGTCTTCATGACCAAATAGACAAAGCTTGATATAATGGTTAAATTATTTTGTTATTTATTTTCTCTCAGCTCCATCCCTGTGTAACATACACAGTTCCCCTACCAACAGATTCAACTGAATTATCTGCATAACTTAGATGTTTATCATTGTAACACCAGTTTCAAGATACCATATGATTAGTATGTTTTTACTGTCATTGGATATGAGAAACATGTCCTCTATTTGTCATGACTCCAGATAGCCCTTACTTAACAGGGAACTACTGTGTGGGGAATTGCTGTTTTGAGATCCAGTAATCTCTGAAGTAGTGTAACAGCGTAGGTGTAGTAAAGTACAACATCACTGAAATTGCTGATCCAACCAAGGATTTGGAACATTGCTCATTAAAAAAAATGATCAAAATGAGAAATTTTGCAGCCATGAATATTCTGTAAGTTATGAATCCAAAAGTATTACCTTCAACTGTTTAAATACTTTATTTAGGATTTAAGCTTTGATTTATTACATCAATAACTTACCAGATGATTTTTTTATACAGCCCTCTGAATTTGAAGATTTTAAATTCAATACCCACTCCCGAGAACTGATCATATAATCTGGACAGAGATGCCAATGCAAGCCTGAGGGAGTGCACTGTTAGAGTGTCTTTTTTAGATGAGATGTTGAATTCCCATCTACTCTGAGGTGGATATTCAGAATCTCATTATGTTATTCAGTTAAGAGTCTGCAGGTTCTCCCAGAAATAGACTAAATGATCATTAATTTTCCTCTGTTTGTGGGATCTTACTATGTGCAGATTGCTTGTTGCATTTTCCTTTGTTACAGTAACTCCTGATTAAAAATACTATATTTTCCAGGAAGTATTTTGGGGTGTTCTCAAGTTGTTAAATGTGTTTAGGATTGCACCGCTTTTCTGTGCAGGTATATTTCAAGTGGTTTAACAGGGACCCGGTTGCACCATCAAATATGTCATAAATTGTTTGGGTAGTAACAATGACATGTCTGACAATGAATTACCAAGTGTCTTCATCTTCTAGATTACAGATTCAGCAGTCAGTAGATCGTCTTATTGACAGGATTGACGATGTCTCATGTCTCAGCAACATTGCACCTTGAAGAGAGCATGAGCACAGAGAGCAATACCAGGGATTTACTGATTTACACCAGGGTTATACAGCGTAGTGAGAGGAAGTGAGGACTGCAGATACTGGAGAGTCAGAGTTGAAAAGTGTGGCACTGGAAAAGCACAGCAGGTCAGACAGCATTCACGGAGCAAGAGAGTCGACGTTTTGAGCATAAGCCCTTCATCAAGACTTACACAGATTAATGCCTTACACGTACAGAGATATAGTTGGGAAGTTCGGGGCTTACTGATCTACTCCAGGATCACACAGTAAAATGCTTTGCAAACATGGTTGGATGAGAGTAGTTTACCTGGCTAGTAGCATTACACTTATCCACAGCCTGCCTCCCTATCACAGGTTTATTTCTATCATTTGCAATTCCAGTCTGGTCAGTTGGTCATGTGCAAGAGGACCAGATGTACCAATCTTTTACCTTCCTGCAGATCAAACCACAAATTGATCACTTTGACTTCAGGAGAAGATGTGTGAGTGGGAAAAATACACTATTTGCATCACTAATATTAAACTGTCACAATTTAATGCAAATCTAGAATGTACATTATCTCTAATTCCTCATGTAATACCACCCTAATATGTAGTTGAACAAAGAAATACCAAAGAAAGAAGCTGTAGGTTCTCACAGTATCATACTCACAACAAGAGTCAACAGCATGGATCTTTGAATCTGTTGCAAGTCTTTAGATGAGTCTAAAGGGAACTTCTACTGCTGACCCTGGTCACAGTACCAGGGATCAGAGGAGTTTCTCAGAATAACATGCTTCTGCTAAGTATTCAGTTCAAACAGATTGACCTTGGACACCCAGGAGAATGGGGGATGGGCAAAGGAAGTGGCGGATCCTGCAGCTAAAATAGACCCAGCAACTCCTGTCAAAACTCATCTTAAAGGGGCTTTGTGATGGAGGTCACTCAAGTCACAAGATTATGAAAGCACCATCACAGAACAGTTTCATGGTTTACTGGCGGTGCTAGGAGCCAAGAAAAGATATTAAAACAGATAACCAAAAGCTAGATCAAAGGGTTGATTTTTCAAACTTCTAAAGAATTAAAAGAAGGTGCAGAGCTCTGTGAGCACAGGTGGGACAAGTAAACGGAACAGTGCAGAACACGATCTGAGCAGCAGATTTTGGATAAGGTGTATTTTCCCAACTTTATCGCAGAATTTATTTCAGTATTGTAAAAATTGTATTACTGAAAGATAGCCCTTCCAAACCCTGTGATGGTTCATTGACAGACAAAAATGTAGAAGGATAAGGTTGAAATTAAGTGAGCTGAAGTAAAATGAATATTGAATGAAACTGTTATTTATTTTGGATGGATGTGAATTTTACTAAGTTACCTCTAAGGGCCGTCTCTGAAGTAGTTGAATGTTTGAGATGTCTAAAATCACAAGTCAGTTGAGCTCTTTGTGTGGTAATATTTGGTATGCTGGTCTGTTGATACACACACTGTGAGACACTGTCTCTTTGTTCTCTACAAGTTCACGCTTGTTATCAGTCTTGTGCTCTATAGGATTGGGTTTTCAATGTACAAATAAATAGAACTGGCAGCATTTTCATACACTTTTCCCTTGCGGATCACACCTCAAGGAATGGTGACAAGAATGGCAATGAATTTAATTGCTCTGAACTGCTTTTCATCTGCACTGAAACAGTGATACTAAAGTTGAAAATAAAATCAACCTTCAACGGGCTAATAAAGTTCCTATTATGCTACAACTACCATAAATATTCAGTGTTTTCTAATGGCCAGCTTTAAATCATTACAATGCAGAAGTGGGTACTGTTGAGGAGTCAGCGAGGAGTCTGCCAACTTTGAAGAAAACAAAGTAAATCTTGTGCATCTAAAGCTGAGGAATCCTTTCGGAGCAATGTTTCTCATCATGTTTTCGATGTGAATGCTTAGGAGGATGCCATTCCCAGGTTGTCGACACAATACTGCAAATAATATTTGAAAGACACGGAAGCCTCCCAGAGATGCTGCAGCGTGTAGGAGGATCTTGTTTCTCTTTTCAAATTTAAACAAACAGCATCCTTTGATTTTCTGGTTGTTGAAACATTTAAGAGGTAGGAGGAAGGGAAGATTGGGGGAAGGGTGGTGTTCGGAGGGCCTGGGAAAGAGTCCGCAGGAGGTTGTGCATGAGTTTTGCTTGCAACACAATGGCTGAGGAAGGATGACTAGAGAAGAATTAGACGAGCAATTAGCAAAGTGTGGATAAAGGAGGGACCAAAAAGTATGTCTTTCTGCAATTTACAATATAGACAGGCAGGAGGCTGGAAGAAAACAGCAAGCCAGGCAGCATCAGGAGGTGGAGAAGTCAATGTTTCAGGTGTAACTTTTCTTCAGGACTCAAGTCCAGGATGGTTACACCCAAAATGTTGACTTTTCCACCTCCTGATGCTGCCTGGCTTGCTGTGTTCTTCTAGCCTCCTGCCTGTCTACTTGGGATTCCAGCATCTGCACTTTTTTTTGTCTCTAACCATTTCTGCAACTTATACCTTTCAAAATCTAAATTTGGTCTTATTGATTTATGGAATGTTGCCTTCACTGGCAAAAGTCCAGCATTTATTGCCTGTCATTCTTTAGAACTCTTTGGAATACTTTGGAATACAGGCCCAGTGTGCCCCGTATCTCATGGTAGGTCAGTCTCACCATTCCATGAACAAATTTGGTGAACTTTTGTTGCAATTTATGGCAATTATATCCATCTTGAGGTAAAGGGACTAAACTTGCACACAGTACTCCAGGCATGGTTTAGAGAGTAGTGCTAGAAAAGCAAGGCAGGTCAGGCAGCATCAGAGGAGCAGGGGAATCGACGTTTCAGGCATAAGCCCTTCATCAGGAATGAGGCTTGTGGGCCGGGGCTGAGAGATAAATAGGAGAGGGTGGGGTGTGTGGGAAGGTAGCTGAGAATGTGATAGGTGGATGGAGATGAGGGAGAAGGTGATAAGTCAGAGAGGGGAGTGATGGACGGATCCGGAGGGCGGTGCCGAGTTGGAGGCTTGGGACTGAGATAATGTGGGGGGAGGGGAAATGAGGAAGTTGTTGAAATCCACATTTATTCCGGGTGGTTGACAGGGTCCTGAGATGGAATATGAGGCATTCCTCCTCCAGGCGTCAGGTGGTAATGGTTTGGCAGTGGAGGATGCCCAGGACCTGCATATCCTTGATGGAGTGGGGGAGGAAGTTGAAGTGTTCAGCCACGTGGCGGTGGGTTGGTGGGTGCGGGTATCCCAGAGATATTCTCTGAAACAATCTGCAAGATGGTGTCCTGTCTCGCTGATGTAGAGGAGACCACACCGGGTGCAATGGATGCAGTAGATGACATTGGTAAATTTCTGACGGATGTGGAAGGATCCCTTGGGCCCTTGGACGGAAGTGAGGAGAGTGGTGTGAGTGCAGGTTTTGCACTTCATGTGGTGGCAGGCGAAGGTGCCAGGAGAGTGGTGTGGGCTGGTGGGGGGCTGTGGACCTGACGAGGAGTCGTGGAGAGAATAGTCTTTTCAGAACACTGATGGGGGTGGGGAAGAAAATATATCTCTGGTGGTGGGGTCTGTTTGGAAGTGGCAGAAGTGGTGGAGGATGATGCGTTGTACTTGGGGGTTGGTGGGGAGTAAGTTGAGGACTGGGGGGGTTCTGTCTTTGTTGCATTGGGAGGGATGGGGTTCAAGGGCGGTGGTGCATGCTGTGGAGGAGATATGCTGAAGGGGATCAGGAAAGGAAGTCGCAACTGTGGAAGAAGGAGGCCACCTGGGACTTTGTGAGGTCATCCTGGGAATTGGTCATCCTGGGAATAGATGCGGAGGAGGCGGAGGAATTAGGAATAAGGGATAGCATTTTTACAGGAGATAGGGTGGGAGAAGGTGTTATCTAGGTAGCTGTGGGAGTCGGTGGGCTTGTAGTATATGTTGATGGTTAGTCGGTCGCCAGAGACAGTGATGAAGAGGTCCAGGAAGGGGAGGGAGGTTTCCGAGATGGTCCAGATGAATTTGAGGTTGGGGTAGAAGATGTTGGTAAAATTGATGAACTACTCAAACTCCTCATGGGCGCATGAGGCGGTGGCGATACAGTCATCGATGTAGCAGAGGAACAGGTGGGGGTTTGGGGCCGGTGTAACTGCGGAAGATGGACTGTTCCACATACCCAACAAACAGGCAGGTATAGTTGGGTCCCATGCGGGAGCCCATGGCTACCCCTTTGGTTTGGAGGAAATGGGAGGATTGGAAAGAGAAGTTGTTGAGGGTGAGGACCAGTTCAGCCAGGGGGATGAGGGTGTCGGTGAAAGGGTACTGGTTGGGATGGCGTGAGAGGAAGAAACAGAGGGCTTGGAAACCTTCGTGGTGGTGGATCGATATGTACAGGGACAGGATGTCCATGGTGAAGATGGAGGCATTGGGGGCCGGGAAACGTAAATCTTGGAGGGCATGGGTGGTGCCATGAACATAGGTGGGGAGTTCCTGGACTAAGCAGGACAGTCTGGTGTCGAATTAGGAAGAGACGAGTTCAGCGGGACAGGCGCAAGCTGAGACAATGGGTCGACCGGGACAGTCAGGTTTGTAAATCTTCAGTAGAAGGTGGAATTGGGCAGTGCGGGGTTCACAAACAATGAGGTTGGATGCTGTGGATTGGAGCTCCCCTGAAATGATGAGGTTGTGGATGGTCTGGGAGATAATGGTTTGGAGATGGGAGATGAGGTTGTAATCAAGGGGGCAGTAGGAGGAGGTGCCTGCAAGTTGGCACCTGGCTTCAGCAGTGTAGAGGTCAGCGCGCCACACTACTACTACACCCACTCCAACCTCCCACCCTCACCAATATGCAGCCCTCCACTCCCTCTGCTCCAACCCCAACCTCACCATCAAACCTGCAGACAAGGGGGGAGCGCAGTAGTAGAGTGGCGCACTGACCTCTACATCACTGAAACCAGGCGCCAACTCACAGAAACATCCTCCTACTGTCCCCTTGATCACGACCTCACCTCCCATCACAAACCATCATCTCCAAGACCATCCACAACCTCATCACTTTAGGGGAGCTCCCACCCATAGCCTCCAACCTCATTGTCCATGAACCCTGCACTGCCCGATTCTACCTCCTACCGAAGTTTCACACACCTGACTGCCCCGGTTGACCCATTGTCTCAGCTTGCGCCAGTCCCACCGATCTCACCTCTTCCTACCTTGACACCATCCTGTCCCACTTAGTCCAGGAACACCCCATCTACAGTCGTGATACCACCCATTCCCTTTCACCTCCTCCAAGATTTTCGTTTCTCTGGCCCCCAATGTCTCATCTATTTGTTGGATATGTGGAACAGTCCATCTTCCACAGTTACACCGGCCTGACCCCCCCCCCCCCCGACCCCGCTACCTTGATGACTGTATTGGTGCCACCTCGTGCTACCACAAGGATGTTGAACAGTTCATCAACATCTTCCACCCCGACCTCAAATTCACCTGGACCATCTCGGAAACTTCCCTCCCCTTCCTGGACCTCTCCATCACCGTCTCTGGGGACCAACTAACCACAGACATATACTACAAGCCCATCGACTCCCACAGCTACCTAGATGACACCTCCTCCACCCCTACCTCCTGTAAAAACACCATCCCTTATTCCCAATTCCTCCGCCTCTGCCACAATTCTTCCCAGGATGACCAATTCCACCGCAGAAAGTCCCAGATGGCCTCCTTCCACGATTGCAACTTCCCTTCCCACGTTGTTGATGATGCCCTTCAGCGTATCTCCTCCATTGCACGCACCACTGCCCTAAAACCGCACCCCTCCCAACGCCACAAGGACAGAACCCCCTGAATTTCACCTTGCAGCCCACCAACCTCTGCAGACAACACATCATCCTCTGCCACTTCTGCCACCTCCAAATGGACCCCACCACCAGAGATATATTGCCTTCCCCACCCCCATCAGCATTCTGAAAAGACCATACCCTCCGCGAGTCCCTCATCAGGTCAACACCACCCCCAGCCAACATCCCAGTTCTGGCACCATTCCCTGCCACCACAGGAAGTGCAAAACCTGCGCCCACACAACTCCCTTCACCTCCGTCCAAGGACCCAAGGGATCCTTCCATATCCATCAGGAATTTACCTGTACCTCTACCAATGTCATCTACGGCATTAGTTGTACCTGGTGTGTTCTCCTTTACATCGGGGAGACAGAACACCTTCTTGCGGATCGTTTCAGAGAACATCTCTGGGACACTCGCACCCACCGACCTCACTGCCCTGTGGTTGAACACTTCAACTCCCCCTCTCATTCTGTCAAGGATATGCAGGCCCTGGGCCTCCTCCACCAGCAAATCATTACCACCCGACGCCTGGAGGAAGGGCGCCTCATATTCCACCTTGGGACCCTTCAACCTGCAAATGGAATAAATGTGGATGTCAACAGCTTCCTCATTTCCCCTCCTCCCACATTTTCCCAGTCCCAAGCCTCCAACTTGGCACCGCCCTCCAGACACATCCATCACTTCCCCTTCTGACCTATCAACTTCTCCCTCACTTGCATTCACCTATTGCTTTCACAGCTACCTTCCCCCACAACCCACCTCCCTCCCATTTATCTCTCAGCCCCAACCCACAAGCCTCATTCCTGATGAAGGGCTTATTCTCCTGCTCCTCGGGTGCTGCCTGACCCACTGTGCTCTTCCAGCACTACACTCTCCACTCTGAGCTCCAGAATCTGCAGTCCTCACTTTCTCCAGGTATGGTCTAACCAAATTCCTGTATAATTGAAGCAAGGAGTCATGTGTCCTGTACTCAAATCCTTTTGTGATGAAGGTTAATATACCATTCGCCTTCCAAATTTCCTGTTGCATATGAATGTTAACTTTCAGTCCTATTACTGAAGTCTCTCAGGACCCTTTGCACTTCTAATCTTTCTAATCTCTTGCTATTTATGAAATATTCTTCACCTCAGTGCCTCCTGGAGCCTCACAGTTTCCACATTATATTGTAGAAGGTATGCCCCTTACCTACTCACTAATTCTATTGAAGTCTCTTTGTATCTTTCTCACATCTAGCTTTGTGCCATCCCCAAACTTGGAAATATTACATTCGGTGACCACATTCAAATATGATAAACAGTTGGAGTCCATTAAATGGCACTAATCTTTGCAGTACCCACCAGTTACATCCTGCCACTCTGAGAATGACCCATTTATAGTTTTTTGTTAGGCTATCCATTATCCGTGCCAAAACATTATCTCCTATCTCATGTGCTTCAAGTGGCTAACCATCCTCCAATGGGAAACCTTAACAAACGTCTTCTGAAGATCTAAGTATGTATTTCCATTAACTCCTTCTTCAGTGGGCGGCACTGCAGCCTCACAGCACCAGGGTCCCAGGTTCAATTCCTGCCTTGGGTGACTGTCTATGTGGAGTTTGCACATTCTCCCCATGTCTGCGTGGGTTTCCTCCGGGTGCTCCGGTTTCCTCCCACAGTCCAAAGATGTGCAGGTCAGGTGAATTGGCCATGCTAAATTGCTTGTAGTGTTAAGTGTATTAGTCAGAGGGAAATGGCACTGTGTGGGTTACTCTTTGGAGGGTCGCTGGGGACTTGTTGGGCTGAAGGGTCTGTTTCCAAGCTGTAGGCAATCTAATCTAATCAATTCTGTTAGCAACATCCTCAAAAGTCTATAACTTCATCAAACACAATTTCCAATTTACTAATCCATGCTGACTGTGCTCAATCAGATCATTATTATAAAAATAATATATTCTACCATTTTCCCCACTATTGATATAAGCTTAACAAGTCTGCAGCACTCAGTTTTCTCTTGACCTACCTTCTTAAATTGTGGAAGGATATTTGCAATCGTCCAACTTGCAGGAATAATTCCAAAATCCATACAATTTTGGAGGTAATCACTAATGCATCCAATTTCTACCTAGCTACTTTTTCACACACTCTGGGATATAGAAAACCAGGTACTGAGGACTTACCTATCATCAGTTCCATGAATTGTTCCAATGGAACTAATTTCCTTCAATTTCTCTACTCCCTACTTTCTTGGATCTCTAATCCTGGGGGTTTCTTGTGTACTCAATGAAAACAGATACAAAGTAATCATTCATCTTCTCAGTCATTTTTCTGTTCCCATTATATTCTCCTGACTCTGATTATAATAGACGCTACACCTTTTTATAGAAGCTTTCATGGTTCATTTTTATGTTTTTCATTATTTTACATTCATCTTTTTTTACTTACAATCCTTATTTATTGAATTTTGAAGCTCCAAATTGTCAGTTTTCCTACTATTTTCTCGCAAATTTCTCGGTCTGCAATTTTTAACTTGCTTTGGCAGATGTGCTTGACTAACTTTGTGTAGGTGGGGGTGAGCAGGAGTTGTGCCTTGAAATAAATATAATTCCTGTAAATGATTCTTTAGAGAATATCCATGTCTATGAACTGCTATACTCTTTAAAGTATTTTCCCAAGCCGCCTTAGACAATTTACCCTTCATACCTTCATAATTAGCATTGTGCAAACTGAACACTTTAGCTTCAAATTGAACATAATATTTCAAACATAACTTAAAATTCTAAAATATTAGTCACCCATCCTGCAAGGTTCTTTTACAACAAAGTTATTAATTTGTTATTTTTCTTACATGATATTAAATCTGAAATTGTTGGTTCTTTAGTCACGTTCTCAACAAACTGCTCTAGAAATCCATCCTGAACGTATTCTAGAAACTCACCCTTTATTGCAAAAAAAACTGAAAGAACCGCAGATGCTGGAAATCAGAAGCAAAAGCAGAAATTGCTAAAAACACTCAACAGGTCTGGCAGCATCTGTGGAAGAAAGCAGAGATAACATTTTGGGTCCAGTGATCCTTCTTAAAAACTCATGGTAGAGTGGAAAAGGTTTGGTATTTTTGCAGAAGGGGTGGGGTAGGGGAAAGAGTAAACGATGGGTGGAGATAGAGTCCACAGAAAGAGAAAAACTGATGAACAGGTAAAGCAGTGGTTAAAGGTCAGCCTGAGAGGATGAATAGCTGATAATTGGGATCATTAGTAGCTGACAATGGGCTATATGTGGTAGCAGTCCACGTGATGACAAGGCCTGATGTATGGGGGTGGGGGAAAGATGTTGGAGAACCGTAAAATTATTGAATATGATATTGAGTCCAGAAGGCTGTAGATTTCCTAAATGGAACATCAAGTGCTGTTCTTCCAGTTTGCTCTGAACTTGACTGGAGCAGAAAGCTTGAGATAGAGATGTTGGTCATGGAACACGGTGGTGTGCTGAAGTGTAAGGCAGATGGAAGCTCAGGGTCTTTTTTGTAGGCTGAATGTAGGTGTTCTGCAGAGTGGTCACCCAGTCTGCACTTTGTTTCTCCAATATAGAGGAGATCACATTGTAAGCAACAAATACTGTAGACTAAATTGAGTAAAGTACAGGTAAGTCATTGCTTCACCTGGAAGGTGTGTTGTGCCTTGGATATTGAGGAGGGAGGAAGTAAATGGGCAAGTATTACAGCTTCAGTGATTATATGGGGAGATACCATGGGAATCTGGGGACATGTTGGGAGTTAAGGTGGACAGGACCAGAGTGTTCCAGAGGGAACAGTCCTTGTGGAAGACTGACAAGGGAGGGGAGGGGAATATGTGCCTTGAGTTCAATAATTTCAGGGCTTGAGGCACCTTGTCCCACAGCTTTCCCCACTCTGATACACCAGGTCTTGTCATAACGTAGGCTGCTACCACGCACAACTCTTTGTCAGCTATTAATAGCTCCCATTAGCAGGCATTCATTCCCCCAGGCTGAACTTTAACCTTTTCTTTGTCTGTTCTTTCCTCAGTTCTGAAAAGGGGTCACTGGACCTGAAACGTTTATCTTGATTTCTCACTCTAAAGATGCTACCAGACCTGCTGAGCTTTTCAAGTAATTTCTGTTTTGATTTCATCTTTTATAGTATTCTTCTTCATGGGTTTTACCAATGAATAGGCTTGCTCTTCTTATAAGTGACCTGTTTCCTGCTATTAATCCCCACCATTAACACATTCTTTATTTATATCATAGAAAGTAAGAGCAAGAGTCGGCTGTTTGGTTTTTCAAGCCTGCTTCATCATTCATTATGATCATGGCTGATCATCCAACCCCATAGCTTGCTCCTGGCTTTACCCCATATCCTTTCATCGCTTTAACTCCAAGTGCTTGATCCAACTCCTTCTTGAAATCATACAATGTTTTGGCCATGATTGCTTTCTGACGTTGGGAATTCCACAGGCTCACCACTTTTTGGATAAAGGAATTTCTCCTCATCTTCATCCTAAATGATTTATCACACATCCTTAGACTGTGACCTCTTGTTCTGGACTCTCCTGCTATCAAAAAGATCTTTCCTTCATCTACACTGTCTAGTCCTGTTAGAATTTTGCAGGTTTCTATGAATTCTCCCCCATTCTTTTGAAATCCAGTAAATCTAATCCTAACTGACTCAACCTCTCTTCATACATCCATCCTGCCATCTTGGGAATCAGGTTGGAAATCCTTCATTGCTCTCCCCCTTGAAAGTTTCTCATTGGAATACATCTATTCTTTAGATTCTGAAATATCCCCTTAAATGTCATTTTTAGCTAGTTTGCTGTCTTTCCCTCATAAATGCCATTATTAACATTTAGAATATGAGTCTTGGTTGCACTCCTCACTTCCTCAAACTGAATGTAACATTTAATTATATAATGATTGCTGCTACCTTGAGGCCCTTTCATGGTGAGGTTGTGAATTAAATGATTTTTTTGCATAATACCAGAGTAGTACATCCTGTACTCTGGTCAGTTCCAGAATGTCAACTTCTGAGGGACAATCTCAAAACACCCTGTGACCTCCTATCTTCGTTGATCTTGAAAAGTCAGAGTCAAAAAGTGTGGTGCTGGAAAAGCACAGCAGGTCAGGCAACATCTGAAGAACCAGAAAGTTGATGTTTTGGGCATAAGATCTTCATCAGGACATTCCTGATGAAGGGCTTATGCCTGAAACATTGACTCTTCTGCTCCTTGGATGCTGCCTGACCTGCTGTATTTTTCCAGCACCATACTTTTCGGCTCTGGCTCTCCATCGTCCGCAGTCCTCACTTTCTCCTAATTTTGTTGATCTGAATTTTCCAGTCTATATGCTGCTATGAATTTACAACAAGCTCCCTTCCTGGAGTCACATGTAGGCCAGACCAAGTAAGGAGGGAAATTTCCCTCCCTAAAAGTCATTAGTGAACCAGATAAGTTCTTCCTGACAAATCACAATGGAGTCATGGTCATCATGAGACTCTTAATTCCAGATTTTATTTTTACTGAATTCAAATTCTACCATCTCCCATAGTCCCCATAACATGACCTGGGTGTCAGGATTAACAGTCCATTTCAGAAAGTAGATCAGATTCAGCCACCAATTGCTGGGAGCCATACAAGGGGCAGACCAGATAAAGATGACAGATTTTCTTCCCTAAACGACATTAAAAATGTGATATGTTTTAATGACAGCTTGGACTTTTTTTAAATTCAAGTTTAAATTTGCTTTTAAATTCTACCAACTGTTGTGGTGAGACTTGAAGTTGTGCCTGTGGGGTTTTAGCCAGCGCCCCTGGTTTACCAATCTAACAATACCACCCCTTATTAAAATATAAAAATGGCTGTTAATATTCAACTTCCATCATTTGACTTTAATACTTGAGATCTTTCAAGAAGAATTGTTTGAATTAGAACAAACACAGTCATAAAATCTTGCAAAGGCGGAGAGCAATGAAGGTTGAGCCAGCTCATGAGGCCATCAGGAAACAAGGATCTGTCCAGCTGAAGTTAACAGAATTATTAATGGCACTTTAACTTAGGTCAGGATCTCCGAGCTGATTTACACTTTTGTGGAAATTGTACTGTGAGATGAAAGGTTGCCTATAGAGTATACACCTCAGAATCCCAATGAGGAGTCTCAGAAATGTACTCATAGACCTTTCCCAACAACAGCTTCTGAGCAACTGAGCAGAAACAAAGGAAAGTGGATTTGTAAGTAAGAACTGGAAGATAATCTTTCTGCCTATCTTTCTCTCTCTATCTAATTTATCAAGCTAACTAGTCAGTACATTGTGAGAAAACGCATTGAAGCAATTCAAGGATCTCCGAACGTCACCACTGCTGAGGAAACATGGTGACAAATAATTGGGGCTTGGGTTTCACTCTCATGACTCAAGAATTCAATGATAGCACTTCTCAAAATGGGAGTTGGGACTGCAAAAGTCACATGTTGTTGAAACTTTTCATTTTGCACTCATCAGGATAATACACAAGAATACCAGTTCAAAGGGAAAACCAACATTTAAAAGTACATTCTCTATGTCACTGCTTCCAACAATCAGAATCCACTTGCCAATCAATCAGCACCATCCTCTCATGTGGTATAAATGTTTGAAGTGGTATTCTTATAAAATGTCCAGATGAAAGCAAGATCCAAAGTTTTGACAAAATGTATCTATTTTCAGCAATATTCAAGTTCTGTATTACCAACCAACTATGTTATTATTGCTCATGTTGTTTCTGTTAAATTATTGCTTCTAAAGATCTAGGGAACACAAAATCAATTGTTAATCTTCAGTGTTGTCTCTGCTGGAACATATGGGATTAATAGGAGGTGAATGTATTTGAACGCAGGTATCCACATCACTAGGGTCATCTCAGATGTGTTCACTTGCCTCTGTAAGTTGTTTAGTTCAGTATTTGCTACTGTTGAAGGTATGTTTCTGATCAGTTTCCCAAGAAAGATTTAATTATTTTTGCGTTTCATTTTACAAGGCGACCTTTAATTTGAAAAAAAAACTTATACAAGAGCTTTTACACCCCCCAGAGCCTGGTCCACCTTAAATCTACCCTTAGTTCCAATGCTGCTTTCTTAATTTTTATATTTGTTTTCTTTAAAGCTCTGTTTTCCAATTTTATAACATAACCTTCTGCAAATTATCTCCAGTGCTCAACCATATATATATAATAAACAAATATTTTGTACAAAGTCTGTAATTGGCTGCAGTTGGGTTGTGGTAGAAGGTGCTGCTGGGTTACACCTCATGGGTGTTAATAAAAAAGGACTACCTGCAATTCTCAAACTCTGACACACCTATATGATAATCAATAAAAACAAGTGCTTTGACACACTCTGTCAGCAGGGAGCTAGTTCAGCACTGTGCCATCTGTTATGAAGTTATGTGTAGCCAACTTGTGTCATATGGATGTTCATGATAATCAGATTTCCACCTCCATCTCTAACTAGGCTAATTTAGTGATTATCTGCATTATCAGACGTTGTGCTCCCTACGCAAGAAGCAAATGGTTACTTGTGAATTGCTTGATATGAATATTGAAAGTAGAACAGTGCAGCACAGGAACACACCCTTTGCCCACCATGTCTGTGCTGACCATGATACCATTCTAAACTAATCCCATCTGCCTGCACATGGTTGGTGTCCCTCTGTTCCCTGCCTACTCATGTATCTGTCTAATTGCCTCCTCAACATTGTTATTGTATCTGCTTCTACCACCTATCTAGGCAACATGTTCCAGGCACCTACGGCCCTCTGTTTAAAAAAACGTTACTTGCAGATCTCCTTTAAACTTAATCCCTCCCACCATTTGGAGATGTTGGTGTCGGACTAGGGTGTACAAAGTTAAAAATCACCCTACACCGGGTTATAGTCCAACAAGTTTAGTTGGAAGCACTAGCTTTCAGAACGCTGCTCCTTCATCCGGTCAATGTGAAGTACAAGATCGTAAGACACAGAATTTGATTAGATTAGATTAGATTCCCTACAGTGTGGAAACAGGCCCTTCGGCCCAACAAGTCCACACCGACCCTTCGAAGAGTAATCCACCCAGACACATTTCCCTATGACTAATGCACCTAACACTAAGGGCAAATTAACATGGCCAATTCACCTGACCCGCACATCTTTGGACTGTGGGAGGAAACCAGAGCACCCGGAGGAAACCCACGCAGACGGGGGAGAATGTGCTCAAACAGTCGCCCCAGGCAGGAATCGAACTCAGTGCTAACCACTGAGCCACCATGCTGCAAAAGTTTACAGTCTGATGTAACTGAAATTATATATTGAAAAAAATCTGGATTATTTATTAAGAATCTTTTAGAATGGCATGTTGCCTGCAGCATATGAGGTAAATAATGTTGGTTGCGTCACAGAAGTCCTGAAGAAGGGCTCATGCCCGAAACGTCGATTCTCCTGCTCCTTGGATGCTGCCTGACCTGCTGCGCTTTTCCAGCAACACATTTTCAGCTCTGATCTCCAGCATCTGCAGTCCTCACTTTCTCCTTGAGTCACACAAGTACCTGCCATGTACATGGTGCGAGGTGTTCCCAAGTGTAATGGTGGTATCGGTGTTGACACTCTGACACATAGAGCGTCTATAGTTACGAGATATTTCCAAACAGGCAAGGTGACAAAACTACACTAAGAACACGAAACTGGAGAAACTTGGCATTACCACCAGGAGTAGTCAAGCCTGCCCTGGCACCACAATGGAAAATGGTATCACCGCGGGGAAGTCGATCGTCAACTTATCAGACCACACCCTTCAACCGGAGGAGATTGAAGTTCTTAGCAGCGGTCTCAATTTCTGCCCACCACCAAAATGGACCCCATGGGTCTGGCAGCAGATATGGAGGAATTCATGAGATGAATGAGACTCTGGGAATTCTTTCAAGATGCCAGCAGTGATCCCAATGAGCTCACCCAGGAACCAGAACAGTCATCACAGGGATCCGTAGAGGGGTAACCAAAGGAGTCAACTTGGACCCCACCTGAGAGCTGCTGCCCTGGGCTTGACATGTATGCTTAAACCGTCAGGAAATATATAAATGCCAGATTCATCAGCCGCACCCACAAGGTAGAGCAAAATATCACCCAATCACAACGTAATGCCATTCATACTCTCTAAACCAATCATAACATCATCATCAAACCAGCAGATAAAGGAGGAGCCATTGTCATTCAGAATAGAACAGATTACTGCAAGGAAGTGTACCGACAACTGAACAACCCGGAATACTGGCCGAACCCATCAAAGAGCACACCCATGAACTAAATACATTGATGAGGACTTTGGATCCAGTCCTTCAGAGTTCCCTATGCACCCTCATCCCATGTACTTCTCACGTAGGTGACTTCTACTGCCTTCTGAAGATACACAAATCCAACACACCAGGACATCCCATCGTTTCAGGCAATGGGACCTGTGTGAGAACCTCTCTGGCTATGTTGAGGGCATCTTAAGACCCATTGTACAGGGGATTCCCAGCTTTTGTCATGACATTACAGATTTCTTACAGAAACTCAGCACCCATGGACCAGTCAAACCGGGAACATTCCTCGTCACAATGGATGTTTCAGCACTCTGCACCAACATCCCCCATGATGATGGCATCGCAGCAACAGACTCAGTACTCAATACCAACAACTGCCAATCTCTGAGCACCATCCTACAACTCATCTGCTCTATCCTCGACCACAACGTTTTCACCTTTGACGACCAGTTCTTCATTCAGACACATGGAACAGCCATGGGGATCAAATTTGCAACCCAATATGCCAACATTTCATGCACAGGTTCGAACAAGACTTCTTCTCTACGCAGGACCTCCAACCAACACTACACACCAGATATATTGACGACAGTTTCTTCCTCTGGACTTATGGCGAGGAGTAACTGAAACAACTGCACAGTGATATCAACGAGTTCCATCCCACCATCAAACTCACCATGGACTACTCTCTCATATCTGTTTCATTCATGGACAAACGCATCTCCATCAAGGTGGGTACCTCAGCACCTCACTCTACCCCCACAAACCCACAGACAACCTCACAATGCTACACTTCCCCAGCTTCCACCTGAAACATATTAAAACAGCCCTACGCATGCACAGGATCTGTTCAGATGAAAAGAAACATGACAGGCACTTGGAAGTACTCAAGGATGCCCTCATTAGAATGGGGTATGATGCTCAACTCATTGACTGCCAGTTCCAACGTGCCACAGCAAGAAACCGTAATGACCTCCTCAGGAGACAGACATGAATTGCAACTGACAGTACTTGTTGCCCAGTACTTCCCAGGAGCCGATAAACTATGCCATGTTCTTTACAGCCTGCAACACATTATCAATGAGGATGTGCACCTCGCCAAGACCTTCCCCACACCTCCACTTCTTGCCTTTAAACAACCACCAAACCTCAAACAGACCATTGTCCACAGCAAACTGCCCGGCTCTCAAGACAACTCCATACAACCCTGTCATGGTAGGCGCTGCAAGACGTGTCAGAGTGTGGACATGGATACCACCATTACACGTGGGGACACCTCCCACCATGTACACGGCAGGCACTCTTGTGACTCGGCCAACATTGTCTATCTCATACGCTGCAGGCATGGATGCCCTGAGGCATGGTACATTGGTGAAACCAAGCAGAGGCTATGGCAACGGATGAATGGGCACCGCACAACAAACAACAGTGTTCCCTCCCATTCAGAGAACACTTCAGCAGTCTGGGACATTCGACCTCGGACCTTTGGGTGACCATCCTCCAAGACGGACTTTGGGACAGGCAAAACACAAAGTGATTGAACAGAGGCTGATAGACCAGTTCAGTACCCATAGGGATGGCCTCAACCAAAATGTGCTCTCTTAATGAAACTGCATCTGGGGGAATTATATGTTGATGGAGTAGGATGCTCCAGTCAGAGCTCGTCTCCTCTGTCCATTCCTTTTCTTTCTTTTCTCTTTCATGTTTTCTGTTTTCTTTGTTTTTATTCTCTTCTGGCAGCGGCCTGGAGTGGGGGACTGGGACAGCCAGTGGACCTGGAGTGGGGATGGGGACAGCCAGTAGGCCTGGAGTGGGGATGGGGACAGCCAGTGGGCCTGGAGTGAGGGTGGGGACAGCCAGTGGGCCTGGAATGAGGGTGGGAACAGCCATTGGGCCTGGAGTGGGGATGGGGGCAGCCAGTGGGCCTGGAGTGGAGATGGGGACAGCCATTGGGCCTGGAGTGGAGATGGGGATAGCCAATGGGCCTGGAGTGAGGGTGGGGACATCCAGTGGACCTGGAGCGGGGATGAGGACAGCCAGTGGGCCTGGAGTGGGGATGGGGACAGCCAGTGGGCCTGGAGCGGGGATGGGGACAGCCAGTGGGCCTGGACTATTGATGGGGACAGCCATTGTGCCTATAGCAGCAGTGGGGACAGGAAGTGGGCCTGGAGTGGGGTTGGAGACAGCCAGTGGGCCTGGAGCAGGAGTGGGGACAGCCAGTGGGCCCAGAGTGCAGATGGTGATAGCCAGTGGGCCTAGAGTGGGGATGGGGACAGCCAGTGGGCCCGGAGTGCAGATGGGGACAGCCAGTGGCCTGGAGCGGGAATGAGGATAGCCAGTGGGCCTGAAGCGGGAATGACAGCCTTTAGGCCCGAAGTGAGGATGGGGACAGACAGTGTGCCCAGAGTGGGGATGGGGGAGCCAGTCAACCCAAAGGGAGGGTGGAGACAGCCAGTGGGCCCGAAGTGGGATTGGGGACAGCTATTGGGCCTGGAGCAGGAATTTAGGGCAGCTAGCGGGCCCGAAGTGCGGATGGGGACAGCCAGTGGGCCAGGAGCTGGAATGAAGACAGCCAGTGGGCCCAGAGTAGGGATGGGGGCAGCCAGCAGCCTGAAACAGGAATGAGGATAGCCAGTGGGCCTGAAGCGGGAATGGGGATAGCCAGTGGACTCGGAATGGGGAAAGGGACAGCCAGGGGGCCCAGAGTAGGGATGGGGACAGCCACTGGGCCCAGACCACGTGGAAGCCCTTATAGAAAGATTATGATGTCTACGTGTTTAGCATTATTTCTTATTTTCCTAACTTATACCTGTACTATACATATCTGTAATGTGGTGTAACTTTGTCTATTTTTTGTATCTAAGATGGAGCTGTGTGTTGGTGATATTGTGTACTTTTCACTGTACTCCTTTTCTTTTGTAACTTGAGTACACATGACATAAACCTAATTCTCTACTCCTCTTCTCTAATCAGTAATTCCAATCCCTGACCCATTTTTCATCCCTCTCTATTTTGCCCAAAACATCTAAACCCTGGAACCTTGAGCTACCAGTCCTGCCCTTCTTATGACGAAGTTTCTGCAATAGCTACAACACTATAGTTCCATGTACTAATTCAGGCTCTAAACTCATTTGCCCATATGTGCGTTGAAATATACACTTCAGACCTCCAGTCCCACCAAATTCATGAACCTGGCCTCACCTTTTCTTCACTTGACTTAAGCTTTATCTTCTCCTCAATCATTCACATGCTGACTTACTGTTCCCGTTTCTACCCTTCTGCCCTACTAGTTTAAACCTTCTGGAGTGGCACTAGCAAACCTCCCTGCAAGGATATTGGTGCTGCTCCAGTTCAGGTACAACCTGTCCTACCTGTGCAGGTCTGTCCTGCACTGGAAGAGTATATTTTATTGAAAAAATATATTTTATTCATAAAAAATGTTTATGTACACACACAGGTACTAAGGGAGCCCTGTACAGTCTTTGCATATAAAGAAAAAACAAACTTTGGAATTTGATGTTTCTTGCAGTTGCAAAACGCCAGAGGCATTTCTATTCATGCAGGACATTATTTACATATGTTTGAGGCAAAGAGAGGATCTGGTAAGTGAGCAGATTCCCATTTTACTTTGGCAGAAAGACCCTCGTCTGCACTCAGGTGGCAGGTGCCGCAAGCGTTACTGCATCCCCCAGCACGTACTCCTGGACCTTGGAATGTGCCCGTCTGCAACACTCGGTCAGAGTCAACCTTTTTTTCTGGAAGACCAACAAGTTTCAGACAGACCAAAGAGTGGTCTTTCATTGAGTTGATTGTCCTCCAGGCATAGTTGACATTTGTCTTGGTGTGTGTCCTGTGGAACAGACCGTATAGCTCCCAGTTCTCCATCACAGAGCTGCTCAAGACAAAAGCCACTGCGTCTCTCTCCAGACCTTAATCGGAAAAGCATGTTCCAGCAGATGATGTGTCATAGTCTCTACCCCTCCATCGCAGCCACTTCGAGAGCAGCGTGCGGTGGTGCAGACCGACTGGGCATATGTGAAGGATCTGACAGGCAGTGCCCTTCTCACCACCAGCCAAGGGATGACTTGGTGCTTGTTGGAAAGTTCTGGCAATTAGGCATTTTGTCAAATGGCTTTGACAGTCTGCTCAGGGAACAGCCCTCTCCTTTTCCCAAGGCCTTGAAGATGCTATGTGCTGACCACTTCCTGATGGACTTGTGGTCAAAGGTGTTTTCCTTTTCAAATTTCTCCATGAAGAGCAGGTGATACGGAATGGTCCAATTACTTGGAGTGGCAACAAGGGCAGACCCATCCTTCGTGACACCAGGGACAGTTACAGCCTCAGTACGTTGTGACACTTAATGTTTGCGTGCTAAGGGTCTATGCACAACTTGATGGATCCACACACACAGGTGGCCATTATTGGCTATGTTCTTCCCCCAGTTATCCAGAGCTTTACACATGGTGTCCCTCCAGACATGGTCCATCTTTGTTCTCCAGGTAAAGTAGAAGATGGCTTTAGAGACTGCAATGGCTCAAGTTCGGCAATGGGCAAGACCTGCGCGTGTGCAGCAATACTGAGAACATCTCAAACCTGATGACCACATTTTTACCCACCATGCAGAAGGACTGGTGCTCCCATCTGGCCAGTTTCTGCTTTAACTTGGCAACGCGCTCCTCCCAAGTTTTGGCACATGTCCCAGACCTTCCAAACTACATTCCCAGCATCTTCAGGTTATCTGACCTGACAGTGAAGGAATAAATGATCAGTCAGTCCAGTTTACAAATGACATGGCCTCACTCTTGCCACAATTTATCTTGGATCCCAAGGCCAGTTTGAATCATTGGCAGATACTCATTAGTCTGAACAGAAAATGGTGAGATGATCCATGAACAGGCAGGCTTTGACCTGCAGGCAGCTCCCGAGGAGCAGAAGAGTGTTGCCCCTCTACCATCCCACCCTCTGCACCGAGTACCTTCAGTTGCAGGAGGTGCAAAACCTGTTCCCACACTTGCCCCCTCATCTCCATCCAAGGCCCCTAAAGAGCTTTTCATAGTTGACAGAGATTTTCCTGCACATCCACCCACCTCATCTAATGTATTCATTGCTCTTGATGTGATGTCCTCTACATCGGGGAGACAGGATGCCAACTCGCGGAGCGTTTCAGGGAACACGTACCATTGCCACTGCCCTGTGGGCGACCACTTCAACTCCCCCTCCCACTCCCCCAATGACATGCAATTCCTGGACTGCCTCCACTGCCAAATTCTAGCCACCCAAGGACTGGAGGAAGAACGCCTCATCTACCTGGGGACCTTACAGTCACTCGGCATCAACATCGACTTCACTAGTTTCCAAATCTCCCCTCCCCTCACCTCATCCTAGATCCAAGTCTCCAACTCGGCACCACCTTCATGACCTGTCCTACATGCCTATTGTCCTTCCCACCTCGCCAGTCCACCATCCCTACTGACCTGTCACAATCACTCCTCACCTACACCCACCTATCGCCTTCCCAGCAACCTTCCCCACAGCTCCAACACCATCCCCCCATTTATCTCTCAGCCCCTTTCCCCCTCCACGTTCCTGACCAAGGGTTTATGCCAGAAATGTAACTCTCCTGCTCCTCAGATGCTGCCTGACCTGCTGTGCTTTTCCAGCGCCACCTTTTTTAATGCTGACTCTCCGGCAGCTGCAGTTCTCACTTTCTCCTTTGACCTTCAGACCTCTGCTGCTTGGAATAGTAAGCCTTCTCAAGCTTGCATCCCTCCTGATGGACTTGGCAAAACAAAGCAGGAGAGAGTGGGTTGCCCTGCCCGACTCCAGATCTGATCGGGAAGCTTTCTAATTCCCATCCATTGATTAAGACTGCATTAACGATGTTGGTGAGGAGTAGTTGGATCCAATTGTAGATACTATCCCCAAAGTCCATTTTAGAGAGTACATCCCACCTTTAGGTGTGCAATATCCTGTCAAAGGCCTTCTCCTGATCCAGGCAGAATAATCTATTCCTCTGTCCTGCAGGTAGGAGATTGCAGCCTTGAAGAGTGCAAGACCCTCAGAGATTGCCCTGCCTGGTACAGTGCTGGTGTGGTCAGCATGAATCACTGATCCCAGAGGAGACCTGATCCAAGTTGATGTTGACCTTTGACAGGATTTTGGAGTCTCCATTTAGCAGTGTCATTGGTTGTCAATGTCTAATTTCCTCCCTCTTCCCCGTCCACTGTAGGTGAGGATGATGCTGCCTTTCCTCCTGGATTTGCATGCGCTACTTGCCCGAAGCAGACTGTTGTCCACCTCCAGCAGATGCTGGCCAATCAAGACCCACAGATTGGTCCTGAGTATTGGATTGGGTTGCAGATCTATCCTTAGCCAGGAACAGAAAAAGTGGACAGGTTTAATGCTGAGTATATTTGGATGTAATATGTTTGGATTTTCCAAATTATGGAGATGCAATGGCCCATTGGCATTGGCTATCACTAGACTATTAATTCAGAGACATAGGTAACTTTCTGGGGACCCAGATTTGAATTTTGCTGTGGTAGATGGTGAAATTTGAATTTTAAAACAACAATCTGGAATTAGGAGTCTAATGATGATCATGAAATAATTATCAATTGTCAGAAAAGCAATCTATTCACTCATATCCTTCAGGGAGGGAGGTCTGCCTATCCTTGCCTGGCTTACGTGTGACTCCAGACCTACAGTAATGTGGTTGACTCTTCATTGCCCTCTGGGCAATTAGGGATTGTCAATAGATGCTGGCCCAGTCAATGATGTCCACATCCCATGAATGCATTAAGAAAAAGATCATTGGGAAGACACCATACATACTCAGCAGGTTCATAGCCATGACTGGGACATATAGAATGAGCAAACAATTGGCAGAGGCCACAAAACAGAAAACAGATTCGAACAGGTTAAAAGCATTTATTCAGATAGCAGAATGTGGGAAGTGGTGTTCTGCAGTGATCATGCTGAAAAAAACCCTGCATTCATTATTTACATAAATGACTTGTACTCAGGAATCAGAAATATAATTTCAGAATTGTGCATGGTACCACATTAGCAGCGTAGTTAATACTAAGAAAGTATGTAGGAAAATGCAGATAGATATTCATAAACTTGCAGATCAGGCACGCAATTAGCAAGTTAATTTCTACGCAGATAAGATGCTGCCTCTCAATGGAAAGAATAAGGAGGCCACATACTGCTTTGCTAATAAGAGATTAAATATGATAAAACAACAAACAGGTATAGATTTACAAATCACTGAAAGCAGTGAAGCATATTGCTAAAACTGTGAAGGCAAAGTGTCTCATTTATAGAGGGAAAAAACTAAAAAGCAGAAGTTCTGAGAAAATCATGTGGAATCTAAACTAAATGATTGTACAGTGCTGGGCTCGATATAATAAAAAGGATACAGAAATATTGGAGAGGGTGCAAAAAATATCAGGATTGAGAAATTATATAAATTAAGAAGGATTGAATATGTCAGAACAGAGAAGACTGAGGGATAACTCAAAAATCTTTAAGATTGTAACTGTATGTTATGGTAGATATAGACAAGACATTTCAATTTGTGGGGCAGATCAGAATTTAGTCCATAAGTATTAAGACAGTCACTACTAAAACTGAAAGAAAATTCAGGAGAAACTTCTTTAACCAGAGAGTGTTTGGATATTGCATCATTGATGTTTTTACGGGAAACTAGATCATCAAATGGAAGATAAATTAACATGACCCTGTCCTCCTAGGTTAGATGAAGAAGGGGTGGAAGTGACCTGAGCAGAGTATAAATATCAACAGAGCATTTGGATGAAACATTTGAATGCCAACTTACATATTACATGTGACATTCGCCCGACATATCATGACATGGAAGTACATCCAGAGCTAAGTTTTCCAACGGAATAAAAGACTTGTTTTGCTTAGTGCTTCTTAAATTGACCCTATTCCTTTGTATAATGTACCTTGTAACAGTGTAATCTTTGACTTATAAATTAAAGCATACTGTAAAAGGACAAAAAACCTACGCTGGAATGCAGATGACTTTTTTTGTATTTGTTGACTGTGAGATTGAGAAGACACTAATAGCATTCCAAAAAACCTAAACATTCAAAGAACGTTTCTGAAACGTTGCTTCTCATTCTTCTAAATTCTGAAGAGCAAAGACCCAATCTACTCAGCTTCTCCTCATAAGACAATCTTTCCACAGCCAGACCAGCCTCATGAGTCTTTTTGGGATTGTCTTCAGTATCTGCCCTTAGATAAGGGACCTAAAATTGTTCATAGTATTCCTGATGTGGTCTAACTAGTGCCTTGTATAGTTTTAGCATGACTTGCTATTTTTAGGCTCCATTCACTTTGAAGTAAAGGCCAACATTCCATTTGCCTTCCCTATCAACTGCTGAATTTTTAGGCTGGCTTTTTGTGATTTATCCTCAAGAACTACCAAATCCTCTGCAGTGTAGTTTTCTGCATTCTCTCTCCATTTAAATAATATTTGGTTCTTCTTTTCAACCTACTTATGTGCATAACCTCACAGTTTCTCATATTATATTCCATCTGCCAGGTTTTTTTCCCACTTATTTAACCTGTCTATATCCCACAGCACTCCTTGTATCATTCCACTTGCCTTTCCACCTATTTTTGTGCCATTTACAAACATGGTTATTATGCATTCACTTTTGTTATTCAAGTTGTTATTGTCTATTGTAAATCACTTGGTTACGGAGACACCCGCACCAATCAACTACGCTGCCCTGTGGCCCAACATTTCAACTCCCCCTCCCACTCTGCTGAGGACATGAAGGTCCTGGGCCTCCTTCACCGCCGCTCCCTCACCACCAGATGCCTGGAGGAAGAACGCCTCATCTTCCGCCTCGGAATACTTCCATCCCAGGGCATCAATGTGGACTTCAACAGTTTCCTCATTTCCCCTTCCCCCACCTCACCCTAATTCCAAACTTCCAGCTCAGCACTGTCCCCATGACTTGTCCTACCTGCCTATCTTCTTTTCCACCTATCCACTCCACCCTCCTCCCTGACCTATCACCTTCATCCCCTCCCCCACTCACCTATTGTACTCTATGCTACTTTCTCCCCACTCCCACCCTCCTCTAGCTTATCTCTCCACCCTTCAGGCTCTCTGCCTTTATTCCTGATGAAGGGCTTTTGCCCGAAACGTCGATTTTCCTGCTCCTCGGATGCTGCCTGAACTGCTGTGCTCTTCCAGCACCATTAATCCAGAATATTGTAAATCACTGACCCTTGTGGCATTCCTCCAGATACAAGTTGCCATCCTGAGAGGCTCCCCAGTCCTTAGCCCAACTCTCTGTCTTCTATTAGTTAGTTTATCCTTGTCTTATTAAGTAGCCAATCATGTGGCACCTAATCAAATACTTTCTGAAAGTCCACATACATTACATTCACTGTTTCCCTTGCATCTACCTTGCTTGTTACCTCCTCAAAGAATTCTAGTAAAATTTGTCCAGCATTATGGGAGGCACGGTGGCACAGTGGTTAGCACTGCTGCCTCACAGCACCAGAGCCCGGGTTCAATTCCCGACTCAGGCGGCTGACTGTGTGGAGTTTGCACATTCTCCCCGTGTCCGCGTGGGTTTCCTCCAGGTGCTCTGGTTTCCTCCCACAGTCCAAAAATGTGCAGGTCAGGTGAATTGGCCATGCTAAATTGCCCGTAGTGTTAGGTAAAAGGGGTAAATGTAGGGGAATGGGGGAGTTGCGCTTCAGCGGGTCGGTGTGGACTTGTTGGGCCGAAGGGCATGTTTCCACACTGTAAGTAATCTAATCTAATTAATTCCTCTCGGTGAAACCATGCTGACTCTGCTTGACAATATTACATATTTCTAAGTGATCTGCTATTACATTGTTGTAGTCGATTCTAGCATTTCCCCAAGAACTGACATAAAGCTAACTGGTCTATAGTTACCTATTTTCTGCTTCCATGCCTTTTCAAATTATGGTGTTACATTGGCAGTTTTCCAATCCTTTTCCTGGGACATTTCCAGAATCTAAGAAATCTTGGAAGATTACTACCAGTGCATCCACTATCGCTGTAGTAACTTCTTTTAAGATCCTAGGATGCATACCATCAGGTCCAGAGGACTTATTAGTCTTCAGTCCCATTAACTTCCCTAGGACTACAGTCATGATGTTTATTTCTTCTCTTTTTTTTGCCTTGAATGTTTAGGTTTTTTGGAATGCTATTAGTGTCTTCCAGTATGAAGACTGACTCAATGTATATATTCAAAGTCTTTGCCAAGTTCTGATTCTCCTTTATTATTTCCACAGCCTGTTTCTCTGAGGGGCCTATGTCAACATTGGCCTCTCTCTTCCTTTTTATACATTTAATTGCAGTCACCTTGCATTATATGATTGGTGTCAACCATGTTTGAGACCAGCAAAATCCATTTTAAAAATTAGACAAGATGGGATAGCTTCTAAAACAATGCAAGACTCTTAAGGGACTTGTCTGGGAAGATGTGTTATTTCATCTTGTGTTATTTCACAATAAGGCGTTCATAAAGAACAAAGAACAAAGAAAATTTTCAACCCTGCAACAGGCCCTTTGGCCCTCCAAGCCTGAACCAATCCAAATCCACTGTCTAAACCTATCGCCCACTTACTCATGCATCTGTCCAGACGCATCTCAAATGAATCTACCGTGCCTGCCTCTACTACCTCTGCTGACAACACGTTCCAGGCACCTACCACCCTCTTGTAAAGTACTGGCCATGTAGATCCCCCTTAAACTTTTCACCTCTCACCTTGAATGTGTGACTTCTCACTATTGAGTCTCTCACCCTGGGTAGAAACCTATCTCTATCTTCCCTGCCTCTACCCTTCATGATTTTGTAGACCTCAATCAGGTCCCCTCTTAATCTCCTTTTTTCTAATGAAAACAATTCTAACCTACTCAACTTCTCTTCATAGCTAGCGCCTTCCATACCAGGCAACATCCTCGTAAATCTTCGCTGCACCGTCTCCAAAGCATTCACATCCTTTTGATAATGTAGCGAACAGAACTGTATACAGTATTTTAAATGCGGCCGAAACAACATCTTGAACAATTTTAACATGATCTGCCAGCTCTTATACTCAATACCCCATCCGATGAAGGCAAGCATATCATATGCCTTCTTGACCACTCTATCCACCTGTGCAGCCACTGTCAGGGTACAATGGACCCGAACTCCAGCATCTCTCTGCTTATCACCTTTTCCCAAGGCTCTTCCATTTACAGTATAGTTCGCTCTAGAAATAGACTTCCCAAAATGCATCACCTCACATTTGCCTGGATTGAACTCCATCTGCTATTTCTCCGCCCAACTCTCCAGTCTAACTATATTCTCCTGTATTCTTTGACAGTCCCCTATGCTTTCTGCTATTCCACCAATCTTTGTATTATCTGCAAACTTACTGATCAGACCAACAATGCCTTCTTTCAGATCGTTTATATATATTACAAACAACAGTGGCCCCAACACTGACCCCTGTGGAACATCACTGGTCACCTTTCTCCATTTTGAGAAACTCCCTGTCCCTTGTTGCTCAACCAGTTCTTTATCCACCCAGCTAGAACACCCTGCACACCATGTGACTTCACTTTCTCCATGAGTTTACTACGGGGAACCTTACTAAACTCCATGTGTATGACATATACAGCTCCTCTTTCATCTATCAACTTGGTCATTTCCTCAAAGAACTCTATTAAGTTGGTAAGGCACGTTCTACTCTGCACAAAACCATGTTGCCTATTACTGATAAACCCATTCTTTTCCAAATATAAATAGATTTTATCCCTCAGTACTTTCTCCAGCAACTTTCACACCACTGACATCAGGCTCACTGGTCTGTAACTACCTCGAATAGCCCTACTACCCTTCTTATACAGTTGGTCAACATGAGCAACCCTCCAGTCCTTCGGCACCTCACCTGTGTTTAAGGATGCTACAAAGATATCTATCAGGGTCCCAGCTATTTCCTCTCTTGCCTCCCTCAACAACCTGGGATAGATCCCATCCGGTCCTGGGGATTTGTTCACCTTAATATCCTTTAACCTACTCAACATATCTTCCCTCCTTATGTCAATGTGATCCAGAGTAAACAAGCTTCTATCTCTAATCTCAGCATTCATCACCTCCTGTTCCTCAGTGAACTCTGATGCAAAGTAATCATTGAGAATCTCACCCATTTTCTCAGGTTCAACACACAACCTTCCTTCCTTATCCTTTAGCAGACCATCCCTTTCTCTGGTTACCCCCTTGCTTCTTATGTAAGAATAAAAGGCCTTGGGATTCTCCTTAATTCTGCTCACAAAAGTTATTTCATGACCCCTTTTAGCCTGCTTGATTCCTCATTTAAGATTGGTCCTACTCTCCTGATATTCCTCCAAGGCTTGTTCTGTTCTTAGCTGCCTGGACCTTATGTACACTTCCCTTTTCCTCTTGGACAGTCACACAATTTCTGCTGTCACCCACAGTTCACAAATCTTGCCTTTCCTCTCCCTTGTTTTCAAAGGGACATGCTTATCCTGCACTATCTTCAACCTATCTTTGAAAGCCCTCCACATGTCAAATGTGGACTTTTCTTCAAATAGCTGTGTCCAATCCACATTTCCCAGCTCCTGTCTAAGGTTCATATAATTGGCCTTGGCCCAGTTTAGTACTCGTCCCTTAGGACAACTCTTATCTTTGTCTACGAGTATTTTAAAACTTACAGAATTGTGGTCACTATTCCCAAAGAAATCCCCCACTGCAATTTCTACCACCTGGCCTGGCTCATTCCCCAACAATAGGTCCAATATGGCTCCTTCCCTCATCGGACTATTGACATACTGCTCTAGAAAACTTTTCTGGATGCTCCTTACAAATTCTGCTCCATTCAGACCTCTAACACTAAGTGTGTCCCAGTAAATGTTGGGAAAATTAAAATCTCCCATCACCACCACCTTGTTGCCTCTACATCTTTCCATAATCTGTTCACCCATTTGATCTTCTATTTCACGCTCACTGTTGGGAGGCCTGTAATACAGCCCAAACAATGTAGCTGCACCCTTCTTATTTCTCAGCTCTACCCATAATGCCTCACTGCTCAAGCCTTCAATGTGTCCTCCTTTAGCACAGCTGTGATATCACCCCGGACCAGCAATGCAACTCTTCCCCCCCTTCTACATCCCTCCCTGTCTTGTCTGAAGCACCTATATCCTGGAACATTTAGCTGCCAATCATGCCCTTCCTTCAACCAAGTCTCTGTAATTGCAATAACATCATACTCCCAGGCACCAATCCAAGCCGTAAGTTCATCTGCCTGACCCACTATACTCCTTACATTAAAGTATAAGCACTTCAGGCTGCCAGTTCTTTTGAGTTCATCTGCTCTCTGCCTACTCTTCCCCTTGGTAATGCTAACTTCATGATCCTTACATCTCCAGTTTCTCCATCAGTGTCTAGTAGTCTTCTCTTCTGATTCCCAGCATCCTGTCACATTAATTTAAACTCTCTCCAACAGCAGTAGTATTCCCCCAAGGACATTAATTCCAGTCTGGCTCAGGTGTAGACCATCCAATTTGTCCCACCTTCCCCAGAACCAGTCCCAATGTCCCACAAATCTGAACCTCTCCCTCCTACATCATGCCTCAAGCTACGTATTCATCCTGCCTATTCTTTCATTTCTATCCTGGATAGCATGTGGCACTGGTAGCAATCCTGAGATCACTATCTTTGAGGTCCTCCTCTTTAACTTCTCTCCAAGCTCCCTGAATTCTGCTTTCAGGACCTCATCTCATTTTTTACTTATATCATGGTGCCTATGTGCACCATGACAACTGGCTGTTCACCCTCTCCTTTCAGAATGCTCTGCAGCCGATTGGTGACATCCCTGACCCGAGTGTCTGGGAGGCAACATACCATCCGGGAGTCTCGTTTTCAGCCACAGAACCACCTATCTACTCCCCTCACATTAGAATCCCCTATGACTATGGCTCTACGAGTCTTTTTTCCCGCTCTTCTGCACAGCAGTGCCCACCACGGTGCCATGATCCTGGCAACTGCTGGCCTCTCCTGGTAAGCCATCTCCCCCAACAGTATCCAAAATAGAGAGAGATGACCGCAGGGAATACTTGCACTACCTTCCTACTTTTTCTGTCTCCCTTAGCAATTCTAACCTGCGGTGTGACCAATTCACTAAAAGTGCTATCCATGACCTCCTCAGCATCACAGATGCTCCACAGTGAGTCCATCCACAGCTCCTGAGCCATCATGCGGTCAAACAAGAGCTGCAGCTGGACACACTTCATGCAAGTGTAAGTGTCAGGGATGTCAGCCACTTCCCTGATCTCCTACATCAGGCCAGAGGCACATGCCATGGGTCTGAGGTCCCCTGCCAGTGTAAGCCTTAGCTTTATATCACCTAACTAAAACCAAACAATGCACTGAAATAAATGAAAGAAAAGAAAGAAAAAAAAATACACCTTACCTTACAGAGTCCTTTTTCTTCTGGTTAGAGGAGGATCGGCTCCTCATCAATCTCCAAAGATGAATAATGGACCATTGACCCAAAAGATAGAAACCAATTTTTAAGTTGAAATGGACTCATCTAAGAAACATGGAGAAAGTGAGCACTACAGATGCTGGAGATCAGAGTCAAAAAATCTGGTACTGGATTAGCACAGCCGGTCAGCCAGCAATCAAGGAGCAGGAAAGGTGATGTTTTGAGCATAAGCTCTTCTTCAAGAATGTTCTTCATCCAAGAAACATGTCATATGACCAAACTCCTCTTCTCTCTGAAGAGTTTAATTGTAATTTCTGGACCCCTTGCCTCGGTCTGTTTTTTAGAATCCAAGTGAGTTTAGTCGACAAGACCGTCAGTAGACAGCCAGTCTCCAGGTTACTAGCTAAGCCTCCCTCAAGGCTGAGTCCTCCCCACAACCAAGAGTTGAAAGGAACCAAATCTTGATAAGCTAACCTCGCATTGCTGCACCCAGCTTTCTTTAAAAGGAATTCTCCAATTCTTGACAAAAACCAACAGAACTGTGGATGCTGGAAATCAGAAACAAAAACAGAAATTGCTAGAAAAGCTCAGCAAGTCAGGTAACACTTGTGGAGAGAAATCAGAGTTAACATTACTGGTTTTAAGGAAAGGTCACTGGACCCAAAACATTAACTCTGATTTCTCTCCACAGATGCTGCCAGACTTGCTGAGCTTTTCCAGCAATTTCTGCTTTTGTTTCTGCAATTCGTGATTTGACATTTGGAACCTGCCTAAATCTGAATTCGTACAGTTAAAAACCCTCACAGGACTCGAACTTTCTGAACTCTGGCAGTCATGTAAATTAATATCCATATCTTTGATGTCTTAATTGTAAATTCCTCTTTTCCTTTTGTTTTCCTTGCATGCATTACTGTGTGTATTGTTGTGATTATCGTTCCTCAGGTGTAAGTATATGTATGAATAAACCATCATTCTGATTTAACCCTAAAAAGAGTTTATTGCAGGTTACTTTAAAAATTGAACCTCACGAAATAAAGGGCTTGGACAAAATGTGCCATCGCCTGTTTCATAAAGATGGAAAAAACTGAAATATCTCCACATATCAACAGAGGTTTATAGACAGACTACACTCAGTTAATGTACCTTTCTCTCTCCTGTCTGTAATAATGGCTCATTGTTGGCTTTGCAGACCAGACCCAGAAGCCCTGAGTTTGGATTTTCATTTGGGTGTGGTTGGATTCACTGAGAGTCAGGCTGAGCAACCCAGAATGAATGAAAAGTCAACCAGTATGGAACCAAGCTGCTCAGAAGGCCTGCCTCGGTTCATCGACACTGTGTAAAAGTTTTGATAAAAGCCACTCCTCACAGTCATTCCTCCAATGTATTTGACATGCCCCATCCATGATATCTCATGCCTCCACACACTATGGTTCCTCATGTCATTCCTCAACATCTCCCCCTCCACCTATCCCCCAACCCTTCAAATTTCCATAACAACCCATGTCACTTTCAGCCACTCCCCTTAAAAGTCCTATGGCAATATATGCCCCTCCACAAATACTCCACCCTTTGCAGCGTCTATGTCAACTTAATGGCGACTCATGCCAAAACATGATCTACCACCAGCCTTTATCCTTACACCTACTATAAAAAACTCAACCGGAATTCACCATAGACAGAACAAAGGAGTTAAGATGAAATTAAATAATATAACATTGTGTTAGAGAATTTTCTTAAATAAACACTCTCAATGATTAAAAATCAATGCACTCCACTTTATATCCCTCAAGTATATAATCCCCTATGACCACAAGCATTTCATTCTCTTAAAAAGAACAGCATTGGAATTTAATCCCACTCCAAAGAACCTCTAGCTGCTCTGAGCTGTCAATTGAACTTTGAAATAATAGACACCCTACTGTGATAATAAAGGTAAAGTCATCGTAGTCTTACCAGAATATAGAGCGACTCTCTCATTAGAGAGGGAGAACTGGTGATAGTTAAAGCTGAGAGTCACCTGAAGCCTCAGCTAGGGGAGAGGTTGAGAAGCAGAGTCCTTTATGGTAATGCTAGACAGCACAAGAATTGAACACACGCTGTTAGCATTACTCTGCAATGCCAACCAGCCAGTCAAGCTAAATGGCCCACACTGTGATAATACAAGGTTATGAAAAATGTTATACAATGCAAAGCTAGTTTGACTGTTTATTTTGACAAATCTGCTGACTGTTCTAATGAGCATGGCAATTAATGCTATGTTTGTGCACTTTCTGTGCCCATGCATGTCTACTTTTAACAATTTCAAAGGGAAACTTACCCCTCGCAAATCGCACCTTGTTTCTGTCAAAGGAAACCCAAGATCATATTAAAAGGAGTATCTTACCTCTACAAAGGACACTTTGACTATATGAATTATAAATGTTCAGAACCACTTCTGCCAAGTATGATCTGTGCCTGCTGCATTTCACACACACAGATCATCAAAATCAGACATCGTTGGAGGTAACTGCTGATTTATATGGGAAGCTGACTATGCAAATGTGGTCGGCACGGTGGCACAGTGGTTAGCACTGCTGCCTCACAGCGCCAGAGACCCGGGTTCAATTCCCGCCTCAGGCGACTGACTGTGTGGAGTTTGCACATTCTCCCCATGTCTGCGTGGGTTTCCTCCGGGTGCTCCGGTTTCCTCCCACAGTCCAAAGATGTGCAGGTCAGGTGAATTGGCAATGCTAAATTGCCAGTAGTGTTAGGTAAGGGGTAGATGTAGGGGTATTGTTGGGTTGCGCTTCGGCGGGGCGGTGTGGACTTGTTGGGCCGAAGGGCCTGTTTCCACACTGTAAGTAATCTAATCTAATCTAATCAAATGCCCATGTGCAAAATGGAACCCTCGCCCCATTCCTGCTCCTGTTAAAATACTAGGTAGTGTGTTTTAGGCAGGACTTCCAATGCTTGGTCTCCTTTGCCATTTTTGCAACGATGGTGAAATCTGTGAAAATCCAGGTATATGAGTATGTTAGTTATTGGCAGCCCTGTAGGTATTATCTGTGTTAATAATTCTCAAATTTAAAGATGTCTCACTGTATGACACAAATTAGCTGCTATTATATTTTGAGAACATATCAGTTTGTGATTGCACAATCTGGCCAAATTGCTGAAAATACTTTCTCATTCTTTCCCACAGGAACCAAAATATTTTCCTTTGCAATCAAAAGAAATTAAAAGGAATGACAGATTTCACAATATTATGACATTTATCAATTACATTTTATTTTCTTCTTTCAAAGCCTGCATTGAAACTTTTATTTGTAGGCTTCACCTGGCTCACACTTCTAGGTTTAAAGCCCCAGCTCGGAAAAAGTATTGGTTAAATGGAAAGAAATGCTCCTTGCCCTGCAACAACAGCATCTATTCTTACCATCATATAGTAATATGTACCATCTGGTTAAACTTTGAGAATTTGCCGACAATTAATGTTGAATTATTAATTTTGTAGTATGAAACACTGAAACTGTGATGATGATGGCCAAAATAATTTCATGCATGATTTGAAATGAAAACAGAAAACACGTAACTATTTTTTCAATATTTGGAAACAAAAACGAAATATTAATTTTTCTGGAGGAGGCACTTCAATTTGTCTCAATCATGCTGTACACATTCACTATTTTCTGTTTTGCGTTTAAAGATCTTACGAATTTACTTTTGTTTCTTTTCATTTTATGTGGAGCACACAGCGAGAAAGAGTCTTTCACCCCATCCAGTTAAGTTTGGATTTGAAGTCCTGATCCCTAGGGTATAAGGATGTATGCTAATTCATTCACAGTATAATGAATTCATTCACAGTATAATGCTCAACATAAGCTTATACATGTAGTTACTAATTTGATGATGATAACTCTAATAATAACAATATTTAAATTTGTATATACCACCTTAGTATGTTGATATGTGTTGCACAATGAAACACTTTGGTCGAGTGGCGATTATATAGAACATGGTTGTGAATATTTCCCTAAGATATATGAGTTCTGTTTCCATAATGCAATATTTTTCTTGATATACTTGTTGACTGCTATTAGGTTTTGATATTTGGTTGTAGATAGAGGTATATGTGAATTAAGTAGGAAGGGGAAAGCAATTTCTGGTATTCCCAATATAATCTGAACATGTCGAAATCCATGGACTACCTATGGTGTGGAAACAGGCCATTTGATCCGACAAATCCACGCTGATCCTCTGAAGAACATTCCACCCAGACCCTCATGGCTAACCATCAAACCTAGCTATCCCTGGACAATGGGCAATTTAGCATGGCCAATCCACTTAACCTGCCCATCTTTAGACTGTGGGGGGAAACCGGAGCACCTGGAGGAAACTCACACAGATGTAGAGAGAACATGCAAACTCCACGCAGACAGTCACCCGAGGGTGGATTCAAATCCAGATCACTGGTTCTTTTGCGTTATTGAACACTATAATTACATTCATTTTAGATTTGTTTTTAAATGATAGCAAGAAAGATTCAGTCTCCTGGTGGTTGAATGTGCTGTGTTAGTTATTTCCAAAATCATCTATTAATAATATTTTATGACATTAATTGAGCTACAATTCTAATGTGTTGTATGAAAAAAAAGCATTTATTATGTATTATGTATTATCTTTAAAAAACGTCATATATGGAGGATCATATTCTACACATTAACTATTTAATTATTAAAAGAAAAACCCATCTATCAAAGGAAATTTATATGAGTAAAATTATATTATAACATTAAGTTTATTATATATCAATGTTACTGTATGGGAATGGTGATAATGATTAGAATGATACATGTAGAATTCAAGAGGATGAGGTTCAACTTCAGCAAGGACGTAAATGGAGTTTGGTGAATTGACCACTCATTACCCATCATGTCTGATTTTCCTCTTGATTCAATGAAGCATGAAGCAGTGCTTGCCAAGTGAGCACTAAGAAATTATTGGAGTGAGATTGCAGCAGGTTACCTACAGAGATAAATCGCCCAATAAAACTTCAATAAATCAGAGGCAAGATCGCTAGTGTTATTATAACAACTATAAAAGGTGATGGGAAGCTTTTCCATGGGGAGAAGAGTCTCCATGAAATCCTTACTCTCAATTATTAGCTCAGCATGTGGGAGGAGAAGACAAAGTGGTTTACAAATGGAACAGCTCTGCCAGATCAAGAAATAAAGGCAGACAGGGCCCAAAAATACACACTGGCTTCCCTACCTCATTCCCAGCATCAGCCCCAATAGGCGAAGCAGGCAGGACAACTAGAGATGCATGAAGTGGACAGATAATTAGGTGGATTGTTGAAGGCAGGTAAAGGAGGCCATGTGGAAATATATGGATTCACCTTGGCCACAAACGCAGGATAAATACAGTTCAACCAATTACTTCTCCACAAGTTTACTCTCAATCATCAGCAAAATCATAGAAGGTGCTACTCATAGTGTTATCAATAGTGTTGATATTTACTCAGTAACAATTGTAATGGCTCTGAAAGGGTTAATGGTTCACAATTACTATCATACAATAAACATTCATGTTATTGAAGAACGATATCTCTTCTGTAGATAATCTACAGCAGTGCATCCTCTACCACTGCTCATTGGAGAGGGTTCAAGCCAAACAAAATTACACCTGAACTCATGAGACAGAATCAATGTTGGAATTCTTTAGGAAACATTGTCAGATTCATTACAGTCAAAAGAAGACTTAATTAAGAAAGTAATTCCAATCAATTTGGAATTGCCTTCATTGATGGTGGAGCATGGAGGTTATTTTGGAGCTGCACAAAACTTTGGTTAGGTCACAACTGTCGAGAGTGTGGTGCTGGAAAAGCACAGCAGATCAGGCAGCTTACGAGGAGCCGGACAATTGCTTTATCAGGCAAAAGCCCTTCATCAGGAATACTGTCTGCAGTTTTAGTGGCTAGATTACAGGAAGGATGTGATTACACTGGAGGCGTGAAGAGGAGATTCACCTGGTTTTGTCTGGTTTGGAGCATGTTAGCAATAAGGAGACACTGGATAGGCTCTGTGTTTTCTTTAGAGCAGAGAGGCTGAAGGGGGAGCTGAATGAGGTGTATAAGGGTATGAGGGGCACAGACAATGTGGATAGAAACCAGCTCTTCCCCTTCACTGAAGGATCAACAATGAGGTAGGAGAGTTAGAGGGGATTTGAGAAAAGGTTTTTTTTTCACCTGGAGCGTGGTGGAAAATTGGAATGCACTGCCTGGCAGAGTAATAGAGGCAGGAAACATCATAATATTGAAAAAGCATGTGGATGAGCACTTGAAATATCATACAATTTAAGGCAATGGGCCAAAAACTAGAAAGTGGGGGTTACTGTAGATAAGTTAGCACAGACCTGATGGACCGAAGGACCTTTTCTGTGCTGAATAACTCTATGACAATGAAACAGAAATCAGAAAGACTCATGGACAGATCCTGAGAGAAGATCAACACTCCATCCAGATGGCATAAAATTCTTTTCTATTTGTATGGTATAGTATGGGCATGCCAAAGAAGCAGGTGACAGAACTACAAGCCAAACATCTGATGTAGAAAACCAGTATGGTTGTTTTGGGGCATCAAGGGCTCATAAGCATAGACAATATTCAACCATCACTAAGAAATGCTACATTTATAAACTGTAGATCACTTACAGAAGTTATGCAGAAGTAAGACATAGTTGCATATCAGTGGAACTGTTGGTAGTCACACACAAAAAGAGTAAAAATATAATAAAACACCCACAGCTATTTGAAGGGATACCTACATTTGAGATACCTTCATGGGAAAAGAAATGTGACACTCTCCTTATGGAAATTGCTAATTATAAAATCATAGAGTTATACAGCATGGAAATAGCCCCATCAGTCCAACTTGTCCATGCCAACCAGATATCCTAAACTGATCTAAACCCATTTGCCAGCACTTGGCTCATATCTCTCTAATTCATGTATCCATCCAGACACCTTTTAAATGTTGTATTTGTACCAGCCTCCACCACTTCCTCTGGCAGTTCATTCCATACACACACCATCCTCTACATGAAGAAATTGCACCTTAGGTCCCTTTTAAATCTTTTACACCTCAGCACAATTGTCAGAAGAGATAGATAATCACAGCCTCCCCCCTTCTCCCCCCCCCCAGAGAATAACAATTCAGAAACAAAAGCTGTCCATAACATGGGCAATGAGCAAACTGGTATTGACCAATCAAGAGGGAACCAGTAGAAGAGGTTAATGGGTTTCCCAAACTCCGATCCAAACAAACACAACCACCTAGTGGGATTACAGCTGTTGGAACAAGAGGTCTGATAACATTGTAAATGTAGAGATAGTTGCACATTTCACCGGAATGGGGGAAATGTTAAATCCTTTGTTCTAAAACAGACCAGTCAATACCAGTGACTGAGATTGTGCTGATAAATAAGCAATTGTTCAGCAATTTGACAGAGAGTCTTAAAAAGTCAATTTCACCAAACGAGCACAACGGATGACTGTTTAGGTCTCGGCTGGTCAGCTACTTGAAGGTGATAAACTGCATATATCTCCATAGAAGCCTGACCAACATCTGTAGCCTCAGGACATGATCAAGAAGAAGAAAATGCCTGGTCTATGCATCCAAGATACTGCAAAAAAAGTGACCACCTCTTCCAAACAGAGAACGCCTAGCCCAGAAATCCAGGATACTACAAGGAAGAAAATGCATGAGAGAGCAGCTGTTTTCCAGGAGGGACATTTATAAGATTAAAGATTCTCTGGATGATGTAATGGGGCAAGTATCTGACACAAGATCCTCCATGAAAGAAATTCAGGAGATTGAGGGTTCTCCTGATAAGGTTCTGGACCAACCAAAGAGCCACAGCAACTTTAATGGGTATCTGAAAGATCAAAGATCCGCCAGTGGAAAAATGACACAAATCAGAACCATGGTAGACAATCCTTAAGCAAGAGACTGATCATTCTTCAAAATCAGATGAGAGTGCATTCTGAGGCAAGTGTGACATCCAGAGAGCCTCTATTTGTGAAGTTAAAAATCACACAACACAGGTTATAGTCCAACAGGTTTATTTGGACGTATAAGCTTTTGGAGCGCTGCTCCTTTGTCAGGTAGCTAGTGGAATCAGGTAGCTATTTATAAAGTCAGTGTCTTCTGGAGAGTTAGGGTAGTGATAAATAGAATATAGTTACATACGTGATTATGAAATGGGTTAATTAAGGAGAATAAAGCTTGTTGTGTGAGGTAATGGTTCTGAAGGAATTCATGTTTCTTTTGCTTTGGTTCCTCCAGTTCTACTGATTTCACATAGGGCTTGGGGTGGAAGCATTAGGAAACAGGTTTATCTGTACTAGCCTTCTAAGCACCTGATATTTGTGCCTGACCATACATAGTTGTACTTATTGCTATGATGCAAAAAAACCGTTTTGTTATCTAAGTACAGAGTCAGAACAGAGTCTGTAGAACTGAACTGTGTGTTTCACTTTCCACAGATGCTGCCACACCTGATGAGTTTCTCCAGCAAGGTTTGTTTTTACTGTGCCTACCAGAGCCCCTTTATCTATCTTATCAACCATATCTTCATAAAAAGCCTGATATATTTGTCAACGTGATTTCCCTTTTGTAAAACTGTTGATGTTTTTGAATCATACGGTAACCGTCATGGTCCACTATTAAGACTTCCTTAATAACAGATTCCAGTACTTTCCTATCAACTGATGACAGCCTTACCTGGCCTGTTCCCTTTTCTTCCCTGTATAATAGTGCCATATTTGTGAAATTCCAATCTGCTAGAACCATTCCAAAATCTAGGTGATTTGGGAAAGTCATAGCAGGCACAGCTCTGCAACTATCTGTCAAACCCAAGGGTGTAGGCTCTCAGGTCCTGGAAACTAGTTTCTCTAATTCCTCCAGTGTTATTTCTCTGCTGATATCACTTCTCTTAATTACTTCGCCATTTTTGTTGCTGTTAAATTTCCTTCTATTTCGCATGTAACTTCTGCCCTCTACTCCAAAGATAAAGAGAGATGTTATCTTACAGGGCTGCGAACTATATGGGTTATGGCGAGAGATTTGGCAGAATTTTGTGAGAAGTCCTCTCTTGATGTCAAGACCATCTTGCAGAATCTTTTGACGAAGTTCTGTGTATAAAGGTGAGATTCTCACTAGGCGGTGTTGAGTTGCCGCAAGATTAATGGGGTTTTCTAAGATTACAAAGGGATCTTGATCAAATGGGTCAAAGTGCTAAAAAATGGGAGATGGGGGTTAATCTGGATAAATGTGAGGTATTGCATTTTGGTACAACAAATAAGGGTAGGACCAATACAATTGATGATAGGGTTGTGGGTATTGCTGTAGAACAGAGTGACTTAGGGGTGCAGGTACATCATTATTTGAAGTTTGTGTCACATATAGACAGGGTGGTTAAAAAGGCCTTTTGCAGGCTTGCCTTCATTGCTCAGTCCTTTGAATGAAGGTGTTAGGAAGTCATGTTCAGCTTGTCTTGGGCATTGGTGAAGCCTCTACCGGAGTACTGTGTCCAGTTCTGGTTGCCCAGTTATAGGAAGGATATAATCAAGCTGGAGAGGGTTCAGAAGAGATTTACCGGGATGTTGCCTGGTATGGAAGGTTTGAGTTATAAAGAAAGGCTGTATTGGCTGGGACTCCTTTCACTGGAGAGTAGGAGGTTGAGAGGCAACCTGATAGAAGTTTATAAAATAATGTGCGGGATAGATAGGGTTCATGGTAGTTGTCTTTTCCCTAGGACTGGTGGGGTGTATTTTTAAGGTGAGAGGAGAGAGATTTAAAAAAAGACATAAGAGGCAAAATGTTTACACAGAGGGTGGTTCGCATGTGGAATGAACTTCCTGAGGAAGTGGTGGATGTGAGTACAATTACAATGTTTAAAAGACATTTGGATAGATACATGAATAGGAAAGGTTTGGAGGGATTTGAGCCAGGAGCAGGCAGGTGGGACTAGTTTAATTTGGGGTCATGTTTGGCATGGACTGATTGGACTAAAGGATCTGATTCTGTGCTGTATGACTCTCTGACTCTATAATACTTGTTAATGACCTTATGAACTTCAGATCTTCACTCATTAATCTGCAGCTTTCAGTTCTACAATCTGTTGTGAACAAGCTAAATCCAAGAATTCTCAACGTGGACTTTGTGAAGAGCCTCCACACTGGTCATCATGCAGCAGTATCTGAGGGCACAATCCATGGGGCATCAGCTGCTCAAAACCCTTGCTGCAGGTATTTGTATCTGAGAATTGCCAACCCCTCAGGATCTTCATTGTGCCTCTCAAATCTATTTACTCATTATGGGGCTCTCCAGTAGCCAGCACTGAAAAGCTGCTGCAAGGACACTTTGAAGACATGGACAGGCACCCAGCTCATGAATTGGAGCAGGACTGGGAGCATTGGCCATAGCTGGGAGTATTCTCAGTCAGGCGGCCCTCTGCAGTTTGGAGAGTGGGTCACAGTGGGTCAATGCTGTAGGCTGGTATGGCAGACTGTTCTTGACTTATTGCTCCAGGACCCCCTGACTAAAGGGTATCTCCACAGACTTCAGTGAGAATTACTCCCCTAGGATTTTGAGATATAATTGCCTCTTTGCTGCAGTGTGTTTCCTGGTAAGCTGCTAGCACATGGTACACACTGTAATCCAGCAGGATGCAGGCCTTCCTGCCTGAGGCTTGCTGAGTAGCAAAGCCTGGTTATGTGACCATGCTAATTAGCACAACAAGGCAAGTCAAAGCATTAATGTTGTGAGCATTCAGGTAGGTGCTGAGTGAGTGAGCACTAAGACAGCACAACAGTGTCCCTGAGATGCAGTCCTGCTCCAATTCATGAGCTGGGTGCCTGTCCATGTCTTCAAAGTGTCCTTGCAGCAGCTTTTCAGTGCTGGCTACTGGAGAGCCCCATAATGAGTAAATAGATCTGAAAGGCACAATGAGGATCCTGAGGGGTTGGCAATTCTCAATTTCTCCATAGCAGCCAGTCTGGGGAACTGGGGCGAACACAATTACAGGGATTTACAGACATCAGTCAGGGGTCCGGTCACTTCTTGTCTGGGGCTGTCTGCTTAGTTCACTCAAAGGCTGCACCACAGTCAGTCCATTGGGTGAGTTCAGAAAAAACAAGGGGAAAGGGGATTTGGGTGTTTAAGGGGTCTGCTACTGTGGGAAGGAGACTCGGGAACCTATTTGCTGGTTTTGGGAGATACAGCTTGGGGAAGTGAGGAATGACAGTTACATTTGCAAAGGGATATACAATAAATGTCATGTGGGAAGGGTTTGTCTACTGTCAGGAGCAGGAGATCGTGAAGGTTGATACTTGGCATTGCCAGAGCTGGGATTGGGGTCCAGGGAGGGCAGGATGGAGGGCAGGATGGGGGAACTTGGGTAGGTGCCTTGAGTGGTGCCTGAAGTGCACTTTCTATCATGAAGGAAATTGAAACTGTACAATGGGGAACAAAATGGCTGCGACCACACCCAGACAGGGCAGGTTAAGAGTCCCAACCTGTTAGGGAGGGCCCATTGTCGTGTGTTCATTTCCGAACACAGGGAAGGATGAATAATAAGGGGCAACTGTGCCAGCAGAAGCCATTGCTTTCTTCGTCTTGTTACCACATGCTGTACATTATACACGAGATCCTTTTTCCCCTCCCCTCCCCCGTATCTCAGTGCAGTCCCAGGTCCCAGAGCTGGCCTGGGGGAAACTGACTCAGTGGCCTCCAGAGATTTGATCAGGTGACTCTCAGGGTGCCTGTGTCTAAACAGCCCAGACATGCTGAAGGTCTCCTTGCTGAAGGCAATGGACCCTCCTTGGCTTCAAATTCCAGTGTTGTCTGGGACAGGCAGGATGGAGCTGGAGAGCATGGCCACCCCAGGATGCTCCTGAGAAGGGAGATTTCTAAGGGAGGTTCCTCATCCTTGCATCGTCCAGTTTCCTTGTGAAGAAGGGGCAACTGGAGTGAGCTCAAGGTTCCCCGTTCCCCTGTCGCCAGGCCTTCAGCCCTCAGGAGCAATGGCTGGGCTGATGGAGGGTAAGCCTGTGCTTCTCTACAGAAGACCCTGAGGCTGCTGGACCTGACTCTCTATGGCAGCCATCTACCTGTCCGTGGAGACAGACAGGCGATCACATGCTCGAGGCTGCAGTGTCCCCATGCCGCTTACTGCCCTCCTGCAGCCTCCATGCACTGAGGGCCATTGTGTCCCATATAGCTGTTGGCCTCTCCCTGTGCATTCTGACCAAGTCCCAGATTACAGACATGACAGGGTCCTCTCCTGGCCGGGCTGAGCAGTATCTGGTCTCAGAGAGTCCCTCGAGGGCCAGTGTTTGTCGAGTATCTCCCACAGCCCTCAGTGGAGTTGACACTGTGAGGTGCTCCCAAGCGTTCTACAGGTGACATTCCCACTGAGGTATTTGAGCTTATGAGAGGTGCAGGAGGCATCCTTGACAATACTTCCTCAGAGGCTGCGGACACCAAAGAATCTCTTTCTGGCAGAGCAGCCCATTGGGGTGGCACAGTGGTTAGCACTGCTGCTTCACAGGGGACTTGGGTTCGATTCCAGCCTTGAACAACTGTGGTGTGGAGTTTGCATGTTCTCCCTGTGTCTGTGTGGGTTTCCTCCGGGTGCTCCGGTTTTCTCCCACAGTCCAAAGATGTGCAGGTCAGGTGAATTGTCCATGCTAAATTTCCCATAGTGTTCAGGAATGTGCAGGTGAGGTGGGTTAACCATTGGAAATATGGGGATAGGGTTGGAGGTGGTGGCGGGATGATCCTCAGAGGATTGGTGTGGACTTGATGGGCCAAATGGCCTGCTCCACACTGTAGGAATACAGTGATACTCCACTGGGCCATGGATCTCCTGCTGGTACCTGCAAGATTTTAGAGAGAGAAGGCATCGTGGCCAGTGGTTAGACACGGTATCCATTGAATAACCCTGGCCATGGGGTTAATGTGAGAGTTGCAGTGGAATGAAGAGTGATATTGACTTGGTGGGACCTGGCTGCTTCAGTATCCTGCAGGTGTGCTGCCAGTCTTCTCCTGTCAGGGCCAGGATTCTCAACTCTTAGGGGGTAAGGAGACCAATATTGGGAAGTCCTCCACCTGGCCTGGTGCTTTCTGCCCTGTTATGGTCTGGCTTTTTTAAGTAATGGCGGACAGGGAGGGATTAAGTGAGGTGAAATAGCTGTTAGTGTTGGGGAGGTGGGTGAAGCATGGTGAAGATTCCTAGGTAAGTGAGTAGGCAGCACAGAGACCATGCAGCATTAGTGATGTGGGGTTGGGAGATATTACAGGGAGTGCAAGTAGTTGTAAGGTGTACGGCTGCAGGACAGACCTATTTATCTCGTGACCTGTATCCTACATGCAGACAACTTGGGTGACAACTTATGGCCTGTTCAATCTTGAATTGTTATGGTGTAAAGGGACATTTACAGATCTTCCAGCAAGAAACCTCTTTCTCAGAATGTCTTGAGAAATACCCAGCAATATACAAAAAGATGCTATATAGACTCAGCACAACTGCCCTTCATTGATGAACACACCAAGAGAAAATGGACATCTAGCTTTAAACGATGCTGTTAGCCCCACAATTGAATAGCAAAAAGTGCTAAGTTGTGACAAGAAGAGCCATTTGATCAAAGTTAACAATTTTAAAGAAGAAGATCTAGTTTTGCTTCAGGGCCTCACATTCAGTCTCACATGGTGTTGAGCAACATTAGACACAATGTGTTGACACTGCTTTATATTATCTCTGGTGCTCTGCCTGCTTTGCCGCCAATTGAATTCAATGGACCACAAATTCAGGCTGCATTCCTCTTCAATGACCAGATTATCCACCTGCAGAATCTATGGGGGAATTCTTTACCAAGGACGGCCTTTAAAACTTGACCATTAAGTATATTCATGGCTGAGACTGGTAGGTTTTTAATCAGTAAGGGAATTAATCATTATAGGGAGGAGATGGGAAAATGGAGTGGAGAATCTGCAACAATCTCATTGAACAGCGGAGTAAACTAAGGCTGAATGGCCTACTCCTGCTCCTATGCCTTATGGTATTATTATGGAGAGGATTTTCTTCTGAGCTTTGAAACCCCAAAGTCATAGAAGATGGATGACCTGAGTCTTCAGTCATCAGTATTGAAGCAGACAGCATCACCCTCTGGGAGCAGCCTCCTGGTCGGCTCCTCATGTGTGCAGACAGTAGGATGTTTAGAATGGTCAGTGCACTGTCATTGCTCCAAGTCATTGATCAGACAGTTGGCAGCTTTGGAGCCTTGCCAAGGGAGTGGGATGCTGATGAGACAAGTCAAAGTCCATCAGAGGGCCTGAGGCTCTGTCACTGATGACTGAGAAGAGCTGCATTGAAGGCGTCCGAAGCTGCTAGTAGAATTGGGATGGGGGGGGGGGGCTTCCTTTTGGAGGTCTGTTCACTCATGGAGCTGATGCCTTTATCCTCACACCTTTTTTCACTGGGGTATGGATCTACCAACTCCAAGGGTTCCTGTCCTTATGCTGGGAGGTCCCCTCAGTTCGCTTCAGCAGACAGTAGGCAGTTGAGGAGGAGGGATGGGGTATGAAGTGGTGGGGTGGGTGGGTGGGAAAGTTGTGCAGTGGTAGTGATGATGCTCCAATGCTGCCAGCTCAAAATGGCTCCTCAAGTTCGACTTGGACTCTGTGGAGCAGGCCACTGATTCCATTGCTTGCCTGCCTAGCTAGAGTCCTGTGCAGGTGGGAATGCATCAGGGATTCATCCCAACAGCTCTCCCCTATTTCCTGTCTCCAAAGACCAGGAAAATTCAGTACCGTTAAAGATTTTTTTAAGTCTTAATGAATCCACAGTATATACTGTTCTTCTTATTATGACCACTGACATTGTCTTCTTAAGTTCTCTGCCTGAAGGCCACAGCATAACAATTTCCACCTGGGATTGGGCATGGAGGCAGGATCTGAGTCCACTGCAGCTGGAACCACTGATATAGCAATGTGCATAGTTAATTTAATGCAGGCTTTTGAAATGGAGAAAACTAACTTAGTTAAAGATTCTCTGTACAGTACTTAGCCAGAATGCCAAATAATAATTCTTTCCTGTTGTGGTTGCAGGAAGCAGAAAATGTTTCAAGTTAGTTAAAAGCAACAAAGAAAAATCCAGTAATTTGGGGAGAAAACTTGAAAGCAGCTTCTCAACAATACCTGCAGCACTGCAGCTCCATTTAACTCCATTGTTACTTCTGAGAGAAAAGGATAATGCTAAATAGTATTGACAATTGATATTGACAATTTTCTAGATGCATTGCTTTAATAGTGAGAACATAACAAGTTATTAGAAAAAATACTTGGTCTTGACTCATTTCATCTACTCTATGCATATTCTCTCTACCTTAATTTATGAAATCTTCACCACATTAAGAGGTTATATTTTGTGAAACAGAGCATCCGTGACTAACCCTATCAAAGATGCGCCATTGGCAGGTTTTGCTTATTCGCAAATTATTTGCAAATGAAGTTTTCTCCTCAAATTATTGGATTTTTCTTCATTGCTTTTAACTAACTTGAAACATTTTCTGCTTCCTGTAACCTCAACAGGAAAGAATTATTATTTGACATTCTGGCTAAGCACAGTACAGATTATCTTCAACTAAATTATATCTCTTCATTTCAAAACCTTCCTGTAGCCTTCCATTTCAACTCCCCCTCCCATTGCCCCTATGACATGTCCGTTCTGGGCCTCCTCCACCACCTAAGCAAGGCCACCCACAAAGTGCAGGAAAAACACCTCATCTTCCGCCTCGGAAGCCTACAACTGCACAGCCACAACATTGAATTCACCAGTTTCCAAATCCCCTCTCCCCCTACTCTATTCCCTCCAATCTAACCCTCCAACTTGGCTCTGCCCTCTTGACCTATCCTAATTGTCCATCTTCCTTCACACCTATCCACTCCACCTCCCCACCAACCTAACACAATCACCTCCTACTTTTGCCCACCTATTGCCATCCCACCTACCTTTCCTCTAGCCTCATTCCCCTACCCCTATTTATTTCTCAGCCCCCTTCCCCCTCCCCAGTCCTGATGAAGGGTTAAATGTAAATTCTCTTGCTCCTCAGATACTGCCTGACCTGCTGTGCTTTTTCCAATGCCACACTTTATCTGACTTCTCCAGCATCTACAGGCCTCACTATCTCCTACAGGTGCTTTTGCTCAGGTAACTTTGTGGATGTGCAGCATTGAGTGGTAACAGAATAATTTGCATTTAAATAGCTCCTTTCATGACTTTTGGAAAGCTGCAAAGTTTGTTGAGCTAACCTAAATAAAGGCATTTTTAAATGTAAGAAAATGCAGCAACCAGTTCAGGGCCCCACAAACAGAAGAGAACTAAGTGACAAGAGATAGGAAGAGATAATCTGTCTCAGTGTTAATTGCTGGATAAGAAACACTCATGATGTAAGTGGAATCTGCAAATTTACAACAAATAGTATTGTGGAATCCATTCAGTCCATCTGAGATGCTAGAACAAGGCCCTGCTTTATCATCTCACCTGAATCCTTGACAGTATAGCACTCCACCTGTATAACATGGGAATGTCAGTCTTGAGTTACGTAGAAACATAGAAGAGCAGGAGTACACCATTCATCTCCTCAATCCTGTTGCACCATTCTATATGACCATCAAGCTCAATATTCTACTTTCCCACCTCCGCAGGCCCCCAACTCCCCTCCCCAGGATCCCTTAATCCCTTTGGCAACAAAAGCTATAGCTATCCCCTTCTAGAAAACACATAATATTTTGGCCTCAACCATTTTCGAAGGTAGTGAATTCCACCGGCTCACTACTCACTGGGTGAAGAAATGTCTCCTCACACCTCAGTCTTAAAAGGTTTACAAATTATCCTTAAGCTATGACGCCTGGTTCTGGACTCCTTCACCATTGGAAACATACTTCCTGCATCTAGCCTGTCCTATCCTGATAGAATTTTATAGACTTCTTTGGGATTTCGCAACCCCCCCCCCCCCCCCCCCCCCCCATTCTTCTAAGCTTCAGTGAATGCAATCGCTCCTCATATGTCAGTCCTGCCATCCCAGGAATCAATTTGGTAAACTGTTGCTACACTTGCTCTACAGCAAAAAATATCCTTCCTCAGATAAGGAGACCAAAGCTGCACACAGTATTCCAGGAGTGGCCTTACCAATTCCTGTGTCATTGCAGCAAAACATCCCTGCTCCTGTACTTGAATCTTCTCACTGTGAACGTCAATGTACAGTTGAGTCAGGTGTTCAGATCTCTGAAGTGGACATTGAACTTATAATCTTCTAATTCAGAGATCGGAAAGTCTAGCAACTGAGATAAACTGATACATTACTGTGTGTGTATTGCTTCTCTTCAAGTTGAGGAAAAGCACTGTGTTCTGCATCTGTATTTAAATAAGTGAACAGAACTGTGCCACATAGTAGCTAACAACTGGTTACATCAATGTTGTCATTGGAGTGTAGGCTGTGCTTTCAGTTCACCAAGAGTTCCATCTGTGAAGATTATAAATAGTAATTTTAATGTTTAAGAAGTTATTTTTACATCAGCTACAATGATCCCAGGGACAGGCTGGCATGATTAGAGACTAGCTGAATCTTTTTGACTTTAATCATAGGGGGTAGATTTTACAAATTCATGCTCCTGGCATAGATAGTTCCCCAGCAGAACCACATATCAGCAATTCAGGAAAGGTGGTCACCTCACTCTGTTTGACTTTCTGACCTTAAAGTGGTTTCCAATAATTAAGTAAGACATTTACAAACAGCATCTTTAATTATTGTTTGTAATTGTTTATTGTTACGGAGTATTAAATTCTATGATGTAAAGTAAAATAAGTAGATGTTTACTGAAACAAATAATTCTCTTACAGCACTGGATATTAATACTAAACCTCTGGCTTATGACTGTCTCTCTGTATAAAGCAAATATGATAAGTATTAAGGGATTCCTGGCTACGCTCCCCCTAAATTTTCTTTAAACCTTCAAGGACTGTGGGCAGCAACAATGTCTGTATGTGGAAGTCAATATGTCTGTATGGCCACACAGCTTCGAGGGAATATAATCAATTGTACAAACTGCACAGTTCTATATTACCAAACTGTAAATGACTATCATGCATAGAGAGCAATTAGGCAGGTCAAATTTCTTAAACACTGCAGGATGCTTACATATATAATTGCACTCAGTATTCCCAGAGTGACAGTCGTCAGCCCATTGACAGAAATTGCAAGGCACATGAATTCAGAATGACCACACTCACAAATCACTAAATGAGAAAAAAATGTACCGATAAATAAAGAATGGCTTGTATAATGTAGTCAGCGTGTGTAATTCTGTTAAATCATTAATGACTTGAAGCCCATTTATAAGACAGCTCACTGGAATTATTTTAAGCTCAACAGTTAGATTAATGATGAAAGGGAAGCAGGTCCGGTAAAGTTAACTTTAAGTGGTTAAGTAAGGCATCTGCTTAACAATCTGAAACACAGCCAGAAAATATTAGAAACATGCAAAAGATCTGTCAGTACCTGTAAAGAGAAAAAGCATGTTCCAGCTAAAGTTTTCACCTAAGATTATTCTCATCCCTGTTGCAGATAAATGGCAGACTTGCTGCCGGTGAAATAGGTTTTCGCCAGTCATGTAGCTGTTGCACATTGTACCTGACCTTCCTCCGAGTAAGTAAAAATTCAGAAGGATGAGCAATCGAATGTTGGTTGGGATGGAGCTGGGAGGGATGTAGAGTGTGGAGTGTGGTTGGTGGTATGTTGGGGTGAAGGTGGAGGATTTTTTGAGTAAGGCAAACACACTCTGGTAAAAAAACAGAATGATGATTATGGAGAGAAGGAGCAGGCATAGAGCAGATGAGGTGTGAGAACTGGGAAAAGCAGATGTGGAGCATTGTTTTGTAGTGACATCAGCCATTTTGGTGTCTTTACAGTAAATATTAATAATTACATTCTAGGACCAAGTGACCAGGATATTTATGTTTCGTTTTTCATTCTGTATAATGGCCCTGTATAGAATAGTCTCTATAATTTAGAACGAACAAATGAGCTCATTTCATCTCTTAAAAAGGGTCTTTAATATAGAGTAGGCCTTTTTGCACAGTAGTAGTATACCAGAAGCTCTATGTTTGTTTCCATGTTAGACTTGTTAGTCGTAGAAGATGCATTCATAGCTGAGCTGAAAAAGTTGATTATTGTAAATCCTTTCACCATTCCTGATGACAGACAGTAAGAGGGGAAGAATTCCCTGATCCGTCATCCTGCAGAATTCAACATCAGATCTCTGCAATAAAACTAAGAACTGCAGATGCTGAAGGTCTGAATCGAAAGAAGAAAATACTGGAGAAACTCAGCAGGTCTGGTAGCATCTGTAGAGAGAAATCAGAGTTAACATTTTTAGTCCAATGAAGGATTGTGGAAGATTCGATGAGTGAAGATTCACTGGACTCAAAACATTAACTCTGTTTCTCTCCCCACAGATACTGCCAGGCTTGTTGCATTTCTCTCTGTTTCTGTATCAAATTCCTCCAGTAATTTGTCCACAAACATATTCCAATCCAATGGAAGCCATGACCTAAACTTCGGAACCAAGACAGGAAAGCAGACAAATATGTTGGACAGTATGTTAGTGAGATTCAAAGAAAATTAGCTGCCTTTAATTTCTGAGAACGAGACTTTTTCATTATAATGTCCGAAAGAGAACTTGCTAGATGACTCTCAGGTCAACTGACTAAAGGAGTGACTACCTGGTCAGGTCCACACTCCCCAACAATCCACCCCCCCTTCCTGACACCTTCCCCTGCCACCACAGGAATTGCAAAACCTGCGCCCACACCTCCTCCCTCACCTCCATCCAAGACCCCAAAGGAGCCTTCCACATCCATCAAAGTTTTACCTGCACATCCACCAATATCATTTATTGTATCCGTTGCTCCCGATGCGTTCTCCTCTACATTGGGGAGACTGGACACATCCTAGCAGAGCGCTTTAGGGAACATCTCTGGGACACTCGCACCAATCAACCACACCACCCCGTGGCCCAACATTTCAACTCCCCCTCCCACTCAGCCGAGGACATGGAGGTCCTGAGCCTCCTTCACCGCCGGTCCCTCACCACCCAACGCCTGGAGGAAGAATGCCTCATCTTCCGCCTCGGAACATTTCAACTCCAGGGCATCAATGTGGACTTCATCAGTTTCCTTATTTCCCCTTCCCCCACCTCACCCCAGTTCCAAACTTCCAGCTTAGCACTGTCCCCATGACTTGTTCTACCTGCCTATCTTCCTTTCCATCTATTCACTCCACCCTCCTCTCTGACCTATCACCTTCATCCCCACCCCCATTCACCTATTGTACTCTATGCTACTTTCTCCCCACCCCCACACCCCTCCCATTTATCTCTTCACCCTGCAGGCTCTCTGCCTCTATTCCTGATGAAGGGCTTTTGCCCGAAACGTCGACTTTCCTGCTCCTCGGATGCTACCTGACCTGCTGTGCTTTTCCAGCACCACTCTAATCTAGAATCTGGTCTCCAGCATCTGCAGTCCTTGTTTTTACCTGAAGGAATAAAGCAGCTCAACACCACACTGCTTTGAGAGAGACCATGGAATATTGCATGTATATGTGTGTTAAGCCGGGTTTCAGACGGGAAAAAAAACTTCCAAGAAAGGGATATAAGAAGTTTGAATATTCTCGCATGAGGTAAAAGAAAGTGCCTGAGTGTAAGATATGCCTGTGTTTTCCCCTGCCAGGTACACATGCAACAGAAACACTCCATGTCCAAAGAAAAGATTGTTAACACCATTTGAAATCAGCAAATCCAGGGATTTACTAGGTTTCACTTGTGAATAACTGAGCTTCTCCTTTGTTGAGCAGCAATTTGTGCCTCCTCTATGTCCAAAATGGTCATCATCACAAATGTGGTGAACATATTGTGAATATAGTTTGTGTAGTTCAAAGGCAGAGCACAGTTGATAGCCACATGCTGTGCATCAATTCCACAAGCTAGCAAATCAGTATTACCTGTGAAAAAATCCATTATTCTGCATTCCAGTATGCTATGCAATTTGGTACATGTGGATATTTAATATTTAAGGGACAGAATGAGTCAGAAAAATGCACTGCCACATTTGATATTGTTCTGCTTAAGTCTTTAAAGAGATCAGTCAGAACAGTTCAAGGATCACTGAACGGCAGTTGATCAGCCAATTTTATCAATGAGAGCGACAGAGGAAGGTCTCCATGTATTACTGTTACCTGGCTCCATGTATTGGGAGCAAAGAACAGTCTATAGACAGTGAGGTTCTACACAGTGCAGTTAGGGAGCTGGAACTGTGCCAGTGGTTAGAATCTGGAGGGCAGCTTTAAAAGAAAGTGTGGTGACAACAGCCCCAAATTACTCAAGGATGTATTGAACATTTCAGTAAGAAAGGTTGTTTGTTTTTAGGCAAGGACACATAAGCCAAAAATGGCTGTGAATTCAATGACTATCTGGGAAATTCTTACATAGATTGTACCTAGCTTTGAGAGAGACCATGGAATATTGCATGTATATGTGTGTTAAGCCGGGTTTCAGACGGGAAAAAAAACTTCCAAGAAAGGGATATAAGAAGTTTGAATATTCTCGCATGAGGTAAAAGAAAGTGCCTGAGTGTAAGATATGCCTGTGTTTTCCCCTGCCAGGTACACATGCAAGAAGGTTTGAAAGCTGGCTTTTCTTCTGGTGTAATTGTTAGTTGAATGTTCCAGTGCTGGTATGCAGTCTGGTGCTCAGGTGTTAATGGGCCAGAGTGTGCTGTGAGGGTTACAGCTTAAGAACATCCACCAAACTTCCCTGTGCATGCAGGTGAAAATAAAGGATAGAAAATGCTTCTTTCTCTCTCACACATTGCTGGAAGCCAGTTACTGGTCAAAAGCCAGAGCTTGGTAAAAATGTGAATCTGGGGAATGCAATCTTGGACATTAACCTACCAGAATGTGAACCATCATCGAGGTAGTCCAAGTAAGAATGATTTTTTAGGGAGTCGAGGACTGGATCTTTGAGGGAAGTGATTGTTATTTGAGTGGGTGTGTTCTAGACCCAGGTCTTACAAAGTAGGGCCTCCCTCCCTCCCTCCCTCCTCCTCTAACCTAAATTAAAAGTCCACAGACTTGCCCCAAAAAGAGGGTCCAAGGAAGTTCCTGTGGATTGAAGAGTGAGGCTTTAGCTCAGGAGTCTTTGACAAGGAGGTTGAGTGAAGTGATTGTGCCACAGTTGAAGAGGGTGAAGACATGACTGCCAAGCTGGTTCAGTGTGCTACGTGCTTGATGTGGGAGGTCAACGACTCTGGTGTGTCTGGCTCATATTAGTGTGGAAAGTGTGTGCACGTTCAGCTACTGACAGAGCATATTGCAGCACTGATGAAAGAACTCGAGGACCTTAGGCTCATCCGAGAGAACGAGATCTTTCTGGATAAGACCTTCAGCGAGGTTATTACACCAATCATACCAGAAGAGAGCAGAAGAGAGAAGACGATGAGGAAGGCAGAGAGGAGACAGGTGCAAGAGACCCCGAGGGAAGTACCTGTCAGGAACAAGTTGAATCTTTTGGAAACAGTAGAGACAGATGACACTGCCAGTCCGAGAGGCGGTCAGATCTGTCAATCAAACGTTGGCGCGGAAACAGAGCGGAAGAGTCGGATATCGCACAGAGCCGTGGTAATAGGGGACTCCATAGTGAGAGGAACTGACCGGGGTTTTTGCGGCAGCAGACGGGACTTAAGGATGGTGTGTTGCCTTCCTGGTGCCAGGGTTAAAGACATCACAGACAGAATGCAGGAAATCCTCAAGGACGAAGTTGAAGAGCCAGAGGTGGTGGTACATGTCGGCACAAATGATATCGGGAAGAGGAGGAGGAACATGCTACAGCGGGACTTCGGAGAACTAGGAAGAAGGCTGAAAAGCAGGATGTCCAAGGTGGTTATCTCCAGTTTGCTTCCAGTTCCTCGGGCTGGTGAGGCCAGAAACAGGGGGATAATGGACTTGAACGTGTGGCTGGGGAACTGGTGCAGGAAGCAAGGATTTAAATGCTTGGATCACTGGGGTATGTTTTGTGGTAAGCATAAATTCTACAAGAGAGACGGTTTGCACCTTAATAGGTTAGAGACCAGCATTCTGGCAGGCAGGTTTGCTACTGCAACACAGCTACGTTTAAACTAAGTAGCAGGGGGGAGGGGACAAACTGGATGTTTAAGAAGGAAATTGGAGGGAAAGTTAGAACAAGAGAAGTCAAGAAAGACAACTGTATCAATAGGCAGAAAACTCAGAAAGGGATCATGCTGTAAGGTTGAGTGAAATAGGAGTTGATGGGAAGGGTGAGGGCAGTAACAAATTAAATATACTATACATGAATGCACGAAGCATTAGACATAAGATGGATGAGCTTGAGGCTCTTTTGGAAATTGGCAGATACGATATTATGGGGATAACTGAGATGTGGCTTCAAGTGGACAGGGCCTGGGAAATGAATATTCAAGGCTACACATGCTATCGTAAGGACAGACTGATGGGCAGAGAGGGTGGGGTGGCCATGTTGGTAAGGGATGAAAATCAGTCCCTTGCGCGGGGGAACCTAGAATCAGGGGATGTAGAGTCAGTGTGGATAGAGCTGAGAAATACTAATGGCAAAAAGACCCTCTTGGGAGTTATCTACAGGCCCCCAAACAGTTGCCTGGATGTTGAATGTAAGTTAAATCAGGAGCTGAAATTGGCCTGTCGCAAAGATGTTACTACAGTTGTTATGGGGGATTTCAACATGCAGGTAGACTGGGAGAATCAGGATGGTATTGGACCTCAAGAAAGAGACTCATAGATGGATTCTTAGAACAGCTGGTGCTGGAGCCAACCAGGGAGAAGGCAATTCTGGATCTGGTATTGTGCAACGAACCAGAATTGGTCAGGGACCTCGAAGTGAAGGAGCCATTGGGAAGTAGTGACCATAATACAATAAGCTTCAATCTGCAATTTGAGAGGAAGAGGGTACAATTGGAAGTGACAATATTTCTGTTGAATAAAGGGAACTATGGAGCTATGAGGGAGGAGCTGGCCAAAGTTCAATGGTGCAATGTCTTAGCAGGGATGACCGTGGAGGAACAATGGCGGATATTTCTGTGTATAATGCAGAAGTTGCAGGATCAGTTCATTCCAATAAGGAAGAAAGATCCTAGGAGGAGGCATGGGTGGCCGTGGCTGACAAGGGAAGTTAAGAAACATATAAAGTTAAAAGAGAAAAAGTATAACATAGCAAAGATAAGTGGGAAAATGGAGGACTGGGAAGCTTTTAAAGAACAACAGAGGATTACTAAGAAGGAAATACGCAGAGAAAAAATGAGGTATGAAGGTAAACTGACCAATAATACAAAGGAGAATAGTAAAAGTTTTTTTAGGTATGTGAAAGACAAAAAAATGGTTAAGACTAAAATTGGGCCCTTGAAGACAGAAACAGGAGAATATATTACGGGGAACAAAGAAATGGCAGAAGAATTGAATTGGTACTTCAGATCTGTGTTCACTGGGGAAGACACAAGCAATCTCTCTGAGGTAACTGTGGCTGAAGAACCTGAACTTAAGGGAATTTATATTTGCCAGGAATTGGTGTTGGAGAGACTGTTAGGTCTGAAGGCTGATAAGTACCTGGGGCCTGATGGTCTACATCCCAGGGTACTGAAGGAGGTGGCTCGAGAAATCGTGGATGCGTTGGTGATTATTCTCCAGAGTTTGATAGACTCGGGATCAGTTCCTGCGGATTGGAGGGTGGCTAATGTTGTACCACTTTTTAAGAAAGGTGGGAGAGAGAAAGCAGGAAATTATAGACCAGTTAGTCTGACCTCAGTGGTGGGAAAGATGCTGGAGTCTATTATAAAGGATGAAATTACGACACATCTGGATAGTAGTAACAGGATTGATCAGAGTCAGCATGGATTTATGAAGGGGAAATCATGCTTGACTAATCTTCTGGAATTTTTTGAGGATGTAACTCTGAAGATGGATGAGGGAGATCCAGTAGATGTAGTGTACCTGGACTTTCAGAAAGCTTTTGATAAAGTCCCACATAGGAGGTTAGTGAGCAAAATTAGGGCCATGGTATTGGGGGCAAAGTAATAACTTGGATTGAAAGTTGGTGGCTGATAGGAAACAAAGAGTAGTGATAAACGGCTCCATTTCGGAATGGCAGGCAGTGACCAGTGGGGTACTACAGGGATCAGTACTGGGACCGCAGCTTTTTACAATATATATTAATGATATAGAAGATGGTATTAGTAATAACATTAGCAAATTTGCTGATGATACAAAGCTGGGTGGCAGGGTGAAATGTGATGAGGATGTTAGGAGATTACAGGGTGACCTGGACAGGTTAGGTGAGTGGTCAGATGCATGGCAGATGCAGTTTAATGTGGATAACTGTATGGTTATCCACTTTGGTGGCAAGAACAGGAAGGCAGATTACTACCTAAATGGAATCAATTTAGGTAAAGGGGCAGTACAGAGAGATCTGGGTGTTCTTGTACACCAGTCAATGAAGGTAAGCATGCAGGTACAGCAGATAGTGAAGAAGGCTAATAGCATGCTGGCCTTCATAACAAAAGGGATTGAGTATAGAAGCAAAGAGGTTCATCTGCAGCTGTACAGGGCACTGGTGAGACCACACCTGGAGTACTGTGTGCAGTTCTGGTCTCCAAATTTGAGGAAAGACATTCTGGCTATTGAGGGAGTGCAGCGTAGGTTCACGAAGTCAATTCCTGGAATGGCGGGATTGCCTTACACTGAAAGACTGAAGCGACTGGGCTTGTATACCCTTGAGTTTAGAAGACTGAGAGGGGATCTGATTGAGACATATAAGATTATTAAATGATTAGACACTCTGGAGGCTGGAAACATGTTTACGCTGCTGGGTGAGTGCCGAACCAGAGGACACAGCTTAAAAATATGGGGTAGACCATTTAGGACAGAGATGAGGAGAAACTTCTTCACCCAGAGAGTGGTGGCTGTGTGGAATGCTCTGCCCCAGAGGGCAGTGGAGGCCCAGTCTCTGGATTCATTTAAGAAAGAGTTGGATAGAGCTCTCAAAGATAGTGGAATCAAGGGTTATGGAGATAAGGCAGGAACAGGATACTGATTAAGGATGATCAGCCTACTCCTGCACCTATTGTCTATTGAAAGTAAAAAATTAGAATCCATTGTGAAGAAGGCAAAGTTTTAATGAGATATGGTGATCCACATTAGTCACAATAACTGTATCTACTGTTTGACATGTTCTGTGGAGTATTTGATCACTGTCCATTACCCTGCATTTACATAATGTTAAACATGGATGTTAGAGTATGGGTCATAGTAGATTGCTTTACTGTTCTAACCTTGTGAAGTTTATTCTTTTTTTTTAAAATATGGAAGCTTGTGACTGCCTTCGTTTACTGAGTACTATGGATAACTTTTATAAAGTGGATCAATAGACTATGAATTCATTTATTTTGCAGAGGTCTCATGGCTGCCAAATTAGATAAATCTTACTGACCTGCCATGACCTGACTTCCTACCTCCCCTCCAAGCAGATTTGGCCCGACCTGAATTGATTATCCCTCTATTGGACCTGGGCCTGACCAGACATCCAACCCCCAGAGACAATCCCAAGCCCAGTGCTTTCCTTTGACCTCAATCCCAACCTTCACCCTGAGCCATGACCCTCCCCCTTTACATCCCCATCCAGCCTTGACCAACCCCTGTCAATCTTTTCTTTCCCATTAACCTTAAATATCTCCCGCAGTTCCAGCCTTGACTTATCCCCACCGCTGCCCAGCCCCAATGCCTGACCTGAATTGACTGTGACCTGATAATACCCCTAATCCCTCAACTACCTCCTGAGCCACCTACCCATTCTGCTACATTCTCTCATACATTATCACAGTCTCTTACATGGCTTTCCACATTTACTTTTCTACATGTTATGATGCATAATTAGAACGACAATGATCTGGAAAGTAATGTAGTCAATTTCCCAATTATTTGGATAACTTTTAGAGCATAATTCTTTTTTTCAGAATTTTTTTTTAACCTAACATTTGCACATTCTCCCTGTGTTTGCGTGGGTTTCCTCCAGGTACTCTGGTTTCCTCCCACAGTCCAAAAATGTGCAGGTTAGGTGAATTGGCCATACTAAATTGCCCGTAGTGTTAGGTGAAGGGGTAAATGTAGGGGAATGGGTCTGGGTGGGTTGCTCTTCGGAGGGTCAGTGTGGACTTGTTGGGCCGAAGGGCCTGTTTCCATGCTGTAAGTATCTAATCTAATCTAATACTTCTGCTGTATGACAGTTACTGATATTGTTCAGTATGTTTTAAGTGCAATCCATGGGAAAAAAGATTTGCAACCTCATGCAAACCCTTCTGCACAGATTCTCTCCCATTACACCCTCCTGCACATTTATCCATGGTTCAGTTATAAAGTGGTTTTAGTTCTTGGACCCTAACATTAACATCATAATGGACTTCCACTGTACTTGGAATTTCAAATTTTGTCTATTTTAAACAAAAATGTTACATGTCCCTTAACAGACTGTCAAATCAATTTGGCAGTATCATTAGAGGTCATAACATAATGAGAACATGCCTGGATCCAAACTGGAATTCTTTCGTAATGAAATCTTTCTTCTGTTGCATGTCACCCTGCAAAGACTGTGAAATCATTCACAAGCATTTTATCTGTAAGCCAGTCTACCTTTTCCTTGTATTATTGAATGGGAAGCAGTGAGAGGACATATTCAGTAAAGGTCCAGTTTCCAGTCTCTCATTCCACATTAATGCAAAATTCTCAAATATCCTCTCACATTAATTCTTTTTTTTCATATGACTGTGAATCAGGTCACACATCAACTGCTTTGTCACCTGCAGCACATGGTCAGGCGTTGGGGATGACCTTAGTCCTCATAAAGTTTGAATGGTTGCAATTTCCAAGGAAGCTGTGAACCTCACCCAGGCCTGGTCCTTTGTTGTTCAGACACAGCCACAGACACACAATACATCCTCAATGGAATTTAAAGGCCAGTGCAAACAGGATGTAATCCCAGTGTAAGCAAGTCCTGGCCACATTGAAGTTTTGACTCACCCTAGACAGATATGCCACCTCTGCCCTCTGATCCTATACATTTTGAGGAAAATGACCTTTACTTTGCTTTGTGTGGATTTTTGATAGTTATGCTTTTTTTGTTAATAGAATTTTTTGATTTAATTTACTGCTGAAGCCATTGATTGAGCATCTATTCCAGTATCGCCTGGAGCACTGCACATGTTTAGTCTCAGCGTATGGTCAGTTTCTTGTGTCTTTGTTGTCTTTATGCTGCAGTCTTCCTCAATCTCCCTTCTCCCTCTTCTGCTTTGCTCTTTCGTTCTTTCTTTTTTTGAGTAGGAAGGGGTGAATCATTTGTGAATGAAAAGGGAGCTGCTGAAGGTCACAAGCTTCATTAATGATTGGTTATGGTACAGGAAGAGGTCATTCAGTCCATCCTGCCTGCACTGCTTCTACAGCTTTGTGCCAATCACCTGCCCTTTTCCCATATGCCTGCACACCATTACTATCCAAATAATCACCTGATGCTCTCTTGAACGCCTCTGTTAAACTGTCTCCCCAACACATTTCCAGGCAGCAGTGTTTTCCATATCCAAACTCAGACTGGGAAAATTACCACTGTGCATAGGCACAGACAACACAATTTCATGCTTATGACAAAATTCTATTTGACAACATCAAGTCCAAAAAAAGTTGGATCCTTCACATCATAATGTTAATGAAGGCGTTAACGTTTGAAAAATGCAGTGGGCTCTTAAATGAGATTTTGTGTTAATATCTGACTTGAAAGACAATATCCCTGACAGTGCAGCACTCCCACAGTGCAACACTGAAGCATTACACTGTATTGTGTGTTCAGTGAGGAACGAATCCCTGGCCATTTAACAATATCTGAGTTCTAAAAATTAACCTAGGCTGGGACCTAACCCTGGAATAACCTCAGACTCTGAGTGGCATTGTGTTTATGTCTCACAATTAGATGCAGTATATCTTTAAGAATCATGTTCATGATATCATCACTGTATCATAGCATGTGACCTGAATATATAAAGGTCTCAGACTCCATCTTACGTGGGACCACTTGTAGCATGGAATGTGGATGAAAGCATTTTTTTATTAAGACCGTAAAACCATAAGAAATAAGAGTGCAAGTAAGGCCATTTGGCCCATCAAATTCACTCCGCCATTCAATCATGGCTGATAGGCATTTCAACTCCACTTACCCGCACTCTCCCCGTATCCCTTAATACCTTGCGAGATTAAGGATTTATCAAACTCTGACGTGAAGACATTTAACATCCCAGCCTCCACTGTGCTCTGTGGCAGTGAATTCCACAGGCCCACCACTCTCTAACTGAAGAAATGTCTCCTCATTTCCATTCTAAATTGACCCCCTCTAATTCTAAGGCTGTGCCCACTAGTCATGGTATCCCCACCTGATGGAAATAATTTCCCAGCATCCGCACTTTCTAAGCCATGCATTATCTTGTAAGTTTCTTTTAGATCTCTCCTCAACCTTCAGAATTCTAACGAATACAATCCCAGGATCCTCAACCGTTCATCGAATGTTAGGCCTATCATTCCAGGGATCATCCGTATGAATCTCCGCTGGACACGCTCCAGTGCCAGTATGTCCTTCCTGAGGTGTGGGGCCCATAACTGGACAGAGTATTCTAAATGGGGCCTAACCAGAGCTTTATAAAGTCTCAGTAGTACATCACTGCTTTTACATTCCAACCCTCTTGAAATAAATGACAACATTACATTTGCTTTCTTAACCACGGACTCAATCTACAAGTCAGCCTTTAGAGAATCTTTACTAGCATTCCCAGATCCCCTTGTATTTTGGCTTTGTGAATTTTCCCACCGATTATAAAATAGTACATGCCTGTATTCTTTTTTCCAAAGTGCAAGACTTCGCGTTGGCTCACACTGAATTTCATTCCTTGGACCATTCTCCTAAACTGTCTTAATCTTTCTGCAGCCTCCCCACCTCCTCAGAACTACCTGCATGTCCACCTAACTTCATATCATCGGCAAACTTCGCCAGAATACCCCCGATCTCTTCATCCAGATCATTAATATATAAAGTGAACAGCTGCGGCCCCAACATTGAACCCTGCAGGACACCACTTGTCACCAGCTGCCATTCTGATAAAGAACCTTTTATCCCAACTCTCTGCCTTCTGTCAGACAGCCAATCATCAATCCATGCCAGTACCTCACCACCAACACCATAGGCCCTCACCTTACTCAGCAGCCTCCCGTGAGACACCTTATCAAAGGCCTTTTGGAAGTCTAGGTAGATAACATCCACTGGGTTTCCCCAGTCTAATCTACTTGTTACCGCATCAAAGAATTCTAACAGGTTTGTCAGGCATGACCTCCCCTTACTAAATCCATGCTGACTTGTTCTAATTTATAAATCTCATCCTTAATGATGGATTCTTGAATTTTACCTTCAACCAAGGTTAGGCCAATCGGCCTATAATTTTCCATCTTTTGTCTTGATCCTTTCTTGAACAAGGGGGTTACAACAGCGATTTTCCAATCATCCGGGACTTTCCTTGACCTCAGTGATTTTTGAAAGATTACAACCAATGCCTCCACTATTTCTTCAGCCACCTCCCTCAGAACTCTAGGATGTAGCCCATTGGGACCAGGAGATTTATCAGTTTTTAGATCTTTTAGCTTATCAAGTACTTTCTCCTTTGGAATGGCCACCATACTCAACCCTGCCCCTTGATTTTCCTTAATTGTTTGGATATTGCTCATGTCTTCCACTGTGAAGACCGACACAAAGTATTTACTAAGTTCTTCAGCTATTTCCTTATCTCCCATCACTAGCCTTCCTGCACCAATTTGGAGTGGCCCAATCTCTACTTTTGCCTCTTGTTTGTTTCTTATGTATTGAAAGAAACTTTTACTATCATTTCTAATATTACTAGATAGCTTACCTTCATATTTGATCCTCTCCTTCCTTATTTCTCTCTTTGTTATCCTCTGTTTGTTTTTGTAATCTTCCCAATCTTCTGATTTCCCAGTGCTCTTGGCCACTTTATAGGCTGTCTCTATTTCTGTGATACATTTCTCGAGTTCCTTCGTCAGGTATGGTTGTCTAATTTTGCTCCCCCACACCTGATCCAGCTCACAAAGGATACAATCTGTCTTCCTAATTAGAGAATCCCCCATAACAACTACTTGTCTTTTTGCTCCCCCCCTCTTAAATAGCCATGGTTCTGTGATCTGCTGGCTCATCCTGTCCACAGCCCTTTGCCTCATCCATACAGGGAGCAAAACTCTCATACCTGTTGGACAAGGCCTGGGGCTGAGGCTCCTCCTGACCTCAGAATCCTCCTACCTGCCTCACTTACAGTCACACCCTGTTGTCCTGATCACTGACTGAATTTGAATTGCTTAATCTGCTGGGTGTGAATGCCTCCTGAAACAAAGTGTCCAGGTAACTCTTCCCCTCCTGGATGTACTACAGTGTTTGAAGCTTAGATTCCAGATCATCGATTCTGATCCAGAGTTCTTCCAGCAACCAACACTTACTGCAGATGTGGTCACTGCTGTTCACAATGGGATCAGCCGGCTCACACATCATACAGCTACAGCACATCACCTGTCCAGCCATCTCTACTTATTTAATTAATTTATACAAATTTATGAGTTAAACAATTGTTAGTACTTCTCTCTGGTCTTATTCAACTAACCAACGAACAGTAAACTTTTACTCAATAACACGAAACACAAGAAATGTCAATTGAAACACCTTACCTTTGCAACACACGAGTCAGTGGATGCTGCATTTTTTGGCTGAGCCAGCATTTGCTACTCATCCCTAGCTGCCTTTGGTGGTAGTGAGCTGCCTTATTGAACTGCTGCAGTCCATGCGCTACAGATCCACTGTGCTGTTAGTGGGAGTTCCAGGATTTTGACCTAACAACACTAATTTTTCACCATTGGCTTGCTGTTTCCCTATTCTGCCAGCCCAACCTGATAAAGTAAAAACCAAAGTCCATCCTCCATGGATTCAAGAAATCCATTATATAGCCACAGAGCTGGAAACATGAGAAAGAAAACAAAGTAGACATTATTTTTATAGGAAGGCAGCAAGGAATATTTTATTCATCCCTGATGATTCTGTCACCTATTAACACTTAGTGTTTGTAAAAATTTTGTAAAGTTCCTACTTACCTATTAAGTGTTGTTTTCAGATGGTAGATAGATCTAGGTCTTGTTCTCAGCTTTTGTTGTCATTACTAACATAGAAATGAATTTATCTCTACCTGAGATTCCCTCTCATGTGAATGTTTACAATTTGATGTAGTCTTCACGAAAGATGTGACTATCATCAAAAGAGATATATTGCTCTGTTTTTCTCCAAAACAATAGTTCAAAATGGCCCATCTTAAACCTTGGGTCTAAAATTCAGAGGTCACTCCTTCTCTGTCAGAAACTTGGCTAATCTATAACCTGAAGTTTACTCTTTCCCAGTGTGCTGAGACAGGGTCAGTGAAATGGTTGAGACAGGTGTCTGTGTCTAAAGGAGCTCAGCCCACACTCTCCCTCCCTTCTACTCAGAGCAATGCTGTTTGGGTTTCCAAGGCCCAGGAGGCACTGAAGAAAGAATCTCAGTTGGCTTTCATTTTATTTCTCAGGGGATGAAGGTACAGGATCAATTACCTCTCTTACCTCTTGAGATCTTTATCCACCAAAAGTGGGACTTAGCTCCTAACTGCCAGGAAATCCTGGAATTGCCCTCATTCAGCTGTATGACAGATCCTCACTGTCATCTTGGTGAAAGATACATCAGGGAGATTTGCTGCCAGCACCTTCTTTTTTGGTTGTGATCAACTAGGTTGCTTTATAGTGTGTCTAGTATATCCCAGTTGTAGCTCGGTAGTATTATTCCTTATTGGTATGACCTGTGTCACTGGTACTGATAGTTCTTCTTTGGAAGATGAGGGAATGAAGTTTTTTCCATTTGAATTTATATCTTTTAGCATCTGATATTAGATTTGAGTCTGCAATAACAATTTGTTTGCCTGGCTGTATTACAATCTAATAACTTCATTGAAATATACATCAGTGAGCTCAAGTGGGATATAATGCTTATTTTCTCATTTATACACAAACTTTGCTGATCCTTGCCATTGAATTTACTTCAGTGGCGCTAAGAGTAGAAAACATTTCTGCCAACTCCGTATAGTTGTAGGTTTCTGTTGTTTCTGTTTTACATTTTTTGGGGTTCCACCATGAGTCCAAGAATGCCTATGTGACCAGTTGTTCACTATCTGACATTGCTCTGACCTGTGGTTCCATGCCTGGATGATCCTTGAACAGTTGCAGCCTTGTTTTTTTGTTCCTTGAACAGTTGGCTACTGACTGTAAATAGTTTAACTCCTTCTGCTATTTGAAACAGATTGAGGTCAAAGCACACATTCATGCTCAAGGGTGAGAATTCTTGATTGTGAAGTACAGATATGTCCTCTACTATCTAACACTCCTTGTGTTACAGAGTTGCCTGCAAACCATTAATCTTGAGACCTACGCTTCCTGTATCATGAAATGCATTAGGCCGCTGTAGGCTGTAATCAGTGTTTTTTTTTCAGCAATGTTTTATTATCTGAAATATATTGTCAACTACTCTTGTATTAGACATAACATTGGGGAGATATCCATTGATAGAAATTTCTTCTTACCAAAACATTTGGATTTCATCACCTACTTCTCTTAGAAAAACCTTTAAGTTTACTTCTATTGTAGCCTGTCTACCTCATTAAATTAGAGGAAACCAGTTGGTAATCTAATGAGAAGAACCATCTTAAACAAGGTGCAATTTATTGTATGAGAGTGATCTCATTAGTTACATTGGCACAATGTACAAGTTACAAGTTACATTGACACAATGGACACTTTTACTGATTATGAAGGAGATCTTGATGTTAGTTCTGTCTCCTTTGAAATGCCAAAATGCTCCACCCCACCCCATTCCAGGTCTGTATGACATTAGCATAATGTGTGATGTTAATGAACTCTTTGTTTGTTTGCAGGCAAAGGTACCTCCAGCATGTGGGAAGCCTTTAAAAATGAGATAGCTAGAGTTCAAGGTCTATATGTTCCTGTGGGGTTGAAGGGCAAGGTTGGCAGGAAGAGGAACCCTGTATGACAAGAGATATTGAAGCTTTGACCAGAAAAAAAGGAGGCAAGGCTCAGGTACAGGCAGCTAGGACCAAGGGAATCCCTGGAGATATACAAAGAATACAGAGTTTACTGAAGAAGGAAATCAGGAGGGCAAAAGGTGATATGAGATAGCCTTGGCTGAATCCAAAGGTGCACTTCAAATATACTAAAGGAAAAAGAATTACTAGAGAGAAAGAATAGGACCAAAGTGGACATATATGTGTTGAACTTCAGGAGATGGGCAAGGTTCTCAATGCATATTTCGCTTCTGTGTTTACCATGGAGAAACACATGAAGACTTGGGTGGTTGGGGAAGTTAGTGGTGATTTTTGGGGACAGTCCGTGTCACAGTAGAGGAAGTGTTAGATGTATTAGAATGTATGAAGGTGGGTAAATCTCCTGGTCCTGACCAGATATATCCAAAAACACGGCAAGAGGCTCGGGAAAAGGTTGTGGGGGCCCTGACTGATATTTTTGCATATTTTAGCCATGGGTGAAGTCCTGGAAGACTGGAGGAAAGCGAATGTTGTGCCATTATTGAAAAGAGCTGGAAAGAAAAGCCTAAGTGAGGGAGGAAATCTTATAGAAGTGAATAAGATCATGAGAGGCATGGATAGGGTGAACGCACTCAGTCTTTTTCTCAGGGTTGGGGAATCGAGGACTAGAGGGCATCAGTTTAAGGTTAGAGAGGAAAGAAGGAAAGGGAATCTGAGGGGCAACTTTTTTACACAGAGGGTGGCATGCATATGGAATGAGCTGCCAGCGGAAGTGGTTGAGGTGGGTATATTAACAACATTTAAAAGACATTTGGACTAATGCGTGGCTGGGAAAGCATTAGAAGGATATGGGCCACATACAGAGAAATGGGGTTAATGTGGACAGACAATTTGGTCAGCAAGAACCAGTTTGAGCCAAAGGACCTGTCTCCGTGCTGTCAGACTCTAACTCTATAACTCTATGACCTGCAATTTCTGTTGGGTTCTTGTCTTCTCCCCCACCTGTTGGTAGTAGCTCTGGAGAAACAGTTTGAAGAACCAATTGAACTGTTTCTCTGAAGTTTCTGCTGATCTTCTGCCCAAGCAACAGTGAGGTATCAGAAGAATGCCGCGCAAATGTTATCCTAAAGTATGTTTTTGGTAAGTCTGATGTGTGTTGTCAATTATTCCATGGCCATAAAGTGTTGTTCTACAACCCAATTTATTGGATGACTGAAACAACATTTCTTTATTTAACATAGAAACATGGGCACAATGTTCCCATTTTTAGTTAGTGTTTTGACGCTATGGCTCAGAGCAACTATTGTCATACAATCTTCGCTCTTGAGCGCCTTTCTCAAGGAATCACACAAGCTGGAGGTGGATACACTTGTCATTGCCATGAGCTTATAGCCTTCATCCCTATGGCGCTGTAGCTGAAGCACAACTGTACACCATGTAAGATGCCACAAGTCAGTAAAGCAGGGTCACTGGGCTTGAAACATTAACTCTGATGTTTCTCTACAGAAGCTGCCAGACCTGCTGAATTTCTCCAGCAATTTCTACTTTCGCACTTTATTTACCTGTTCTGATACCTTCATATTATCTGTTGACATGTACTACAAGGTCCCTCTGTTTCTCTACACTTTTCAGAATCCTACAACTTTTTGCATCTTCCTTTACCTTCCCAAAGGAAGTTCCTTAAGGTTCTCTGAATTGAATACCATTTTTCATTATTTTGCCCAACTGCTGATCCATTCATATATTCCTAAAGTCTACAACTTTATTGCTTACTACCAACCACTAAGTTAATCTTTGTAAGATCTGCAAATTTCTCAGTCATGCCCCCTATATTTAAGTCTCAGTTAGTGATATGCTTTCTGTTTCCTCTGAGTTGACTCCCTTCTATACTTAATACATTTTCATGCCATTAACAAGATGTTCGAATTGCATAGACAGATAGTGAGACTATGTTTTAAAGGAACTAAGCATCTCTTAAAGCCATATTTCCTAATGTTGCTTCATGGATCTCCAGATGTTGCTTTATGAAACAAAGTCCATGGGGAAAAAAAAAAGACTTAATAATTTTTTAAAAACTTGGCTGCACCCTGAACTAATAGGCATGTTTCTGCGGGATCTGCAGTAATTTTTATGTGTTTCCAGCAGTCTCATTTACTATAATGTTTGAGGTTCCACCCAGTCATCTCTGAGTAAACCTTAAGTGCCTTGGGGTTTGATTAAAAGAAGATATTCTTGTTGAAAATATAACAAATTTCTAAAGCCCATTGTTTCCCATTTGACATCAAAGAAAAAAAGTCATGATTTTTCTTTCTGTACTATTCACCAGGGTGTTACTTCACATTGTTTATAAATAAGTAGAAAATATTAACTTACCCATCACCTGTTTACTCATTTAGCTTCTGTTCTACATTTTACTGCAGCATTATTTATATATTTCACTTCCCCACCCTTCCTTGTTCCTTTAATTTTCTTTTTGTTCCTTGTCCTGTCGCTTTCTACCTAATCCAAGCTGTTTGTCTGCTTTTTGCAAGCTGCTCTCTCATTTGTCTTGTCATCTTATCTATTTATTTCATATCCTTATGTTGTTCATTATTTACCTAATTTCGTAATAATATATCCTGCACTAGACAATTTCTATAGTGTGTGGCTCAGTTTACTTTTGCTTTTCTCCCAGTGTCCACCTAAAGAAATAACCAAAATGACAGAGTAATGTTTCTGTTTGCTTATTATCAGTTGTTTTCATGTTGCTACAAATCCATGAGTTGCTCTTTCTCCAGAGAAGCTGTGCAATTCATTTCATATTAATTAGGAAGCTCATTTTAATTCCCTGCTGGGACCCTTCAAATTTATTCCACTTTCCACATGAAACCCATTCATTTTCTAAGAATGACATGTTAAAAGCTGGAGATCATCACTTAGTTAATTATTATAATTTGCTTTAGAAATAATACCCAGTAATCATATGTTATGAAAAATGTAGACACTTATAGCAATGAGGAAAGTTACGGATGAAAACCTGTTAGTGTTATCTATTATTTTGCCTCAGTTAAAGGCCCCAAGCTTGCCCTTTGTTAATTGTAATATTTTACACATTTTTTGAAATCTTATTTTGTATTTCTCCCTTTTCCCATTTGCACACAGGTTGATCAGTTTGTACTTATTAAGCCCTGATGGGGGATGGGATCTTCCCAGCCTTTTCAATGGCTGTTTACACCAATGCTATTTTTCTACTTACTTTGCAAGTATGCAAAAGTATGGGATAACACTTACAGTTTTCGGCAATTTTAAAAACTGTTACAATTTAACAACATTGTGCCTGCAGTCTTTCTCCTGAGCTTGTGGTATTTTCTGGCAAGACCAATACAATTGACTCTTTACTAATATTTTGTGCAAGAAACTATTTGCTTCCATGGGCTGAATTTGACCAGAGGGTGGGGGGAGAGCTTATGTCCGATAAGTCGATTCTCCTGCTCCTCGGATGCTGCCTAGCCTGCTGTGTTTTTCCAGCACCACATTTTTCAACTCTGATTTTGACCAGATATGAGCAAAGTGCCGATTTTGAGGGGTTTCTCTCAGTAAGATCTAATGAGTTATAGCACACAATTCTCTGTTACTCATCTCGCCACATAAATGCCACGCCTCTCTGCTGCCCCACTTGTGTTTTGTGCTCTCTCCATGATATGAAACCCTTGACACTGACCAGTCCAAGTGGCTCACAAGCCTCTGGACTGAGATTGGAAGCTGCCCTTAACTGACTGCGGCAAAACCTCTCCAACACAAAAGTACATTCATTGCTTCTCTCTGATGCCTGACAGGATGATCTGTGAAAGGACAGCCTCATAAACTATGAGGTTCCCTTAGAAACTGTCCTCATGCATATCCAATGACACTTGCTATATACATTGCCCTGGAGACAATAGAAAAGAGTTTAGTTGTGGTAAAATCACATTCTTAACAATTCCCATACCCAGCATTCAGTTATTGATGAATAAAATTAATGTATGTGACAAGGATATTTGTAAATCTGCCATCAGTTCTCTGTCTCTCATCTCCAATTGAGTAGGATGCAAACTTGGCTCCTCTCCCTATAGTGTCCTCTCTATCTATTGACTTGCCTATTTCAGCGTAACCTCCAGTTTTGTAACATCACCTAACCTTTTTGTGCTTTTTTTTCTTAAAAGCAGTTTAAAAAATCTGTAGGTGAATGAGTTTGAGGTATTGACCTGATAGCTACAATGCATTCAGTAAGAATGACTATGACATATATCACATTGCAAAACATTCAGAGTGAGTACTGGTGCTGGGTAATAAACAGGGACCTGATGAACTGCACAGAGATTGAAGCCTGGATATCGTTAACGGTTGGCTGAATGCAAGGAGTTATAAGATGGTGGGCATTTAAACAAACAAAATGAAATGGCAGGTGCTTAAACAACAGGACTTTAATTAATCAGGAAGTATACTTAATTGTTCTATCCCCAAATAGATCATTCAACCATTTTCTACATCTCATCGGTGACATGAGTACATCCAACAGTTATTAATCTCCTCAGTTGCCTCTAACCATGTTTTTCAACTCAGTTAACTAATTTAACTCCATCCTCATTAAAACTTGCTATAAGCTGACTAACTTGCAACATGTCTTTGTGGTTTAGTAATACTTAATCTAGTTTTTAACTATGTTAACTCCCTGTAATCATAGATACATGCCCTTATTTTGCGAAGAAAGCAATTTATCCAGAATTCTAATTTTAATCTACTAATGTATTGCATTGCAGTTTGGAGAAATATTTAACCTCTATGTTACAACATCTCTCATTATTTCCTCCTTGAAAATTACTTTATTTGTGTATCGTGATGGTAGCCAATTTCCATGGTTGGGCCCAGAAACTTTAAGATCGCTGAGTTTCCTGGAATTATTGTTTGTTTGAATTGAAGAGGATTGAATAGAACCACAAGTAGAAAGGACAATTTAGCATTTCTGTCCATGCTGCATTTTTTGGGAAATATCATTGAATCAATTAACTGTCATCGCCATACACCACTGCCTTTAGATACATTTACTCACTAATTGTTTTGCTTACTTATTTTTTTTTTGCTGAAAAGCGCGTTGTGAAACTAGACAGCCGCGTCAGCACAAAGATTCAGAAGTAATATCTTTTACCTGTGTACCTTCAGCCAACTCCTTATCTGAAATGGATGAGTTTTACATGAAACTAATTAGTCACATTCAGGTTATCTGTTGGTGGCATCACAGAAATGTGAACATTGCCAATTCCCACAACTTCTTTTCCTGGGGCTAGAACAGAAATGTAATGTTTCCCAGCGTTAGATTATCAGAAGGATCCCACCAGTTTTAGGAAGCACATTTGTTTGCACAGCTCTCTCTGTTTTCACATTGTCTCAGTTCTTGTCTTGTTATTGACTGTTCAAAGTATTAGAGTCGAGAGTGTGGTGCTGGAAAAGCACAGCAGGTCAGGCAGCATCTGAGGAGCAGAAGAATTGACGTTTCGGGCAAAAGCCCTTCATCAAGAATGAGCCCCTCATTCCTGATGAAGGGCTTTCACCCGAAACATCGATTTTCCTGCTCCTCTGATGCTGCCTGACCTGCTGTGTTTTTCCAGCACCACACTCTCGACTCTAAGCTCCAGCATCTGTAGCCCTCACTTTTGCCTGTTCAAAGTATTAATCCATTTTACATGACAAAAACTGGCAAATTCATAGAGTCACGCTATAAAACGTTCATTACTCAGGAGAAATAGCTGCTTATTTTTTTTAAAAAATTCCCAGATAAGTTTTAATACAGCTGCTGGTGTCAAACATTGTTAATTCCCATATTCTAAGCATTCTAAATTAATTCTGTTACATTTTGCTCTGAATTTGTCATTAGTGCACCTTCATTTTCACTCTATTTATAGACAATGTTTGAAGTATTTAACATCAAAGAAATTGTAACATACTGTGATGATGCAGGAATAATATGAGTTGTTGTTCAAAATGACAGAAATGTAAAGAAACAATTTTTAGTGACAGCAACTTTTAGTCCCACAACCCCTACCAACCTGAAAGATAAGGACAGAAATATCTTGAGAACATTATCGCTATCATGCTATCTTCAAAGTCACCCACCAACTCTCCTTCATAACTTTCCACATTAATTACTGGGTTGACATCTTATAATATCATTATGGGATCAGCAACATCATGAAAAAAACTGCAGTGACACCACAAGAAGAGCAGCCATCACCTTCTCAATGCAACAGTGGGATGTGGACCATCACCTGCGTTCCAACATCCTAAGAGAAAAGGTTTTATCTAACATCATTCTATATTGACACAAGCAATTTTAGTTACTTTCTTTTGGTCTGATTGAATATCACTCTTCCAGTGACCCAGTGAACATTTGACATTTCCTCTTCTCCCTTGTTACTTTCTGCACATGATCCTCTATTTATCTCAGCCTGTAGGTTGCTTGACCACATCAGTACATTCCAAAAGGCAGAAGAATATCTGCCTGAACTATAATGTCAATTTTTTCCTTCTGTGTTGAATTACTCTGCTATTATGAAAATCAAATTAGCAAAGTTAATAAAAGTTGTTGTTGCTAGATATGAATGTAGAGCACACTGAAACTGGAATCCAAGAATAACAATAACTGCACGTATATGACACCTTCAACACAGTAAGATGTCTCAATGAGTTTGAAAGGAACTTTCTCAAGCAAAATTTGACAGCAAACCAAATGAGGAGATATCACAGCCAACGAAAAGAAACTTTATCAACAGAATGAATTAGTGGAGGAAATTGAAGTGGAGAGACAGCGAGATCTAGTTGGTAATTCAAGGTTCAGATGGACTCAAGGTACAGACTCCAATTAAGCAATTACAATGGAGGTTTGCATGAGGGCAGAAGGTTTATGGAGGTGGCAGGACATTACAATGGCCAAAAGTCATGATGATTTATTCTGATAGGCACCTCCACTAAAAGCGTGGGCAATCTCCTGGGGAATCAGACACAACAGACCATAAAGGACTTGCTCCCCCTGAGCAATGGCTTGTGTAGTTTGGCTGCCATTGTACACATAATAGACAAGCAGGTGGCTGGAAGAGCACAGCAAGCCAGGCAGTCTCAGGAGGTGGAGAAATCAACTCTTCAGGACTTTCCTACTGACCCCCCCGGTACCTTCCCCTGCAACTGAAGAAGATACAAAACCTGCCGGTACACCATCTCCCTCGCCTCCATCTGGGGCCCCAAACAGTCCATTCAGGTGATACAGTGGTTCACCTGCCTCTCTTCCAGCCTAGTTTACTGCATCAGGTGCTTCCGATGTGGTCTTCTTTACATCGGGGAGACCAAACGTAAACTTAGAGAATGGTTCGCCAAGCGTCTCAGCCGGGCCCACTGACTGGACCTCCCAGTCACCAACCATTTTAATTCTTCCAACCACTCCTTTTCTGACATGACCATCCTTGGTGTCCTTCACTGCCACAGTGAATCAGACCACAAATTGGAGGAACAACACCTCATCTTCTACCTGGGCAGCTTACAACCTGGAGGACTCAACGTTGAGCTCTCCAATTTCAAATAACCTCCTTTCCCTTCCTCTGACTTCCATCCCAGCCCCCTCCCCCTCCTTACCACTGCTCCCTGACACCAACTGGATTCATTCTTCTGATTGACCAACTAGGTCGTACTCTCTACGTGTCTTCACCTATCTCCACTTAACCACCCTGCCCCCCTACTGTCTTTATCTGTAGCTTCCCCCACACCCACCCCTAGTCCTGAAGAAGGGTTACATCTGAAATGTCGACTTCTCCACCTCCCGATGTTGCCTGGCTTGCTGTATTCTTCCAGCCTCCTGCCAGTCTATTGTGGATTCCAGCATCTGCAGTTTTTTTGTCTTTAACCAAGATTTTACACAGTAAAGCCAGTCTCAAAATTTTGTTAATGCGCTCTTGATTTGTAGGTGGAGCATGATAGTGAAGATGGAGAAAGGGTTCATGGAAGAAACAAGTCTTTTAAAGTCTCCCATAATTTGTCACCTTTTTTAAATTCGGGTTGCTCTTTGGAAGGTCAGTGTGGACTTGTTGGGCTGAAGGGCCTGTTTCCATACTGTAAGTAATCTAATCTAATCTAATCTAAAGATTAGATTGCCTATGGTGTGGAAACAGGCCCTTCAGCCCCACAAGTCTACACTGACCCTCTGAAGAATAACCCACCCCCCTCTGACTAATGCACCTAACACTATGGACAATTTAGCATGGCCAATTCACCTGACCTGCACATCTTTGGACTGTGGGCGGAAGCCAGAGCACCCGGAGGAAACCCACGTAGACATGGGGAGAATGTGTAAACTCCACACAGGCAGTCACCTGAGGCTGTACTCGAACCTGGGACCCTGGCGCTGTGAGTTAGCAGTGCTAACCACTGAGCCACTGTGCCGCCCTACTAATCTTCATCATATTACATGCTTTTTCTTTAGTTTTATCAGCGGCACAGTGGCTTTGAGCACAAATAGTTAACCCTAGATACTTCCCTCATCAACATATACTGAGCAATCTTATTACATATCTCTGAGTGCAGATGGGACTTGAATCCAGGCCTCTCTAGCCCAGAGGTAAAGACATTACCACTGCACCACAAGAGCTGTTCACAATCTTGGGTTCAAGACTTAACTAACTGGTTATTTAAACATTGATATCACTCACCTGATTGCTCAACAGGGGGTTCCCACATATCTCCAAATGACCCCTGGTGAAAGTTGGAAGTGGCATTTCTTGGACTCCTGCATATACCTGAACCTGCCTCATCTTAACGGTTAAAATTATCCCCATCTGTTGATGAGAAAATGACACATCAGAGTTTCAGGTAGCTGAGAGCTAATGATGACAATCCTATCATAAATTTCATAGAATGGAATCAGTTCAAATACTGGAGTTGGCATACTCCACTCATATTTCCAAAATTTTGTTATTTGTAAAGTAATTTACAAAGGTGATCCTGTTACCTTTATACCTCCAGAATTGAGAGGCTTCAATGGCAAAAATTGTAAAATAAATTGGAATTTTGTTTTGAGTTTTTGTTTTCCATAAGATTCAACAATCTAAGGGAAATGAGAGTTCAGTGTGACTCAGTGGGTAACAGTATGACAATATTATCACTGGGGTGGAGACTGAAATTCAGTTCAACACAATGACAGTTATATCTTTGGTACAGCCATTAAATTAAATTAGTTTCAGTCAGCTCAAGACTAGCTCTTGGGGATACAAGTTCTTGACACAAAACTATCTATAATTCACAAGATGTAGGTCTCATTATTTACTTCATAATGTTTGAAGAACGACAGGTCTGAATTTGCATGGGAGAATTGCCCTTTGACATTCAATGAGATTGCCATCACCAAATATCTTGAGGGTTAACCTTGACCAGAAACTGAACTGGACTAGCCATATAAATACAATGGCTACTAGGAATCCTCTTGCTAATAACTCACTTCCTGACTCCACAAAGCTTGTCCACCATCTACAAGGCACAAATCAAGAGGGTGATGGAATACACTCCACTTGCCTGGATGGGTGCAGCTCAACAAAAGTCAAAAAGCTTGACACCATCCAGGTCAAAGTGGCCCGCTTGATTGGCACCACATCCAGACACATCCACTCTCTCTCCCACCAATGCTCAGTAGCAACAGTGTGTACTATCTACAAGATACACTACAGAAATGTACCAAAGATCATCAAACAGCACCTTTCAAACTCAGAATCACTTTTATCTATAAGGTCAACAGTAGCAGATACATGGGAACACCACTACCTGCAAGTTCCCTTCCAAGACATTCATCATTCGGACTTGAAAATATATTGCTGTCCCTTCAGTTACACTGGATTAAAATCCTGGAATTCCCTCCCTTAAGGGCATTGTGGATCTACCTACAGCACATCAAAACGTCATCTCACTACCATCTTCTCATGCGCAGCTAGGGACAGATAATGAATATTGCCCCAGCCTGTAATACCCACATCCCAGAGTGAATTTTTTTAAAAATCATAAGCAAATTCAACACAGCTTTGTAGCTGAGCTCACTCATGAATATTTTACTTCCATGTTGAGAATGCAAACTGTGGTCAAATACATGATGAGCACCCAGAGGTCATTATCTCAACTCCAGGATTTAAAAGCCTATTCTGAAGCCTGAGCTTTCCATGACCCCTCCTTTAAAATGCTGCTGCAGTCTGTGAGGAGCTGCACAAAGGGGAGCTATCCAGCAAGGTAAGGGGAAAGAATCTGCTGGTGGGAACCACTGGCAGTGGCGACACTCTTTACAGTTGTTGACTATTCCCAGTTAATCTGAAGATACTTGGATTGCCAAGTGTGTGCATGTGCTGCTGTCAGAAACCAGCCAGTGTCCATGGGTTTTCACTGATTGAGACTGATGTCATCACAGTTGAAGTTCATATCATGCATCATCCTTCGGTCATCTGTCTTTTGCATCTGCTGGCCACTGATTCGGTATTCTGCCTTTTCTCTTGAAGACCCCGGGAAGGATCAGAATAAAAACTGAGGGCAGCAATCACTGTGCTAGCCACTGTAATGTAGGGGGACGAGTCCAGCAGACAGCACATGTTTACCATTTGGCAGGGGGCTATAGATTTCTTCCATCATTTGACTTGATAACCTAAGCCTCCCAAGACAAAGGCTAGGAATTCTAAGATGAGAAACAGGTATCAGTAGCTCGACCAGTAAGAGGTCGTATTAGTGACAGGACTCTATCCTAGATATCCCAGATGATTCTGTCAAAGCCAATTCTTACAACATGTTGGCAGTGCTGACATACAACTTTACAATAATTAGTAGACAACAAAAGGGCCTAGTAATTCTGGTTACGAATATTATTTCTTCTGAGCTGTTTGGACAGGGCAGTTTGTATCATTTACATATTAACAGTTTAAGTCATGAAATGTCTTTGTAATAAATGGACCATGCTACTGAACAAGTGTATACTTGCCAAAGCTTCAGAAAAGAGTGTTATGAATACATCTCTTTCTCACTTTTGCCTAACAAGATTTGCCCATGAATATAGTTCCAGTGAGCTGGGCTGTTAATGAGTATTCATGGCTTGCTAATATACATAAAAGCGATTCCTGCCCATTATGGCTGAGAAAGCTGACCTGTCATGACATGGCGGTGAACCCTTCTGCTAATTAAACCAAATGCACAGAAAAGCTCACCTCCCCTTGTAATCTGTTAAAGTGTGAGTGACAGAGAACAACCCAAATTCCACTATTTCACAAAAATATCAATTTATTGTTTTTAACTCTAAAAGTGAACATTAAACAACAACTATTTACATCTCTAAATCTTCCTTCTCTTAGAGATTTGTTATCTACCTGCCACTCTATAACAGTACACTGATCCAATGAAGTCCCTATTAAATTTACAGCAATGTAATTTTCAAAACCAGGCAGTGGCTGTCGTCTCCGGTGTTGATCTTCCTCTGTTTGTAGATCTTCCTGGGTCATCTTCAATCTTCTGCTGCAAAGACATTTCATTTGAAAAGGGTACCTTTGGCAGAGAGTGTAGTGAATAGTAGTCTTTCAATGGCAGTTGATGCTCTTTCTGGCTAACTGTCTAAAGTGCCTACTTTTTTTGTACACCAAAAATCAGATTGTCTCATTAGTTTAATGTTGTCAAAACAGTAAAATTAAAATTCAATTGAGTTTCAGTATCTTAGGGCATAATTTAAACTCTTTGGTTAAATTTGAACTGCTGTGAAAACAACTGAGGTATCTAGGTTACAGCTAAATGTTACATCTTTCAATTTTCCAGCACACTCTGACTGCGAGTCAGTCACATGACAGGGGCTTGCAAGCTTTCAGCTTTCTCTCTCTCTCAAAGGTAAAGTACATGCCTTTAACTTCATAACACTTGCCCTTAAGAAAAGAAGAATCATCATAATGAAAAGATGGCTTCATTTTTTTTCTAATTCGTAACCCTATTACCATGAAATACATAGAACATAATCTAAGTTCATATTAATTTCTGCACACGCACACACACATATTATTGCTATCCATTCAATCTTATCTATACATTGACTGTTAAATCCATGATATCTGTTATCACATTCTTATGATTGGCAATGATTTACAATTTTTAAATTAAAAGTCTATATCATATGACTCCAATGAAATAGTCTCATATTCTTGTCTTTAAGTCATTCCAAGAATGTAAAAGGATTGTGATCCATGTACACAACCATCCCTGAAACATTGCTGATCACATAAACATTAAAATGTTGTAAAGCCAGTAGCAAACTCGATAATTCCTTTTCAGTCATAGAGTATTTTGTCTGGTGGGTGTTGAAACGTAACCAACTGACAGTTCAATTCCATTATTATCTTCCTGTAGCAGTACAGCTCCAACTCTGATTTCGCTAGCATCAATTGCAACTTTGAAGATTTTCAAAAAGTTTGGTGTAGCTAAAACTGCTGCAGTGGTTAATGTTGTTTTTAAATTGTCAAATGCCTCCTGGCATTCTTCTACCACCAAAATTTTGTGTTCTTCTTCAGCAAATCTGTTTACAGCGCCACTATGCTGCTGAAGTTTGGAACAAACTTCTAGTAGAATCTGCTTAGTCCCAAAAATCAAAGCACGTTTTCCTTCGAGGATGGTCATGGAAATTCCTCAATCCTTTGTCTTTGTGTTCCTTGAGGTCAACCTTCCATGACCGATGTTATGTCCCAAGAATATCACCTGTGCTTTCGCGAATTCTGTTTTCTTTAAATTTATTACAAGTTTTGCTTCTTGTAATTGTTCAAAGAGCTCTGGCAACTGTACCATGTGATCGTTCCAGGACTCACGAAAGATGACTGTGTCCTCCAGGTAGACTGCACAGTTTGTTAACCCAGCCACAACTATGTTTCAGCTTTAAAGGTATAGTACACGCCTTCAACTTCATAATAGACCCGCCTGAAGAGTTCTGAGATCTGACAACCAAAATTCTAATCCAACATCAGAAATCTTAATTTTGGACTCCTGCTAAATTAGGTTCCTTGTCCCAACTTTCAGGCTGGCCTGGCAGATTATGTCCAATGAGTGTAGTCTTCAGTTTTTTGATACACCAGAGGATATTGTTCCTGCCGATGGGGCACAGTATGCTGTCAGATGTTTTTATGTATTTGCTAAATAGGCATAAACCATGTGACAGCCTTATTCCATTATCCCAGTTCCAATGGTTTTGCTGAGTGAATGGTGCCACTAAGTAAAGCATTGGTCATGAAATGTAGAAACAAAACATGGTTCCCAAGTTTTCATAATAATTTGGGCGGCACGGTGGCACAGTGGTTAGCACTGTTGCCTCACAGCGCCAGACACCCAGTTCAATTCCCGCCTCAGGCAACTATCTGTGTGGAGTTTGCACATTCTCCCCGTGTCTGCGTGGGTTTCCTCCGGTTTCCACCCACAATCCAAAAATGTGCAGGTTAGGTGAATTGGCCATGCTAAATTGCCTGTAGTGTTAAGTGAAGGGGTAAATATAGGGAATGGGTCTGGGTGGGTTGTGCTTTGGTGGGTCGGTGTGGACTTGTTGGGCTGAAGGGCCTGTTTCCACACTGTAAGTAATCTAATCTAATCTAATCTAATCTAATCTAATCTAATCTAATCTAATCTAAATGAAACAAAGAACTGCCGATGTTGGAGATCTGAAACAAAAGCAGAAATTAGGTTCTGGTGAAAAGTCATTGATGAGGGCAGAGCAGTAGAAGTGACCTATATGGACTTCAGTGAGGCGTTCGACAAGGTTCCCCATGGGAGACTGATTAGCAAGGTTAGATCTCATGGAATACAGGGAGAACTAGCCATTTGGATACAGAACTGGCTCAAAGGTAGAAGACAGAGGGTGGTGGTGGAGGGTTGTTTTTCAGACTGGAGGCCTGTGACCAATGGAGTGCCACAAGGATCGGTGCTGGGCCCTCTACTTTTTGTCATTTACATAAATGATTTGGATGCGAACATAAGAGGTACAGTTAGTAAGTTTGCAGATGACACCAAAATTGGAGATGTAGTGGACAACGGAGAGGGTTATTTCAGATTAAAACAGGATCTAGACCAGATGGATCAATGGGCTGAGAAGTGGCAGATGGAGTTTAATTCAGATAAATGCGAGGTGCTGCACTTTGGGAAAGCAAATCTTAGCAGGACTTATACACTTAATGGTAAGGTCCTAGGGAGTGTTGCTGAACAAAGAGACCTTGGAGTGCACGTTCATAGCTCCTTGAAATTGGACTTGCAGGTAGATAGGATAGTGAAGAAGGCATTTTGTATGCTTTCCTTTATTGGTCAGAGTATTGAGTACAGGAGTTGGGAGGGCATGTTGCGGCTGTACAGGACATTGGTTAGGCCACTGTTGGAATATTGCATGCAATTCTGGTCTCCTTCCTATCAGAAAGACGTTGTGAAACTTGAAAGGGTTAAGAAAAGATTTACAAGGAGAATTGGAGGATCTGTGCTACAGGGAGAGGCTGAACAGGCTGGGGCTGTTTTCCCTGGAGCGTTGGAGGCTGAGGGGTGACCTTATAGAGGTTTACAAAATTATGAGGGGCATGGATAGGATAAATAGGCAAAGTCTTTTCCCTGGGGTCAGGGATTCCAGAACTAGAGGGCATAGGTTTAGGGTGAGAGGGGAAAGATATAAAAGAGACCTAAGGGGCAACTTTTTCACACAGAGGGTGGTACGTGTATGGAATGAGCTGCCAGAGGATGTGGTAGAGGCTGGTACAGTTGGGGTATCTGGTCGGCATGGACGGGTTGGACCGAAGGGTCTGTTTCCATGCTGTACATCTCTATGACTCTATGATTCAAAACACTAAATCTGCTTTCTTTCCACAGATGCTGGCTGATATGCTGAGTTTCTCCAGCAGTTTCTGTTTTTGTCCCATTATCACCATGTTGCTTTTGGGAGACAGCGCTTTAGAAATGGACTACACATGACCAGTGCCAATTATGTTTTGGAGACAGGTTATGATGATCTCGCCAAACCATCACCAGTCTGGATTTTCAACAACATAAGAGAATATTTCTGGGAAACAAGGGAAGAGGAAGGTTACACATACGAGCAACATGCAGTGTGCTCAGGGCAAAATGTTAAGGGAAGACATGATACTGAGGGAACTTTCTAAATTGTGTTGCAAGCCTAGATCCTTTGAGGCCACATCACAAAACAGGGCAATGTCAAAGAGAAACAGAAGTCAGCTTAGGAAATTGGCCACTTAAGTCTCATGCAGCACTCTAATAGGATCAAGTACACTTTTCAAAGTGAGCTCACAGAATGAAACTGCAGAAGGCCACTACAAAAGCAATCAGCACAGTCATGATTCAAAGATGCACTTACAACTCGAACATAGTGAAGTGACGAAAGAGATCCCAGAAGAGTTTTGCACTTTCAATTGATCCAAGAGATTAATAACTCACCTATACAGTATAAACACTCTTTTTAAAATATTTTTATTGAAAACCTTTTTAAATCTTTTACAAAACATTTATATACAAAAAAACACCATCACAACAGAAAAAAGGGACTACAACAAAGCCATAACACAGTACTATTGTTAATGAACGAGCTACTATTCGACCAGAACAAACACATCTGCTTAACTTAAACTAAACTACAAAAATACTAAATAAATACTAACTTAAACTAAATTCAAATAAGTTTTTGTTGCAAATGTTTCGTTCCCTGTCTAGGTGATATCCTCAGTGCTTGGGAGCCTCCTGTGAAGCGCTTCTGTGGTGTTTCCTCCGGCATTTATAGTGGCCTGTCCTTGCCGCTTCCGGTTGTCAGTTTCAGCTGTCCGCTGTAGTGGCCGGTATATTGGGTCCAGGTCTATGTGTTTGTTGATGGAGTTTGTGGATGAGTGCCAAGCTTCTAGGAATTCCCTGGCTGTTCTTTGTTTGGCTTGCCCTATAATAGTAGTGTTGTCCCAGTCAAATTCATGTTGCTTGTCGTCTGCGTGTGTGGCTACTAGGGATAGCTGGTCGTGTCGTTTCGTGGCTAGTTGATGTTCATGGATGCGGATCGTTAGCTGTCTTCCTGTTTGTCCTATATAGTGTTTTGTGCAGTCCTTGCATGGGATTTTGTACACTACGTTAGTTTTGCTCATGCTGGGTATCGGGTCCTTAGTTTTGGTGAGTTGTTGTCTGAGCATGGCTGTTGGTTTGTGTGCTGTTATAAGTCCTAGTGGTCGCAGTAGTCTGGCTGTCATTTCAGAGATGTTCTTGACGTATGGTAGTTTGGCTAGTCCTTTGGGTTGCGGCATGTCCTCGTTCTGTTGTCTCTCCCTTAGGCATCTGTTGATGAAATTGCGAGGATATCCGTTTTTTGCGAATACCTTGTATAGATGTTCCTCTTCCTCTTTTTGCAGTTCTGGTGTGCTGCAGTGTGTTGTGGCTCTTTTGAACAGTGTCTTGATGCAACTTCGTTTGTGTGTATTGGAGTGGTTGCTTTCATAGTTCAGGACTTGGTCTGTGTGTGTGGCTTTCCTGTGTACCTTAGTGGTGAATTCTCCGTTTGGTGTTCTCTGTACCCTCACGTCTAGGAATGGGAGTTGGTTGTCCTTTTCTTCCTCTCTCGTGAATCGGATTCCTGTGAGTGTGGAGTTGATGATCCGGTGTGTTTTCTCTATTTCCGTGTTTTTAATTATTACAAAGGTGTCATCAACGTATCTGACCCAGAGTTTGGGTTGAATTTGTGGTAAGACTGTTTGTTCTAACCTTTGCATTACTGCTTCTGCTATGAGTCCTGAGATCGGTGAGCCCATGGGTGTTCCGTTGATTTAGATTACATTACAGTGTGGAAACAGGCCCTTCGGCCCAACAAGTCCACACCGACCCGCCGAAGCGAAACCCACCCATACCCCTACATTTACCTCTTACCTAACACTACGGGCAATTTAGCATGGCCAATTCACCTGACCCTGCACATCTTTTGGACTGTGGGAGGAAACCGGAGCACCCGGAGGAAACCCACACAGACACGGGGAGAACGTGCAAACTCCACACAGTCAATCGCCTGAGGCGGGAATTGAACCCGGGTCTCAGGCGCTGTGAGGCAGCAGTGCTAACCACTGTGCCACCGTGCCGCCCACTATTTGTTCGTATATCTGGTTGTTGAATGTGAAGTGTGTTGTGAGGCACAAGTCCAGTAGTTTAAGTATGCCGTCTTTGTTGATGGGTTCAACGTCCTGTTGTCTGTTATGTCTGTTCAGCAGGTTGGCTATTGTTTCTCTGGCTAGGGTTTGTCAATAGACGTGAACAGTGCCGTTACGTCGAATGAGACCATGGTTTCTTCCTTGTCTATGTGTATATTTCTGATGATGTCCAAGAATTCCTGTGTTGATTGTATAGAGTGTCTGGATCCGCTGATCAAGTGTTTCAGTTTCTGCTGAAAAAAGAGGAAGAGGAACGCCTATACAAGGTATTCGCAAAAAACGGATATCCTCGCAATTTCATCAACAGATGCCTAAGGGAGAGACAACAGAATGAGGACATGCCGCAACCCAAAGGACTAGCCAAACTACCATACGTCAAGAACATCTCTGAAATGACAGCCAGACTACTGCGACCACTAGGACTTATAACAGCACACAAACCAACAGCCACGCTCAGACAACAACTCACCAAAACTAAGGACCCGATACCCAGCATGAGCAAAACTAACGTAGTGTACAAAATCCCATGCAAGGACTGCACAAAACACTATATAGGACAAAACACTATGTAACACAAAACAGGAACACAGCTAACGATCCGCATCCACGAACATCACAGAAGCGCTTCACAGGAGGCTCCCAAGCACTGAGGATGTCACCTAGACAGGGGACGAAACGTTTGCTACAAAAACTTCCAGCTCAGCGAACAGAACCACAGCACGAGCACCCGAGCTACAAATCTTCTCACAAACTTTAAATTCAAATAACTTAAACTAAATAATATCTCACTACTTTATTCTATCTCACTCATCACATCTCCACTGATGCTCCCATCCCCGGGAGCACCATCGAGAGTACCCATATTCTTTTTCCCCAGTCTCCTCCTCCGGGGCCCCATGGCACCCATAATGATTCCCACGGCTATACCATGGCCTTAATTAATATTGCTGATAAGTCAGCATCAGTATAATTTAAAAAGGGCCACCATGTCTTGAAAAAAATGTTCCATTTGGTGGTGCACCATATTTGGGAGGTAATCTTGGAGGAGATGCTCCATCACCAGCCTACGTCACCCCATAAGACCTGGTAATTTTTCTGACATCCAATTCAGTAGAATGTTCTTCCTCATGCAATGGGTAAGGATGTTACACAATCTCGTCCCGTGTTCCCCCAGAGAGGGCAAAGTTGGCAACACCAAAAGAAGAAATACAGGATCCACGTTAATTTCTATCCCCAGGATGTCCTTTAGCTCCCTTACTATAGCACTCCAGTATCTCTGGATCTTACGACATGACCAGCAGCAATGGGTGAGAGTGCCTATACAAGTTTTACATTTGGGACATCCCTGATGACACTCCTCTCTTGAACTTAGCTAGTCTCTCTGGCACCATATGAGCCCTGTGTAAGATCTTCAATTGCATAGCCTGCGCTCTGTTACATACTGAGGTTTTTCTTACATTCCCCCAGATGTTTTCCCATACCTCCAATGAAATATTCTCACCTAACTCTCAGTTCCACATCCTACAAAGTCCTTCCATATCCCCCAGGATCGACCTTTCTGTAAATGATATAAAGTACTGAGTGAAAGAGTACCCGTACTCCGGAGTACTCATTTCTCCACGTCTGATTTATAACATTGGGCCAGAGTGTGGTCTTCCTCTGTATATAATCCCTTATCTGGATGTATCAGAAAAGGTCCCTATTAGACAATCCATATTTCTGATTTAACTGACTAAATGACATCAGGATCTCTCCTTTGAATAAATCTTCCAGACAGAAGATTCCCTTTTTCTCCCATGTCTTAAAGCTGGAGTTCACTGCCCCAGGTTTAAATCCTTGGGTGCCCACTATTGGAGTAAATAGTGAAGTCTTAGACCAATTACCCTCGTCTTGCCTCATTATCCTCCAGGCTTTCCCTGTATTTAAGATAATTGGACTATTACCCTGCTGGGTCACGGATTTCATCTTGTCCATAAATAATAAATTAATTAGAGGACATCTTGACTACGAGGCTTCAAATAGCAAACCAAATCGAGTCCGAATTCCCCCGTATCCCATCACCAACATTTGTTAACAGGGCACTTATTTGGTATTTCTTCAACGCGGAAGAACCCCCCCCCCCCCCCCCCCTCACCCTGCAAAAGCTGTAATTTAGTGAATTTAATTACAGGACGCCAATGGCACCAAATAAACGACCCAAGCCAACCATTGAGCCTCTGTAACACTTGTCTAGGTAACAACAATGGGCACATTCTCAAGGGGTACAGCAGTCCAAGGAAGGACATTCATCTTAATCAGGGCTATTCAGCCCAACCATGTTAATGGTAACTCCTCCCACCACTGCAAATCCTATTTTATCCTCTCTAGTAGTTGTACATAGTTAGCTTTATATGGCTGGTGGAAGGAAGGAGGGATAAAATTCCCAAATACAAAAAACCTTTTGGCGACCATCTAAACAGGAATTACATTCCATCCTTCAGATTAGGCACCTCCACTAATCCCCCTACCGGCATAGCTTCTGATTTTGTAAAATTGATCCTGTCACCTGAGAAACCACTATATGTTAATTGTTTGGATCAGTCGAGGAACAGACTTTTGCAGATTGGACAAGAATAAAAGGACGTCGTTAGCAAATAGGGTAATCTTATGTTCCCCATTCCCACCTTTTGCGCTACTATTTCAGGACCCTCCTGATAGTTTCGGCTAACGGTTCAATCACCAAGGTACATAACAGCAGTGATAAAGAACACCCCTGTCGACTACCTCTTTGATTTAATACTGTTTGTAATGACTGCCACCATAGGATCATTATACAGTACTGCTACCCATCTGGCAAAGGATCCTCCCAAACCAAAGCGATCTAGGATATCAAATAGATACATCCATTCTATCCAATCAAACGCCTTTTCTGCGTCTAGGGAGACCACCAAAGCCAGAATCAATCTTTGCTGACATACCTGTACTGTATTCATTACAGTCCTGATATTATTGAGGAGCTACGGTCCTTAACAAAACCTGTCTGGTCTTCTTTTATAATATGGGGCAGGCCCTTCTCCAACCTCAGAGCCAGCATCTTGGATAAAATTTTAAAATCTACATTCAACAGTAAAATTGGTCTATATGAAGTACATTCTTCGGCGTCTTTCCCTTTCTTTAAAATGAGGGAGATATTAGCCTCTCTAAGAGTGGGCAGCAGACAATCCTGTGTATAAGAATAGTTGTACATCCCCAGAGGTGGTTCCACTAACATGTTTATGAATTCCTTATAGAATTCAGTTGGGAATCCATCTGGCCCCAGTGCTTTTCCAGCCTGCAGATGCCTTATTGCTTTCTGCACTTCCTGTACCTTTATGGGCACATTCAAAAGGGAAGCCTGTTCCATATTTATAATTTGGATGTCCAGATTTTCAAAAAAAGACTGCATTCTCATTGTACCGTGTTTGTCCCCCTCCAACTAATATAGCTCTGCAAAGTATTCCCTAAACCTAACATTGATCTTCTTCAACCGTAATCGTACCAGCCTTCTCCCTAACAGGTGTAATAGATTGGGAAGCTTTTTTCTTCCTAGTCAAATAAGCCAGATATCGTTCAAGCTTATCTCCAAATTCAAACAGTCTTTCTTTGGCAAAGGAGATCTCTTTTTTAGCCGCTTGTGTGTGTGTATTGAGTCAACAGCAGCCCGGAGAGCTGTGCCCTGCTGCAGCTTAACCAATGACAGCCTATTATAATATGTTGTCTCAGCTACCTTCAGCCGGGCCTCCAGCATCTGTTGCTGCTCCTCTCTCCCTCTGCCTCTTTCTAGTCGTCGAATATGAAATGATCAGGCATCGTAAATATGCCTTAGTGGCCTCCCAAAGTATTGCAGATTATTAACCATACCTGAGTTGGTATCCCAGAATGCTCTGAACTCTTTTTTGATATGCTCAACGAATTTGCTATCCCCTAACAAATATGGATCCATGTGCCAGTGACGTGCATCCATTCCACTACCCTTGATTTTAACAACTAAATACACTGGCGCATGATCCGAAACAGTTATATTCCCAATTTTGCCTGCCATTGTCCTGTCCAAACCATAAGTTGGCATTAAAAAAATGTCAATTCGGGTATGGCACTTGTGTGTGTTGGAATAGAATGTGAAGTCTCTTCCATTAGAGTGGGGGTACCTCCACACATCCACTTGTCCCAACTCATCACACATGTCCCCCAACTGTTTAGACAGTATGGGCACACCTGCCAGGCCTTTTGGCACCCTGTCAATCTCTGCATCTACTAGGCTATTAAAATCCCCTTCTACAATTGTACAGCATACCCCAAGATTCGTTAATTTAGCCACTGCATCAATTATAAATTTAAGAAGGAGCAGCGGGGGACAATATACATTCAAGATGCCATACCCTTCTCCATGTATTAGGGCTTTAAGAATGATAAACCATCCATATTCATCCTTAATCTGCTCCGTTACCTGGAAAGGGAGGCTCCTTCTTATCAGTATAGCCACCCCTCTACACTTAGAGCTAAAGGATGAGAAAAATACCGTGTGATAATCCCCTGCTGCAGTTTCAGAAGATCCTTATCAGTCTCCTGCAGCAGGGCAATGTCCACCCTTTCCTTCCTGAGGCTTGATAAGATCTTCTTTCTTTTAATAGGAGAATATCTCCCTTTTATATTCCAGGTGCACCATCTGAACAAATCACTAGCCATGGTTGTCCAGAGCCACCTGAGGTTTCCCAGGAGGAGGGAGCTTATCTGAGGCGTGAAGAGTAACAAAGATACTAACTCTATGAGATCTAAAACCTATTCCTATAAAAACAACTGCAACTAAAAAAACCCACTACATCTAACTGAAGCAAACACCCAAATACCCCCCATTCGCTCGAGATCTTCCCTCTTGCCCACAGGGGATACCCCTGTCAATCCATACTACCATCTTAACTCCGTCTAGCTGAGGCCGTGCCTAGCCCCAGGCAATTCGCAAATGAGGAAAATATGTTATTTACATTCTGAAAGGTGGGCCCTGAACTGTGCATTGCGAGCCGGTGGGCCTGCTCCATGCTTACCAGGCTCAACTCCAACTGCAACCCCATAAACCTTGGGAGAACTCCTGCAAAAAGCTGATGAGGTCCTTGCCTTCCTCGCATTCCAGTGACCCATGATCTGTAAGTTTTTCCTTTTATTTTCATTTTCCAGTTCATCGACTTGATCCTGTTTTCCAGCGCTTGGATCCTTCATCCTTCATCCAATGCTGTAGAACTCTCCTCCATTGCCTCCATTCTTCGATCCAGCAGCTGGATTTCCTGCTCATGCTTTTTTAGCATGGCAGATAGTGGCTCAACAGCTGCTTGAATCCACTCTCGGAGTTTGGCAAACTGCAAGAGTAAATGCTGCTGTCCTGCTAGATCCAAAGGGGCCACCCCAGGAGTTTGAACACTGGCTTCAGGCACCTCCGATGCAGTAGGAGAGTGCCCTGTCTGCTGTACTCTTTTAGGCCCCTTTCCTTTATTTGACTTCATACTGGCCTTAAAGCTGTCTCACATGAATTCAGCAGCTCCAAATAGTCAGCAAATTTAAATTAATACTTTTTTTCTTCTGGGAGTGGTTGATGGGACGGTGTAAAGGTCCACCTTGCCCAGAGGTATGGCACAGAGCCCTGCACAGCAGACCACTCAGACTGCCGCCATCTTGGATCTCCCTACAGTATAGAGACTCTTAAACGATAAATGGAGAACCATCTCATGCAAATAGTCTTGCAACCATTCCACTGTGTTAGATACATTTATCATAGTGTATCATTTTTGTCATTATAAAGGAAAGAGGAAATGTTGTAGTATCACAGGAAAAGAATATACAATCAGTTACCACAGTTACTAGCGGTGTTCCGCAAGGATCTGTTTTGGGACCATTGCTGTTTGTTATTTTTATAAATGACCTGGAGGAGGGGCTAGAAGGTTGGGTGAGCAAGTTTGCAGATGATACGAAAGTCGGTGGAGTTGTTGACAGTGAGGAAGGATGCGTCAGGTTACAGCGGGATATAGATAAGCTGCAGAGCTGGGCAGAAAGGTGGCAAATGGAGTTCAATGTAGGTAAGTGTGAGGTGATTCACTTTGGTAAGAGTAACAAAAAGATGGGGTACTGGGCTAATGGTTGGATACTTGGTAGTGTGGATGAGCAGAGGGATCTTGGTGTCCATGTACACAGATCTCTGAAAGTTGCCACCCAGGTAAATAGTGTGGTGAAGAAGGCATATGGCGTACTGGCTTTTATTGGTAGAGGAATTGAGTTCCGGAGTCCTGAGGTCATGTTGCAGTTGTATAAGACTCTGGTGCGGCCGCATCTGGAGTATTTTGTGCAGTTTTGGTCGCCATACTATCGGAAGGATGTGGAGGCACTGGAACGGGTGCAGAGGAGGTTTACCAGGATGTTGCCTGGTATGGTAGGAAGATCGTATGAGGAAAGGCTGAGGCACTTGGGGCTGTTTTCATTGGAGAAAAGAAGGTTTAGGGGTGACTTGATGGAGGTGTACAAGATGATTAGGGGTTTAGATAGGGTTGACCATGAGAACCTTTTTCCACGTATGGAGTCAGCTATTACAAGGGGGCATAACTTTAAATTAGGGGGTGGTAGGTATAGGACAGACGTTAGGATAGATTCTTCACTCAGCGAGTCGTGAGTTCATGGAATGCCCTGCCAGTAGCAGTGGTGGACTCTCCCTCTTTATGGGCATTTAAGCGGGCATTGGATAGGCATATGGAGGATAGTGGGCTAGTGTAGGTTAGGTGGGCTTGGATCGGCGCAACATCGAGGGCCAAAGGGCCTGTACTGCGCTGTATTCTTCTGTTCTATGTTCTATGTTCAGTGTATTCTTATTGTTGCTGATGAAAGTGTCTTCTACAGCTTTAGACCTACAGGCTTCAGTGTTGAATCCATCAGTTGTGTGTGTTTGCTCTGCTCTTCTGTAACACTGTGGGCAGCACAGTGGCTCAGTGGTTAGCACTGCTGCCTCACAGTGCCAGGGACCTGGAATCAATTCTAGCCCTGGGTGACTGCCTATATGGAGTTTGCACATTCTCCCCCTGTCTGTGTGGGTTTCCTCCCACAGTCCAAAGGTGTGCAGGTTAGATTAATTGGCCATGCTAAATTTCCCAGAGTGTTCAGGGGTGTGTAGGTTAGGTGCATTGGTCAGGGGTAAATGTAGAGTAACAGGGGAATGGGTCTGGGTGGGATACACTTCAGAGGGTCAGTGTGGACTTGATGGACTGAAGGGCCTGTTTCCACACTGTAGGAATTCTGATTCTTACATTAGTCTTCAAATAAAAGCACCCATTATTGTTCACCAGTCCTGTGTGTGTGTAATTTGTGAGCTTATGTGAAGAAACCAAGTAACTCACTAAATTTTGGTCCAGTATTAAGTAGCTGAATGACACATAATTCTTTGCAAGTTATTTTTCCAGCAGTTTCAGCATCACATCACTCTGCATTATTGGTATGTTATTAAATAATACAGCTGAAAACTGTAGCATTTCTGAGTGATAAATGATTTTACACTTAATCTCCAACTCTAAAGTGTTTGTTATTTTTGGTAAATGCTCCATTTGATTTGCTTATTTGTTGTTAATGTAATAAATGTGTTTATTGTTTCTTTAAATGTAATTACAAGCAGAACATTAACCTGGAGGAGCATGTGCACTTGTGCATGAGTGGTCCTTAAAAGTAACAAAAATATCAGTTAGTGGTCTTTCAATCCACTGACATCCCCATTTAAACTGGAGAATTGAGGCTGGTTGGCAAAACCCTCTCACAAGAACTGGCTGCTGATTGCCAAATAATAAATTCTTCATTGAAACAATATTTGAACTGACTTTTAACGTTAATGCCACATTTATGAGTTGCCTGAGATTCCTGGAATTTGCTGGTGAAACAAGGCAAGAACACATTGCAACAGAGTGGGCTGCCTGAATACAGTGGAAATACTATAATGAGTAATCAAAGTTGCTTTTTTAGCTATTGGTGGGAAACTATTTAAGCTGGGACTTTGACATTTGGTATGGTTTTCTCTTGTGAATCACAAAGGGATAGATGGTACCTTTGTTGCCTTCAAATGGGCGGTTTCCTGGCCTGGCATGGCCTCAGTGTGGACTTCTGACCTTGAAGTGATTCCAGAGTGACCTCCCGGCCTCGTGAACCCAGAGGTGAAGCCGGGCACCATCTGGAGTCAAAGGCCCGGTACGGATTGGAGGCGAGATGCCAGCATGGATTGGGTTGAAAGATCGTTGCCCTGCACTTTTTAGTCTCCATTTTTTACTTAATTCCTAAAATCTGCAATGCTGGAATTTTTTACTTTTCTCTTTTTCCAAGAACTGTAACTGTAAAAGTTGTACCTAGGGACCTCTGTACAATGTGGTGCCGTAAATGGTGACTTGTATACTTTTCAATGTACTCATTTGAGTACATGTGACAATAAAACTAATTCTAATTCCAATTGGACCTTGGCTGAGAAGAATTATGAGCAGCCCTGAGCAGAGCCCTGTAGACAGGCAGCTGAGAAGGAGAACACTGGTGAGGGGTGCAGCAGAGTTTGCAACTTAAACTAAAAAACAAAACAGAAGCTGGGTTTCCTTGACACATCGAGCAATATGTTTATTATTCACTCATGAGCTGTGGCTGTTGCTGGCTGCGCCCATCCTTAATTATTGTCCTGGTATTTATTGGCCATCCCTAATGACTCTGGAGAATGTGGTGATGAGCAGTTTTCTTGAACCACTTCAGACCCTGGGGTATGGGAAGATTCAGTTCCACTTGGAAGGGAATTCCAGGATTTTGACCCAAGGACAGAGAAACAACGGTGACATATTTCCAAGATAGGTTGGTGAGTAGCTTGGAGGTGAACTTTGCAGATGTGATGCTACTACATATCTGTTGCCCTTGTCCTTCTTGATGGTAGAGGCCGTGGGTTTGGAAGATTCTGTGAGGGAGCCTTGGTGAGTTGTTGCACTGCATCTTACAAATGCTGCATACTGCCATCAGGGTGTGCTTGTGATGAAGAGGTTGAACATTGTAGGTGGTGGATCAGATGCCAATCAAAATGGGCGGCTTTGTCCTGGATGGTGTCCAGGTTTCTCAGGTGTTGCTGGAGCTGCATCCATCCAGGCAAGTGAATGAATTTTAAAAAAGACAAGGATACAAGAAAGAATAAGCCACTCAGCCCCTCAAACATTCTCTGCAAATTGGCACTGATAATAATCTGGACATTATGATATTCGCAGCTTTGCTTCTTAACTTGGCACCTGGCATCTTGTACTGATTATACAGAATCTCCTTCTCTGTCCTGCCCATGTTGTTGAAGCCACGATGGACCATATGATTGAATTCTCTCCCTGTTACTGCAAGTTCTTCCTGCGTCCTGAGCGCATGAACACAGTCATCTGGACTCATTCCATTGGTCCCGCCATCTTTAATGTGTTTTGATACATTATTTTGTTATATTATTCACTTAATAATCTTGCTTTTTATATAATTTAGTGATGTTACCACTCAATAAGTGTGAGGTGATGCACATGAGCAGGTCAAACTAGGTAAGGGAATACATGATGAACGGTAGGACCCTGGGAAGTACCAATGATCAGCAGGACCCTGGTGTGCTTGCCCACTGGTTCCTAAACATAGCATGACAGGTAGATAAAGTGGTTAAGGAGGCATATGAGACATTGATTTTATTAGCTGTAACTTGGAGTTTAAAAGCAGGAAGGCTATACTGGAACTTTATAAAATGTTGGTTAGGCCACAGTTCGATTATTGTGTGTAGTTATGGAATCCATATTATAGTATAAGAATGGAAAGGGTGCAGAGGAGATTTACCAGAATGTTGCCTCAACTGGAGGTCTTCAGTTATAAAGAGAGGTTGGACAGACTGGGGTTGTTTTACTTGGAACAGAGAAGACTGAGTGAGAATATGATTGAGATATACAATATTATGGAGTGCATAGGCAGGGTAATCATGAAAGATCTTTTCCCCTTGATGGAGGGAGCATTGGCCAGGGGCAGAGATTTCAGGTAAGGAGGTTTAGAGAGGATGTGAGGAAAAGGTTTTCTTTTACCCAGAGGATGATGGGAATCTGGAAGTCACTGCATCTAAGGGTGGCAAGTGCAGAAATCCTCATAACATTAAAGAAATACTTAGATATAGACTTACTTTGCCAAGACTATAGGTGATATGCTGGATAATAGGATTAGAATCCCAACTGTGTGGAAACAGGCCTTTGGCCCAACAAGTCCACACCAACCCTCTGAAGAGTAACCCACCCAGATACATTCCACAACCACTTTCCATCTAACCAACAAATCTTTGAACTGTGGGAGGAAACCAGAGGAAACCCATGCAGACACGGGGAAAACGTGCAAACTCAAGTCCCTGGTACTGTGAGGCAGCAGTGCGCACCACTGGGCCACCATGCCACCCTATTAGAATTAGAATATAAAGTGTTTGCTTTTGACCAACACAGACTCAATGGGCGAAAGAACACTAGAGCTCTATGACTATAACTCTATGACAATTTATAAATGATGTTAATAGGTAGGAATAGAAAAGAGCTGAACCATTTACCAGACTCATTAAACAGCCAGCTCCTTTCTCCACAGTAGAGCAAGGACAATTCCAATCAGCTGCAATGTATTTACCTCTAACTCTGACTGTCTGTCACAGGGTCCTCACTTCCTCTTCTCCTCTAGATGCTGTTGACTGCCTGTGGCAGGATCCTCACCTTGCCTGCTCCTCTAGATGATATTTCACACATCCACCCAAGCTGGCCACTCAATCCAGGTATTAATCTGGGAAAGCCACTTTGAACTGCTTCCAAACCATTTACATCCTTTCATCAAATAAGTTGACCAATATTTTACACAGTTCTTCAGATGTGGTCTTAGCAGTGTCCTGTAAAACTGAAATGAAAAGCTATCTGTGAGCTGGGTCCAAGGAGGTGCTAGTAGTACTAATGGGTAACTCTGGTTAACTGAGACAATTCCATGCATGTGAGGCATTTGATGGAAAGGCCTACCACAGAATTTTGTGTATGACAGTCCCTTGCAGTCATAAACATACAATGCTAATGCACATTCAAAGGGCGTGAAGCATTGACTGGATCATAACACTTAACTTGTTGGATCACAGCAGGTCATTCTTGCTCTTGAAGCACTAGAGCCAGGTTTTTGGAGCTGCCTGAGGTGCTGACTTCTGCAATCTAGGCTGCTGTTACCATCCACAGAAACAGTGCATCTCTTCTCTGTCAGCCTGCATACAGAAGAACCTCCAGGGAGGTGTCACTCGAGCGTGCAACCTCTTTCTGTCTGGTCTCAGACATCCCCAGAGGTGAGTAGGGCTGGCCAGGAGAAGTGGAGGGCTGTTCCTGGCTTACAGACAGTGAAGTGTTGTCTGGTTGTCTTTTCAATATGAGGTCCAGAGATAGAACCAGGGGAGACTGGCAGCCTTCAGAGCATCCAGCCCGTCTGCCTATACGGCTTGAGGTTCTACTCATGTTTGCGTTTGCAATAAGCTGAAAAACACAGAACAACACAAGAAAACCAGAGCTAGCCCTGAGCACAGCCAGCTCCCACCTTTAGGCACAGCACCATACTTGGTCTCCAAAAAAGCCCAATTCCACCCGTTATATCCTTTCACTCCAGATATCCCTCAATTGTCTGATGATTGAATAAGGTGACTGGGAGAACTCATCATCATGAACAGTAAATGATTCTATGACAGAATTGGACCAAGGGTGCAGTGGAGTTTCGGGATTCAGATGTTTCAGTAAGAACAGAGATATTGGTAAAAGACGGGGGGGGGGGTGGGGTGGGGGGGAGGGGGGAGGTGCAGCGTGGCATTGTTAATTAAGGACTGCATTACATTGGCAGAAAAGACATTGAGGACTCGACTACTGAGGTAGTATGGGCTGAGGTTAGAAACAGGAAAGGAGAGGTCACCCTATTGGGAATTTTCTATAGGCCTCCGAACAGTTCCAGAGATGTAGAGGATAGGCTAGCAAAGATGATCCTCAATAGGAGCAAGAATGACAGGGTAGTTGGGAGACTTTAACTTTCCAAATATTGACTGGAAATACTATACCTCAGGCAATTTAGATGGGTCAGTTTTTGTCCAACGTGTGCAGGAAGGTTTCCTGACACAGTAGGTCGACAGGCCAACAAGGGACAAGGCCACACTGGATTTGGTACAGGGTAATGAGTCAGTTCAGGTGTTAGATTTGGAGGTGGGTGAGCACTTTGGTAATAGTGACCACAATTTGTTTATGTTTACTTTAGTGATGAAAAGGAGTAGGTAGATACTGCAGGGTAAGAGGTATTGCTCTTAGTTAAGGTGCAATTAGGCAGGATTTAGGATGCATAGGATGGGGAAGGAAACTGCAGGGGATGGGCACAATTGAAATGTGGAGTTTATTCAAGGAACAGCTATTGTATGTCCTAGATAAGTATGTACCTGTCAGGCAGGGAGGAAGCAGTTGAGCGCAGGAGACGTGGTTTACGAAGGAAGTTGAATCTCTTGTCAAGAGGAAGAAGAAGACTTATGTTAGGATGAGATGTGAAGGCTCAGTTAGGGAGCTTGAGAGTTTAAAGTTAGCCAGGAAAGACCAAAAGAAAAAGCTAAGAAGAGCCAGGAGGGGGCATGAGAAGTCTTGGCGGATAGGATCAAGGAAAACCCTAAGCCTTTCAATACATATATCAGGAATAAAAGAATAACTAAGGTTAGATTAGGACCAATCAAGCTTAGTAACGGGAAGTTGTGCTTGGAATCAGAGGAGATGGAGAAGTGCTAAATGAATATTTTTCATCAGTGTTTACATTAGAAAAAGACAATGTTGTCGAGGAGCATACTAAGATACAGGCTACTAGACTAGATGGGATTGAGGCTCATAAGGAGGAGGTGTTAGCAATTTGAGAAAATGTGAAAATAGATAAGTCTCCTGGGCCAGATGGGATTTATCCTAGGATTCTCTGGGAAGCCAGGGAGGAGATTGCCGAGCCTTTGGCATTGATCTTTATGTCATCACAGGAAAAGTACCAGAAGATGGGAGGATAGCAAGTGTTGTTCCATTGTTCAAGAGAGTAGAGACAATCCTGGTAATTATAGACCAGTGAGCCTTACTTCAGTTGTGGGTAAAGTGTTGGAAAGGGTTATAAGAGATAGGATTTATAATCATCTAGAGAGGAATAAGTTGATTAGGGATAGTGAATGTGGTTTTGTGAATGGTGGGTCGTGCCTCACAAACCTTATTGAGTTCTTTAAGAAGGTTAGCAAACAGGTGGATGAGAGTAAAGCCATTGATGTGGCGTATATGGATTTCAGTAAAGTGTTTGATGAACAGCTTTTGCCCAAAACAGCTTTTTCCTGCTCCTCGGATGCTGCCTGACCTGCTGTGCCTTTCTAGCACCACACTCTTGATTCTAATCTCCAGCATCTGCAGTACTCACTTTGGACTGTTTGGTAAGATTGCCCAAGGTAGACAATCGCACAAAATACGGAAACATGGGATTGAGGGCGATTTAGCAGTTTGGATCCGAAATTGGCTAGCTGAAAAAAGATAGGGTGGTGGTTGATGGGAAATATTCATCCTGGAGTTCAGTTACTAGTGGTGTACTGCAAGGATCTGTTTTGGGTCCACTGCTGTTGTCATTTTTATAAATGACCTGGATGAGACCATTGAAGGATGGGTTAATAAATTTGCGGATGACACTATGGTTGTAGAATTGTGGATAGTGACGAAGGATGTTGTAGATTACAGAGGGACAAAGATAAGCTGCAGAGCTGGGCTGAGAGATGGCAAATGGAGTTTAATTCAGAAAACTGTGAGGTGATTCATTTTGGGTGGCGTAACAGGAAATGCAGAATACTGGGCTAATGGTAAGATTCTTGGTAGTGCAGATGAGCAGAGAGATCTTAGTGTCCATGTACGTAGATCCCTCAGGTTGATAGGGTTATCAAGAAGGCATACGGTGTGTTAGCTTTTATTGGTAGAGGGATTGAGTTTTGGAACCATGAGGTCATGCTACAGCTGTACAAGTCTCTGGTGAAGCTGCACTTGCAGTATTGCATTCAGTTCTGGTCATCATATTATAGGAAGGATGTGGAAGCTTTGGAAAGGGTTCAGAGGCAATTTGTTCAGATGTTGCCTGGTATGGAGGCAAGGTCTTATGAGGAAAGGCTGAGGGACTTGAGGCTGTTTTGTTACAGAGAAGAAGGTTGAGAAGTGACTTAATTGAGACATATAAGATAATCAGAGGGTTAGATAGGGTAGATAGTGAGAGCCTTTTTCCTGAGATGGTGATGGCTAGCACAAGGAGACACAGCTTTAAATTGATAGATATAGGACAGATGTCAGAGATAGTTTCTTTATTCAGAGATTAGTAGGGGTGTAGAATGCACTGCCAGCAACAGTAGTAGACTCATTTAAATGGTCATTGGATAGGTATATGGACGAGAATGGAATAATGTAGGTTAGATAGGCTTCAGCTTGGGTTTCACAGGTCAGTGCAACATCGAGGGCCGAAGGGCCTGTACTGCGCTGCAATTTTCTATGTTCTATGAGTCTCATGAGGACGGAATGTTTCCTTGTGTTAGAGTGGGTGATGACTCTGGTATGCTTTACACATTTTTCACTCATTGCCACACTGTCAATCAGTGAGCAGTAAGCAATGTTATTACCGGCTACCCCAACTGCTCGATATCCATGCACCCCTGTCACAACTGCAGCAAAGTACTCACTTTTCTTTGAATATCACAACTCTTGATGTAAGTAATTGTCTAAGTTATCGATTTGTAAATCTTAGAAAAGCATCCACTGTCTTTTTTTTTTGGATTTGGTAAACTGCATACCTGCTCAGTAACCATTTTGTTGCCTGGTTTACAATGGACCTGCCATTATAACCCATACCTTTATTAGCAGTTTCTACCATCTGGGTGGTGCATTTGCTTGCACTAAATCATTTCTAATGGTCTTTAAGCAAGTCGCAATGAAACATTCAATAGATAGGTATGTATGGAATCTTGTGATACCTTAAACCAGAACAAGTGATCTGTACTCAATGTTCAAATAATTTGCGTTTGAGAATGATGCTGAGAGCTAAATGTGATTGGTTTTCTGTCCTACACGTTCCAAGCTCCCAATCCTTTTTGAGATGTATTAATCTGTGAAGGTTGTTTCTTCCTTGATTCGTAGTATCGAACACTTATTTCCTCTGACAATTAGATGATTGGAATATTTGTTAGTGGCCCTCTTGTCATACACATGGGGCAAGCTTCCTGAACAGCTTTCAAAATGATGATGCACTTTTGCAAAGTTGAATAATCTGAGACATCTCTGAAAGTGCTCTTGTGCTGGGGAATTGGTTTGCCTTGGTCAGGATGGATCCTTGAAGCTGAATCAACAGCGGCAATCAATTTCCAGAGGCCCACACTCACCCAGCTTTTCTGCTGGTGTAGTTGAACCCTTCATGATGAGCTCCTTCCATCAGCATCTGTGAGAAGCAGGAAATCTTTGCAGAGTAGATTTCTTTAAAACCCATGGTTGAAGGTGTTTTTCTTTTCAAGAGAGGAGCAGTACAACTATAAAAGGCAGGGCACTGAGTGAAGACCAGGTATGAAAGAAGATGTCGGGTTTTAGATTGACAGTAGTTAATATCCATGGTGGTTAATGTGAGCTATGGAAAAATTTACCTTGCAAATAATAACCGTTGCTGTTGCGCTAACATGCAGAAATGATGAAATTCTCTATTGTATCAACTTACTACAATATGTTGGGAGCACCTTCACCGCACAATCTGCAGTTATTCAAGAAAAGATCAGCTTTTTAGGGCAACAGTAGGGCAGTAATAAACATCAGCCTTGGCAGTGATGCCCATATCCCAAGGATTATTTTTAAAAATTGTAAATTTAAATCAAGGTTTTGTTCAATTATGTGTATTGTATGAATGCACTGTCAAAAACAAAGAACTTACACAAAAAGGTCAGGAACTGTCATAAAGCTGATCTTGACAGCCCACATCCTAAAGAGGAAGCACATTTTCTTCTCAGGTAAAAAATATCAGCAAATATAAGCAGTTGCAAATGTAACCAATTACAATGAAGGGGACAGGTAATTGGGTCTGCAGATGACAAATCTATTACTGGGTGTTTTGCCAAATCTGCAAATTAATTCATAAACCAAAGTAGTTAAGGTAACTCTTGTAAAATGTATTATTAAATATGTCATATTTGGAATCTGTCAGCTGCAGGACAAATTAATTTTATGATTTGCAGTATAAAATAGTAGGCGTGCAATGCCAACTTATGTTGTGACTATGCTCTGAGAAGTAAATAAAATTATAATTGCATTTGGGGTACACTAGATACTTTGTAATTACGTGTAATTAGCACGCTTATATCAGCAAAAACAAATCATTTTTATATGTGTGTAAGTTGCCTGTCAGCTAATCCTGTGCATGGCACTGGAACAGATGACTGACAATAACTCATTAAAATATCTTTTGATGCTCTTATCCATCAATCCAAAAGTTGTCATCTGACCACAAATGTATTATTTATTGATGCACTACATGCTTTTTGCAATCTCTCCTAAGTAACTAAAGGAACAGCCATAATTGTGTGAACATATTTTGCAAAGACACTTCAATATTAGAGATGGAACATTAGACCTTGGTTTCAGTCCTATTATAGAATGTCTTAAAATTTTTATGCCTTACTGATTTATTTTGTTGTGAATTTTTTTTTCAGACATCGACAACAATTCACTCACAATAGTTGCAATCTCTTGTTTTATGCAGATTATACTAGAGAAATAGAAGGAATTAGAAATAACTTTTCACTAAGTGGTCGTTTTACTTAGGATGTAAAATTCTCATGCATTCTATTTATTGAAAAAGAACAGATTAATGAGTTTGGTTAAATAGTGTACATCAGAATTTTACACAAGCTCATTAATCAGTACACTAAGAATAGTGAAGTTATGGGGTTTGATTTAAATATTTTGGCCCTCTCCCAGAATAAGGTTTCCTCTCAGATTGTCTTAGCATCTGCAGGAATTACAGATCAACTTGATAATTCCCAAGCCTTTTCCCAGTCTGAGCTCACTTTAATGTTTCAGACATTATCCCAAGATGGGGGAGGGTGAGGGGAAGGGGTGTCAGTTGCTTCAGCAGCTGAGGAGGAGCAGAAGGGTGTGGTTTAGCTCCTCAGTGAGAGGTTATTGGCTTCAGCTGTTTGGTGAGAGAGAAAAGTTCAGCACAGTGGGAATTGTTAAACTGCAGTATCTTACGCAAAAAAAAAACCTTATTCACAAGCATTTTCCTTGCAGCAGCAATCAGGCCTCAAAGATTTGTCCATTAGGTCACAAAAGACCAATGAAGAAAAGTCAGGAAGCCACCCACATCTGGGATGGCTTGGATTCAAATCTTGCACACTGCTGGGTGCCAATCTGGGAAGTTAGCACACTTAACGGTAACATTGAGCTTCCTGCTTTGGAGAAAGGTGGGGGATGGTGGTAGTGGTAGTGGTGTGTACTGGAGTCCTGAAAATAGTAGAAAATAAAAGTGCTTCATTCTAACCACTGCTGTTGTCTGCTGTTTCTTCTCAGACACCCACAGCTGGGCTACTGGGGTCAAGCGGAAGGTCCTGTAATATCCGCATTGTGTTCTGATCAATTACACAGGATTCCAACTGCCATTATAGAACCTAATATGGACCTATGCTCCCTTACACTGTACTGTACACAATTTCAGCCAGGGAGCAGCTGAAGGGGAACTTCAAAGGGTAAGTTTTTATTTAAGGAGAAAGTGAGGTCTGCAGATGCTGGAGATCAGAGCTGAAAATGTGTTGCTGGAAAAGCGCAGCAGGTCAGGCAGCATCCAGGGAACAGGAGAATCGACGTTTCGGGCATAAGCCCTTCCTGAAGAAGGGCTTATGCCCGAAACGTCGATTCTCCTGTTCCCTGGACGCTGCCTGACCTGCTGCGCTTTTCCAGCAACACATTTTCAGCTAAGTTTTTATTTAAGTTTGCGAAGAGGGTTAGGAATGGACCGCAATTATTTTCAAAGCACTATCTAGGGCCCTGCTCTACCGGGATCCCATTCAGGGTTGAGAGTGTGTTGCTGGAAAAACACAGCAGGTCAGGCAGCATCTGAGGAGCAGGAAAATCGATGCTTCAGGATCCCATCCAACCCAGCCCCCACAGTGTGAGAAAGGATGTGGCTCATCTTCTGCTGATCCAGCTAGATGTAGGCCCAAAGGCTGGAAGGACTATTCAATAATGTGACTGCCCAGAGACAATTATGGGGCACTTATGACGACATGAAAGCAGAGCCAGTGAAAATGAATTGGCAATTTATGTTGAGGGATATGACAATAGAGATGCAGTGGCAATAATTGAGGGAAACATTCCAGAATAAAATGGATACATTCAACAAATAAGAAAAAAAATCAATGGAATTGAACTGCGACCTGTGCTTAAATAAAAAAAGTCAAAGATAGTATCAAAACACGAAGAGAAAAAGACATAACTGTGCAAAGCTAGGTGGCAGAAGATTTGACAGAATACGAAAACAACAAGGATTTACTGAAAGATTAATAATGAGGGAAAAATTAGAGCAGGAGAAAAAGTTAGCCAAAAATATAAAAATAAATAGGAAAAGTTTTTTCAGTATTTTTAAAAAATGTTAACAAAATAAGCAATGCTCGATAGAATATGGTGGTCTACGGAGAATGAGTAATGGAGGATAAAGAGATGGCAGATGAATTGAACAGATATGTTGTGTCAGCCTTCATTAGAAAGAAAACAAGTGATATCCTGGAAATAGCAGTAAATCTGCGAAGGGAGGGAAGAACTTGAGAAAATTACAATTATCATGAAAGTAGTACTGAATAAATCATTGGAAATACAGTTGACAAGTCTGAGGTACTGAAGGATTTCATCCCAAGGCAGCTAGTGAGATAGTTGATGCTTGTTTTCCATCAGCAGCTACTGACCATCTATTAATAAGGAAAAGGCTCCAAAATGGACTGAATTTCACATCAACAGAAGCATGGATTTTTAGGCCAAATGACTTGTCTGTGAGCTCTAATTACTTTGTAATACATTCAACCATAGTTTGGAAATCAATTCTGCAACACAGCAGCATTCAATGTGTTTTGCAGTTGAGTGCATTTCTTTTGATTGCAATCAAATGAAAGTCTCAGCAGAATTATATGGAGCATGCAGATTTGAGGCACCAAGACTGATTACTTTACATGACATTACTTGTTCAGGTGCACAACTATGCGAATAAGTGCCTTAAATATAACATATTATAGAAGATGACAATAACAATTTTGTAGCTAACAGGATGATTTATGATGTGTGTGTTCCCAGAAGTAGTATAGGCTCACCCAGTAAAACAATACAGAAACAGATCATGTATTGCATACTTTGCTGTCAGTTCACATAGCTACATTTGGAACTGGTAATGGGATGATCACCTGTAATTTTCAGAGCAACAATTATTAGCAGCATTTATATAGTACCTTTAAGGTGCTACAAAGAGATATAGACAGGAAAAAAGAAACAGGTATGTTGTTTCAGATGGCCTGATGCACAATCTAGAGAGTTTAATTTCCTGTTTTGGACAAGGGAATGATTGAGCTGAAATGTTTTTGGTTTGTATAGTTGTCTGTTTGTATAGTTGTCTGTTTATCAAACTGTTGATAAAAACAGTTTGATAACTTCATACTTCTTAGTTTTGCACACATCAGGGAATGCAGTCTTTGAATAGCTTTAAAGGTTGCTTAAGTTTGACTGAATGACAATGTCAGCATATTTTAAGTTCTTTTCTAATTTGAGGAAAGCATGTCTCCACATTGAAATGTTTAACATTAACAGATACATAAACATGTTTAAGATTTTTACTTGTTGTTTTCACTACTGACAGATCAACCATTCCTGGTTATGTGATATTACCTTTACAGATGCAATTCAAAAGAAATTTTGCAAATTCAAGTCTACATTTCATCAAGGTTTAAAACCTGAGATCACTGTATTTCATCCATACATACACACTGTGGCTGACAATTCTAACTACTTGTACAATTTATAACTTATGTCCAAATTTTGGTTGTGAACATTCAGAAAGAAAACACATAGTTTGCCTGTTTTGACCTTTTAATCTGATGATTAATGAAGTGTTTCAATGAGCCAGCAAAAAGTTACCAATCATCGTCTTCCTAACACTTCAACTGCTCCCACTGCTCGCTTGGCCCAGTGAGCTGATTAATTTGTAATAAAGTGAGAATTTCTGCAAAGCTGCCAGTGAGCCATCAAAATGAAAAGAATATAATGTTAGAAATGTGTGTGTGCATTAGTTGACTATATGGGGTGTGTATGTTCTCCTTGTGAATGTGTGGAACCCTTGTAGAGACTTCATTGCTAGCTCTCAGTTCAATCTCACTGTCAGGCTTCAGCAGTTACATCGCCATCACTTAACTCAAACTGCCATTGCAATCCTCAGTAAACAGGTTAGCTACTTTAGACTGTAAGATCTAGGAGTGGATGTAAGGCCATTTGGCCCATTGAGTACACTCTGCCATTCAATCATGGCTGATGGGCATTTCAACTCCACTTACCCGCATTCTCCCCTTAGTCCTTAATTCCTTGTGACATCAAGAATTTATCAATCTCTGCCTTGAAGACATTTAGCATCCCGGCCTCCACTGCACTCCGCGGCAATGAATTCCACAGGCCCACCACTCTCTGGCTGAAGAAATGTCTCCGCATTTCTGTTCTGAATTTACCCCCTCTAATTTTAAGGCTGTGTCCACGGGTCCTAGTCTCCTCGCCTAATGGAAACAATTTCCTAGCATCCACCCTTTCCAAGCCATGTATTATCTTGTAAGTTTCTAATAGATCTCCCCTTAATCTTCTAAACTCCAATGAATACAATCCCAGGATCCTCAGCCGTTCCTCGTATGTTAGACCTACCATTCCAGGGATCATCCGTGTGAATCTCCGCTGGACACGCTCCAGTGCCAGTATGTCCTTCCTGAGGTGTGGGGACCAAAACTGGACACAGTACTCCAAATGGGGCCTAACCAGAGCTTTATGAAGTCTCAGTAGCACAACAGTGCTTTTATATTCCAAACCTCTTGAGATAAATGACAACATTGCATTCACTTTCTTAATCACGGACTCAACCTGCATGTTTACCTTTAGAGAATCCTCGACTAGCACTCCCAGATCCCTTTGTACTTTGGCTTTATGAATTTTCTCACCGTTTAGAAAGTAGTCCATGCTTGTATTCTTTTTTCCAAAGTGCAAGACCTCACATTTGCTCACATTGAATTCCATCAGCCATTTCCTGGACCACTCTCTTCCAAACTGTCTAGATCTTTCTGCAGCCTCCCCACTTCCTCAGTACTACCTGCCTGTCCACCTAACTTCGTATCATCGGCAAACTTCGCTAGAATGCCCCCAGTCCTTTCATCCAGATCATTAATATATAACGTGAACAGCTGTGGCCCCAAAACTGAACCCTGCGGGACACCGCTTGTCACCAGCTGCCATTCCGAAAAAGAACCTTTTATCCCAACTCTCTGCCTTCTGTCAGACAGCCAATCCTCAATCCATACCAGTAGCTCACCTCGAACACCATGGGCCCTCACCTTGCTCAGCAGCCTCCCGTGTGGCACCTTATCAAAGGCCTTTTGGAAGTCTAGATAGACCACATCCACTGGGTTTCCCTGGTCTAACCTACTTGTCGCCTCTTCAAAGAATTCCAACAGGTTTGTCAGGCATGACCTCCCCTTACTAAATCCATGTTGACTTGTTCTAATCCGACCCTGCTCTTCCAAGAATTTAGAAACCTCATCCTTAATGATGGATTCTAGAATTTTACCAACAACCGAGGTTAGGCTAATTAGCCTATAATTTTCCATCTTTTGTCTTGATCCTTTCTTGAACAAGGGGGTTACAACAGTGGTCTTCCAATCATCCGGGACTTTCCCTGACTCCAGTGACTTTTGAAAAATCTCAACCAATGCCTCCGCTATTTCCTCAGCCACCTCCCTCAGAACTCTAGGATGTAGCCCATCGGGGCCAGGAGATTTATCAATTTTAAGACCTTTTAGCTTTTCTAGCACTTTCTCTTTTGTAATGGCAACCATATTCAACTCAGCCCCTGACTCCCTTTAATTGTTGGGATATCCTTAGTAGCCACACACTACTCTGCCGCCTCTGACGACTGACTGTGTGGAGTTTGCTCGTTCTCCCTGTGTCTGTGTGGGTTTCCTCCTGGTGCTCCGGTTTCCTCCCACAGTCCAAAAATGTGCAGGTCAGGTGAATTGGCCATGCTAAGTTACCCATAGTGTTAGGGGTAAATGTAGGGGTATGGGTGGGTTGCACTTCGGCGGGGCGGTGTGGACTTGTTGGGCCGAAGGGCTTGTTTCCACACTGTAAGTAATCTAATCTAATCTAATATTACTCATGTCTTCTACTGTGAAGACCGATGCAAAATACTTATTAAGTTCTCCAGCTATTTCCTTATCTCCCATCACTAGGCTTTATGTTCATTTTATGTTCACTCAACACTGGGTTTCTTTATCCAGAGCTTGGTTGATATGATTATTTCAATATGATTATTCTCTATGCTTTTTGAGCACACACAAATCATCTCTTGTTTCCCTGGTTGTTTATTGTCTACCAGGACATTCTTTGAGGCTGCTTGCTACTTACCAGGTTATCACTACTTTTGCTCTCCAGCCTCCCCAATTTGGCCTTCTCCTCGAGTAAGGCTCTTTCACTCTCTTCAATACTGTAACACAATTTATTGACATAAATATACATTTATAGGTTACTGAATACAGTTCTCTGGGGTGATGCCATACTCCTGTTCCATTTCATGCTTCCCCTTGGCCTGCTCTGATGATGTCATAGGAACAGGAGTAGGCCATTCACCCCTTCAAGCCTGTTGTGCCATTCAATGAGATCATAGCTGATCTGAGACCAATCTCCATATACTTCCCTTTGGCCCATAACCCTTAATAACTTTGCTAACAAAAATGATCTATCTCAGATTTGAAATTAATGACTGATGAAGTAACCACTGACATTTTTGGAGGCAAGTTCCATACATCTCCCAGCCTTTCTGGGTAGAAATGTTTCCTAACATCCCTCCTAAATGATCTGGCCCTAATTCTCAGATCATGCCCCCTTGTTCTAGAATCATGATACAGTAGAACTAGTTTATCCTTATCTACCCTTTTTTTTTCTGGTTATATCTTGGAGATGTGGTTCTGTTTGCCGAGCTGGGAATTTGTGTTGCAGACGTTTCGTCCCCTGTCTAGGTGACATCCTCAGTGCTTGGGAGCCTCCTGTGAAGCGCTTCTGTGATCTTTCCTCCGGCATTTGTAGTGGTTTGAATCTGCCGCTTCCGGTTGTCAGTTCCAGCTGTCCGCTGCAGTGGTCGGTATATTGGGTCCAGGTCGATGTGCTTATTGATTGAATCTGTGAATGAGTGCCATGCCTCTAGGAATTCCCTGGCTGTTCTCTGTTTGGCTTGTCCTAGAATAGTAGTGTTGTCCCAGTCGAATTCATGTTGCTTGGTATCTGCGTGTGTGGCTACTAAGGACAGCTGGTCGTGTTGTTTCGTGGCTAGTTGGTGGATGCGGATCGTTAGCTGTCTTCCTGTTTGTCCTATGTAGTGTTTTGTGCAGTCCTTGCATGGGATTTTGTACACTACATTGGTTTTGCTCATGCTAGGTATCGGGTCCTTCGTTCTGGTGAGTAGTTATCTGAGAGTGGTTGTTGGTTTGTGTGCTGTTATGAGTCCTAGTGGTCGCAGTAGTCTGGCTGTCAGTTCGGAAATGCTCTTGATGTATGGTAGTGTGGCTAGTCCTTTGGGTTGCGGCATGTCCTCGTTTCGTTGTCTTTCCCTTAGATATCTGTCGATGAAATTGCGCGGGTATCTGTTTTTGGCGAATACATTGTATAGGTGTTCCTCTTCCTCTTTTTGCAGTTCTGGTGTACTGCAGTGTGTTGTGGCCCTTTTGAATAGTGTCTTGATGCAACTTTTTTTGTGTGTGTTGGGGTGGTTGCTTTCGTAGTTCAGGACTTGGTCTGTGTGTGTGGCTTTCCTGTATACCTTTGTGGTGAATTCTCCGTTTGGTGTTCTCTGTACCATCACGTCTAGGAATGGGAGTTGGTTGTCCTTTTCTTCCTCTCTCGTGAATCGGATTCCTGTGAGTGTGTCAAGACAGCTAACGATCCGCATCCATGAACGCCAACTAGCCACGAAACGACACGACCAGCTGTCCTTAGTAGCCACACACGCAGATAACAAGCAACATTAATTCGACTGGGACAACACTACTATTCTAGGACAAGCCAAACAGAGAACAGCCAGGGAATTCCTAGGGGCATGGTACTCATTGACAGATTCAATCAATAAGCACATCGACCTGGACCCAATATATCGGCCACTGCAACGGATAGCTGGAACTGACAACCGGAAGCGGCAGATTCAAACCACTACAAATGCCGGAGGAAAGATCACAGAAGCGCTTCACAGGAGGCTCCCAAGCACTGAGGATGTCACCTAGACAGGGGACGAAACATCTGCAACACAAATTCCCAGCTCGGCGAACAGAACCACAACAACGAGCACCTGAGCTACAAATCTTCTCACAAACTTTAAATATCTTGGAGACTTTGATCAGATCACCCCGTAACCTTCTAAATTCTAGAGAAAACAGGCCTAATTTGAATAATATTTCCACATTACTTAACCTCTGAACTCAGAGTACCATTAAAAATAGCCTCTCGTATTATATTCATATCATATTAGCATACAAACATGGGCAGGATTTTCTACGCTGGCTTTGGGTACCTACATCGGGGTTGATTTCTTTCAAACTTTACACCTTCCATATTGCAGTGTCAAATCAGCTCTTTTGATGCAGATGGAAGAACCATTGTTTTTAAAGAACACATTCTTTGCATTGACGAAGTGAACTATGTGTTTGCACAGTGACCACATATTGTTGGCAGTTGACACCAAAGGTCCGAGGGAATGTAAGTTTTAATGAAGTGTGAGCCGAGCCAAATACCATTACCGATTACTCCTTTCCATTCCCATAGGATAGTGCAAGTTTGCTTACAACATTCCCACCAGCTGTCGTCAATTGGCTTTAAATCAAACTAAAGGAGTTAAAGAGAAGTCAAGTAAATTCCATAAATAAATGTGAGCTGATGGATGTATAGTTTGGCGTCGTGTATGATGTTGTCCCATGTTCTTTCTTGGCATTGGTTTAGGATAGTAGTTTAAAGTTCTAAAGGTCAGGATGCTTTATCCGGGAAAAGCTAGTTTCTCAAGAAATTCATAAACAACAAATTTAAGACTGTCAAGTGATAAGAGTATCAGAGGACAGATGGGCTCGAGTTAAGGTTGGAGTACAGTTCTGTTGAAGTCAATAATTTTAATTTTGGGAAAGTCACTTTGCAATATTTCAGACTGGGAGTCAATTGGAAAGAAACTAAAATTTCAGGAGATGGATTTGTAAGAAAACATGATGAAAAACATTGATAAAATGTACCTATTTTTACCAAATGACAATGTGGAACCCTGAATGATGGAACTGGCTCAATAAGCTGAGTAGCCTACTCCTGCTCCGATTATCTAAGTTTCTATATAAAGGCAGATTACTGTTGTTCTAGTTAACATCTAGTTAAATGGGTGTGATATGATCCAATTGCTAAGCCACAGTGTGCTTTTATAACCAACATCACAATTCAAGTTATCCCATTTTGAAAATTGAAATCTATTCCAAGAATATCTTGAAGAATAACTCAAGTCTGGTGTTTAGTAAAGAGGAAAATTATATGTGGCGTCCAGGGAACTTATTCTTTTATAAAGCTATGCACTATCTTTTCCTATCTTTCTTTTCTTTAAAAAGTCCCTTCTCAGTTGCCACCAGTTAGAAACCAGACCAGGCAGCACGCCTCAGCTTGCTGACACCATTCTTGGTCAGTCTCCAGCTATTGGAAAATAAAATATGGCCTAACACAACCCAAACATTATAGCTGAGTCCAGGAACTCACCACGTTTTATTGTGCCAATAAACATTGTCCACACACTGCAACCATTTATTATTCGTTGTTAGAAGTGACACAAACAGTGAAGTCATAAGAATGAAATTTGCTGCTAGCATGTCCTGCAAATTCTCCTCCAAGCTTCTCACCATCTTGACTTGGAAACGTAATCACCATTCCTTCATTGGCATTGGGTCAAAATCCTGGAATTCACTCCCTTAGGGCATTGTGGGTCTACTTACTGAACATACTTTGCAGCAGTTCAAGAAGGCAGCTCACCACCATCTCTTCAAGGGCAACCAGATATGGGCAATAACTACGGGTCCAGCTAGGGATATCCAAACTGTTAATTCCTGTTTATGTTGATTTTAGTTTGGTTATTGCAATAAAAATAGTTAAATAAAGGTGAAATCTTATCCTTACATTTCTTCTGTCGGAGTCATTTGGGAAGTTTGGTTCTTTCATACTATTTGTGTCCAGAGGGATTATAACAATCTGCATTCTCATTCTTCTCCCACCTCCCTCTGTCCCTGGCACATCCAAGCAATACCAGCAGTATTTCAATCACCTGACAGGGACTGCACAGGGAAGCATTCTGCCTTCCTAATGTTATTCCTTTGCACCACCCCAGGTTCTGTAATTTTGCCAGTTCCAATCTGTAAACAGCTTTTTGCCCAGCCCCCGCAATGGCTGCAGCTGATTTGCTGAATCACTTCAGAAAGCACAGGGCAGCATATGTATTCATTGTAAGCACAGTGCCAGGAAACTGGCTATAAACCTGGTCATTCACCAGCTGAACATTTATGAAGATACTTGGCTGATAGGAAGGTGTCCCCTTGTTGCATGTTAAACTCAGCCTGAACTTTGGCAAGTCTGCTATCGCAGCAAGCCAACAGCCTTTCCAAGTAACTGTTAGCATCCAGAGGGAATGTGATAATTCACTGATCTTGACAAAGGTGGTATCAATTTCCTGCTTGATATAGACATGAACCCAGGGCTGGTCATTACTGTATGTCAGTGCTGCAGCCTAAAAACTGCCCAGCAAAACAGAATAAGTGGCTTTGCCACTTTAACATCCACAGGCACGTTTCCAGCTTAGAGGCTAGTTTGCAAGTGTTGTTATTTTAGGTTACACAAGTTGCTGACAACATGTCTGAAAAGGCATAACCAACTAATGCATAACTTCATAATATTGGAGATAATTGATGCTGGGCTATTAGACCCTACAAGGAGTCCTGTAAGAAGCCCTTATCAATGATCTGAGAATCTCCAGTGCATTTCTTGAGAATGCTGGTTTAGCTGTTTATATTGTTCTTCTTCATCCAGTGAAATTTCTGGATGATTTCTGTCTCAAGCCATGCACTTCTCAAAAGCTTAGCTTTAGAAAAATAGCGAAATTCCACAAATTGTGATCGAACGTCTCAGAGAAATTCAACTTGTTGAATTCCACACAGGTATCAAAAATCTGAGACAAATAAAACCAGAAAGTGCTGAAGAAACTCAGCAGGTCTGGTAGCATCTGTGGAAAGAAAAACAGAGTTAATGTTTTTAAGTCCGGTGATCCTTCATCGGAACTTGTAGGTATGCGCTGCTTTCAATTCTGGTCCAGATTGCTGTTTCATAAGTTCATAAGATGTCAGAGCAGATTTAGGCCATTTGACCCATTCAGTCTGCTCTGCTGTTTGATTATGGCCAATATGCTCCTCATCCTCATTTTTTTGCTTCCTCTCCATAACCCTTCAATGCATTACCAATTAAAAATTTGTCTAACTCCTCCTTAAATTTATACACTGCCCCAGCATCCAGCACTCTTTGGGTTAGCAAATTCCACAGATTCACAATCATTTGAGAGAAGTAGTTTCTCCTCAACGCTGTTTGAAATTTGCTGTCCTTGTCTAGGAATGCCCCACAAGAGGAAGCATCCACTCAACATCTATTTTATCCGTGATTTGGGAATGCCGGCGTTGGACTGGGGTGTACAAAATTAAAAATCACACAGCACCAGGTTATAGTGCAACAGGTTTATTTGGAAACACTAGCTTTTGGAGCACTGCTACTTCAGCAGGTCCAACCGCATGATGAAAGAGCAGCGCTCCAAAAGCTAATGCTTCCAAATAAACCTTTTGGACTATAATCTGCTGTTGTGTGATTTTTAATTATTTTATCCACATCTTTTATCATCTTGAATACCTCAATTTGATCTCCCCTCATTCTTCTAAATTCCAGAGAGTTTAGGCCTGAACTATTCAATCTCTCTTCGTATGACAGACCCCTCATATCTGGAATGAATCTAATGAGCCTCCTCTGAACTGCCTCCAGTGCCACTATGTTTTTCCTCAAATAAGGGGGCAAAACTGTGAACAATACTCCAGGTTCAGTCTCACTAATGCTTTGTATAATTGCAACAATACTTCCTTACTTTTATATTCTATTCCTTCAGCTATAAAAAACAAAATTCCATTTGCTTTCTTTATTATCTGATGTACCTGCACGCTAGTTTTCTGTGACTCATGAATAAGGACACACAGATCCCTCTGCATAGGAGCACCCCAAAGTCTCTCCCCATTTGTCTGACCAAAATGCATGACTCACACTTATCCACTTTAAACTCCATTTGCCACATTTTGGCCCCCTCTCCTATCCTATCTATATCCTTTTGTAAAGTTCTTATTTCCTCATTGCAATTTACTGTCCCACCTATTTTTTGTGTCATCCACAAATTTGGCTATGGAGCCTTCTATCCCTGTATCCATGTCGTTAATGTAGATTGTAAATAGCTGGGGTCCAAGGACTGAACCCTGTGGCACTTCACTAGTTACATCTTGCCATCCAGAAAAAAAACATTTAGCCTGTTTCTCTGTCTTCTGTCCATCAGCCAGTCATCTATCCAAGCTAATAAATTACCCCAATCCCATATGATCCAACCTTGTGAATTAACCTTTTGTGCAGCACCTTATCAAATGTCTTCCAGAAGTCCAGATATATTATATCGACAGGATCCCCATTATCCACTTTGCTTGTTATATCTTCAAAGAACTCTATCAAATTAGAAAACGTGACTTGCCCTTCATAAAACCATACTGACTCTGATAGATAGTGTTTTGACTTTCCAAATGTCCTGATGTTGCTTACTTGATAATTAATTTTAACACTTTCCCAACAACAGATGTTAACCTAACTGGTCTGTAGTTTCCCACATTTTGCCTCCTTCTCTTTTTGAATAAGGGCATTGCATTAGTATTTTCCCAAACCACTGGAATATTTCCCATGGCCAAGGAAGTTTAGAATATTGTAACCAATGTATTGACTATCTCTGCCGCCAATTCCTTTGGATGTAAGCCATCGGGTTGAAAAGTGTGGTGTTGGAAAAGCACAGCCAGTCAGCATCTGAGGAGCAGGAGAGTTGACTTTTCGAGCATAAGCTCTTCATCAGGAATGTGTGTGTGTGTGTTGTTGGGGTGGGCCAAGCGGGCTGAGAGATAAATAGGAGGGAGGGTGGGGCTAGGGTAAGGTAGCTGGGGAGGTGATAGGAAGTTGCAGGTGGGGGGTGATGATGATAGGTCAGAGCGGAGGATGGAGCAGATAAGTGGGAAGGAAGGACAGTTCAAGAGGGCAGTGCTGAGTTGGAGGGTTGGATCTGGGATGAGATGGGGGGGGGAGGGAGATGAGGAAACTGGCGAAATTGATATTGATGCTGTGTGGTTGAAGGGTCCCAAGGCGGAAGATGCAGCATTCTTCCTCCAAGCATCAGGTGGCCAGAATTTGGCGGAGAAGGAGGCCCAGGACTTGCATGTCCTTGGCAGATTTTGAGGGGGGGTTTGAAGTAATCGGCCACAGGGTGGTGGGGTTGTTTGTTGCGTGTGTCTCAGAGATGTTCTCTGAAATGTTGTGCGAGTTGGCATCCTGTCTTTCCATTGTAGAAGAGACCACATCGCGAGCAATGGACAGAGTGGATGAGGTGGGTGGATGTGCAGGAATATCTCCATTGGATGTGAAAAGATCCTCTGGGGCCTTGGTCAGAGGTGAGGGGAGAGGTGTGGGTGCAGGTTTTACCCCTCTTGTGGTAGCAAAAGAAGGTGCCGGGAGTGGAAGGTGGTTTGGAGGGAAGGGCATGGACCTTACAGGGGAATTGCAGAGGGAATGGTCTCTGCAGAACGCAGAAGGGGTGGGGAGGGAAGTATATCTCTGGTGGTGAGGTCTGACTGTAGGTGGTGGAAATTGCAGAGGAAGGTGAGCTGTGTCTGGAGATTGGTGGGGTGGAAAGTGAGGACCAGGGGGTTTCCATCCTTGTTGTGGTTGGAGGGGTGGGGTTCAAGTCCTTTTCCAGCACCACACTTTTCAACTCTGATCACTAGCATCTGCAGTCCTCACTTTCTCCCTGTGGACCATCAGTACTGGGATCTTGTCTGTCTTGAATCCTAATAGTGTGCTGAGTACCTTTTCCCCATCGATGTGGTTCGACCCTTTCTATTCCCTCTGACCCTCCCGTTCCAACAGGAATGGTACTATTGTCCTGCACCGTGAAAACTGAGGCAAAGTGTTGATTCAGCATCTCTGCCATCTCAATGTTCCCCACTATTACGTCTCCAGTTTCATCTTCCAAGGAACCAACATTCACATTAGTGATTCTCTTACCTTTTACAGAGGAATCTCGATTATTTGTGCTAGTTTTCTTTCATGACTTACCTTAGCTGTTTTTATGAATTTTTTAGTATCCTTTTGTTTATGTTTGAAAGTTTCCCACTCTTCCAGCCTGCCACTGGCCTTTGCACTATAGTATACCTTAGTTTTTGACTTTATGCTGTCCTCGTTTCACCATGGATGGATCTTACCGTCCTTACCATCTTTCTTCCTCAATGGATATATTTTAGTTGTAAGGAATTAAGTAGCTCCTTAAACATCTGCCACTGCTCATCCACTGTCTTACCTTTCAGCCTTCCTACCTAATCTACTCAGGCCAAATCTGTCCTCATGCCTACTTAAGTTCCTTTGTTTAATTCCAGAACACTAATGTTGGACTCCACTTTCTCAGCCCCAAATGGAATTTTGAATTCTATCATACTGTGGTCATGACTTCCTGGAGGATCATAAACTACGATGTCATCAATTAATATTTCCTCATTACACAATACCAAATCCAGAATAGCCTGTCCCCATAGCATATTGCTCCAAGAACCAATTTCTAATACATTCAATGACCTCTGCCTCCAGGCTACTCTTGCCAATTTGATTCTTTCAATCTATCTTCATGTTAAAATCACCCATGATTATTGCTGTACCTTTTTTGCAAGCCTCTTCCTGGTTTATACTGCGCCCTGCTGCGGAACTCATGTTTGGGGACCTACAGATTATTCCTACAAAATACTTCTTCCCTTTGTTATTTCTTATTTCTACCCAGACTGATTCCACATTTTGATCTCCCATGCTTATGTCATTTCTCATTACAACACTGATCCCTTCCTTTATCAGTAAGGCTACACCATCTCCTTTTCATTTCAGTCTATCTTTCTGAAATGCTGAGTCCCCTTGGATATTCAATTTCCAGACCTGGTCTCCTTGTAACCATGTGTCAGTAATCGCTACCAAATTGTACCCTGTTGTTTCTATTTGCTCCATCTCTCACCATCCAACAGCTTTGGACAGGTCTAGTGTAGTTGCTAGTTCTACATTCAGATATTAAAATTGGGTCATATTGACATCACAGAGCACTGATTTACATTCCTGCCTGCTTCAGCTGGAAGATTGGTTTTGCTTGAGAAGACCCCAAGCCCAAATGTGGCAGGTAGGGTTCGAATGGGAGAGGGTCAGATCATAGCTGTTAATGTTAGGATCATCCCAGCCCCATTCCCACCAGGCAGAAGGAGCTATCCTTGGTCCAATCAAATGCTTAATGTTCATTTCTCAGCCACAAGTATTATGAAGCCTTTGTTTTCATATCCTTGTAAACTGGCATGTCCCTAAGAATGGGGTTGATCCAAGAATTAAACAAATGTCAAGCAATGAAGCTCACCCAACATGACAAATTTGAAGCACTTATATTTGCAAAAGTTAAGATGTAGAAATATCTTCCAACATTCGGTCAATTTGATGACACAACAAAATATATTCCCTCCCAAAAGAAGCACAATTCCACGTAGTGCTGGCACTCACAGTTCACCAAGTCCTGAATTTCTTATCTTCTTGTGTTTCCCACACAATGGATTCAAAATAAATTGAAACAATACTATATAGAGAACAAAGAACACCCACTGTTTATTTCTAGCTGCCTCAGATACTTGCTGTAACTTTCTCAGAAACAACAAGATAAACTGAAGTAATCATAATCTATTATTCTCTTTTTGTATATTCTACTGCATTTTTGAAAAATAAGAACAAACAATGCATGTTGTATTTCACAGCTTGCTCCTGAATATGAAGCCATTGTAATGTTAGAACTGTATTCCAGAGACTTCAATGCTGTTAAAACATATCACATATTTATGTGAGGATAAAATCTTTCCACCCATTCACCAGCATTACTGCCATGCACAAATTACAATACTTGAAAAGTATTTGAAAAATTACCTTGTTCAGGTTTTATCATTATACCTTCAAGCAATGACCTTGCTATTTTGCTCGGAGAATATTTATATGTGAGTACCCTCCTTTTTTATTGCTTTTTAGACAAGTGGGTTAACACTGCAGGGGCAGCACAGATATCCCAATCGACTAAAGGCACTGTTAAACATTGGTAAAAATTCACAAGATTTTTCAGAAACATATTTTCACTCTTTTTTTAATGCTTAAGCTTATGCGGTTTTGGACTCTAAGTAGCTCTTTTTTTTAACGGCAAAGTTAGAATTAAGTGTAAGATGATAATATATTTGAAGCTCTGTTGGTTGTCTTTGTTCCTCCTGGTGCAGGGTGAGCCAAGGTTCAATGAGTGTACTGTGTCACACAAAAATAGCACATGCTTTGTTTCTAAATGTTATTGTGTTAGATAATTGCTTGCAGATGCAAGCTTCATTATTGGGAGCTGGGACACCATTGCCAATCGTTGACCTTGCAGTGTGCAACATATTTAAAATTAATTTGTTTGCAAAATTAAAAATGCAAATCCTCATCTAAAGTGTTTTCTTCCTTCAGTGCTTGTTCGTCACTTCGATGTGTCTATCTTTCTCTCTTGACATACCAATTCCTGAAAGGGCTTTCATGACCATAGACTTCTTTATTGCTTGATGGTTATGTTTAGTACAGTACTACAGTAGTTGACTATTGCTTTCTGCAGATGGTTAACTAGGACTTTCTCCTGTTCTGACCCTTTCCATTGGTGTGTAGTGGAAAGATTTTCATGTTGACACTCAACCTGTTTGGCTATGTCTCGAAAACACTGACCTTGGCCATCATGTCCTGGAAAAGAATCAAAAGCGAAAAATAGAAATTGCAGGAAAAACTCAACAGGTCTGGCAACATCTGTGGAGAGAAATCAGAGTTAACTTTTCAGGGTCCAGTGATCGTTCTGAGGAAGGGTCACTTGACCCCAAATATTAATTCTGATTTCTCTGCGCATTTGCTGCCAGACCTCCTGAGCCTTTCCACCAATTTCTGTTTTGTTTCTGATTTCTGGCATCCAGCATCTTTTGGTTTTTTTGTTATGTCCTGGAACAGGACTTGAATCTGAACTTCTGGCTTAGGTGGAGGGATGGTACTCATTGCACTAGAAGACATCCTGGATCTACATTCACCCAAGAAATTTAAGACAAAGCAATAGTCAAAGGCACTTAAAGGAATTTATATGTTTAGTTTATTTTGGTCATGTTTTACTAATTTGTTAAAGTCAAGGAGGCTAATTTTAACTCTACCCTGCCTGCCAGAAATTGGGTGGGAAGATGGTTAAATGTGACTGTTACCTTCTCGGATTGTAATCCATCCTCATTATCTCCAAATTAAACTGTAGGCTAGTCAGGCACCCACAAAAAGCAGAACAGAGCATTGTAAATGTATGCAATGAGAGCTCTAATATGTCAATAGGACCTCAATGGCATTTTAATCATGATTGTGCTGTTAGATGGATCGAGGTCAGCAAGTGGGAAGGACAAAGAGAGTGCTCAATTAAACTATATCACTTTTGGGGCTAGGAAGAAAAGGAATAGTCTTCCCTGCCGTAGATTTGACTTTATCCCCATGAGGCAATTTCAAAATTCCCTCCATGCTTACCAACAGGTGACCAAAAGGATCCTGCCAGCAGTTATCTTGTCTTCCTCTTTCACCTCTTCCCTGTAGGAAGCACAAGTAGCATTGAATTGAGTTCGGGATAAATCCATCAGAAATCTCCCACTCTAGGTTACAAGCTCCTCTCCAGGCAAAGAGCTGGTAGGTTGAGAGCCCTACATTCAGCAAAACACATTACCAAGTTTGATGAACCCATAAAAACCACAAAAATGCTCTCAAAGGTTTGAAAAATTATTTGTGGCAATAATCCTGTCTTTTAGTAATAAAGTTGAAAATAGTAAGTGACACTCAGGAACACTTCAACTTTACAACTTTAATTATTACACCCTGGATAACATATAAATCAGGTTGGTGTTTGTGAGCATTTTGAAGATACAGAAACACATTTCAGAGACCACAGAATTTGTATCTTTAAATTGAACTCCAAACTGTGCACAGTTGTTCATTCTAAATGAGAAGATTGAATTTCTAAGTCGGCAACACTACTATATCATGAAAGATGAAACAATTTATATTAGAAGCATCTTAGCCGAGGGAGTTTTCATGTCAAGAGCTTAACTATGTATGGTTAAGCAAGATGATACAGGTTGTGTCCAATTATGTCTAATACAGTACACAAATTATTCCTAACAATAAGTCAAGATGATATATACAGCAGTGCATCCAATGGTTCATAGCTGAATTTCTGCTGAGGTTTCTTTGAGGGTTGTTTGCACAATTTAGTTTTGCATTCCTGATTGTCCAATTACCACTTCATTCTGAACTCTTTCTGAAGGGGCAGCATAAGTTTCTTCATCAATTTTACACCAAAGAAACCCTCATGTCCTTTAATTCTTTCTTCAGATGCTTGTGGAGCCTTCAGTTTGATAGTTTAACACATAACCAAGGCCTTTCACAAAACCATGCTGATTACCTTGAATTTTTCAAAGTTTACAGCTTTTATTTCAAATGGTCAGTTCTAATGTCTTCCTAATGATAGACATCAAGTTAAGTGGTCTTTAGTTTCTTGGATTCTGCCTCTCTCCCCTCTTGAATAGAGCAATTATATTTGCTACTTTCCAGTCTGATGGAACCTTTTCTGTATCTGGGAAATTTGGAAAATTACCACCTCCCTCTCAACTTTTTTTAACCCTAGGATGAGTTCCACCTAGATCCAAAGACTTGTCAGTGCAGCTCCATCAGTTTGCTTAGCACGACTTCTCTCATGATTGTAATTTCACTAAGTTCCTTTCTCATTTCCACTTGATTTCTTCCTGTTGTACAGCTAATATTGAAATGATTTTGAATCCTCAATAGTGAAGACCGAAGCAAACTCTTTGTTCATTTCGTTTGCCATCTCTATGTTATTTATTAAATTCCCATTCTCGTTGTCGAGAGGACCAACACTCACTTTAATTTATTAGTTTCCTTTTCAAATACCAGTAGAAACTCTTGCTATCCATTCTTACATTCATATTTAGCTTCCTCATATGCTCTGATTGATTCCTTCCGATTAACTTTTTAGTCATTCTCTGCCATGCGTTATAGTCTGTTCAATCATGTGACCTGCCACTTGACTTTGCACAGATATCTGCTTCTACCTTAAGTTAGGTGTTTTCCTTAACTTCTTTAGTTGATGGGTCCTCCCTTGAGAATTTTTTTTATTATAGGAAGTATTCTGAAATATCCCCCTAAAATTTCTTGACCACATAGTTGCCCGTATTTTGGTTTGAAATATTAGTCTTTAACTTAAATCTTCCTCTTTTCATACTGTGCATAAAATTCAATTACATTGTCCTACCAGATTACAAAATACCAAGTCCAATATAACCTGCTCCTGCATGGCTCCAAAATATGCTGCTCTAAGAAACTGTTTTGAAAGCAGAATATGAACTCCTCATCCAGCCTACTTCTGCCAAACAATTTCTCCAGCTTATGTATAGATTAAAGTCACCCATGATTAATACTGTTCATTGATCTCACATTCAGCATTTCTTCTTGATACTTTGTCCCATATTGTGGATAATGTTAGGGGATTGATCATGGCTGATATTCCAATTCAATAGCCTGTTCCTGTTTCTCTCCCATATCCTTTGATCCCTTGAGCTCCAAGTATTATATTCAACACCTTGAAATCATGTAAAGTTTTGGTCTGAACTGCTTTCTGTGCTAACGAATTCCATAGTCTTGCCACTCTGTGGGTGAAGAAAGCTCTCTTCATTTCACTCCTAAATAGTTAACCTGTATCCTTAAAATGTGACCCCTGGTTCTGCACTCCCCCATCTTTGGGGTATCCTTCCTGTGTCTATCCTGTTAGAATTTTACAGCTTTCTGTGAAATCCCCTATCATTCTTTCAAACTCCTGCAAGTATAATCCTAACTGATTCAAAATCTCAGTCAAATGTTGGTCCCACTATCCTTGGAATCAGTCTGGTTAACCTTTGCTGCACTTCCTTTATAGCAAGAACTTCCTTCCTCTGATAAGAAGACCAAAACTGTACACAACATCCCAGGTTTCACCAAGGCCTTGTATAACTGCAGCAAGCCATCCCTACTCCTGCACTCAAATCCTCTTGCTATGAAAGCCGATGTTGCATTTGCCTTTTTGACTGCCTGCTATACTCGCACAGTTACCTTCAGTGATTGATGTAAGAGGATACCCAGGTCTCATTGCACCTTTTCCTCTCTCAATTTATAGGCATTCAGATAATAACCGACCTTTCTATTTTTGCTACCACAGTAGATAACTTCACATTTATCCATATTATGCTGCATTTGCTATGCAGTTACCCACTCACTCCTTGTCCAAATCACACTGAAGCATCTCTTCATCCCCTCATAGCTCACTCTCCTGCCTAGATTTGTGTTATCTGGAAATTTGGAGAAATTGCATTGTGTTCCTTCATCTAAATCATTAATGTATTAATAGCTGAGGTCTTCACACTGATCCCTGCAGTACCCCAATAATCATTGCCTGCCATTCAGAAAAAAAGACGTTTCCTACTCTGTGTTTCCTGCCTGTTAATCAGTGTTCTACCCATCTGAATAAAGTACCCCAATCCTAAGTGCTTTAATTTTACACACCAATCTCTTAGATGGTGTGATGTGGGACTTTGTTAAAAGCTTTCTGAAAGACTGAGTAAACCATATTCACTGGCTCTCCTTCATCAACTCCATGAGTCACATCCTCAAAGAATTCCAGTGGATTAATCAAACACAATTTCATGTTCATAAGTCATTGCTGATTCGGTCTGACCCTGCCACTGTTTTCCAAATGCTCAGCTATTAAATCCTTAATAATGGTTCCTTGCATTTTCCCCGCTCCTGATATCAGGCTGACTGGTCTATATTTCTTGGTTTTCTCTCTGCCTTCTATCTTAAACAGAGGGGTTACATTAAAACTCTCTAACCTCTTCCATAGTCTGTAGAACTTTGGACGGTGACCACTAGTGCACCCACTGTGTTTCGGGCCACTTCCTTAAGTACTCAGGGATGTAGATTGTCTGGCCCTGGGGATTTAACTGCCTTCAACTTTGCCAACACCCTTTCCCTATTAATACTGATTGCCTTCAGTTCCTCCCTCTCACTAGACCCTGTCTTCCCCAATCACTCCAGTTTGTTATATGTGTCCTCCTTTGTAAACACAGATCCAAAGTATGTTTTTAATCAGCCAGCTATTTCTTTGCTCCCTGTTTCTGACTGTAAGTTACCAACATTTGTCTTCACAAATCTTTTTCTCTTTGACTGGGTCACAAACTACCAGAAACTCCAGGCTATGAAATGTGTGATTGACGACAGACAGGGAGGGCTCAATGTACCAGTGATAAAGATTGTCCAATCCCCTGTAAAGTGGAGATCTGGATGGGGGAAGAGACATCAATTAGCTCATACTCTTCAGCACGATGTCACTGAAATGCTGGTGAGTAACTGACACCTCTGCTCTTGTGTCCATTAGACATGACAGTTCGACCTTTCAACATTTCATGGCCAGTCGAGGACAAGTCTTCCTTGCTCTAGAGCGAGCCTCTTCCTGAAGGAACCTTACCCCCTACCTGTGGGAGAGCTAATTAGTTTAACATTTGGTGAGAAGGGAAGGCACTGAATGGGGTCTCTGTACTAGATGGCAGTGGGGGCTGTGAATGTTGAGGGCAGTCTCGAGCGAAGTGTCACATTCCCAACACCTATTTGGAGCATACCTTAGGCTAAATTAGCGACAAGGTTTACTGTGAAGGTAGGACAGCAATGGCTGGATATGCACTTACTATATAACAAACTCTTCTGCCTACCTTTTCAGCCTGTGCTTTACATACCAACAGTCATCTCCATGATGGTAGCCTCTCATCTGGCCTTAGGAATTCAATCTTTCCCCATTTACTGACTCAAGAACATTCAGGCTTGTCACTACTCAATGTCTTCAACGCCATATTTGAATGTTTCCATCCTTCGCTGTTTCCACCTGGCCGACCTTCAGTGATTGATTTAAAGGAGGGAATCCAGAAGGACAATGTGATTGAACAATTTTATCAGCTCTATTTGGTTAGCAAAAGTCAATAATCAATACTCCCCTGTCAGGCACATGACGAAGAGCTACAAAATAAGCCTCCCAACAATTCTAGAATATAGAACATTACAGCACAGTACAGGCCCTTTGGCCCTCGAGGTTGCATTGACCTGTAGAACCAAACTGAAGCCTATTTATCCTACACTGTTCCATTGTCATCCATACGTTATCCAATGACCATTGAAATGCCCTTAAACTTGGCGAGTCTACTGCTGTTGCAGGCAGTGTGTTCCAAGCCCCTACTACTCTCTGAGTAAAGAAACTACTTCTGACATCTGTCCTATGACTATCACCCCTTAATTTAAGTTATGTCCCTTGTGCTAGCCATCGCCATCTGAGGCAAAAAGGCTCACACTGTGCACCCTATCTTACTCTCTGATTATCTTATATGTTTCAATTAAGTCACCTCTCAACCTTCTTTCTAATCAAACAGCCTCAAGTCCCTCAGCCTTTCCTCGTAAGACCTTCCCTCCATACTAGGCAACATCCTAGTAAATCTCCTCTGCATCCTTTCCAAATCTTCCACATCCTTCCTATAATGGTGACCAGAACTGTATGCAAAACTCCAAGTGTGGCTGCACCAGAGCTTTGTACAGCTGTAGCATGACCTCGTGGCTCCGAAACTCAATCCCTCTTCCAATGAAAGCTAACACACCATATGCCTTCTTATCAACCTTATCAACCTGGATGGCAACTTTTAGGGATGTATGTACATGGACACCGAGATCTCTCTGCTTATCTACACTACCAAGAATCTTACTATTAACCCAGCACTCTTTATTCCTGTTAATCCACCCAAAGTGAACCTGCAACATCCTTCAGCACTATCCACAACTCCACCGGCCTTAGTTTCATCCGTACATTTACTAACCCATCCTTCTATGCCCTCATCTACATCAATTATTAAAATGACAAACAACAGTGACCCCGGAACAGATCCTTGCGGTACACCACGAGCAGTCTGAACCCCAGGATGAACATTTCCCATCAACTACTACTCTCTGTCTTCTTTCAGCTAGCTAACTTCTGATCAAAACCATCCTCAATCATCCTCAATCCCATGCCTCCATATTTTGTGCAATAGTCTCCCATGGGAAATCTTATCAAATGCTTTACTGAAACCTATATACACCACATCAACCACTTTATCCTCATCCACCTGCTTGGTCACCATCTCAAAAAACTTAATAAGGTTTGTGAGGCACAACCTACCCTTCACGAAGTCGTGTTGACTATCCCTAATCAACTTATTCCTTTCTAGATTATTATAAATCCTATCTCTTATAATCTTTTCCAAAACTTTACCCACAACTGAAGTAAAGCTCACTGGTCTATAATTACCAGGCTTGTCTCCACACCTTCTTGAGCAAGGGAACAACATTGCTATCCTCCAGCCTTCTGGCACTATTCCTGTAGACAATGACAACATAAAAATCAAAGCCAAAGGCTCTGCAATCTCCTCCCTGGCTTCCCAGAGAATCCTGGGATAAATCCCATCCAGCCCAGGGGACTTATCTATTTTCACACTTTCCAGAATTGCTAACACCACCCCTTTGTGAACCTCAATCCCGTCTTGTCTAGTAGCCTCTATCTTAGTAATCTCCTCGACAACATTGTTTTTTTCTAGTGTGAATAATGACGAAAAATATTCTTTAGCACTTCCCCTGTCTTCTTGGACTCCACACATAACTTCCACTACTATCCTTGATTGACCCTAATCTTTCTCTCATCATTCTTTTATTCCTGATATACCTATAGTAAGCTTTAAGGTATTCTTTATCCTAACTGCCAATGACTGCTCATGTCCCCTCCTGACTCTTCTTAGCTCTCTCTTTAGGTCTTTCCTGGCTAGCTTGTAACTCTTAAATGCCCTAACTAAACCATCAGGTGTCATCCTAACATTAACCTTCTTCTTCCTCTTTAGTAAACCTTGGCTCCCTCGCTCGACCACTTCCTCCCTCCCTGACATTCCTGATGAAGGGCTTTTGCCCGAAGCGTCGATTTTACTGCTCCTCGGATGCTGCCTGAACTGCTGTGCTCTTCCAGCACCACTAATCCAGAATCTGGTTTCCAGCGTCTGCAGTCATTGTTTTTACCACATACTTACCAAGGATCCGCAGTAACCATTACTTTAATAAATTCTGCATTTCAATTATGCCCATTGCCAGCAGTTTCCTTCCCCATCCTATGCATCCTAAATCTTGCGTAATCGTATCATAATTGCCCTTCCCCCAGTTATAACTCTTGCCCTGCAGTATCTACCCATTCGTTTCTATTGCTAAAGTAAACATAACCAAATTGTTGTCACCATCACCAAAGTGCTCATCTACCTCCAAATCTACCACCTGGTCAGGCTCATTATCCAGTACCAAATCCAATGTGGCCTCAGTCCTTGTTGACCTGTCTACATACTGTGTCAGGAAACCATCTGCGCAAATTGGATAAACATAGACCGATCTAAAGAACTCGAACTATAATATTTCCAGTCAATATTTGGAAAGTTGAAGTTCCGCATAACAACTACCCTGTTACTCTCGCTTCTATCCAGAATTATCTTTGCTATCTTTTCCTCCACATCTCTGGAACTATTTAAACACCTAAAGAAACCTCCCAACATGGTGACCTCTCCCTGCCTGTTTCTAACCTCAGCGCAAATTACTTCAGTAGATGAGTCCTCAAATATCCTTTCTGACATCATAATACTGTCTTTGACTAACAATGCCACACCTTCCCCTCTTTTTACCATATATTCTGTTCTTACTGAAACATCTAAATCCCAGAACCTGCAACAATCATTCCTGTCCCTGCTCTATCCATGTCTCCGAAATGGCCACAACATTGAAATCCCAGGTACCAACCCATGCTGCTAGTTCATGCACCTTATTCTGGATGCTCCTGGCGTTGAAGTAGACACACTTCAAATTACCTTCCTGCTTACCGGTGAACTCTTGCGACCTTGAAACCTCATTCTGACTTCACTACTCCCAACCTCCTGGATACTGGAACTACAATTTAGGTTCCCATCCCTCTGCTGAATTAGCTTAAAACCTCCCGAAGAGCATTAGGAATTTTCGCCCCTCCATCCGCCCCCCCCCCCCCAACGTTATTGGTACCCCTCTGGTTCAGGTGAAGACCATCCCATTGGTAGAGATCCCACCTATCCCAATTATCCAGGTGTCCAAAACCCTCTCTCCTGCACCATCCTTGTAGCCACGTGTTCAACTGCTCTCTATCCCTATTCCTTGCCTCACTAGCACATGGCACGGGCAACAAACCAGAGACAACAACTCTGTTTGTTCTAGCTCTAAGCTTCCATCCTAGCTCCCTGAATTTCTGCCTTAAATCCCTAACCCTTTTCCTACCCATGTCATTAGTGCCTATGTGGAGTATGACTTGGGGTGCTCCCCCTTGAGGATCCCGAAAACATGATCCGAGACATCACGGACCCTGGCACCTCGGAGGCACACACCAACTGCGAGTCTCTCTCGTTCCCACAGAATCTCCTATCTATCCCCCTAACTATGGAATCCCTAATGACTCATGCTCTGCTCCTCTCCCCCCTTCCCTTCTGTGCCTGGCACCTGCACCCCATGGCTTATCCCCGGTAAGTTGTCCCCCACAACAGTATCCAAAACATATACTGGTTATTGAGGGGAATGGCCACAGAGGATCCCTGCACTGTCTGCCTGTTCCCTTTTGGTTCCCTGAATGTAACCCATCTGCCTTTTTCTTGTACCTGAGGTTTGACTACCTCCCTGTAACTCCTCTCAATAACCCCCTCTGCCTCCCAAGTAATCCGAAGTTCATCCAGCTCCAGCTCCAGTTCCCTAATCCAGTTTTCGAGAAGCTGGAGTTGGGTGCACTTCCCACAGAGGAAGTCAGCAGAGATACTAATGAGGAACATTCAACTGCCCAAACCACCGTTCCCACTATTCTAAATTCCCAAAGAGACTGTAGAAAAATAAAGAATGAAAAAAACTAGTTACCTTACTAATCCAGCGCACAGAGCCCTTTTTTTTGGTTAGAGGAGGAGGATGGGTGGGAGGCACTCTGTATGTAGTGTTCCGGGTAACGCAACCACCCGAGTATATTACTTCACTTACTTATCAGTCTTCTGTCTGCTCCTGCTCAGCGTGCGCTCCGCTTATTCATGAGGTAAGTTTTTAAATCAGTGACTCACCTTCCCATCAACCCCTGGTCGACGCTCCCACTCTTCCTGTCTCTGAAACAAAAATGGAGGGCCCCGATGCTCAAGGTAAGTTTTTAAATCAGTGACTCACCTTCCTGTCAGTTCCTTGGTCGCTCTTCCTGCTGTTGAACACAAATTCTGCCCCATTACTTTGTTTTTACCTAACTTCAGAAAATTAATTTGAGTGAATACTATAGCAATATAGATTTTTTCCATTTTCTATAAAAAAAAATTCTGATGGACCACAATATCCCCTCAATTAATAATGCTCAAACTCATTTTTGTAGAGCTATTGGAGATGACAGAGAGAAGAATCTGTGCTCGTTTCAAGCCAAAAATACAGAATGAAGCCTTTCTTTAGCATCCCCTGCCAATTTTGTTCCTTCTTCCGTCTTCTGAAAAGGTAAACACTGTGCTTTCCCAGACCCTTTTTGTCCTCCACTGCACTCACTGGCGAATGAATCTTCAGTAAAGACTGTAGGTGGCTTGATGCTCTCCTCTGCCAATACTTACACATGAAGCATTTTAACCAACTTTGCTTGACAATGATCTAAAGCAGCAATCCAGGTAGATTTTTTTCACTGCCTAACCAAAATGAATTGAGGGCATCTCTAATGGCCACATCAGCTGAATCAGCTAAAACATCAAGAGCTGGGAATCAAAGTTTGGGCTTTCCTAGTTTGATGGCTCAGCTACTTATTGGATAAATTCACTGAGTTCGCACAGAAGTTAAGGGCAGTAATATAACTCACCATAGCAGTCATTCCCCAAAGCAGACAGTAGGACCAGCATTTGGATTGTGCATTTACATTTATATTACATTTTACAAACATGCTTAGCCTTTAAGATCATCTGCCATATCTCACTGGTGTTACAATTTCTGATACTTCTGACATACCAGCTCTCCTAATGAAGCAGGCGGTTAGCACAGCTAGACCTAAGCCTGTTAATAAACATTTTTTAAATTAAGTACTGGTACAGACAGCAACAAAGGTACCTCATATTCTAGCTCTTGGTTAAGACTTCACTGTGAAAAGATAAACATTTAATAATAAATATATAAGTTCTGACCTGGTTGCCTTTAGAAAAACAATATTATCCATGTACTATTACTATTAACTTATTATTCTTCTGTTGATCCTTTTTAACTTACATACACACAAATCTAGTCAACAGAAATCAGTAATCTAGTCATCCATACATTCTGAAAAGTATTATGATTTAATGTCTCAGGACTGGAAACACACTAAACACTGAAAACTGTATTCCATAGACAAAGCAAAGCATTAATGGTAATGATCAAAGCTCTGAGGTCCTGCCGCATTCACTCACAAATGAAGGTGGCCACTAATCAGGGGAGGAAGCTGAAGAATTGAATTGAATTGAATTAGTTTTATTGTCACATGAAGATAATGCAGGAGAAAGTGAGGACTGCAGATGCTGGAGATCAGAGCTTAAAAATGTGTTGCTGGAAAAGCGCAGCAGGTCAGGCAGCATCAAAGGAGCAGGGGAATCGACGTTTTGGGCATAAGCCCTTCTTCATGAAGATAATGCCCAATCCAGCACTTGAGTGCAAAAGACAGCAGAAGCAGCTATCTTCAGCTGGATATACCAAATAGAGAATCCTTTGCAGCCTCTTCCGGCTCCCTTCCATCATGGATGCTAATCTTCAGACAGTTCAATTTACTCCACTTGATATCAAGATATAGCTGATACCATTGGATACAGCAAAGGCTACATACCCTGACAACATCCCAGCTGCAGTACTGAAGACTTGTAATCCAAGAATAGCCATACCCCTAACCAACATGTCCCAGTAGCACTGGCATCTACCTGGCAATAACCCCGAGACTGAAATCTGACCTGCTGGCCAATCAGAGGATTGGAATAAGGTGGTTGGTGTTGGTGTGACCCACATCCAAAGCCTAGGATCATTGCTGATCCCAAAATTCAGAGGGAATGATTGGTGGAGGGGAGTCACAGGGGGTTGGAGTTGATGGGTCGGTTAGGGATTCATCAGCAAAAGTATGGAGGGTCAGCAGGAATCTCCTTCCCAATGCAGGATTCCCAGCAAGACACTGAGTGCTATTGAAGCTGAAACCCACAAACGATCCAGCCTGGGTTATCTAGACATTACAAGCCCTTCTCCTGTGGTTGACTCACTAACCAAAGCGGTGGGTATTAACTGCTTACTTGATGGTTCAATTGGCAGGAAGGCAGGAACATCAACTTCACCACCGGGGAGGGCACTAAGCGTAACCAATCTCCCACAATCAACTTCTTGAGTTTATCATTGACCAGAAACTTCACTGAGCCATCACATAAATGTTGTTGCTATAAGAACAGGTCAGAGGTTGGGAATTCTCAGGAAAATGATTCACCCCTGCTTCTAACACGTCTTTTCTATGATTTACAAGACACAAGTCAGGAGTGTGGTGGAGTATTTCCCATTTGCTCGGATGAATGCAGCTCCAATAACACTCAAGGAACTCAGCACTATCCAGAACAAAGGACCACTTGATCAAGGCATCCATTCACCATTTTAAACATGCATTGTCTCTATCGCTGACACAATGTAGCCACAGTGTGACCCATCTACAGGGCATTCTTGCTCAACTGGTCAAGCTTCTTCAATAGCACCTTCGAAACCACAATCTCTACCATGTAGAAGGACAAGGGCAGCAGATGCACTGGAAAACCACCACAAGCATGTTCCTCTCCAGGTCACACATCCTGATTCAGAAATACAGCACCATTGTTTGTTGTTGCTGGGTCAAAATTCTGGAACTCCCTAGCAGCATTATAGGTGTCCCTACTCAAGAATGACAATAGTGCAAAAATGCAACTCACCATCACCTTCTCAAAGGGCAATTGGATTGGACATTAAATTCTAGGACAGCGTTGTGATTGTTACTTTGTTAGCTTCCTCCCCTGTTTTGTTTTAGTTTTCATGAGAAATAATTTTTATTTTGATCTGACATTGATCCTTTCCTGTTCATCTAAAAGTCAGACTGGTCTCAAGAGGACTGGAACATGGAACTGACTTTATGAACCAATCAAAGGTTCTAGATTTCACTCAGGCTAAACCAATTCTGATTATGCTCAAGAATCTACCAGTGAGTCAACTCAAAATGGTGGTTTGTGAACGATGTGCATGTTGTTCAGTTTCTTCAGTCATTAATTCAATGGCTAGCTGAGGAGAAAATTCTTAATAATATTCTTTTTGTCTTTTTGAACAAGGACCATGTGAAAACTTGTCTAAACCCAAGTCCCACAGTGGGCTGACACTTCATGGTTCTTCTGAGACAAGTGTATTGTAATTCTTAACATGAACAGTAACATGGGACTACTAGAGTTCTAAAGGGTCAATTTATTCTGGTTGAACAGATCGAGGAGGATTGCAATCTGATTTTATGCCTAACTCCCACGTGGTCATTTGTTATACACTCCAAAGTTTTGCCATTGCGAGAGGACTGAAAACAGAGATCCCAGAAGAAATCGTTCCAGATACTTTGAAGGTACAAGAATATGGAATACAGTCATACTGTTTCTGAGAAGGTTCATTACCAACTGCAAGCAAGCTACGTGGAGATTATGGGATGGAAATGGAAAATGACTACTTTTTGGAGAACATAACCGATGGCACACAGAAGGCATATAGCTAAAACTATAAACCCTGAGGACTCACCTTTGTTGAGCTTCATTTCAAAATTTGGAGAGTTACCATCATGTGTTGCATCTCCAAAGACATTTTGCCCATTTCTAAGGGATCATTTGTGTTGCTAGGGAGTTACCAGGAAATAAGGCAAGACAAACCCCAATGATGTGGATTGGGGGCCCCAGCAGTCCTCTGAAACATGTGAAGCTGGGAGGACTATGCCAACTCCTCATAACTCCAGGTAAAGCTATCAAAACTTTGAAATGATTGTTTTTGTGGGAGCTGGTCGGTCATTAGACCAATTTAACAGAGGAGATTTATTTAGGCATCAGCCCATCAGTAACTTAAACAAGCATTCTAACTGTTATTTTAGTCAGCCACTAGAGGAATGCTTGAAAAACTGCACAAGACACAATGGGAACAGAATAATTTTAAATATCTTAGGGGGTGGGACTCTGCCCTGTTTTCTAACCAGTGGGGAGAGTTAACATATTTGGAGCAAAGGACAAAGCACAATACAACGCAGGCCCTCCAAGCATGGGCCGACACATTTGCTCTTCCATATTAAAACTGTCTTCACTTACAGGATCTGTATCCCTTTATTCCCTTCCTCCTCATATATTCATCCAGGTATTTCTTGAATGCTGATATTGTATTCTTCCATCACCTCCTCTTGCAGCACATTCCAGGCACTCACCACCCTTTGTGTGAAAAAGGTACCTCATACATCTCTTTCAAAAATCTCCCCTGCACCTTGAACTTGTGGCCCCTAGTAATTGACCCCTCCACCCTGGGAAAAGCCTCATACTTTCCACTCTATCTATGCCATTCACAATCTTATAAACCTTTTTCAGGTCACCCCTCAACCTCCTGCATTCAACTGAAAATAAACCCAGTGGTCTATCCAACCATACTTCATGGCTAAAATCTTGCAAACCAGGCAACACCCTGATAAACCTCTCCAAAGCATCCACATCCTTCTGGTAGTGTGGTGACCAGAACTGTATACAATATTCCAGGTGTGGCCTAACAAAAGTTCTATAAAGCTGCAGCATAACTTGTCTATCCTTATACTCAATACCCCTTCCAATGAAGGCAAGCATACCATAGGCCGTTTTTACTACCTTCTCTAACTGGACTGCCGCCTTCAGTGATCAGTGGACCTGCACACCCAGATCCCTCAGCATATCGATACTCCTAAGAGTTCTGCCATTCACTCTATAACTTCCACCTGTACTAGACCTTCCAAAATGCATCCTCTCGCATTTGTCCAGATTAAAGTCCATCTGCCATTTTTCTGCCAATGCCTCCAACTGATCTATATCCTGCTGTATCCTCTGACAATCCTCCTCACTATCCACAACTCCATCAATCTTTAAATTGTCCACAAACTTACTAATTAGACCAGCTTTATTTTCCTCCTAATCATTTAAATAGATCATGATCAGGAGAGATCCCAGCACTGATCCCTGTGGAACACCACTAGTCACAGTCCTCCATTCTGAAAGCATCCTTCCACTGCTAATCTCTGTCTTCTATGACTAAACCAGTTCTGCATCCATCTTGCAAGCTCACTGCGATACCATGTGACTTCACCTTTTGTACCAGGCTGCCATGAGGGACCTTGTCAAAAACTTTACTGAAGTCCACGTAGACAGCATCAACCCCCTTTCCCTCATCACTCATCATCGTCACATCCTCAAAAAGCTTGATCAAGTTATTAAGGCACGGCCTCGCCTGGATAAAACCATGCTGTTTCTTGTGAATCAGTCAGATTTGCTTCTATTTCCCAATGCTTCTAAATAGATCTTAAATGTTGATCTAAGATCATTGAGCTGGAGCATTAACTCTTAGGTCTTCCTAGGAGAGGCAGTCATAATCAGAGTCAGGCTTTACACAGTGTAACACCCCTCAGAGGACTCTGTTGTAGTACTGTAGCCTCAAGGAGATGAAAGGACACACCCTCTTATTGTACCAGCTGAAATATGGTAAGTTTAACGATACAGTTTGTACATTAGGAAATGGGCGGGTGGAGGTATGGATGAAACTGGGTAGGGAATACTCAGGTGCGGACAGTCGATAAGTGGATAGGATGGGTGAGGTAAGTGGATAGGATGGGTGAGGTGGCAGAAAGATAGAATAGCATGTAGGGTGGGTAGTAGGTGAGTTAGCAAATGGGCGAGGTGGAGGTTGGGCGAGATGGTAGGTATGTCTAGGATTTGAAGACAGTTGACTGGTTGGGGGCTGTCAAGGGGTTCAGGGAGCATACAGAGTAAAGTGGGAGTAATTGGAGAGTTCAAAATCTAGATAAGGGGTTAGTTGGAGTCATTGTGGGGGCTCTGGAGTTACCAAGTAATTTTTCAAATAAACATTTCCTGTATACTTATTATGTTAAGTACACTCGAGCTGTGAGAAAACTCTGTCTCTACATCTGAGTCAGAGAGTTTTGTGAGCAATGGCATTTCCCCATGGAAGCTGAAACTTCCCAGGCAATTCCCACATAGGTCAATACATTAGGACTTTCACAGGATGTCAGATCGGATAATTTGGGCCTGTTTCTCCCCACAGATATCACTAAATCTACTGATTAGATTCCCTACAGTGTGAAAACAGGTCATTTGGCCCAACAAGTCCACACTGACCGCCCAAAGAATAACCCACCCAGACCCATTTCCCTCTGACTAATCCACCTAACACTATGGCAATTTAGTACGGCCAATTCACATGACCTGCACATGTTCGGACTGTGGGAAGAAACTGGAACACCCGGAGGAAACCCACACAGACACAGGGAAAATGTACACAATCACCTAAGACAGAGTTTGAACCCAGGTCCCTGGCAGTGTGAGACAGCAGTGCTAACCACTGAGCCATCATGCCGACTATTTCTAGCATTCTGTTTAATCTTTAAATTCTCTTATTTTCACAAAACAAAATGTTTGCTTTACGTACCCTGTATTGGGTAGGAGATGTCAACTTTCTGGGATGGCCATTGTTGAGAAATTGTTGCTCTTTACAGGTATAAAAAATCTATTTGAAAGCAATTGGATAGCTCATGGTTCAATGCAGCCTTGTTGATAATGACATAATGATAGCAAAAACAAGAAATATATTTAAATGTGAATAGCATTCTGCTTGCACTTGACAAAACAAACATTGATTCTTTGATGGATTACACTTAACAGACATGCTTTTGAGTAGATTTATTGATTAAAAAAGATCAATAGTTTCCATAATGTTCTCGATAATTTCCTGAAGGGATGGTCAGGTAAAATCTGACATTGAATAAGCAAACTAATAATTGTTTGAGGTATTTCTCTGGAACCTAATCTCCAAATTTGGTATTTAAAACATTTTCTTATTGTATAACTACATGGTCTTTTCCTATATGTCACTGTTAATTTTAACCATTGTGAACTGGAAGTGATTTGTTTTGTTTTCTTTGAGTTTTATCAGCAGAAACACATGTGCTTCCGGGATAAAGAAGGTGTAGGATGAGGGAATACTGAATTGTTGGATAAGACCTTAAATTGAGGTCCTACATTGTAAGATGAATTCTCACCACTGTCCATCATGTTGTATGAGTTAGCGAATTCTTAGTCAACATAAGGTACATTTGGTGCCACCAAGTTTCTTTTAGGTTGGAATCTACAAGGACTTGCTTTGTCTTACATACAGAAATGCAAAATGTAAATTATACTCTTAAGTGGGTCAAATCATACCGCAAAGATGTTGGAGCAGCAGTTAATTGGAGTAGCCATTTGATAAAGCAAATCCACTCCCCAGTTTTACAAGAAGAGGGTCTTGAACAAGATGTAGTGAATTACGTGATAGAAAGCTACACTGGTATAATCAACATTGTTACTATGACTGAGGGGGAGACCTCGATTTTTGGTCTGTCTCCTTCTAGATCCTGAGCTGTCTCCTCACTCCTCCCCCAGTCAGAATTAAAAATCACACAACACCAGGTTATAGTCCAACAGGTTTAATTGGAAGCACACTAGCTTTCGGAGTGATGCTCCTTCATCAGTCAGAATGACATCATTATGTTGGATGGTGAAGAATTTGTGTCAGCATTCACCCTTTCAGAACCAAACACATTATACAACCCCCATGCAAAAGACACAGAATACTATATGAAGTACGGGCGAGTTTTGTAAGTGTCCTGATCAACATTTAACTCTCACCTAGCAACAATTAACAAATGAACTGATTAATTATTTCATGAGTATCTAAACGACCGTACCATGTTTACTTATTAAACAATTGCATATATACTTCCAAAGTATTTGCTTGGGTCTGAATAACCTTGTACATTGAAGATAGCATATATCAGCTTATATATCAGATCTGAGGAATTAACTTATTGCACCAAATATCAGGCACAGCTTGATGGAGGGCTCCGGCCTGAAACATCGATTCTCCTGCTCCTCGGGTGCTGCCTGACCTGTTTTGCTTTTTCAGCACCTCACTCTTGACATTGCCTGGTCAATTACAGTTTGCCAAACCAACAAACCTTTCTCAATATGCCCACTGGATATCTTGAGCATTCTGCAGTAGTGTGGTACGATCTTTCTCACACCAATCTCGCTGTTACCTTTCTAAGTGAAGTGAAAGGAAGTGACTCTCTCCATTGCACAGAAACAAAGGAAAAGATTCATCATGCCCAATCTCAAGATTTGAGACAAAAGCTACTATGAGTTTTACAAGGATCTGATAAGAGATCTTATGTTTGCTAGCTGGGAACAAGGGTCATGTGTTCAGGTACATAGTCGAGAGTGTGGTGTTGGAAACGTTCAGCAAGTCAGGCAGCATCTGAGGAGCAGGAAAATCGATATTTTAGACAAGAGTCCTTCATGTACATAGCCTTATGTATCCAGTTCCCACTATATTGCATTTCATAGCAAAGAAATGGCAGTTGGTGTTGTTCTAGAAGGCCCTTCTAGGGCCTAAAAGGGTTAACTGACATCATGACTGATCTCTGCCCACCAGTTTATATGGGACTGCTCCTGGGAGGAGCTAACCAGTCTTCAGCATGTGCTGTACCAGTTCTCCATCACAGGAGACAATCACCCATCTTACATGTAATGTGACTAGCTATTAAGCTTCATTAAGCATTTCTAAGACTTAGAGTCTATTGCTGCCTAAGTTGTCTTGTGGACATCATTTTCCACGTGATATCAGTAGCTCAATGAATACCAACAAGATAGATCAGTGGCAGTGAATCTATCCAAGCAAGTCCAGATGATTCCAGCAGAAACTAACATTTACAATTTACTAGTAGTGCTAGCATGTAACTTTACAATGTGTTCAGCTTTTGTCCAACATTCTCTTGTGAAAATGGCACAATACTGGATCATGACATACCCTGAGGGATGCCCAATTATTCAAACAAGCTGATTCCCCAAAAAAGGCACAGGTGCTCAACTCAATAAATCCTAGGTAAAAACAATGACGGCAGATGCTGGAAACCAGATTCTGGGTTAGTAGTGCTGGAAGAGCACAGCAGTTCATGCAACATCCGAGAAGCAGTAAAATCGACATTTTGGGCAAAAGCCCTTCATCAGGAATAAAGGCAGAGAGCCTGAAGTGTGGAGAGATAAGCTAGAGGAGGGTGGGGGTGGGGAGAGAGTAGCATAGAGTACAATAGGTGAGTGGGGGAGGGGATGAAGGTGATAGGTCAGGGAGGAGGGTGGAGTGGATGGGTGGAAAAGAAGATAAGCAGGTAGGACAAGTCATGGGGACAGTGCTGAGCTGGAAGTTTGGAACTAGGGTGAGGTGGGGGAAGGGGAAATGAGGAAGCTGTTGAAGTCCACATTGATGCCCTGAAGTGTTCTGAGGCGGAAGATGAGGCATTCTTCCTCCAGGCATCTGGTGGTGAGGGAGCGGCGGTGAAGGAGGCCCAGGACCTCCATGTCCTCGGCAGAGTGGGAGGGGGAGTTGAAATGTTGGGCCACGGGGCGGTGTGGTTGATTGGTGCGGGTGTCCCAGAGATGTTCCCTAAAGCACTCTGCTAGGAGGCGTCCAGTCTCCCTAATGTAGAGGAGACCGCATCAGGAGCAACGGATACAATAAATGATATTAGTGGATGTGCAGGTAAAACTTTGATGGATGTGGAAGGCTCCTTTAGGACCTTGGATGGAGGTGAGGGAGGAGGTGTGGGCGCAGGTTTTGCAATTCCTGCGGTGGCAGGAGAAGGTTCCAGGATGGGAGGGTGGGTTGTTGGGGAGCGTGGACCTGACCAGGTAGTCACGGAGGGAACGGTCTTTGCGGAAGGCGGAAAGGGGTGGGGAGGGAAATATATCCCTAGTGGTGGGGTCTGTTTGGTGGTGGTGGAAATGTCGGCGGATGATTTGGTTTATGCGAAGGTTGGTCGGGTGGAAGGTGAGCACCAGGGGCGTTCTGTCCTTGTTACGGTTGGAGGGGTGGGGTCTGAGGGCGGAGGTGCGGGATGTGGACGAGGTGCATTGGAGGGCATCTTTAACTACGTGGGAAGGGAAATTGCGGTCTCTAAAGAAGGAGGCCATCTGGTGTGTTCTGTAGTGGAACTGGTCCTCCTGGGAGCCAACACGGCGGAGGCGGAGGAATTGGGAATACGGGATGGCATTTTTGCAAGAGGTAGGGTGGGAAGAGGTGTAATCCAGGTAGCTGTGGGAGTCGGTGGGTTTATAAAAAATGTCAGTATCAAGTCGGGCGTCATTAATGGAGATGGAGAGGTCCAGGAAGGGGAGGGAGTGTCAGAGACGGTCCAGGTAAATTTAAGGTCAGGATGGAATGTGTTGGTGAAGTTGATGAATTGCTCAACCTCCTCGCGGGAGCACGAGGTCGTGCCAATGCAGTCATCGATGTAGCGGAGGAAGAGGTGGGGAGTGGTGCCGGTATAATTACGGAAGATCGACTGTTCTATGTAGCCAACAAAGAGACAGGCATCGCTGGGGTCCATATGTGTGCCCATGGCTACCCCTTTGATCTGGAGGAAGTGGGAGGATTCGAAGGAGAAATTGTTAAGGGTGAGGACCAGTTCGGCCAAACGAATGAGAGTGTTGGTGGAAGAGTACAGTTGGGGACGTCGGGAGAGGAAAAAAAACGGAGGGCTTGGAGGCCCTGTTCATGGCGGATGGAGGTGTAGAGGGATTGGATATCCATGGTGAAGATGAGGCGTTGGGGGCCGGGGAAACGGAAGTCTTGGAGGAGGTGGAGGGCGTGGGTGGTGTTTCGAACGTATGTGGGGAGTTCCTGGACTAGGGGGGGATAGGACAGTGTCGAGGTAGGTAGAAATGAGTTCAGTGGGGCAGGAGCATGCTGAGACAATGGGTCAGCCAAGGTGGTCAGGCTTGTGGATCTTAGGAAGGAGGTAGAACCGGGCAGTGCGGGGTTCCCGGATATGAGGTTGGAAGCTGTGGGTGGGAGATCTCCTGAGGTGGAGGTTCTGTATGTCCTTTCCCCAGTAAAACAGGGAGTTGACATACAGGCTGAATATAAAATGTTAATTGTCAGTTCTATGTGGGTGGCTAAAATATGAAAATAATAACATCAGCAAATTAGATCAATATTATTCAATAAATTAATTCCACAAAATATCTTTAACAACAATCAATATGTTTTACAAACTGCCAAATAACACTGTTTTTTGGCTCCAACACATAAATCATTGCATTTATTGTGAGTCACTTCGGCTGAGGCACTGTCTGGTGAGAAATTGCTGGGATGTGTTAGTTTTGGCATCAAAGTCTTGGCAGTTTCTACTTATCTTGATATTCTGTCACAACTCTAGACATTTTTATTCTATAAAGTGGCGACTCCAATTCGCTACTGCACTGAAATCTTTGCCATATGATTTGACCCACTAAAGAGCATAATTCACATTGCATTTCTGTACGTAACCACTCCAATGATTTTCAAGAGCCCATTCTGACACATGCCAATCAAGATCAGGCCAGTGGCTGGTCATGTCTCTTGGCAGATTTGGTCTTGGGTATCTTTATCAGGACAGATTGCTTATTCTTCTTCTATTTTGGCACCAGTTTGACACTAACACCAAATTTCCTTGCTTCAGCTCAAATATTGGTAAATTGGCAAATGTTACAACTTTTGGCTTGAAACCAACTTCATCCATTACGCAGGGGGACCAGTTTCTGTTTGTCATTTACCATGTATAGTCTGCTCAATGTTAAACTCCTACCCATCTGCTTGGTAAAAGGGACTACATTAGCTGCTTAACTCCATGTGCTGACTTACAAGGTGAGTAACCCATGCATTTCTGAGGTATAAAAAATTAGGCTGGCTCCTGATATGAATTCAGCATTTCTGATTCGAAAAAGGGGGATGGGGGGGGGTGGGGGAGCGGTTGATTAATGTGTTGAGTAATGCCTTAACATAAATTTTGGCAGCAAATGAAGTGTTGTGTTCCAGGTAAGGTTGAATTATATGCTGGCCATGATGTGGAGGTGCTAAGTGTTGGACTGGGGTGGACAAAGTTAAAAATCACACAACACTAGGTTATAGTCCAACAGGTTTATTTGGAAGTACAAGCTTTCAGAGCGCTGCTCCTTCGTTGGGTAACTGAATGAGCAGTGCTGTGAAAGCTAGTACTTCCGAATAAACCTGTTGGACTATAACCTGGTGCTGTGTGATTTTTGATTTATATGTTGTGATCCATGGTACATTAATACACTACGTGCCAGGAATGTTGTCAATCGTCCTAGTCTGTAATAAGATGGTAAGAACCATTGGAGGAGTTTGATCCCCACTGAGGTTTATGTTCAAAGTTGTACAGACCCACTGGCTGGGGATTTGGCAGTGAGGGTGGGGTGGGAGTGCAAAACCCCCCAGCTGGCTTTCTTTCACCCTCCCTTGACCTTATCAAAATTTTGTTTGAGGTTAATGAGGCCATTGCGTGGGTGGAGATTGGGGAGAAGGTATATTTGCATGTCATGCTGTTCAGGCCTCAAATGGGAAGGGACATGCATCCCTTGGAGCAGCTCCTTTCTTCAAAGAAAAACAACCCTTCCCCCTGCCCCAGTAGGATGCTTTTCTCCCTACTCCAGCCTCTCCTTGAAGACCCCCAACCCCTCCTCCACCCTCCTCCACCTTGTTCATTCAACTGGCCAGACCTCCCCACCACCAGACCCCTCTAATTATGTGCTCCCACAGTCTGAGACTTTGCTGTAGCCCCAGTCCTGGCCACTACTGCTGTTGCTGGCACTGTTGGGATCACAGAGCTTCCAGCAAATAGTTGGTAGTTCTCTGGGGCAGCACGGTCTCCCAGTGACGGGCCAAAGTCCTGTTAACACTTAAAGCATGACATTGTTGTGGGACTGCTGTGACTGACAGGAATGTGTTACCTGAAAAATTCCACCATCTGCCTCATTCCTCTCAGCTGATCTTATTGTTGTCCCACGTATCGCCAACTATTTTCAATGAAGTAGTTTACAGTCTTAAATTATGAATAATTCCTGTTTACCTTCTGTAATTAAAATGCATTTTATGAGTAGAATGTTTTAGAACTTTCCTCTCCTGCTGTGATAAACTTGTGCCATATCTCTGGAAGTGTTGGAGGTGTACATTGGCTATGCAATCCAGCAAGTTCAAGTGAAATATTATAGATTAAGCCTGGGTTCTTATATAGCCCCAACCTCAAATTTAGGCCAAAACATCAAGGGATTCACACCTCCATCTCCCTGCCACCCACAATCTAAAAGTGACACAATAATGTGACACTGAAACAAGCATGGATGGGATAATGTAGGATGACCAATTCCCTTCCCTGTCCTACCAACACAATGAAAATGCCTACAGTCATTATTGTGATGCATTCCACAAAGTTGTATGTAAGACTTGTATTTCCAAAATACAGTTTTAATCAGTGTTATGCCAAGTAAATCATCAAGATTGTTCGATGGAATATTACTATCCATTGAGTATTTTAACTGCCCCTTTAAATTCCTTAAATAGTTTGAAACTGAAGCTGGTTTGTAAAATGTGCAAATTGTTTACACATTCAAAAGCTCTCTGATTGCAGGATAATCAGTGTTAATGTACTCCAGCATTGTACAAATTGGTGCACTTCCATTTGTGGCAGGACTACTGGACAGATTTATGCCTTAATGAAACGGGTTACCGAGGGAGATGTTAAATCCCAATTAAAATGCGTTTAATCCTAACATAAATTATGCACACAAAATGAAATAAAATACCATCTTTCAAGTTTGAATGATTAGTTATTTGGACTGGATTTTTAAATGTGTCACAGCTGAGTGTGGTGACCTGGAGGCTGGGAATTGTGCCAGTTTCCCACCATCATCATAGCCCTGAGCTCAGGGGCAGATGAGCTGCAGTTAATTCAATGCAATTAATAGTAAATACAAGGCCTATTAAGGAGCTGTTACAGCGCTGAGTGGGGTTTTCTGCTGGCAATATGGATGATGCAGATTGTCCTGGATCATTTCCAAGCCAGTGTGGTGGGCTTGAGTTGGAGAATGAGGAAGGGAGAGCGATGGATCGGAGTTGAAACCCTCCAATTATCTTCCCATAAGACTCATAAGAACTGCTGCAGTTGGGGGAAATGATATCCATTCACTATATTAGCTACACTGCTGTGGCAATTTTAAATTTAAAAAAAGCCTGATGTCTTCCTCCGAGGTTGCTCCCATGTTGAGGTGCCCTCTTTGTCTCTCTTATAAATCTACAGCTTTCCCTTCACGTAGTGTTGATACAAAATTGGGGAACAGGTTGCCATCTTTAATGGGATGGCAAACCTACTCTGGAGCTGCCATTACTTGGTGTGGCCCTTTAAAAGACCGGGGGCCATGTCTGGAGTGCAGGGCTGTACAGTGCTGGGATCTGAAACGGACTGGGCAACTGACCAGCTAAACAAAGCAGAAGCAAAAATCCCAATCATTGATTTAAATCCTGAATATATTTGGATTCCAAGGAGAAATTTCTGTACAGCTTATTAATGTCCCAGATACCACTTCCTTTTCTCATATAGAGGTCTTCATTGAAAGCATGATGGTAAGGGCCTCACCTTCTTGATCGCCTTATTGCAACTAAAGGGGATTGCAAGAAACAATTTGTTGAGTACTGGAGTGCTTCCCCCTTCACAACTGAAAGGTCCAGGTTGTCGGACCATTTCTCCAGGGCACCAATAGTCTACTTCATGATGGCCTAGTCAGATGATGGCTTTAGTCGTAATTGGTCGAGGGTTTTTAAAATTCATTTGTTGGATGTGGGCCGTGCCAGTATTTATTTCCCATCCTTATTTGCCCTCGAGAAGGTGGCGATGACCTTTCTTCTTGTGCCACTGCAGGTTACATGCTGTGGGTTGACCCACAATGCCATTAGGAATGGAATTCCAGGATTTTGACTCAGTGACAGTGAAGGCGATATATTTCCAAGTCAGAATGATGAGTGGCTTGGAGGGGAACTGGAAAGTGGTGGTGTTCCCATGTTGTTAGATTGGAAGGTGCTGTCTGAGGATCTTTGGTGAATTTCTGCAGTGCGTTTTATAGATAGTACACCCTGCTGCTACTCAGTTTTGATGGTGGAGGGAGTGGATACTGGTGGATGTAATGCCAATCAAGCAGATTGCTCTGTCCTGAATGGTGTCAAGCTTCTTGAGTGCTGTTGAAGCTACACTCATCCAGGAAAATGGGGGGATATTCCATCCCACTCTTGACTTGTACATTGTAGATGGTGGCTTTGGGGAGTCAGGAGATGAGTTACCCATTACAGTATTGTAGCCACTGTGTTTATGTCACAAAGTCATAGAATCATGGAGGTGTACAGCATGGAAACAGATCCCTTGGTTCAACTTGTCCATGCCGACCAGATAACCCAACCCAATCTAGTCCACCTGCCAGTACCCGGCCCATATCCCTCCAAACCCTTCCTATGCATATGCCTTTTATCATATTCCATCCAGATGCCTTTTAAATGTTGCAAATGTACCAGCCTTCACCACTTCCTCTGGCAGCTCATTCCATTCACGTACCACCTTCTGAGTGAAAATGTTGCCCCTGAGGTCTCTTTTATAGCATTCCCATCTCACCCTAAACCTATGCCCTCTAGTTCAGGACTCCCCATCCCAGGGAAGAGACTTAGTCTATTTATCCTATCCATGCCCCTCATAATTTTATACACTCGAGAGCACTCTCCGATGCTCCAGGGAAAACAGCCCCAGCCTGTTCAGCCTCTCCCTATAGCTGAAATCCTCCAACTCTGGCAACATTCTTGTAAATCTTTTCTGAACCCTTTCAAGTTTCACAACATCATTCCAATAGGAAGGAGACCAGAATTGCACGCAATATTCCAACAGTGGCCTAACCAATGTCCTGTACAGCTGCAACATGACCTCCCAATTCCAGTACTCAGTACTCTGACCAATAAAGGAAAGCATACCAAACGCCTTCTCCATTATTCTATTCTCCTGCGACTCCACTTTGAAGGAGTTATGAACCTGCACTCCAAGGTCTCTTTGTTCAGTAACACTCCCTAGGACCTTACCATTAAGTGTATAAGTCCTGCTAAGAGTTGTTTTCCCAAAATGCAGCACCTCGCATTTATCTGAATTAAACTCCATCTGCCACTTCTCAACCCATTAGCCCACCTGATCCAGATCCTGTTGTAATCTGAGGTAACCCTCTTCGCTGTCCACTACACCTCCAACTTTGGTGTCATCTGCAAACTTACTAACTATATCTCTTATGCTCACATCCACATCATTTATATAAATGATGAAAAGTAGTGGACCCAGCACCTATCCTTGTGGCACTCCACTGGTCACTGGCCTCCAGTCTGAAAAGCAACCCTCCACCACCACCCTCTGTCTTCTACCTTTGAGCCAGTTCTGTATCCAAATGGCTAGTTCTCCATGAATTTCATGAGATCTAATTTTGCTCACCAGTGTCCCTTGGGGAACCTTGTCGAATGCCTTACTGAAGTCCATATGGATCACATCTACCGTTCTGTCCTCATCAATCCTCTTTGTTACTTCTTCAAAAAACCTCAATCAAGTTTGTGAGACATGATTTCCCACGCACAAAGCCATGTTGACTATCCCTAATCAGTCCTTTCCTTTCCAAATACATGTACATCCTGTCCCTCAGGATTCCCTCCAACAACTTGCACAACGCAGGCATCAGGCTCACTGGTCTATGGTTCCCTGGCTTGTCCCTACCACCCTTCTTAAACAGTGGCACCATGTTAGGCAACATCCAGTCTTCCAGCATCTCACCTGCCACTATCGTTGATACAAATATCTCAGGAAGAGGCCCAGCAATCGCTTTCCTAGCTTCCCACAGAGTTCTAGATTACACCTGATCAGGTCCTGGGGATGTATCCACTTTTATGCATTTCAAGACATCCAGCACTTCCTCCTCTGTAATCTGGACATTTTGCAGGATGTCACCATCTATTTCCCAACATTCTATATCTTCCATATCCTTTTCCACAGTAAATACTGATGCAAAATACTCGTTTAGTGTCTGCCCCACCTCCTGCGGCTCCACACAAAGGCGGCCATGCTGATCTTTGAGGGGCCCTATTCTCTCCCTAGATATCCTTTTGTCCTTAATGTATTTGTAAAAACCCTTTGGATTCTCCTTAACTGTATTTGCCAGAGCTATCTCATATCCCCTTTTTGCCCTCCTGATTTTTCTCTTAAGTGTAGTCCTACTGCTAGGATTCTGGGTAATCCAAGATGAAATATGGGAAAAATTTCTGGCTATAACAGGCTGCTGCTTTTTGAGGTATTTTAGGTGTTGGAGGTGATTTCCTCGAATTCTAGGAACAGCAATTACTGTTTTATATGCTGTTCCATGGTTTTGGAACTTTGGAGAAAAAAAAGTTAAACAGCAACACTTTTAGAAGGGAGAAGAACAGACAAAGGAAGCACATGGTGAGGTCAGTGCAGGAGAGAGAGAGAGCGAGAAAGAAAGAAACCCACATTGCTAACTGACAGAGTTAGCAGTTACTGCCTTTGCTTTTGAATTCATATATCGCTGAACGTCGGAGGGCATCTGGGAAAATTAAATAACAGTGAAATTCACAACTGATCTTGGAGGAACCTGTCTGGGAAAGGTCACAGCACAGAAACAGACAAGTGGATTTTAAGCATGGCCTTAAAGTAAGCCTGCAATTGTGAGTAAAGTGGGTTCTTTCTAGATTATATGTTTTATTGAGCTGTGTCTCTTAATTAAACTTAAAATATAAGCCATAAGCATTAACTTAACCTGGAGCAGTGGTTTGTAGAGGAATAAGGCAGTGCTATCTTCTGGGTCTGTAGATTGAAAGAAGCAAAAATGGCCTTTAGTAGAGTGATATGCTCTTCTTGTCGGATGTGGGAGTTTAGGGAGAGTTTCCATGTTACTGAGGATTATATCTGCAATAAATGCCGTTGATTGTGAATCCTATCAGATTGAATGGATCGGTTGGAGAGGAGTTAGAGGCAATGAGGAATTTACAAGAATAAGGGGTTTGGATGGATGACAGTTATAGGAAGGGGGAAAAGTCACAGATACAGTCACATAGATGGGTTAATTCCAGGTAGTGCAGGAGTCTTCTGTGGCTATCCCCATTTCAAACAAGTATGCCATTTTGGAAAATGTAGGGGCTGATGGATTCTCAGGAGAGCGTAACACGAACAACCAAGTTTCTGGTATTGAGACTGGCTCTAATGTAATGAGAGGCATGTTGGATTTCAAGTGATCGATTATGTTAGGGGACTCTCTAGTCCAAGGTACAGACAGATGTTTCTGTGGCCAGCAGTGAAAAATTAAAATGGTGTGTTGCTTTCCTGGTGCCAGGATCAAGGATGTCTCAGAGAGGGTGCAGAATATTCTCACGGGGGAGAGGGGCCAGCAAGAGGTCATTGTCCACATTGGAACCAATGACATAGGAAGAGAAAAGGTTGAGATTCTGAAGGGAGATTACAGAGAGTTAGGCAGGAATTTAAAAAAGAGGTCCTCGAGTGTAGTAATATCTGGATTACTCCCAGTGCTACAAGCTAGTGAGGGCAGGAATAGGAGAATAGAGCAGATGAATGCATGGCTGAGGAGCTGGTCTATGGGAGGAGGGTTCACACGTTTGGATCATTGGAAGCTGTTTTGGGGTAGAAGTGACCTGTATAAGAAGAACAGATTGCACTTAAATTGGAAGGGGACTAATGTACTGGCAGGGAGATTTGCTAGAGCTGCTCGGCAGGATTTAAACTAGTAAGGTGGAGGGTGGGACCAAGGGAGATAGTGAGGAAAGATTTCAATCTGAGACGGGTACAGTGGAGAACAAAGGTGACTCAAACAGTCAGGGCAGGCAGGGACAAAACAGAGAACAAGGTAGGACTGATAAATTAAGCTGCATTTTTTTCAATGCAAGGGGCCTAACAGGGAAGGCAGGTGAACTCAGGGCATGGTTAGGAACATGGGACTGGGATATCATAGCAATTACAGAAACATGGCTCAGGGATGGACAGGTCTGGCAGCTTAATGTTCCAGGATACATCTGCTACAGGAAGGACAGAAAGGGAGGCAAGAGAGGGGGGGTGGGGGCTGTTTTTGATAAGGGATAGTATTACGGCTGTACTGAGGGAGGATATTCCCGGAAATACATCCAGGGAAGTTATTTAGGTGGAACTGAGAAAAAAGAAAGGGAAGATCACCTTATTGGGATCGTATTATAGATCCCCTAATAGTCAGAGGAAAATTGAGAAACAAATAGGTAAGGAGATCTGAGTTATCTGTAAGAATAATAGAGCGGTTAGGGTAGGGGATTTTAACTTTCCATACATAGACTGGGACTGCCATCGTGTTAAGGGCTTATATGGAGGGGAATTTGTTAAGTGTGTGTATAAGAACATTTTCTGATTCAGTATGCGGATGTACCTACTAGAGAAGGTTCAAAACCTGACCTACTCTTGGGAAATAAGGTAGGGCAGGTGACTGAGGTGTCAGCGGGGGAGCGCTTTGGGGCCAGTGACCATAGTTCTATTAGTTTTAAAGTAGCAATGGAAAAGGATAGACCCATTCTAAAAGTTAAAGTTCTAAATTAGAGGAAGGTCAATTTTGACGGTATTAGGCAAGAACTTTAAAAAGCTGATTGATCACAGATGTTCGCAGTTAAAGGGACAGATGGAAAATGGTAAGCGTTCAGTATTGAGATAACGCAAATCCAGAGAAAGTATATTCCTGTTAGGGTGAAAGGAAAGGCTGGTAGGTATAGGGAATGCTGGATGACTAAAGAAATTGAGTGGTTAAGAAAAAGAAGGAAGCATATGTCAAGTATAGATAGGAATCCTTAGAAGAGTATAAAGGGAGTAGGAGTATGCATAAGAGAGAAATCAGGAGGGCAAAAAGGGGACATGAGATAGCTTTGGCAAATAGAGTTAAGGAAAATCCAAAGGGTTTTTACAAATACATTAAGGACAAAAGGGTAACTAGGGAGAGAATAGGGCCCCTCAAAAATCAGCAAGGCAGCCTTTGTGTGGAACCACAGAAAATGGGGCAGATACTAAACGAGTATTTTGCATCAGTATTTACTGTGGAAAAGGATATGGAAGATATAGAATGTTGGGAAATAGATGGTGACATCTTGCAAAATGTCCATATTACAGAGGAGGAAGTGCTGGATGTCTTGAAATGCATAAAAGTGGATAAATCCCCAGGACCTGATCAGATGTACCCGAGAACTCTGTGGGAAGCTAGAGAAGTGATTGCTGGGCCTCTTACTGAGATATTTGTATCATCAATAGTGTCAGATGAGGTGCCGGAAGACTGGAGGTTGCCTAACGTGGTGCCACTGTTTAAGAAGGGTGGTAGGGACAAGCCAGGGAACCATAGACCAGTGAGCCTGATGCCGGCGTTGAGCAAGTTGTTGGAGGGAATCCTGAGGGACAAGATATACAAGTATTTGGAAAGGCAAGGACTGATTCGGGACAGTCAACATGGCTTTGTGCATGGGAAATGATGTCTCACAAACTTGATTGAGTTTTTTGAAGATGTAACAAAGAGGATTAATGAGGGTAGAGCGGTAGACACGACCTATATGGACTTCAGTAAGGCATTCGACAAGGTTTCCCAAGGGACACTGGCGAGCAAGGTTAGATATCATGGAATTCAAGAAGAACTAGCCATTTGGATACAGAACTGGCTCAACGGTAGAAGACAGAGGGTGGTGGTATAGGGTTGTTTTTCAGACTGGAGGCCTATGACCAGTGGAGTGCCAAAAGGATCGGTGCTGGGTCCACTACTTTTCATCATTTATATCAATGATTTGATTGTGAGCATAAGAGGTATAGTTAGTAAGTTTGCAGATGACACCAAAATTGGAGGTTACATTGGTTAGGTCACTGTTGGAATATTGCGTGCAATTCTGGTCTCCTTCCTATCGGAAAGATGTTGTGAAACTTGAAAGTGTTCAGAAAAGATTTACAAGGATGTTGCCAGGATTGGAGGATTTGAACTTTAGGGATAGGCTGAACAGGCTGGGGCTGTTTTCCCTGGAGCGTCGGAGGCTGAGGGGTGACCTTATAGAGGTTAATAAAATCATGAGGGGCATGGATAGGATAAATAGATAAAGTCTTTTCCTTGGGGTGGGGGAGTCTAGAGCTAGAGGGCATAGATTTAGTGTGAGATGGGAAAGATATAAAAGAAACCTAAGGGGCAACTTTTTCACGCAAAGAGTGGTACGTGTACGGAATGAGCTGCCAGAGGAAGTGGTGGAGGCTAGTATGATTGCAACATTTAAAAGGCATCTGGATGAGTATATGAATAGGAAGGGTTTGCAGAGATATGGGACAGACACTGGCAAGTGGGACTAGATTGGGTTGGGATATCTGGTTGGCATGGACAGGTTGGACTGAAGGGTCTAGCGAAGTTTGCCGATGATACGAAGTCAGGTTGACAGGCAGGTAGTACTGAGGAAGTGGGGAGGCTGCAGAAGGATCCAGACAGTTTGGGAGAGTGGTCCAGGTAATGGCTGATGGAATTCAATGTGAGCAAATGCGAGGTCTTGCACTTTGGAAAAAGAATACAGGCATGGACTACTTTCTAAACGGTGAGAAAATTCATAAAGCCAAAGTACAAAGGGATCTGGGAGTGTTAGTCGAGGATTCTCTAAAGGTAAACATGCAGGTTGAGTCCGTGATTAAGAAAGCGAATGCAATGTTGTCATTTATCTCAAGAGGGTTGGAACATAAAAGCAGCGATGTGCTACTGAGACTTTATAAAGCTCTGGTTCGGCCCCATTTGGAGTACTGTGTCCAGTTTTGGTCCCCACACCTCAGGAGGGACGTACTGGCACTGGAGCGTGTCCAGTGGAGATTCACATGGATGATCCCTGGAATGGTAGGTCTAACATACGAGGAACGGCTGAGGATCCTGGGATTGTATTCATTGGAGTTTAGAAGATTAAGGGGAGATCTATTAGAAACTTACAAGATAATACATGGCTTGGAGAGGGTGGACGCTCGGAAATTGTTTCCATTAGGCGAGGAGACTAGGACCCGTGGACACAGCCTTAGAATTAGAGGGGGTAAATTCAGAACAGAAATGCGGAGACATTTCTTCAGCCAGAGAGTGGTGGGCCTGTGGAATTCATTGCCGCAGAGTGCAGTGGAGGCTGGGATGCTAAATGTCTTCAAGGCAGGGATTGATAAATTCTTGATGTCACAAAGAATTAAGGGCTACGGGGAGAATGCGGGTAAGTGGAGTTGAAATGCCCATCAGCCATGATTGAATGGCAGAGTGGAATTGATGGGCCGAATGGCCTTACTTCCACTCCTATGTCTTATGGACTTATGGTCTGTTTCCGTGCTGTACATCTCTATGACTCTATGATTCTACGGATTCACTCAGTCTGTCCTACCTATACCTGACATATGCTTCCTTCTTTTTCTTAACCAAACCCTCAATTTCTTTAGTCATTCAGCATTCCCTATACCTACCAGCCTTTTCTGTCACCCTAACAGGAACATACTGTTTCAGGACTCTCATCATCTCATTTCTGACAGCTTCCCATTTTTCAGCCATCCCCTTTCCCGTGAAAATCTGTGCCCAATCAGCTTTTGAATGTTCTGGCCTAATGCCATCAAAATTGGCCTTTTCCAATTTAGAACTTCAACTTTTAGATCTGGTCTATCCTTTTCCATCTCTTTTTAAAATCTAATAGAATTGTGGTTGCTGGCCCCAAAGTGCTCCCCCACTAACACCTCGGTCACTTGCCCTGCCTTATTTCCCAAGAGTAGGTCAAGTTTTGCACCTTCTCTCGTCAGTACATCCACTACTTTCTTGTACACACTTAACAAATTCCTCTCCATCTAAGTCTTTAACACTATGGCAATCCAAGTCTATGTGTGGAAAGTTAAAATCCCCTATCATAACCACCCTATTATTCTTACAGATAACTGAGGTCTCCTTACAAATTTGTTTCTCAATTTCCCTCTGACTATTAGGAGGTCTATAATACAATCCCAATAAAGTGATCATCCCTTTCTTACTCTTAGTTCCCTCCAAATAACTTCCCTGGATGTATTTCCGGGAATATCCTTCTCAGTACAGCTGTAATGCTATCCCTTATCAAAAACACCACTTCCTCTCTTCTCTTGCCTCCCTTTCTATCCTTCCTGGAGCATTTGTATCCTGGGACATTAAGCTGCAACTCCTACCCATCTCTGAGCCATATTTCTGTAATTGCCATGATATCCCAGTTTCACGTTCCTAACCATGTTCACAGTTGAGTTTCTGGTCAATGGTAACCCCTAGAATGTTGATAGTGGGGGATTCAGTGACGGTAATACCACTGAATGTCAGGGGCGGTGGTTAGATTGTCTCTTATTGGTGATGGTCATAGCTTGGCATTTGTGTGGCGTGAATGTTGTTTGCCACTTGTCAAATCAAACCTCGATATTATTGGGGTGGGTATAAGGGCTGCCGAGGGGAATCATTGGTTATGTGAAGAGCAGGTAGCTCTTGTTGCTGAACAGAGGGGTACTAGTTCAGTGTCGTGACTGGATAGTTGACTAGCACAGGATAAATACCTCATGATTGATACCAGGATAATCGGAATTCATCAATATGATGGTCTGTACAGGATAGCACACCAATCACTCATTTCAGGAGAGGAACACTTTGTGATTGCAGGATTTCTTTCTGTGCAAACAGATGCATGAAAGTGATGGCTCCCTGCTTCACTGGGAAATCTGCTGTCCTGGTGAAACCACATAGCTACTCCTCTGGCTTTGTTTCCCTCAGAGAGAGAAGAATACAATTTCCTCTCCTCGTGTACAGGAAGGCTTAGATGCAAGACAGACAGTGAAGCGCTGGTGATCTCACCTGAAAGTAGAATGATGACCCTTTAAACAGTGTAGGAATCGTTTGGAAAACTCTCCTGTAACTGAACACACCTGCAATTGTGTTTGATTAAAATAAGGTTTTGTCAGGATCTGCAAATTGTAAACTGGCAGGTTGGATGCCAGGTAAGCTAAAGTTGCTGAGTGACATCATGATCTACTCACTTCATATGTTTCTATTGTGCCTGCTGAATTGTCCTACCAGCATGATGGAGCCATCAGTATTGCACCCCTTTCATTTTTAGGTCAACTGCTCCTCGAAACTAGCAGCACTAACAAGCACATTTTTGGCTCTTAATATTTTATCTATGCAGCTGATAAATTGAACAACAAAAAGTAATGTTTTGAATTGCACACTAATAGTGCCGAGTGCTGTTAGACAAAAGATAGATTCAGTCAGTCTTCACCCCAAGGTCTTTCTGATCATACCATTTTAAGCATGTATGTTGGTTCAGTATTCTTGCATGTGTTAATTCTCCAAAACAGTTCTTCAAATGACACCAACATCACTTATATTTTCACTGTCTGCAAAAATATGCCAAAAGAAAACATAATCCTGCATCATGCATATTTCAAAAACTTTCCTGTCAGTTTGTTGGGATCTATAGACTCACACCTTTGCCTATAGATGTTTATATCCAGTTGATTAATATATTACAGCATTATTAGTGTGTTTTGGATAGATTAATGAAACCTTGATCTCATTTTGCCAAAATATTATTGAGTGATTGATCTTGGAGCTCAGATGATACAGTGATGACATTGAAACCAGACTACCTAACTCATGACCACAATCATCAGAAGTTACAACATACTTCTAATGTTTTTATTGAACAAATCACAGGCAGATAGTAATCAAATAAGCAATCAAATATTCTCCTTATCCTCATATTTTAGCATATTTAAATCAATAGCTTCAACTGACATCTTGTACTCAGAGCGTCCTACTTAGAGATGATTTCCAATCTTATGCTTATTCTTGAATAATGAAAGCAATTCAGAGCATTTGATTGGAATTGAATTCACTACTTCACAGTCCAAAACACTCTGTTCACAACCTTAGTTATAAGGGTTTCTGGTTCCTAAGAGGTCAAAGTAAACTCACCTTTAGATTCAAAGTGCAGGGGTTTCATCAAGTGTGTTTCTTGCTGCTCTCCATGTAATTGGTTGACTAATACATTATTATTTGACACCTGACTGCAATACAACAATAACTTTGGCATTCTGGATGTCAATTTAGGATTAGTTCTTGACACTATATGAATAATATAATGATATAACACCCTTCTTTCTTTACAAAAATATTATGCCTCTACATTAAACAAAGCTATTGTAATCATTTTCTTTTTTACATTATGTTATGATCCCAGCTGATACCACTACTGGACAAGAGGGATCCTAGACTGAAATCTGGCTTGATGAATTTATTTTCTATTTAGTGAGGTGCTCCCCCACTGAAACACAAGTACATAATATTGCAGATTTGGTTTCAACGACAGTATTTGATTTGATTTGATTTATTATTGTCACATGTATCAAGGTACAGTGAAACATATTGTTTTGCATGCTATCCAGACAATTCATACCTTAGATAAGTACATCAGAGTAAAAGGGCAGAATGCAGAACATTGTGTTACAGCTACAGAGAAGGTGCAGAGAAAGACCAACTAATGTATGAGAGGTCTGTTCATGCATCTGATGTGGAGGAGCCAGTGTTGGACTGGGGTGGACAAAGTTAAAAAATCACACAACACCAGGTTATAGTCTAACTGGGTTTATTGGAAGCACTAGCTTTTGGGGCACCGCTCCTTCATCAGGGAGTAGCACTCCAAAAGCTAATGCTTCCAAATAAACCTGTTGGACTATAACCTGGTGTTGTGTGATTTTTAACTTGATACATCTGTTAACTGTGGGGAAGAAGCTGTTCTTAAATCTGTTGTTATACATTTTCAAACTTTTAATACTTCTGTCCGATGGAAGAGAGTGGAGGAGAGTAAACCAGGTAGGAGAGGTCTATGATAATGTTGGCTGCTTCCCCAAGGCAGCGGGAAGTGTAGATGGAAGAAAGGCTGGTTTTTGTGATGGACTGGGCTATGTTCACAACTTTCTGTAGATTCTTGTGGTCTTGGGCAGACTAGCTGCCAGATCAAGCTGTGATATATCTGAAGAGGATGCTTTCTGTGGTGCATTTATAAAAATTGTGAAGCATTATTGCGGACATGCCAAATTTCCTTAGCTTTCAGTGGAAGTAGAGGCTTTTGTGTATGCTCTTGACTGCAGCATCGATGTGGATAAACGAGGACAGGTTGTTGGTGATATTTACTTTGAGAAACTTTAAGTTCTTGACCATCTCCACCTCACCGCCATGATAGAGACAGGGGCATGTCCTCCACTCTGCTTCCTGAAGCCAATGGACAGCTCCTTCATTTTGCTGACATTGAGGGATAGACTATTGTCTTTAAACGATGCTGTTAAGCTCACTACCTCTTTCCTTTACATCTGTCTCATTGCTGTTTGAGATCTGACCCATTATGGTAGTGTCATCAGCAAATTTACAACTGGAGCTAGAGTTGAATGTAGTTTCACATTAATGAGCATGTACGGAGTATAGTAACTGGGCACCGGTGTTGAGGTTTATTATGGAAGAGATGTTATCACCTGCCCTTATTGATTGCAGTCTGCAGGGTTGGGAAAGCAAGGATCCAGTTGTGAGGGGGGAGCAGATTCCTAGGTCTCAGCGTTTTGAGATGAATTTTGGAGGAATAATGCTGTTGAAGGTGGAGCAAAAGCAAAAGCCAATAAATAAGGGTCTGACGTAAGGGTCCATGTTATCGAGATGCTCCAGGGATGAGTGTAGGGCCAGGGAGATAGCAACTGCCATGGACCTATTGTGACGGTAGGTGAATTGTAGTGGTTCAAGGCAATCTGGGAAGCTGGAATTGATGTGTGCCATTACTAACCTCTCAAAGCACTTCATTATATTGGATGTCAGAGCCACCAGGCGGTAGTCATTAAGGCTTGCTGCCTGATTTTGTTTTGGCACAGGAATTGTAGTGGTCCTCTTGAAGCAAATGTGAACCCCATATCATAGGCAGAAAAGGTTAAACATTCTAATTCAGTATGTGGATGTACCTACTAGAGAAGGTGCAAAACTTGACCTACTCTTGGGAAATAAGGCAGGAAAGGTGACTGAGGTGTCAGTGGGGGAGCACTTTGGGGCCAGCGACCATAATTCTATTTGTTTTAAAATAGTGATGGAAAAGGATAGACCAGATCTAAAAGTTGAAGTTCTAAATTGGAGAAAGGTCAATTTTGACGGTATTAGGCAAGAACTTTCGATAGCTGATTGAAGGCAAATGTTCACAGGTAAAGGGACAGCTGGAAAATGGGAAGCCTTCAGAAATGAGATAACAAGAATCCAGAGAAAGTATATTCCTGTTAGTGTGAAAGGGAAGGCTGGTAGGTATACGGAATGCTGGATGACTAAAGAAATTGAGGGTTTGGTTAAGAAAAGCAAGGAAGCATATGTCAGGTATAGACAGGATAGATCGAGTGAATCCTTATAAGAGTATAAAGAAAGTAGGAGTATACATAAGAGGGAAATCAGGAGGGCAAAACGGGGACATGAGATAGCTTTGGCAAATAGAATTAAGGAGAATCCAAAGGGTTTTTACAAATATATTAAGAACAAAAGGGTAACTAGGGAGAGAATAGGGCCCCTCAAAGGTCAGCAAGGCAGCCTTTGTGTGGAGCCACAGAAAATGGGGGAGATACTAAATGAATATTTTGCATCAGTATTTACTGTGGAAAAGGATATGGAAGATATAGACTGTAGGGAAATAGATGGTGACATCTTGCAAAATGTCCATATTACAGAGGAGGAAGTGCTGGATGTCTTGAAATGGATAAAGGTGGATAAATCCCCAGGACCTGATCAGGTGTACCCGAGAACTCTGTGGGAAGCTAGAGAAGTGATTGCTGGGCCTCTTGCTGAGATATTTGTATCATCGATAGTCACAGGTGAGGTGCCGGCAGACTGGAGGTTGGCAAACGAGGTGCCACTGTTTAAGAAGGGTGGTAAGGACAAGCCAGGGAACTATAGGCCGGTTAGCCTGACCTCGGGCAAGTTGTTGGAGGGAATCCTGAGGGACAGGATGTACATGTATTTGGAAAGGCAAGGATTGATTCGGGATAGTCAACATGGCTTTGTGCGTGGGAAATCATGTCTCACAAACTTGATTGAGTTTTTTGAAGAAGTAACAAAGAAGATTGGTGAGGGCAGAGCAGCAGATGTGATCTATATGGACTTCAGTAAGACGTTCTAGGAGAAAGTGAGAACTGCAGATGCTGGAGACCTGAGTTGAAAAATGTGGTGCTGGAATAACACAGCAGGCCAGGCAGCATCCGAGGAGCAGGAGAATCGATGTTTCGGGCATAAGCCCTTCTTCAGGAATGACAGGTCATTCCTGAAGAAGGGCTAATGCCTGAAACGTCGATTCTCCTGCTCCTCGGACGCTGCCTGGCCTGCTGTGTTTTTCCAGCACCACATTTTTCAACTTCAGTAAGGCGTTCGACAAGGTTCCCCATGGGAGACTGATTAGCAAGGTTAGATCTCATGGAATACAGGGAGAACTAGCCATTTTGATACAGAACTGGCTCAAAGGTAGAAGACAGAGGGTGGTGGTGGATGGTTGTTTTTCAGACTGGAGGCCTGTGACCAGTGGAGTGCCACAAGGATCAGTGCTGGGCCCTCTACTTTCTGTCATTTACATAAATGATTTGGATGCGATCATAAGAGGTACAGTTAGTAAGTTTGCAGATGACACCAAAATTGGAGGTGTAGTGGACAGCGAAGAGGGTTACCTCAGATTACAACAGGATCTGGACCAGATGGGCCAATGGGCTGAGAAGTGGCAGATGGAGTTCAATTCAGATAAATGTGAGGTGCTGCATTTTTGGAAAGCAAATCTTAGCAGGACTTATACACTTAATGGTAAGGTCCTAGGGAGTGTTGCTGAACAAAGAGACCTTGAAGTACACGTTCATAGCTCCTTGAAAGTGGAGTCGCATGTAGATAGGATAGTGAAGAAGGCGTTTGGTATGTTTTCCTTTATTGGTTAGAGTATTGAGTACATGAGTTGGGAGGTCATGTTGCAGCTGTACAGGACATTGGTTAGGTCACTGTTGGAATATTGCGTGCAATTCTGGTCTCCTTCCTTTCGGAAAGATGTTGTGAAACTTGAAAGGGTTCAGAAACGATTTACAAGGATGTTGCCAGGATTGGAGGATCTGAGCTACAGGGAGAGGGGAAAGATATAAAAGAGACCTAAGGGGCAACTTTTTCATGCAGAGGGTGGTACGTGTATGGAATGAGCTGCCAGAGGATGTGGTGGAGGCTGGTACAATTGCAACATTTAAGAGGCATTTGGATGGTTATATGAATAGGAAGGGTTTGGAGGGATATGGGCCAGACACTGGCAAGTGGGACTAGATTGGGTTGGGATATCTGATCAGCATGGACGGGTTGGACTGAAGGGTCTGTTTCCATGCTGTACATCTCTATGATTCTATGTCTGCTAATACCCCCGCCAGTTGGTCCACACAGGATCTAACAGTCTGAGGACTCCATGTGGGTCAGTTGTTTTCCATGGGTTGACCTTCAGGAAAGCTGATCTGATGTCTGCAGTGGTGACTGTGCATATAGGTGCACCTGAGGCTGCTGGGGAAGGTGACACCATTTCATTGACCTTCAGTTCAAAACAAGCATAGAATGTATTAAGCTCATCAGGGAGGGATGCAATGTTGTCAGCGATTCTATTTGACTTTGCTTTGTAGTTGGTTATATCGCGTAAGCCTTGCTACAGTTGACGTGTTTGTATGATAAGTGCAGGGGTTTATTGCACAAAATAAATTAAGGTAAAATTGAATAAACCAACCTGTTTACATTTAATACACATTCAAAGCTTTCAAAAAGCAAGGTAAAAAATGCAATCTCACAGCATCCCTTCACAATATTCACACCAGAGAAAATCTCTTCTTCTTCCACCTTGATGGGCTTAATTTAACTGTGACTTCAGCTGGACAGTCTGGACAATCTGATGGCCTTCTTCTGAAGCCTTCGTACACCTGAGCTTAACATTTCTCAAGTTCTAATAACACTTTCAGGGTTTTGCCCAACACTTTTAGTCTGCAACTATTACTAAGCTCTTTACTCTGAGTTTTTTTTAACAAACCTAAACTATCTTCTCCCTTTCTCAGGAGCAACTGCTTTACGAAACCAACATCAGGTAAGAACCCTGCATGAAAGCCCAAATTGAAACTAAAACAGAAAGGTTTCACTCCAAGGTATGGATGTTTCCCACTAAATGTAAAAAAAAGCCCAAAATCTTAAAGCAGAAAGCCTTTAGTATGACATTGTGTACATTGTTCACTCATAATCTCTTTCAATGTAAACTAATATTCATTAGCTCTTGGAGGCTATCTCTTTCAAACTGTTTTAAAAGAAATCACCATGGCTGCAGAAGTAATTAGTCATGAAACCCCTTCGGACACTCAGAAAACCCTATATGCCACTAGTTCAAAATTCAAAAATCCAAACTCAAAATGAAATGATATTAAATATATATAAAACTCATACAACTCATAACATAACAATATCTAACTAAAGATTAACAATCAACACATAATTAAACTAAGCACGTTTTCATTATATCTTCTTTCTTTCTAAAAGTATTATTTACTGTATTTCTGAGAGGTAGGGAATACATCTATCTTGTAAATTTGGCATTTGTCACTTTCTGTGGTGAGTTGTCATGGTACACTGGTAATGTTGCATTTGTTTCTCCTAGCATTGAAGGAGAAGTGCTTGGTATTGCTGATGTGTTATTTTCACTCACTTGTAATGTTGATGTTATACTGATAATGCTGTGATATTGTCTCACTGTTTATTTATGCTGCTGGTATTGGTGATATTTATTGATTTTCCAGTCTAGGTGTATGTTGAATATGAACTCTGCTGCTTCTTATTTGCTTAACAATGTCAGTCTCAATTGTTGTGTAAAGAGTTCAGGATCATGGAACAACCTTGTGAAGATGTCACACAGCTGTATATCACTGAGCATAAATAGCAAAATAGTTTGAACAGACACCACTACACCAGACTAAGTTGCACTAGATAAGAACGTTCTGACATGAATGAGTTTCAACAGCATGTGGACATCAACCTATGAAGAAGATAAATCAGTTCTTATCTAATATAACAAAAAATCAGTGGCTAGTATATCTATGATTACCATATATGGGAGCATATAGTATTAATGTCCAATAAATACTGTTACTATAAAGTCTAAGCATGAAGGCAATTTGTCTTCTCAATAAACAGTCTGCCTTATACCCACATTCATAGTGTGACCTGAAAGCACACAATAAAAGATCACATTGATGACATGGAGTCTCAGCTTCAACAACATCTTCCACTGGATTTTCATGACTGGATCTGGACATGTACTGATTGGCCATTCAGCAACTGAAGCAGGGATTGGCTATGCTTGTTGATATGCTGACATCCTTCTACCTGAGAGTTATTCTATTCCTCCTACTCACTTGGAGAAAGAATCCTGTCTGCAGTTGATTTATACTTTATCCCATTCAACATTTCTGCACACAATTTCATTTCAGTCTTGAGAAGTGTAGATGTGCGTAAAAGGAAGGCAAACTTCCTTTGTCTTCTAGCATTTGTAAGGACTTTCTTGACCATTTGGATTCAACTTCTATAAACCCAAATTCTCTTGGGTAATGTAGTAATGAGGCAGATTCATAGAGTAATAGAGTCGTACACATTGAAACGGACACTTCGGTCCAACAAGTCATACCAACCATAATCCCAAACTAAGCTAGTCCCACTTGCTTGCGCTTGGCCAATATCCCACCAAACCTTTTCTATTCATGAACTTATTCAAATGTCATTGCAACTGTACCGCATCCACCACTTCATCTGGAAATTCATACCATGCATGAACCATTCTCTGTATAAAAGTGTTGCCCCTCATGCCCTTTTTAAATCTTGTTCCTCTGACCTTAAAAAATGCCCCCTAGTCTTGAACTCCCCCACCCTAGCAAAAAGCTCCTGCAATTCCATTTAACTATATCCCTCATGATTTTAAAGAACTCTATAAGGTCACCTCTCGACCTCCTGCACTCAAGTGAATAAAGTCCCAGTCTCTCTTTAACTCAAACCTTCCATTCCCAGCAACAATTTGGTAGATCACTTCTGAACCCTCTCCAGCTTTCCTATAACAAAGCAACCAGAACTGCACATAATACTCCAGAAGAAGCCTTACCAATGTCGAGTAGAACCTCAACATAACGTCCCAACTCCTACACTCAAAGATCTGAGGGATGAAGGCAAGTATGTAAACTGCCTTCTTAACCACCCTGTCTATCTGTTATACAAACTTTAAAGAATTATGTACCTGAACCCCGAGATTTTTCTGTTCTACAACACTACCCAAGACTCTATTTTTAATTGTATGAGTCCGTCCCTTGTTAGTTTTACCAAAATACAATACCTTACATTTATCCTAATTAAATTCCATCTGCCACTCCTCAGCCCATTGACTCAATTGAGTGAGATCTCTCTGTAATCATAGATAACCTTCTTCACTGTCCACTATACCACCAACTTTGATGCCATCTACAAGCTTTTTAACCATTCATCTACATTCTCATCTAATTAATTTATATATATGACAAACAAAAGCATGCCCAGCACTGATCCCTGTGGAACACTGATGGTAACAGATCACCAGTCCGAAAAACCACCCTGCACACCATTCTCTGTCTCCTGCCTTTAATCCAATTTTATATCCAATTGGCAAGCTCACCCTGAATTCCATTTGATCTAACTTTACTAATTAGTCTACCGTGTGGATTCTTGTCAAAACCTTTACTGAAGTCCAGATTCCAGATTAACAATGTCTACCGCTCTTCCCTCATCAATCGTTTTGGTTACTTCCTCAAAAAACCTTCATCATGTTTGTGAGACATGATTTCCCTTGCACAAAATCATGCTGATTATCCCTAATTATTCCTTGCCTCTCCAAATGTATATCAATCCTAACTTTCAGAATCACCTCCAACAACTTACCTACCACCAAAGTCAGACTTACAGGTTTATAATTCTCAGGCTTCTCCTTACATTCCTTTTAAACAATGGCACAATATTAGCCACTCTCCAGTCATCCGCACCTCACCCATAGGATGATACAAATATTTGTGAAAGGGGCTCCACAACTTTTTCCCTAACTTCCCACAGTCTCCTGAGATATACTAGGTTCCACAGATTTATCCACCCTTATATTTTCTAGGATTTCCAGCTCTTTGCTTTCTGTAATGTGAACTGTTTTCAAAACATCAATATTTATTTTCCTGCATTTTCTAGCTTTCATTTCATTACCCCCTGTAAAACATACAAAAAGTGTTCATTTAATATATCTCCCATCTCATGAGGTTCAATAGAAAGATGCCCGGTTTGATCTTTAAGGGACCCTATTCTCTTTCTAGTTGCTCTCTTACTCTTAATGCATTTGTAGAATCTCTTTGGATTATCGTTAAACTTATCTCCCAAGGCTATCTCATATCCCCTCTTTGTCTTCTTGACTTCACTCTTATGAATGTCCCTGCACTCTTTATACTGTTCAAGAGATTGATTTGAACCTAGATAATGATGTTGAACCCAAATCTGTACATTTTCCTGGAGATGAATTAGATTCCATTATTTCATACTACTTTTTCAGGAATCCCTTTGCTTAATGAATGAAACATGTACAGCTGACATGATTGTTGTATCTCCCAAAACTGTCACCTATCAGAAAAAGGGAACTTTGTGCTAGATTTTACAGAGGCAAATCAGACACTCTCTGCCCAACATAAAATATGGTGTGAAATCATCAGTTGGCAATTGCAAACCGGCATCATCCTGATTTTCAGCATTAATACAAAAGGAGAATATCTTAACATTGAAATCTCATGCCTTTCATCATTAAAGAAAACAAGAAGCTATTACAAATATTGACAGTGAGTAATATCAAGGATAAAGAGATGAAGGCCTGAATACAGACCATAGAGCAGAGGAAGGGAAGGGTGATAATGTTTCAAGTGAAGTTTGTTTCCCATAGACTAAACACAAAGGCACTTAAAGCAGAGGTAGAAGTCACTTGACTATGGCAAGCCAGCCAGTACAGTTAAGGGTACAATTGCATCTCCTCTGTTAATATATTTGATTTCTTTGGGTTCCGCAGGCTTACAGAATGAGAGTAGGACCCTTTTAAATTGGTGACTGAAATCGATTTTCAGTTCACAGACAAACTTCTCTCACCAAATGCCCAATCTTGGGAATTGGTTTGTGGTGAAGCTCCCCCACCCACTGGCCCAACACCCTTCCACAACATATAAATTGCCCCACATTCTCACGGGTCTGCTGTTACTTGACCAGTTAATTTTGATTCAACATGATCGTGCGAGTTTGGACAAAGTAGACTACTCACTTCCCCTTTTGGCCCCCTCACCCTACTGTTCGATGTGAAATTCAGTTTCTGAGTAGTAATCTGTAATAATAAGATACCACTTCTGGTTGTATGTGAATAAAATGGCTCCCATAGTCTGCCATTGTCAGTGAGGTACCTCAGAATTTGCAATCTCTTCTTTCTGCAGTATATTTCTGTATTACTATATTTCTGGCATACATTATAGGCAGACATTACTTTTTCACTATATTTGAAGATGTGTATCCAGTATATAGTGGTCCAGATCTATGTTTTACACATCTCCATTTCCAAGTGGCCTTCACCTATCATCTGGAGAAATGTGTTCTGCATTGTCTTGGGGTTGATTATTCTGGATCCTGCCATAAAAACCAAAAGAACTATGGATGCTGTTAAACAAAACAGAAATTACTGGAAAGACTCAGCAGGTCTGGCAGCATCTGGTTCGGAAGAAGGATCACCTGACCCAAAACATTAACTCTGATTTCTGTCCTCTGGTGCTGCGAGAACCGTGTGAGTCATCTCTGGTAAGTCAGGACAGCCATATTGTTCATTGAGCTTAATATATCTTATCATTCACCCTTGATGAGGTAGCATTTGTAATCTTGTCTCTACTGGTCTCATCTCTAATTTAACTCATTTATTTTTATAGTGCTACATTCTTTAGGTGATGAATATTGATATATTTTGTTATTTTCCAGCAATGACAATCAAGACAGGCAATCACTTGAACTATTTCTTTTTCTGGCCTTTTTTCAGAACAAAATCCTAACCCTCAAACCTCAGGAGAAAACTCTGACTGCTGTTGTTGTAAGTCTTATCTAAGGAGCTTTGATCATTTTCCATTAAGAATTTTCTCTGAAAGAGGTATGTTCTGGAATTTCTCTAATCCATACTAGGCTGCTCTCTCTGTTGGCATATCTGGTCTTGGCTGATATTAGAGTTTTGCTTAGGAGTGCTAACAGGCGATCAACAGAGTACAGCTCACCTAGGGACAGCAGATTTGGAAGAAAAGATTTATGAGGTGTAGAAAGCTTTTGCCTTGGGCCAAATAGTGGCAAAAGGCCAGATCAGTACATTACAGTCTGCAGTAGGTTCAATGAGAATGACATAGTTGCAAGACAGTGCATTGATGAAAATGCAGTATCATTTGAAGACATTTAATGGCTTTGACATGTATTTCTATTTGCAGAGAAGTCTAAAAATAATGTCTGAAGTTTAATTAAATAAAATAGAGGGCTTTGGAAGGCTAAGAATAAACACAAGTGCTCAAAACTGGCTGGCAGAGGAGAATGTACACGAGGGACTGAAGGCAGCATTAATTCAGGATCAGGAAACTATCGCAATTTCAGACGAGGCCTTGTCAATTTTTTTACAAGCCAAACCAGATTTAACGCTAGGGAAAGCCATGCTTATCACTTGGCAAATTGAACTTCAGAAGCAGAACAGGCACATAGGGAAAATGAGGTATCATGGAGGAAATTAGATTAGGTTCCCTATAGTATGGAAACAGGCCCTTTGGCACAATGAGTCCACACTGACCCTCTGAAGAGTGACCCAACCAGACCCATTCCCCTGCCCTATATTTACCCCTGACTAATGCACCTAACACTATGGGCAATTCACCTGACCTGCACATTTTTGGATTCTGGGAGGAACCCAGAGCACCCAGAGAAAACCTGCGCAGACACGGGGAGATTGTGCTAATTCCACACAGACAGTTGCCCAAAGCAGGAATCAAACCCGAGTCCCTGGTACTGTGAGGCAGCAGGGTTAACCACTGAGCCACTGTGCCGCCCCATCTTGACAGGCAATTCTGTATAGAGGTGACAGATAGGAAAGTGAAAAACACAGGTTACCAAATGGAGAAAAACATGCTAAATGCCATCTAGGAATGTCTGAGATGTGAAAGGAACAAACTAGACAGATGAGATGACTGCCCAGAAAGGGGATAAGCACCACAACAGCAGAAAATGGGATGTTTTGAAAAGGTGTGCAGTCTGCCAATGCACATCAGAGTGAATCAGAAACCAAAAGTTCAAGAGCTGAAAACGCCACAAGACCTGTTATGGATGAGACCTCCCAAGGTATATGATGGGATAGCCTAGAAACTAACTTTTATATTTTTTAAAAGGCAAGTGGAAGGCGCTGTGTTCCAGATATGATTAAATTGGTCCACCACTAAGCTTTAATCAAAACACACCTTAGTCTCACAACACCATTAGAATACAGGCGCAACAGAAAAAAGAATTGACATAACTTTACTCTTTGAAAATACTGAACAAGATAATGCATTATTTAATCACTAATCATCAACTGTTCTGATGTAGGCAGCCTCCCATAAACATTCCTTTCAGCAATAATGCAATTCAGCAACACATCCATGATTCTCACATGCTCTTAGTCTAGCCCAGAAGAAAGAAACCATCTGTCCATTTTGATTTTTAAGAAGAAGATATCACAGCCTACAGAAATCTCCACTAACTGAAAGCAAAACTAAAAAGGCTTCCTGGGTCTGTGTGAGCCCTGACCCTGTCTGCTCAGGATTCTTTGTCTTATTTATCGCAGGGAGAATTCAAAGTTGTTTATTGACTGCCTGTCTGAAGGAGATATTTTCGCACATCTCTACAAGGTAATCAGGACATCTCATAAAGGCACAGCGCTGCCACAGACTAGAAAACAACTCTTTGGAAGAAATCAGCAACTATAGAAATAATTGTGTGTAAAACTGGAAGTAACTTAGGAGCTAGAATTTAAACTTGACACCTGAGTTAGTGTCTCAGTGTTAGCAGATCAGCTTAAGTGGTTTATAAATGATATAATTTCAGCCATCCTCAATTAAGTTACAGAGACGTGGAAGAACATCATTGAAAATAAAAGGTTAATTCACGTGAAGCTGAGGTACAAGGGAAGAAAAACCATGGAATTTCTTTTAATCATTCTGGATCAGAATGTACTCTGTAAAGCAGAAAGGTGTGCTTAAAGCTGAAATTAATCCACAAGGTAGACCAAGGAAGCGAATTTCAAAGTGAATTCCCAAGATTATTCATAGGGCTGGGGACATTGAAGGTAGAGTACCCCATTACACTCAGGGACCAATCTGGTGTGTGCAGCAAGAAAAGTGCTGTAGCTACTTTTGGATAAGGTTAAAGAAGAAATGCATGGTCAGACAAAGAATGATTAAATCAATTACTACGCCAATGCAATGGTGTTCTGGCATGGTTACTGTACTAAAACCTCATGGTTCAATAATAATTTCATTAAATGATAATTGAATTCAATTAAATAAAGCAAAGGAATGTAAGATTCACTTAATGCATTCAACCAATGGAAGCCTAACAAATCTAAGAGTACTCTCATCACCCAACTGGATGCTAACAGTGCACTTTTTCAATTACCACCTAATGAAGGCTGAAAAATCTGACTATTCTTATTATATCTTTTAGATATTATTGCTGCACAGGTCACCCTTTGCAATACTACTGTCTCCAGAAATCTGTCAAAGAACAAAATCAAACACATTGGAAGGCAATGACAGGGTAATACATCACCTGAGTGACATACTAATATCGGGAGACACAAAGGAAGTACAAACAGTCAGACTCAAGAAAGCCTTCAGGTCTGATATTGAATGAGAAGTACAAGTTTGCAAAACCAGAATAAACTTTATTGAACGCATAATCCAAGCTACTGAAATCACAGTGGATCACCGGTATAAAAGAATCTCCACTGCCAAGAAACGTATGCTCAAGACAAACTGTTTATTGTCATCATAAACTACTTTTCAAAGTGCATTAAAAAAAATAATCTAACTTTTACAGCAGTAGTTGCGATAGAATTACACACAAAAAAAGTTTTCTCTATGCATGGCATGCTGGGCATTGTATTTTCAGACAAATTGCGAATGAGCATTTCTGCGATTTGCACATGAATAGTATTTCATTGATGTCTCAAACTCACCATTATAGCCTCAAGCAAAAGGAAAGCTGAGACAGGAGTCTACAATCAAGGCATTATTAAAGATGAAGCAAGATTTAAACCTTGCATGATTAAACTACAGATCATCACCAAGTTATTGGAGGGAATCCTAAGGGACAGGATGTACATGTATTTGGAAAGGCAAGGACTGGTTAGGGATAGTCAACATGGCTTCGTGCGTGGGAAATCATGCCTCACAAACTTGATTGAGTTTTTTGAAGAAGTAATGAACAAGATTGATGAAGGCAGAGTGATGAACATGATCTATGTGGACTTCAGTAAAGCGTTCGACAAGGCTTTTCATGGGTGACCAGTGAGCAAGGTTAGATCACATGGAATATAGGGAGAACTAGCCATTTGGATACAGAACTGGTTCAAAGATAGAAAACAGAGGTGGTGGGGGAGGGTTGCTTTTCAAACTGGAGGCCTGTGATCAGTGGTGTGCCACAAGAATCGGTGCTGGGTCCACCGTAATTTATGTAAATGATTTGGATGTGAACATAGGAGGTATAGTTGATAAGTTTTCAGAAGATACCAAAATTGGAGGTGTAGTGGACAGCTAAGAAGGTTACCTCAGATGGACTATTGGGCTGAGGAGTGGCTGATGGAGTTTAATTTATATAAATATGAGATGCTTCTTTTTGGAAAGGCAAATCAGTGCAGAACTTATACATTAAATGGTAAGGTCCTGGGGAGTGTTTCTGAACAAAGAGATCTTGGAGTGCAAGTTCATCGTTCCTTGAAAGTGGAGTTGCAGGTAGATAGGATAGTGAAGAAGGCGTTTGGTATGCTTTCAGTTATTGGTCAGAGGGATTCAGTATAAGAGTTGGGAGGTTATGTTGTGGCTGTACAGGACGTTGGTTAGGCCACTTTTGGAGAATTGTGTGCAATTCTGGTCTTCCTCCTATTGGAAGGATGTTGTGTAACATGAAAGGGTTCAGAAAAGATTTACAAGGGTGTTGCCAGGGTTGGAGGATTTGAGCTATAGGGAGAGGCTGAACAGGCTGGGGCTGTTTTCCCTGGAGCATTGGAGGCCTTATTGAGGTTTATAAAATCATGAGCGGCATGGATAGGGTAAATAAGGTCTTTCCCCTGGGGTGAGAGAGTTCAGAATGAAAGGAGCGTAGGTTTAGGGTGAGAGGGGAAACATTTAAAAGAGTCCTTTCTCATGCAGAGGATGGTGTGTGTGAATGGAATGAGCTGACGGGGAAGTGGTGGAGGCTGGTACAATTACAACATTTAAAAGACATCTGGATGTCTATGAATACAAAGGGTTTAGAGGGATATGGGCCAAATGCTAGCAAATGGGATTAGATTTATCTAGGATATCTGGTGGCATGGGCCAAAGGATCTTTATCTATGCTGTACATCTCTATGACTCTATGACAGTATTACAGATCAGATACCATCAGCAAGATTATTGATGAATGAGAGATTGAAACACAACTGCCATCTCTGACTCAGAAGCAAGAGCTTAATGTCACTGAGAATGACTGTAACAGAATTAAATCACATGTATATGTTCAAATCTTGAGAAGAGATGCTGAATAATGAGCCATCAGCAGAATGAGTAATGTTGACATCAGTGTTGGACGATTATAGAGGGAAATACTCAAACTGGATTTTGAGACAATGCTTGTGTATATTTCAATTACATTTGATTAAATTATTTATTTTTATTATTCACTCAGAGGATGAGGGCATCTCTGACACATCAATGTAGTTGACTTTTAACTGCCATTGGGCAATTAAGGATGGGCAATGAATGCTGCCAAGCTCCTTGTTCCATGAGTCAATTTTTTAAAAAGTTACAATGTATACAAACAATTCTTCACAATCTTCTTAGAATGAAGAAGCTGTATTTTTGGAGACTCCCATATACAACACAAAACAAATATCTAAATAATTCAACTAGAGCCTCTGCACCAGCCAGTTGCTCCAGGAATAGAGCTTATTGTTACATTTACTGTTTTCCAGTCATATCAAGTTATGCAGCGATTCCAAGCTGCCTACATAATGGTGCGGCTGAGAAGCCTTGAGTACATTACTGCCACAATCCTTATTGGTATTTGTTTGAGCTATTGATACCAAATGGACCAATATGCCCATTTGAAGTCATATGTAAGAAGATTATAGCACTAAGGAGCAGAAGAAGGCCTTCCAGCCCATCAAGTCAGCTCTGTCATTCAGTGAGATCACAGCTGATCTGATAATCCTCAGCTCCATTTTCATGCCATTTCCCCATAACCATTAATTTCCTTATTAATTAAAAATCTGTCTTAATCTTGGATATACAAACAGACACTACAGCTCTCTACAGTAAAGAATTCCACAGATTCACTAACCTCTGAGACAGGAAATAGCTCCTTACATCTGTTGTAAATGGGTAACCCTTTACTCAGAGATTATGCTCTCTGCTCTGAGACTGTTCCACAAGGGGAAGCAACCTTTCCACATCTGCACCGTCAACACCCTGAAGAATGTTATATAATAAAACAAAGAACTGTAGATGCTGGAGATCTGAGATAAACAATAGCAAAGATTGTTGGGAGAAACTCAGCAGGTCTGGCAGCAATTGTGGTGAGCGTTAATGTTTCAATCCCAGTGACTCTTCTTCAGACCTTACAAATTCTGTATATTTTTTCTAAACTCTAATGATTACAAACCCAAACAACTTTCTCTGAACTGCCTTCAAAGCTGGTATATCTTTCCTAAGATAAAAAGACCAAAACTGTTCATAGTATTCCAAATATGATCTAACTGGTACTTTGCATAGTTTTAGCAAAAGCTCCGTATTTTAATATTTCCTTTCCTTCCTGCCCACTGAAGTTTGATGCCAGCTTCTTGTGGTTCTTACATTTAGATGCCTTCGACATAGCCCGAGAGGTTCTCACACTGGGTCCCACTGCCTGATACAATGGGACTTTCTGGTGCGTTGGCTTTGTGTATATTTGGAAGGCAGTCGAAGTCACCTATGCAAGAAGTACGTGAGATGAGGGCGCGTAGGGAACTTTGAAGGACTGGATCCAAAGTCCTGATCAATGTATTTAGTTCACGGGTGTGCTCTTGGATCGGGTCGGCCAGTAGTTGCCTGTAGTGTTCCTGGTTGTTCAGTTGTTGGTACACTTCCTTGCAGTAATCTGTTCTATTCTGAATGATGATGGCTCCTCCTTTATCTCCTGGTTTGATGACGATGTTGTGATTGGTTTTGAGAGCATGGATGGCGTTGGGTTGTGATCGGGTAATGTTTTGCATCTTGTGGGTGCGGCTGATGAACTTGACATTTATATATTTCCTGACGGTTTGAGCATACATGTCAAGCCCAGGGCAGCAGCCCTCCGGTGGGGTCCAAGTTGACTCCTTTTTTGGTCGCTCCTCTACGGATCCCTGTGATGACTGTTCTGGTTTTTCAGTCGGTTCGTTGGGATCACTGCTGGCAACTTGAAAGAATTCCCGGAGTCTCATTCGTCTGATGAATTTCTCCATGTCTGCTGCAAGACCCATGGAGTCCATTCTGGTGGTGGGGCAGAAAGTGAGACCCCTGCTCAGAACTTCAATCTCTTCCGGTTGAATAGTGTGGTCCGATAAGTTGACAATGGACTTCCCCGCGGTAATAACATTATCCACTGTGGTGCCAGGGTGAGCTTGGCTACTCCTGATGGTGATGTCAAGTTTCTCTAGTTTCTTGTTCTTGGTGTGCACGAACATAGTGTAGTTTTGTCACCTTGCCTGTTTGGCAATATCCCGTATCTGTACTGTTGTATCTTGAGTGCAGGCTGAGAGTGTGGACTCCATCTTAGCTTCAAGGTTGTGGCGCCTGCTGTAGAGTTGGTGCACGAGATGATTGAGGAGTTTGAGAGACGTGCAGTGGCAAAGTCTGTCCGCGTAGTCTGTGTTGATTAGACTAGATTAGATTCCCTACAGTGTGGAAACAGGCCCTTCGGCCCAACAAATCCACACCAACCCTCCAAAGAGTAACCCACCCAGACCCATTTCCCTCTGACTAATGTACCTAACAGTATGGGCAATTTAGCTTTGCCAATTCACCTGACCTGCACATCTTTGGACTGTGGGAGGAAACTGGAGCACCTGGAGGAAACCCATGCAAACACAGGGAGAATGTGCAAACACCACACAGACAGTCGCCCGAGGCTGGAATTGAACATAGGACCCTGGTGCTGTGAGGTAGAAATACTAACCATTGAACCACCGTGCCACCGTAGGTTAACTTGAGCAGGTTCATGATCTGTAATCCTTTTGGGATCTTTCCTGCTTGCCTGCATTTCTGTAGAAATTTGATACCTGTGTCAATATGTGCGATCTTCTTGGAAATCCTCTCCACTTTAAGCCAGCAGTTAGTGGTGTTGATGGTCGTGATGATTTGGAGATAGAACATAGAACATAGAAAAGTACAGCACAGAATGTTGTGCCTAGGATTAATCCTAATATGAAATAAAATAACTTAACCTACACACTCCTCAATTCACTGCTATCCATGTGCATGTCCAACAGTCGATTAGATGTCCCTAATGGCTCTGCTTCCACCACCACAGCTGGCAACACATTCCATGCATTCACAACTCTCTGCGTAAAGAACCTTCCTCTGACATCCCCTCTATAAATTTCTCCTAATATCTTAAAACTATGATCCCTCGTGGCAGTCAATCCTGCCCTGGGGAAAAGTCTCTGACTATTGACTCTATCCGTGCCTCTCATTATCTTGTATACCTCGATCAGGTCTCCCCTCTTCCGCCTTCTCTCCAGAGAGAAAAGTCCGAGGTTAGTCAACCTCTCTTCATAAGGCAAGCCCTCCAGTCCAGGCAGCATCCTTGTAAACCTTCTTTGCACCCTCTCCAAAGCCTCTGAATCTTTCCTATAGTAGGGCGAGCAGAACTGGACAAATATTCCAAATGTGGTCTCACCGGGCACTCGTAGAGCTGTACCAAAACCTCGCGGCTCTTAAACTCGGTCCCCCTGTTAATGAAAGCCAAAACACCATATGCTTTCTTAACAACCCTATCCACTTGGATGGCAACTTTGAAAGATCTATGTACTTGAACACCAAGATCCCTCTATCCCTCCACACTGCCAAGAATCCTGTCTTTAATCCTATATTCAGCATTTGAGTTTGACCTTCCAAAATGCATCACTTCGCATTTATCCAGGTTGAACTCCAGCTGCCATTTCTCAGTCCGGCTCTGCAACCTGTCTATGTCACACTGCAGCCTGCAATAGTCCTCAATACTATCAACAATATCTCCAACCTTTGTGTCATCTGCAAATTTACTAACCCACCCATCAACCTCCTCATCCAACCCATTTATAAGATCTACAAAGAGCAGAGGCCCAAGAACAGAGCCCTGCAGGACCCCACTCAACACTGACCTCCAGGCAGAATACTTTCCATCTACAACTACTCTCTGCCTTTTGTCAGCTAACCAATTCTGAATCCAGATAGCCAAGTCTCCCTGTATCCCATACTTCCTGACTTTATGAATGAGCCTGCCATGGGGAACCCTATCAAATGCCTTGCTGAAGTCCATATACACCACATCCACTGCTCAGCCTTCGTCAACCTGTCTTGTCACCTCCTCAAAGAACTCAATAAGATTTGTGAGGCATAACCTGTCCCTCACAAAGCCATGCTGACTGCCTTTAATCACTCTATGCATTTCCAAATAGTCACAAATCCTATCCCTCAGAATTCTTTCCAAAACTTTGCTGACCACCTGATGCTGGTGTTGGACTGGGGTGTACAAAGTTAAAATCACACAACACATGGTTATAATACAGCAGGTTTTTTAAATTGGAAGCACTAGCTTACAGCGCACTGCTCCTTCATCTAGTGGTTGCCAACCGGGACCTTGGGTTCATGTCACACTACAGGTGACCTCATTGCACTATATACATACACAGACAGACACATACATACATACAGACAGACACAGACACACAGACATACACACCCCTATACACACACACACAGATATTCCTACACACACACTCCTACACACACACAGACATTCCTACACGTACCAACACTCCTTCAGACACACACACACAAACTCTCCTACACACACACACTCCTACACACACACATTCACACTCTCCTACAGACACATTCTCTCACAGACTCTCTCTCGTACACTCACACATACACTCCCACTCTCCCACATGTAGCCTCTCACAGACGTATGCCTCTTTACACTCACACATACACTCTCTCACAGACACCCATTACCCTCTCCCCCCACCCCACCACACACACACACACACCCACATGCACACATACACATATACATGTGTTGGCTGAACCTGTACTTGCAGAATTACATTTTACTTTGTTCAATAACTGTATGAATCCATGTAAGATTCTGTAAATCCGTTTTTAGATTAGAATCAGTCTGACCATTGTGGCACAGACAGCCACACAGGGAAGTTCACACCTTCAATATATTATCTGGGACAACATGACACCAATTGTTAAAGTTCACTTGAGAATGTAATTTTTAAAAAAGTTTTGCAATTTATAGATGAAAGAACTGAAACCAACATGATCATTCTAACAGATGAGAGATTTAACAAACAATCCAGGTCTTTTTCAATATATAATTTCAGTTATATCACACTGTAAACTTTTGCTATAAATTCTGAGTCTTACAATCTTATACTCCACAACCACCTGATGAAGGAGCAGCGCTCTGAAAGCTAGTGCTTCCAATCAAGCCTGTTGGACTATAACCTGGTGTTGTGTGATTTTTAACTGAATTACCAATGAGACCTTAAAAATGTCATAGAGTCATAGAGATGTACAGCATGGAAACAGACCCTGCAATCCAACCCATTAATGCCAACCAGCTATCCCAACCCAATCTAGTCCCACCTGCCAGCACCTGGCCCATATCCCTCCAAACCCTTCCTATTCATATACCCATCCAAATGCCTATTAAATGTTGCAATTGTACCAGTCTCAATAATATTTTACAAAATTTTAAAAAACGATTTAACAACTTTACTGAATTAAAGTCTATTTTCAAGGCTTATGATACAGTGATTCAGAGGTGCATTTTAATGTTTTTGTTCTGTTGTCTGCAGAAAATGTAAGTTGTTTGCGTCTTTCAGTAATTTTTCCACAGCTAGTTGTATTATACTTAGTCTATTCTCTTGATATTTGAAAGTAACATGATTGTTCAAAATGTTGGCTGAGGCTACATGACTAACAATGCCACAAAGGATGCAGGACTTTCATAATTGATTCATTTTGAATATATCGCTGACCAAAAAAAACAGAAGAATTGTAAGACAGAAATGCAGAGTTGTAGTGTTTCCATTTATGTACAACATTACTTTGGGATAACAAGTCATTTTCAACTGTAAAATTATATTATAGAACTATAGGATGTGGAGCCTACAGAAAGAAGGGTTGTGGCTTAGATTCAGATTTGTGTAAATAATTCAACCATAATGGTTTATGCACACACATTTAAATTCCATTTAATTTTACCAACCTTGCCAATCATGCTTTGAGGCATTAGAAGCGGCAGGATTGAGAGGATAGAGAGTGCTTGTTTTTCTCAAAAGTGCTGAACTGTGAGAAATGCTTTCGAGAAGTATAACTTTGTTCCCATACAAAGTTAGCCAATCTTATCAGGACTGAGACAAGGAAAGTTTACTGGATAAGCTTCAAAACACATTTTGAGAGTTTGGAAAATGCAGATATATGTGTCTGTCAATGTTCTCAAGACCTGATAAGCACAATTAACTACTAGCTAACAATCAAGCCCACAGGCTTCAGATCTGGACAAATTGGCCACCTAGTCAATCTGAACTGAGTTCTGATAAAGAATGTCAGAAAGTGAGAATCTTCCCCCAACTCAGCACATGCTGATATTAAAGGCCGATAAGTCAGTGACGTTTGAATTTTAGTGTTGCATTCAAGAGAGAGAATTGATCTGGTCAATGCTAAAATCTACAGTCAGCACAAACCTGACCAGTTATCAGTGTATTGAGATATAAGCTCCTTGTAACTTGATATTTCAGATGGTGTTTCATAGCTTGACTGACAGTGTATTGTATGTAACATGTTGCAAAACTGGAGTAAAGATTTTTGATTGTTAACAGCAGTGTCAGTCTTTCTGTGATTTTTGGATCAGATTTCGTTTAGGTGTGGAGAAGTCTTATATTTAATACCAGAAGAGACTATACTGTGAGTGACACACATATCCTTCTTTGTTATTGTTGAGCATGTGCATATAAAGAAATTGTAATTTATTGCTATTAATCAAAATCTATTCGCATTCCAGTATAATATTGTTTACAATTCAAATGTATATATGTAAATACGCATTGATCACAGAATTGTTATAACACAGGAGGCAATTCAGCCCATCATGTCTATGTCAGAACTTCTTAGGAGCAATTGATCATGTGCCACCCACTGACATCATCCCACACAGCCCAACACTTTCTTCCTTTTCAGATGATCATCAGATTTCTGCTTGAAGGCCGTGATTGAACATGCTTTCACCCACACTCTCAGGTTTAGATTCTACACTTAACTGCTCATTCTACCCACTTGTCCATGTCCTTTTAAAGATCTACTCATGGATTACAATGTTTTCATAAGTTTTCTAACATCTGCAAATTTTGAAATTGTGGCTTGTACTTAATGACTATACTGTTAATATATATTTTAGAAAAAAGCAAGGGTCTCAACACCAATCCATGGGAAATCCAGCAAAAACTTTTCTCCATTAACCAGTTAAGCCACTAACCATTACTCTCAGCTTCCTGTCACTCAATTAATTTCACATTCATGTTATCCGTTTTTTTGCATGAGCTATAATTTCACTTACAAGCTTGTTCTGCGGACGTTTATTGAATACTTTCTAGATGCTGACAGACACACAATAATATTACCCTCATCAGCTTTCTCTGTTACCTTATCAAAAAGCTCAAGTATCTTAGTTAAACACAACTTTTCATTAATGCTGGCTTACCTTACTTAGCATGCATTTGCCCAATTATTATTTCTAGAAACTTCTCTGCCATGGAAGGTAAACTGGCTGGGTTGTAGTTGCTAGGCATATCTTTACATCCTTTTTGAGTAAGGATATAACATTTGCAATTCTTCAGGCTTCTAGCACCACTTTGAGTTTGACACAGGCAGGGAAAATATAGCCAGCGCCTCCACAATTCAGGTTCCCATTTCCTTCAGTATCTTTGGGTACATCTCATCTGGTTTTGGCATCTCATCAATTTTAAGTGCAGAGACTACATCAAATACCTCCTCCTTACCAATTTTAAATCATTAAAATATCTCTTTCACCATGTCCTTTGCATTAGCTTCTTCCCTTGTAAAGACAGGTGTAAAGTATTCATATAATACCTCAGCAATGCCCGCCATCATGTGTAAATTCACTTTTTAGTCTCTTATGGGCCCTACTTCTTGTTTGATCATACTTTTCCTATTTTATTTCCAAAGACTACTTTTGTATCCCCTTTTACATTAGTTGCTAATATCTTTTCATACTCTCTCTTTGTTTTCCATATGCTTTTTCATTTCTTCTCAACCTCACATATACAGTCCACCTGACAAGTTGCGAACATACCTTTTATTCCTCATCTTAACCCCTACCTTCTTGGTCAGACAGGGAGTCCTGAATTTGTTTGATCCTATTTCCCCCTCATGTGAGTATAACTTGACAGTGCCCGAACTATGTCTTCTCTAGCAGCAGTCCATTGTTCGCATACTGTTCTTCCTTTGATTCCAAATCACCCAGACAAGGTCATTTCTTGAAGTTATCTTTGTCCCCCATTAGTTATTCTTACTCTAGTTTGTACCATGTATATTTCTTTAACTAGCCTAAACGTCATGATATATCACTATGCCCCAAATGTTCCTCTACTGACACTTGATCCACTTGAACCACCTTATCCTCAAGAACCAGGTCTGGTAATGCTTCCTTTCTCATTGGACTGGTGATATATGTTATTAAAAAAAGACCTTTTCTTGCAATTCTTGTTCTTCCTTGCCCTTTCATGACTAGTATTGTAGTCTACACTCAGATAATTCAAACCCTCCATTATAACTACTTGATAATGCTTGCGCCTCTCTATAATTTTCCTCTATAATTCTGAGCACGCTGTACTCAGAAATATTTACTATCCTTGAGACATGTCTCTAATATGGACATAATGTTGTATTTCCATATGGTGATCTGTGTCTGTAACTCACCAAACTTCTTTACCATACTGTAAGCAATCACATACAGTTATTTGAATTTAGGCTTTATTTCTTTCTTCCATTCCCATTTGCCATCTAATAGCTGACATTTTTTAGTACTCCCTTATGAAATACTACCTTGTCTAGCATTGCCTATTATTCTAACTTTATAAACCTTATTCCTCTTTACAACTTTGATATCCCGGTCCACATCCAGATTTAGCTTAAAACCATTCTAATTACACCAGTGAACATCCTTGTGAAGACAGTGGTCCCTGTCCTGTTGAGGTGCAATCAATCCTTTTTAGACAAGTGCTTTTCATCCCAGAACTGGTCCCAGTGCCCCAAGATCCTGAAGCCTACCCTGCTGTACCTGGCTTTAAGTCACACATTGACCCGGCTATTATCCAATTTCTAATCCTCTTATAGTGTGGGGCAAATGCAAAGCAGAGAATATTACTGTTGAATTCCAACTTTTTAATTTCACCTGTAACTGGATGGAGGATTAGCTAACTAATAAACGATAGAGAGTTAGGTAAAGGAGCCAGTTTCAAGATGGCAATCTGTAACTAGCACATGGATAAGTGCTGGGGCCAATTATTTATAATACGCATTAATGGCTTGGATGGGGAAATAGATGTACTATAGCCAAGCTGGCAGATAACCCAATTATAAGTGGGAGACAAGTGGTGAGGATGACACCAGGAGTCTGCAGAGGGATACAGAGAAGTTAAGTGAGTCGGTAAGAACTTGGAAACGTGGGGAAATGTGAGATTATGTATTTTGGCAAGAAGAATAGTGGAACTGAATGCTATTAAAATGGAGAAAGACAGAAAGAAGCTACATTGGGATTTGTCCATGAATCACAAAAAGCTAGCATCCAAGTTCAGCGAGTCATAGGAAACGGAAATGGAATGTTGGCTTTTGGTTCAAAGGCAATCGAGTACAAAAGTATGATTCCTTTGCTAAAACTATACAAGGCACCATTCACACCATGTTTGAAATTCTGTGAACAGTTTTGAGCCCCTTATCAAAAGAAAAATATACTGTAATTGGAAGCAGTCCAGAGAAAATTCTCTAGGCTGACACCAAGTATGGAGAGATTATCTTATGAGGACAGACTAAGTGGTTTTGGCCTGTATTCATTGGATTACAGAAAAATGAGAGGTACCTTATTGAAACATACAAGATTGTTAGATGACTTCGGGTGGCATGGTGGCTCAGTGGTTAGCTCACAGTACCAGGGTTCCGGGTTCGATTCCAACCTCAGGCGACTGTCTGTGTGGAGTTTGCACGTTCTCCCCAAGTCTGCGTGGGTTTCCTCCGGGTGCTCTGGTTTCCTCCCACAGTCCAAAGGTGTGCAGGTCAGGTGAATTGGCCATGCTAAATTGCCCATAGTGTTAGGTGCATTAGTCAAAGGGAAATGGGTCTGGGTGGGTTACTCCTCAGAGGGTCAGTGTGGACTTGTTGGGCCAAAGGGCCTATTTCCACACTGTAGGGAATCTAATCTAATAAGACTTGACAGAGTAGGTATGGAGAGTCTAGCACCAGAGGGCATACTCTCAAAATAAGGGCTTGCCCATTTAAGACAGGTGATGAGGAAGGAATTCCTCTTTGAGATGGTAGTTATTCTGTGGAATTCTTTATCACAGAAGGCTGTTGAGCTTGGGTCATTAGATATATTCACGTCAGAGATAGTTAGAATTTTAACCAGTAAGTGAATGAAATAGTATGGAGAAAAGGCAGAAAAGTGGAATTGGGGATTATCAGGTCAGCTATGAATGGTGGAACAGACTCAGTTGGCTGAGTGGCCTATTTCTGATCCTAGATCTCATCATCTTTTGGTCTTATATCGAAAGCTGACGGTAGAACTTTGACCTCTGTTTTGTTGGTAACAGTGTGCCTCAACTTCTGGGTCACTCATTTTTCCCTTTCAGAATATTTTGCACACTCTCCATAATATCCTTTACCCTGGCAGTAGAAGGAACTATGGAGGATTCATGGTGACAATTCCAGAAATGCCTATTTATCCTCCTGACAATCACATTTCTATACATTGCTGCTTCCAACTGGACAGTCAGTGCCTTGGACTGGACTGGACTAGACTTTTTTGACTCAGTCGCTCAGTGGTTCGCACTGATGCCTCACAGTACCAGGGATCCGGGTTTGATTCCACCCTCAGGCGACTGGAGTGTGGAGTTTGCACATACTCTCTGTTTCTGTGTGGGTTTCTGCTTAGTGCTCCAGTTTCCTCACAAACTCCAAATCTATGTAGTTTTGGTTGATTGGCCATGGGAACTACAGGATTACAGGGAAAAGGTAGGAGGATGGGTCAGGGTGGAATGTTCTTTGGAGGGTCGATATGGACTCAATGGGCCAAATGGCCTGCTTCCACACTGCAGCGATTCTATGATTCTATCAGTCCTTTACTTCCCAGCTCTTATTGATGATCAGTAACATCTCTGGTCGGAATGTGTTTGGGAACTGTTGTAAATCTGTATGAACCACCAGAGGACTATTTATCTCCCCTGGGGTCACACAAAAGAGAACATAATTTCAAATACCATCCACAGTACTCTAACTGTAAAGCTGGAAAAAAGCATACTGAACACACATACTCGGGAGGTCAGAGGTTCATTTTGGATTAAATGCAAAGTGAACAAAATGCATTTTGGGATGAGATTAAGCAGTTAATACTCAATGTATGAATAGTCCAACCAATTCTTTCTTTATCTACATTAATTAATCTATATGGCATTTAGGTATAATGCTCATATTTGCAAACTGGCAACCACAGTGTTTAAGATCAAATATTTCCATTTTGATAAATGAGTGAAGCTGATCCTTTGCTAGTTTGAGTTAGATTTCCCTTTGTGCTGGTCCCAAAGTGTTAAACAAGTACAGTAAAGCTTTGAGGAACTGATAAAACTGTGATTGTTTGCAGAAGCTTCATGCTAAATGTGTACTGTTTGTTTCACCCTTTCTGTTTAAACAAAGATTTATCATATTTGAAAATAATTGAACAGAAACAGATGAAACTGAGCCAAAACCAGCAGTCAGAAATTTAGGTAAAGACTGTTGAAAGTTATTTGGAAATATTTTGTAGATTCCTGTATAAACAGACTCTTTTAGCCAACTGAGCAATTTTCAGTGTTTAGCTATGTTTTTTTGTCATATTCGCCTTTGCAATATCACCTGGAGTCTATTTGCATTCCAGCACCAGCTCTGTGCCTGAGTCAGCATTTCTGTTCACTTTGAGAAATTGTCTCTTCTTAGAACTTTGAAAGTCAGCTCAGGATAGTTCCTATGGATCAATTCAACTTTCTCAAAGCAAAATATATTTTAATTTCCCATTGATATATCATTTCAAACCATCAACCTATCTTGCCACATCTGCCACTCAATACTTGATCTATCACTTAGATCCTTGACAATTCATGGAAATGGAATGTCCTAGTTTCTAAATCCATTCTAATACTTTCAGACTGAATTGAAGAGACAGAGTAAAACTGTCAAACTTTGAGACATAAAAATGTCAGCTCCAGAGTGGGGTGCCATGACAGCAAGAGCGGTTTAAGTGCTGAAGTGAGCAACACCATGCAATAATAGACTGCAATATTTATATCTGGTGCCTAGAACTTAAATTTAAACTGATGAGATTAAAGCCTGCCGATCCCCTCTTTTAACACTGTAAGCATCCAAAATTATCATCTGTAATAATCTAGTCAAAGGTGCTCGCTTTCTAAAGTTATTTATGATTGGAGTTACGATAGATATATCATAACAAATTGAAGATACAATTAAAATACCAAAGACATTGATTTGTAGCAGCATTTAAAACTAGTTTAAGGATCCTAATTTGTTTAAAGTAAATGTGGGTGGTGTAGCAAAATAAGGTGAGAAAGAAATTATGTTGATAAATGGCATTAATAATTAAAAAGTTAAACAGAATATAACTGCCTTTTAATTCTCGAAGAGGTCATCAACACAAGGAGTGTGGGAAATATTACTATGGCGAATTGTTGCAGTGGTGCAACAGGGCACTTACCTTTCACCCTTAATCCCAACTGTAGAGTGTGAAAACTACACTTCAGCAAAGGTCCACTAGGAGGATCACTGGTAAGGAAGGATTGCCTGTAAGCAAAGGCTAAAATGTTTGAGACTTTACTCATAGGAGTTTAGAAACATACAATCGCTACAGTGTGGAAACAGGCTATTCAGCCCAACAGGTCCTCACCAACCCTCCGAAGAGTAACCCACCCAGACCCATTCCCCTACCCTATTATCCTATATTTACCCCCAATTAGTACACCTAACCTACACATCCCTGAATGCTGTGGACAATTTAGCATGGCCAATTCACCTAACCTGCACATCTTTGGACAGTGGGAAGAAACCAGAGCACCCAGAGGAAACCCACGCAGACACGGGGAGAATGTACAAACTTCACATAGTCGCCTGAAGCTGGAGTCGAACCCAGGTCCTTGGAACTGTGAGGTAATAGTGCTAACCACTGAGCCACCTGTGCCACCCAAAATGAAGGATGAGAGGTGATCTTAATATAAGATCGTAAATGGCATGGATAGAGTGGAAAGTATGAGACTTTTTCCCAGGGTGGAGAGGGGTCAATTACTAGGGGCCACAGGTTCAAGGTGCAGGAGGAGGAAGTTTAACAGAGAAGTGCAAGGCATGGTTTTCACACAGAGGATGGTGAGTGCCTGGAAGGCGCTGCCAGAGGAGGTGGTGGAGGCAGACACAATAGCAGCATTCAAGAAGCACCTGGACAGATAGGAAGGGAAGGAAAGGTTTTAGTATGGAAGGCAAAATGTGTTGGGACACGCTTGGAGGGCCAAAGGGCCTGTTCCCTTGATGTATTGTTCTTTGTTCTTTGTTGATCTTGTTGAGACATATAGGATCCTCAAGGGGCTTGACAGGTTAAATGCTGAGAGGACATTGCCCTCCTGAGGAGTGTAGGAGCAGAGGGTACAGTCTCAGGAGAATGGGGTACCAAATTAAGGAGGAAATGGGAAGGAATTTCTTCTCTCAGAGGGTTAGGAGTCTTTGGATCTCTTTACCGCTGAGAGGTTGTGGGGTCAGAGTCCTTGTGCATATTTAAGGATGAGATAGATAGATTTTGATCAGTTACAGAATCAAGGGTTATGCAGAAAGTGGATGTGAGGAGTGTCAGATCAGCATTATCCTACTGAATTAGGGGAGAGGATGCTGGAAGGGCCGATCAGCTTACTTCTGCACCTATTTCTCATGATCTTGTGATTGGTACCAAAGTGCAAGAATATCATATCCAAAGTGGCAAAAAGTTTGTAAGTTATTTGGAACCCTAAGTCCTGCTCCCAAACATAACACTTCCTATTTTCCTGGGGTTGGAATTGAATTGACCTGGGATATCTTTCATGATCAGTTTACAGAGGCAGCTGGCCATTTAAGTAATCAGATTCCTCCACTCCTCCATGCTTTTAGTGAGGTCTGTATCTGAAAGCTGAACTATGCAGAATGTACCAAGTAAGAGCAGGTCTGAAACTTGTGGATTTGTTTGGATAGCGCCAGGCACCCTTTTGGAGAGGTAATATACCTCTTTGGATCTGATCCCAACATATCTCAGGGATAGGTAAGCTGCCTTTTGAGGGAGAAAAGGCATCATATGGAGAGTTAAAATAAATGCATAAACTCTTTTGGATAAATAAGCTCTCAAAGACTATCGAAGAAAGTGGAAGCTGTGAAAGTAACATGTTGATGCATTAAAACCTCTGGGCTGTTTAATCTTTGTAAAAGAAAAACCTGTAGAGCTAAAACAAATGATCACTTTCCTTCTCACTGTACCTGTGAGCTTCCATTACTGGATTAGTGTTGAATGACTAACTTCAGGATTCTTCCATGACTGATTGACAGAACCCTTGGATGTGCGACTATGAATTCCAATGCTTGCTGCAATTGAATTAAATATTTATTTTTATTAGGATTTATTGAGGTATAGGAATTTAAGTGTCAGTAATGTGTTTTTACATGTGAATATTTTACTCAATATGTGGCCAGGAGTGCATTTAACATATTAAATAGAGCTTTATTTTGTACAAGAGCCCTAAAGTCAGACCATGGTGTGTACAAGGTGAGTTGGCATGGTAAAGTGCAAAGGATTGTGGGTGGGGGCATGTGTTGGCGCAAAATTTGAATGTGAGTAATAAATGTCCCTTAGGTTGGCATGGAGAGTGTGGGGAGTCATTTGGATGATACAGGCCATAATGTAGCATGGAGGATATGGAGGGCATTAGGTTGCATGGGTTGGTTCAATGGTACGTAGGGCGTATGGGGTGGGGCAGGGGTGATGAGGAAGGGCAGAAGGGAAAGTTTATGTTTCAATTCATATTTTCAAATGTTGAGCATGGTGCGGCAGCCCAACAGACAGACATTTTAGCCAGGCAAATGTGGGAACTGCAGATGCTGGAGATCAGAGTCTGGATTAGAGTGGTGCTGGACAAGCACAACAGGTCAGGCAGCATTCGAGGAGTAGGAGAATCGATGTTTCTGGCAAAAGCCCTTCATCTGGAGGCAGGGAGCCTCCAGAGTGGAGAGATAAGTAGTGGCGGGGGGAGGCTGGGGAGAAGCTAGCAAAGAGTACCTGGGGGTTGCAATGAGAGAGAGACTCACTGAGATTCTTGTGGAGAGAGGAGGAGAACTTTTTCAAGATAGGCATCCTTGCAAGAGGATTAAAATCACAGTAAGGTTAAAATCAACTAGGCAAAAGTGAGGACTGCAGATGCTGGAAACCAGAGTTTAGATTAGAGTGGCCACTTATCTCTCCACCCTGGAGGCTCCCTACCTCCATTCCTGATGAAGGACATTTGCCCGAAATGTTGATTTTCCTGCTCCTCGGATGCTGCCTGACCGGCTGTGCTTTTCCAGCACCATTCTAATCTTGACATTTTATCCAGGTTGCTTCTGCAGCAGGCATGCTCCTCAGGTCTTTCCAAGCCACTTCTGAACTTGTATTCTAGACTAAACACTTCACACTGACAATGGGAGGCTCAGGCAGCCATTTTCAAAGGTAAGGTTCATTGAGCTCTGTTTCCCAGTTCTAAGAACAGAAAATCAACAGAAAATTTTTAATTGAATCACTCCTTAATCTTGTAAATTTGGAAAAATACATTGCTACTAACCCCTCTTCATTTTTTAATGTTTGGAATCCAGATATCTTTTAAGTAAGGTGACAGTGGATATCCTCTAGACTAACAGATCTTCCCTAAAGTGAAATGCCAGGACCTGTAAACAGTACTGTACATGTGGTTGCTGTGTCATGACTTCTTACTCTCGTGTATGTTGTTCTCCAGATATATAGGTCAGTATTTTATTACTGTTATTTATGCCTGTCCATGTCATTTAAACAGTGTCTCTTTGAACCTCAATAACTTACAACTTTCCACCATGTAGACATGGTTCTGCTCGATCCTTCTTATGTCTGAAGTGTTTCCAGGTTCCAAAAAGGTGGAGTGGCAGTGTGCAGTCTCCAGCAAGACTCTACCCCTCATATCCAACACACCCACCACAGATCTGTATGGCTTCAAGATAGGGCTTTGCATTACCATAACATTTGTCCCACTGGTGGAGGACTCTGATACTTTCTCTTTCCCATTATTTACTTTACCTTGATCTGCAACAAGAATAATCCAGAACTCTTGACCTTCAGAGGTTCTGCTTTTTAATTCAACAGCAAATAGTCAAATAACCTTTCCAAGATATCTACCTTTTTTCATATTTACATCATTGGTTTCAAGATGAATCATGGCTTCAGGTTGTTCAATCTCACTTTTCAGATATTTTTCAATTAGACAGTTGCCCTGATACCTAGGAGTGCTAAATACTTTGAGAATTTGAATATTGCTGAAAAAAGAAACATGCCTTGTTATTGCTTATTGCTTTGCACCCACTAGGACAATTCACAAGAGTTACCAAGTAAAACAACATTTATACTGTGTGATAGGAGGGTGTCAATTGGTTAGCAAGTGGACTCTGATCAGTAGAGGCATTACCATAGAGAATGCACCAGTCAGATGCAGACGTGGTTTATATCATTCTAATGGTAGAAGTAGTTGTGAAATCCCATTATTCTCATTGATGTCATAGGTATTCAATACTGTGGACCAATCAGACAATTTCAGTTTCTTGAAGGTTTCCTGGATTGTCTCTGTCCAAGCCTTTCTTTTCCAATTGCCTACCCTTTTCTCATGGTTACTCACTTACTTTCTCTGTCCCAGTATACTTGTTTAAGAGTTTTGTGATCAACATCTACGTTGTGCGATTGATAGCCTGCAATACATCCATTTGTTTCTGAAACTTGTTAATTTTGAGTTCAAATGAATCCACCTTCTTTTCTGTGCTGTGGGCCTGAAATTTCCTCAGCGCTCCTCCTATCTTGTTAACATAACTTTATTGGAAATCCAGCTTTGGTGAAGGTACAGTGATGGAGCAGGAATGGCTGTATGGTAATTCCCAGGTAATTTTCTAACATTCTCATATTGTGCAAGTCCTGCCCAATTCTGGTTTCCAGTACAGCCAAAATAAATGGATACAAATGACATAGAAACACAAGTAACTGAACACAGCATTTAACTCTTTATTTAGACTAAGTTTTTTGCATTTACCCAATTGCCTTCTCACTCTGCCATCACAACATTATGCAAAAGAAAATTACATAGGAGGGTGGCTTTAAGCAAGAGGTGAATGTTGATGGCGCAAAGCAAATTTTGTAATATATTAAACATTCATGTCAGACCTTTTAAGATTTTGAATAGATTAGATTACATTACAGTGTGGAAACAGGCCTTTCGGCCCAACAAGTCCACACCGACCCGCTGAAGCGCAACCCACCCATACCCCTACATTTACCCCTTACCTAACACTACGGGCAATTTAGCATGGCCAATTCACCTAATCTGCACATCTTTGGACTGTGGGAGGAAACCGGAGCACCCGGAGGAAACCCACGCAGACAGGGGGAGAATGTGCAAACTCCACACAGTCAGTCGCCTAGAGGTGGGAATTGAACCCGGGTCTCCGGTGCTGTGAGGCACCAGTGCTAACCACTGTGGCACCATGCAGCCCAATACTCAGTATGTTAAGTTAATTGGAGACAACAGTGAATTCTCAAATCTTGCTGCTGTGGTAGTTTAACTTCTGTCAGCATTGATTTTAGGTGCATTGGTGTTTACAGTATTTGCACTGATAATAACATTCTGAAATTGTCCTTTTTCAACAAAACTGTGTATCTTGTCTTGTACAGCATAAATCTACAGTTGTTCCAGGATGCTCTCTGTGCTTTCAACATTTTTCAAACATTGCATCCTACTTTCAGCCTTGAAATGCTATAAAGCATAATGATTACTGTTTGGCATCTTACAAGTTTAAATTGTTACCCAATAAATACAACTTTGTTAATGTAAGCACCTCATCTCCACTATACAATATGCAAGTGGAGTCAGTTTGCCAGGATAGGGGCTTTTCTCATATGACTCAACTTCTAGTTAAAATTAGATAGGCAAATCTGGGAAATAAAATCAGAAACCTGAATAGTTGCAAACCATAGAATAAAATCTGTGTCTTTTCGATATCTGGATATCATAATACCATAAGACATAGGGGGAGAGGGAGACCATTCAACCCATTGAGTCTACTCCACCATTCAATGAGATCCTGTTGATCTGCTAATCCTCAATTCCACTTTACTGCCTTTTCCTCATTGTTACCCTTTGGCTAACAGAGTTGAAGTCAAACAAGCATGATGGAAAATTCTACTAACTTTATGTTAACACCAGATTAACTTTGCTTTGAAAGGAAGAAGTGAAACCAGACTGGTGACTAGGCGAGTGGTTGGTCCGAAAGGTTATTTGACCTTGTGCTTGGAAAATGGGAGTAAATAAGACTGAGAGGAGAAACTATGGAAGTAGATGTCTCCCATTTACATGACCCTAGAAATCTCAAAATCAAGAGGGTTCTGCTCAAGGGATATGTCATGGAATATTCTGGAAAGGTAGAAGACATTTAAAAAAAGACATTAAGAGCAATTCGAGACGCGCCATCGCACAGAGGAAATTCTGAGTTCAGACCTCAGGGAAGAGTACAGCTCATCGGATTGAACTTGCCCAGTTCATCATACATGGTTAGTAATAGAGTTCATGGTGCTCACTGCGTAGCCAGTAGCGACCCAAAGCCGTGAGTTGAATACTTTCTAAGTCGAAACCAAAGAAGTTAAGAATTAACGAGTTACATATGTTATAGTTGATCTAAGTATTAATAAAGATTAAGTTGTACTAGATTCTAGCTTGAATGTCTTTTTGTCTGTCTTAGTGACACCTTAGTCCAAGGCACAATGCAATAACCCTCGATTCACTTATTCATTAAAACTCTGTCTATCTCACCTTGAGTATGACTTAATTCCAACAGCTCTCTGTGGTAAAGAATTCTACAGATTCACTACTGTCTGAGAAGAAAAATTCCTTCTCATCTCTGTCTTAAACATGTGACCCCTTTTCTGAGATTATATCCTCTGGTCCTAGACTCTCACACAAGGGGAGACAAACTTTCTGCACCTACCCTGTCATAGAGTCATTGAGTCATGGAGATGTACAGCATGGAAACAGATTATATGGTCCAACTCCTCCATGCCAACCAGATATCCTAATTTAATCTAGTCCCATTTGCCAGCACTTGGCCCATAACCCTCTAACCCCTTCCTATTCATATACCCATCCAGATGCCTTTTAAATATTGTAATTGTATCAGCCTCCACCACTTCCTCTGGCAGCTCATTCCATACATGCACCATCTTCTACTTGAGAAAGGTGCCCCTTAGGTCCCTTTTAAATCTTTCCCCTCTCACGTTAAACCTATGCCCTCTAGTTCTGGTCTTCGCCACCCCAGGGAAAAGACTTTGTCTATTTACCCTATCCATGCTCCTCATGATTTTATAAACCTCTATAAGGTCACCCCTCAGCCTCCGATACTCTAGGGAAAATAGCCCTAGCCTATTCAGCTTATCCCTATAGCTCAAACCCTCCAAATCTGCCAACATCCTTCTAAATCTTTTCTGAGCCCTTTCAAGTTTCATGACATCCTTCCTGTACGAGCAAGAGTAGAATTGCGCACAATATTCCAAAAGTGGTCTAACCAATGTCCTGTACAGTTGCAATATGACTTCCCAACTCCTATACTCAATGTTCTGACCAATAAAAGAAAGCATTCCAAATGCTTTCTTCACTATCCTATCTACCTGCAACTCCACTTTCAAGGACCTGTCAAATTCTTTAAGAAACTTGTCTGTTTCAATAAGGTTACTGCTCGTTCTTCCAAATTCCAATGAGTACAGGCCCAACCTACACAGCTTGTCCTCATAAGAGAGCCCTCCATACTCGGTATCAGCCTACTGAAACTTCTCTGGGATGCCTCCAGTGCCAGTATATCATTCCTTAGTCAAGGGGCCTAAAACTGGTCACAATATTCCAGCTATAGTCTGACTAGTGCCTTGTGTAGTTTCAGTCAAACGTCCCTATTTATTACTTCATTCCCTTTGTAATAAAGGTGAACTATACTATATTATTTTTTAACAAAAACAGAAATTTATGGAAAAGCTCAGCAAGTCTAGCAGCATCTGTGAAGAGAAATCAGAATAAACATTTCAGGTGTGCTGACCTTTCCTCAGAACAATAATTTCCGTTTTTGTTTCTGATTTACAGAATCCACAGTTCGTTCTGTTTTTATTTAGTACATTATTTTTGAAGTTGGACAGCTTAAGGTGTTCCAAATGTTGTCATTGCGGTGGAGAGCAGGGTTGATTTTAGGACATTGATATCCCATGACTGAAAAACCAATATAAATGGAACATTTTTCTATAATTTAGGAAAAGGACATGATGTACTATCCATTTGTCAGCCACCCCTACAGAAATTAATCTCAGCTTGTTAACTATTCAATTATTTCCATAGGGAGATTTAATACTGATAGCATTATGAAAAGAATGTTTTGCTTCTATGTTTAATGAGAAATTGGTGATCATGTAATGCTTTCTAAAATTTCTGAATGTTAAATTAATTCCTAAGTAGAAATCAAGAACATTGGATTCTGATCTGCTGATAGTATACGTCAATATCTATATTAATTGCTTTGTTATTAATTTTGAGAATATGCAAATTAGCATTTGGCAGTATGAACTTTGATAAAAGAGTATTTATTATGAAATGCTGAATAGAAGGATCTTAATAGATTGTTATTGGACTCCTATCTAGAACCAGGAATAGGAATCAATATCTTTTAACAATGATGGAGGTCTGTATATGATTTCTTGAAGCTGTGACTTTAGGAAACAATATGCGACAGTGTTGATGGAACAATTAGTTCCAATTTCTACAAGGTACAGATTATCCAAAGAAATACAATCAGGTGAATGTTCAAATTTTATGTTGCAACTATTCAAAGAAATGATGACCAGTTTGGGAATAAATAATTTACACCATTTGCTCATGACTCACTTTATCAAAGTACATTGGAAAGACCAAACTTTGAATGCCATGATGAAAGCTTATTGTCAAGAATGTCAAATGATTGGGAAAAAGGGCTTCCTTGTTATGATTTGCCAATAGAGATGCTCCTACTGAGTTCACAGGATTTAGTCCTTTTGAATTAATATGTGGGCAAGAAAGAATGGACCACTTAAATTAATTTTTAAAAGATTTTGGTGTTGGATACATGTTATTACATGTCTTTAAGAACCATTAAAAGAAAGGACCACTGGATCTTTTCAAATCAAAAAGAAACTCAGCTATCCAAACTATGTAGTGAGTAATCCAGATGGAAAAAGAATCCATGAGAGTGTCATGTTCGTTGGTTAAAAAGATATTATGACAGGATGATAGACCAGAAAAAATGCATACTCATGGAAGTGAATGAAGTGGTGAGTGAAGTAGAAATATCAAAACACTTAGAGAATGAGTCAGAAATTTAATATTCTAATGTTGGCCCTCTCATAATCAAATTGGATAACATGGAGGTGCTTAAAAGATTAGATAGCATCATGTTTTATCTTCCAGAAAACCATTGACGTGACTTTTAAAGACTATTGCAGAATCGTAAATCAACTTGTGGGAATAGGCTTGGTAAATGCTTTAGGAATGTCATGATGGTAATGTGGGGGATACATTACATAAAAAACATGGACAGGACACAGTCAGAAAGACTAGCTCATGAGAGAAAAGAGGTTATGCTCATGATAAACTGAGTCAAAGTAGTTGGAGCTCACATATTATGATGGTGCCAAATCCAGATTAGTCACAGAGATTTTCTTTTAGCAAAATAGCAATGATGTAAAAAAGTGGATTTACATCCTGTTGCTAAATTGAACAAATTGGACACACATTGGTTGCCAAAAATTGACTTGTTAAAATACTGTCAAATTCTGTTCATAGTTAGATCCAAAGAAATATCAACTTATGTAATACCAGATAGATTTTATCAGTGCAAAGTCATACTATTTGGAAATGAAAATGTAACATCAATGTTGACAGGAAGGAGCTCGCACAGTGCTGTTAAGGAGGGAGTTCTAAGAATTTAATCCAGCAACTATGAAGGTGGAGTGATATTGTTCCAAGTCTGGATTATATGTGGATTGGAGGAGAAACAACAGGTGCTGGTATTCCCATGTTTCTGCTGCCCTTGTCCTTCCAGAAGGTACAGGTCAAAGGTCGGAGTAGACTGTCAAATGAGTCTTGCTGAGTTGTTGCCGTGCATCTTATAGATAAAATAGACATCTCTCACTTTGCATTGGCGATGGAGGCAGTGACTGATGAAAGTGATGGATGTGGTGCCAATAAAGTAAGCTGCAATGCTTGGATGGTGGCAAGCTTCTTGAGTGTTGTTGGAGCTGCACCTATCCAGGTGAGTGAGGAGTATTCCATCACACTCCTGGCTTGTGTCTTTTAGATGGTGAACAGGTTTTGGGGAGTCAGGAGGTAAGTTACTCCCCGCAGTATTCTTAGCCTCTGACCCACTATTGTAGGCACAGTATTTATATTGCTAGTCTGGTTCAGCTTTTGCTCAATGTTAACCCCCAGGATGTTGATAGTGGGAAATTCAGTAATGGTAATGCCATTGAACATCACAGAGATTGAATTCGATCAGGAGCTGGTAGTGTGATATTTTCATACAAAGATATAAACTCATGCCAGTACTTGAGCAATGCGTTCATTTCTCTGAGCTTATTTGCCCTATGCCACTTTACATTTGACTCAGGTAATAATTCAGGGATCAATTTCAGATCTAGGCTGCCTGGTTTAAAAGTTAATCTCAGCAGTTAACTGTTAATCATCACAAATTGGTGCATTCTCCATGGCAATGCTGCTATCAATCAGAGTTCATCTGCTAAATCAGTACTCTTTTCTTGTGTAGCATCAACGTATGTTCTCCCTTGAAATGGTATTCTTGCCATTTGTCCTGACAGATGCCAGACAGAAAACCTCAACAAAAAGGGGCTTTTCCAGCAATATTCAAGATAAATTTAAATTTTTCAAACAACTCAAATTATAAGCTTCGTCCACGAAGTTGCAAGGTCCATGAAGAACATTGCTTAAAATAAAATATAAACTGATACGGAGGCTCCAACATGGGGAAGAGAAATCCTGGAAATCTACATGGCAGTCAGAGTCATGAGGGAGTGTAGACATGTTCGCTTAAAGACATAATGTGTTAGTGCCAGAGATAGAGTCTCATGCTTATCCAGAAGCTTACAGATTAAGATAAAGCAGGTAAATAGAACATATGACATTACATAAAAGGTAATATTTTAGGACATGTAGAGAAAGTATGAGTTGAAGTGAAAAGAACATTAAGAAAGCAGAGAGAAGATATGAAAAAATATCATACGGTAACATTAAGGAAAATTTAAAAATATTTTATTATGATCAAGCGGATAGATCTAGCAAAGATGTAGATGGTAACTTGTGAAATGGATGCAGAACCTTTGGGCAGGTCTCTAAGTTAATATCTTGTCTCTGCTTTTACAAAGAAAAGGGATGTTACAGGCATTCTAGTTGAAGAAGAGGAGAATGAAATTTTAGATAAAATAAACATAAGGAGCAGCACTTGAGGAACTGAATTCTTTGAATGTGCATATATTTCCAGGGCCAGATGAATTAAGGAATGCGCAGTTTATTGTTTCCTAAGATGGTTAGCTGCAACAAAGGTCATCTTGTCGCTCTTATCAGAATTCTAAGCTCTGAAGCAGAAAGTCATAGAATCAAACACCATTCCAGACCATAGCAACACATAATCTAGGCTGATATGTAAATGCAGAATTGAGAATGTACTCACCTTTCAGATTAGATTTTAAACTAAGGTCCTTTCTGGTTATCAGATGGATATTAAATATCTCATTACACAATTGGAAGAAAAGAACAGATAATTGTCTTGGTGCTTCTTAACCAAGAATAGATCAGGCTAGATCAAGTGGCATTTCATTGCATTTTCTGTTAGTACTTAGCATGAGCTCTTTTCCTTTTTGCAATTTAAAACATAAGTTCATTTTTCTTACAGTCTGTCTATGAAATTTTAAACATTTGTTTCAGCATCAAGATTTCAAAGGCCTCTGTTTATACAGACAGAGTTTTATTTATTGTCCAGCTTTCTGAGTCACACAGGAAAGGGAATAATAGCCTCTTACAAGTATCTTCCCAATTACTAGTTTGAATTTTCTTCTCATGAACACATCTTTCGTTCTCATGAAATTACTTCTGGCTGTGCCTATCCCTCTGGTTTCAGCATTGTATCCGTATCTTCTCTTTTCATTTGTCCTGAGTAGACAAACATGGCTATTTGTTCTAATTCGGAGATGCCGGTGTTGGACTGGGGTGTACAAAGTTAAAAATCACACAACACCAGGTTATAGTCCAACACGTTTAATTGGAAGCACACTAGCTTTCGGAGCGACGCTCCTTCATCAGGTGATTGTGTGAAGGAGCGTCGCTCCGAAAGCTAGTGTGCTTCCAATTAAACCTGTTGGACTATAACCTGGTGTTGTGTGATTTTCTATTTGTTCTAGTGTGACACCATCCACTTCAATCTTCACTCCAGATTCTTCTGCTTTATTTCTTCTGACTAGTATTTTTAAAATCTCTTTGCTATTTATACACAGCCCACATTCTAATCTTCTGCATTTTATTTGATCTACCATATTTTATAGGGCCTCTACTGAATTTGCAAATAGCTCTATGTCATCGGCATAGACCAGGTTTAACATTTCCTTGCCTTCAATCTATTTATCCAGAGCCTATAGTAAGCATTGGGTTAAAAGAGGGACAATCTGGTAAGTTCCAAGTTAGGTTGGCTGTGTACATTCTTCAAAACTATTCAATGTGTCCACAGAACAAATTTCCAAGGGAACTTTGCCAATGTTTTCTTTTTAAGTACACACCCAATTTGATTCAATCCACATGGAATTCACAAATGACTGAAGACGCTGGATACTGCAAAAAGTTATGGACCCTCTCAACATTCCAGCAATAGTGCTGAAGACATGTGCTCCAGAACCAGCTGCACCTCTAACTAAGTTGTCCCAGTACAGTTACAGTTCTGGCACACACCCAACAACGTGGAAACTTGCCCAGGCACACTAGTCCACATAAAGCAAGACAAATCCAACTAGTACACTTACCACCCAATCAGATTACTTTTGTTCATCAGCAAAATGGTGGAAAGGATCTATCAAGCAGCTCTTACTCAACAATAACCTGCTCATGAGCGCTCAGTTTGGATGCCATCAGGACCATTCAGTCTTGACCACATTGTAGCCTTGGTTCAAACATGGTCAAAGGAGCTGCACTCTAGTGGGGAAGTGACTGTTGCACTAAACATCAAGGACACTTGCATCACGAGGTGTTAGTAAAACTGGAATCAATGGGGGAAAACTCTTTATAAGTTAGAATTATACAGAGGACAAAGTTAGAAAGTTATAGTTGTTGCAGGTAAATCATTTCCATTAGAGGACATCTCTCAAGAGTTCCTCAGGGCGCTGGCCCAGGCCGAACCAATCTTCAGCTATTTCATCAATTATCTTCCCTCCATAATAAAGTCCAAAGTGAAACAATTCATGAAGATTGTATCATATTCAGTACCATTTGCAACTCCTTAGATCTGAAACTGTCTATGCCCATGTGTTGCAAGATCTGAAAAACATCCAAACAAGTGGTAAATCAGATTTGCATAACAAAAGTGCCAGACAATGACAATCTCCAACAAAAGACAATCTCATCATTTCCCCTTGATATTCAATGGCATTATCATCACTGAATCCCCTAATACCAACAACTTGATAGTTAAACTTAATTGGACCAGCTATGAAATTTTGTGCTTCTAAGCGCATAATAGAGGCAGTGAATTCTGTTGTGAGAGACCCACCTCCTTATTCTTTGAAGCCTGTTCACCATCTACAAGGGATAAGTCAGGAGTGTGGTGGAATACTCCCGACTTACCTGGATAAGATTAGCTTCCACAAAATCAAGGACCTTGACACTATCCAGGATAAAGCAGCCTGCTTGATTGGTACTCCAAACAACACCTTCAATATTGATTCCCTCCACTACTAATGCACAATGGCAGCAGAGTGTACCATTTACAAGATGGCACTGTAACAACCTACCAAGACTTCTTAAAAAGCAGCTTCCAAACACATGACCTCTACAATTTAGAAGTACAATGGCAGCACATACATGGGAACACCATAGACCTACAAGGTCTCCTCCAAGCCTTTCACACCTTGAATTGGAACAATATCAAATTTGATGTAACTGGGCCAAAATGCTGGAATTCCATCTTTAACTTTGCTGTGATTGAACCTACACTTTGACTGTGGCAGTTTAAGAAGCTGGCTCACCACAACTTTCTCAATGACAATTAGGGATAGGTAATAAGATCTAGCCTCTATTTTTTTAAAATCCAATTTCTTGTTGAAACACTGTATTGCCTCTGCTTCCACTGTTCTTTCAGGGAGTACATTCCAAGTCATAACAACTTACTGTAGAAAACAACTTCACCTTATGTGTCCTCATTTTCCAATTATTTTCAGTCTGTAACCTCCAGTTGTCAATTTGCCCAACAGTGCAAATATTCTCTCCAAGCTATACATTTTATTCTTTGCTTAACAAAGAAACATTATTCATGTAATGCAATTGGTAAGGGTCAAGAAACATAACTTAATCATGGATTGAACTTCTGTTTGATTACATTTGAGTCTAGATTAGAGTGGTGCTGGAAAAGCACAGCAGTTCAGGCAGCATCCGAGGAGCAGTAAAATCGACATTTCGGGCAAAAGCCCTTCATCAGGAATACAGGCAGAGAGCCTGAAGGGTGGAGAGATAAGTGAGAGGAGGGTGGGGATGGTCTCTCCACCCTTCAGGCTCTCTGCCTGTATTCCTGATGAAGGGCTTTTGCCCAAAACATCGATTTTACTGCTCCTCGGATGCTGCCTGAACTACTGTGCTTTTCCAGCACCACTCTAATCTAGATTCTGGTTTATAGCATCTACAGTCGTTGTTTTTACCTGATTACATTTGAGGCAAGGAAACAGTTTCACTGTTTTATTGCTGTTATCCACCCTTGCTAGTGAAGAGCAAAATACAATGGTAAGTGATCTGTTGGTGGACAATTAAGTAGTTCCCTTCTCTGGTTTCTTTTGTGCATTCTAAGCTTTAGTTCCAGCAGAATAATTGTCTCCCGGCAGTAAGAAAGAAGACATCTTTGAAATGGAATAATTTTCTAAATCACAAAGAACAAATATTCCACTAAATTAGATCCTAAAGATTGCATTTTTTTGTAAAAATGTTCTGAACCATCCCTATTTCAAAAGAATTAATTGCATTTTACCGTGTGTGGTTGCCTGAAGTTCTCATTGACTGGCAATTTTTACTTATTCTCTTGTTACTGGCCCTTGTGGATTCTGTGTTCATAATAATATTTCACTGGCTCATGGGAGGACACTAAAGAATGAAGAACAACCTAGTTTAGTAAATAAATGATTCTCGGAAAACAACATGGCAGGTTTATTGAGAAAACCTGTTGAACTAATCTCTGATGTAACATGGACGGAATACTCAGAGATTGAGTTTTCAGTGTGTGATTGACTCAAATTCTATTGATCATTTGAATGATCTCTGTGTCCAGTCAATGCATACAATACTGTTCATTGGCTGGATCCATCAGTAGCGGGAGCAAAGCAATGAGAAACTAGCATCAACTAAAGCAAACCTGCAAGCCCAGTTCTGAGGAAGGGTCACTGGATTCGAAATATTGACTGTATTTCTCCCCACAGATACTGCCAGACTGGATGAGATTCTCCAGCACTTATGGTTTTTGTTTCAGATTTCCAGCATCTACGATTCTTATTTTATTAAAGCAAGCTCGCATTGCTTAAAGCATAGTGACAGGAGCATGTGTTAGGAATTGGGTCAAATCTGACCTGGAAAAGCGGGAATGCCAAAATATGGGAGCTAGGTTTTCAAACTCTGGAGGACAAAGTAAAGGAAATGAATACATATATCCACAGAAAAATAGGAGGTCTTCCTGAGACTTGCTCATGGGCATTTGAATGGGATAGACCTGGAAATCATTAGCAAGATTTAAGCTCTGAATACCTCAATATGGTGTCACAGGAGGTTCAATGAGTTCACATGAATGGCCAGCGTAATTGAATGCTTCATCATACCTACAGCACTACTGGCCTTAAACCACTGCTCAATTTGTTGTACCTATAGCAATCTCTATCAAACAGAACTCATATTTAACAAGATATTCTCTACACCATCTTCACACAATTACCACTGTTGTCTGCCTTAGGCTCCCATGTTTCACTTATTGCCATCTTTTCAATATAACGATACACATCAGCTAAACAAATTGCTCAGCATTTCACTGACATACTTACCTCTCTCTTGCATGAAAGAGTTGCAGACAACTGGAGACAACAGGAACCAACCAGAGGTGTGAATGCATGTTCTAAAGTATATGGAGGAGATAATACTGGCTATTGAAAGTCTTTGGGAAAATCATTGCTGAGCTTGTGGTTAATGTTGGAACTAAAACCATTGACAGAAGGCTCTTAGCTCATCTCATTCTTTTAATTCTTTTCTTTCATCCCACAATGTCTTCTGATTTCCAAGATGCAGGTTGTGTAAGAATGCACCACTTACCTTCTCCTGTTCTTCTACACAACCTTATCCATGTGTCTTGCTCCTTTCAACCAGGCTGGGCAATGGAGGGGCACCACAAAGAGAGAGATAATGACAGCATAAAACCTTCACTAGATTGTACTGTTAGAGCCACCAGCTCAGATAGTGTTACTGCCGGTATCTAGGAGGATCAGTGAGAGGCAGGATCTCCATATGTTAGACACTGGGCCAGAATAAGGACTAAGGGCCAGATTTCACTCAGGATCCACTGCAGAGGGCTCAGATGAAGATTTTGTTGGGGCAGCATTTAAAAGGATGTGTAAGATTTCACAGCCAACCATAAAGCAACCACCAGATTGCCAGGTTGCTGACTGTTTCCCCAAACTCCTCTCACTGAGGAAAATGTGACAGTCGCTCCATGAAATACACATGATGCTGCTGTCCTCCTTCAGTATTTGTGCTCTCACCCTGATATTCCCTTGGTCTGTCTTGTCAGCCAACTAACGCAGACCGTGCCAATCGTACAGAAATGGTGCCTTGTGTAGCTGGGACTTCAAGGTCCAGGGATGTATGAATCATTCTGTAAGGCATCTGAAATTCAGCAGCCTTCCACCAACAACACTGTGACCAATGGGTGGCACTATGTAAGAATGCCACCACTGGTAAAGGCACATGAAGAAACTGGCAGTAAGGGAATGCACAAAGATATTTAATTAACTTTTGTAAGCAATATGGTGTGCTGTCATTTGTAAATTCAGGTTAGAATGTTTATTTCACGAGCAAGAAGTCAGTGACAAGGGATGATGTGAGACTGTTGATGAATGGGAGCATTGAGTTGCATTGGTTGATGAGCCTGATCAGAAGGTGGCTATCAAATGTACCCCCTCCTTCCTCTTCCTCACGCTTCTGCTCTTCAGCTGCTCACTGTATAGATTGTATAGGTCGAGGTGAAAGTGCGGACTGCAGATGCTGGAGATCAGCGTCAAGATTAGAATGGTGCTGGAAAAGCACAGCAGGTCAGGCAGCATCCGAGGAGCAGGAAAATCAAAGTTTCGGGCAGGAGCCCTTCATTTCCCTGATGAAGGGCCTTTGCCCGAAACATCGATTTTCCTATTTCTCGGATACTGCCTGACTTGCTGTGCTTTTCCAGCACCACTGTAATCTTGACTATATCAAGGTCTATCCCTTCATGAGGATGGGGTTGATCAGTGTACAACAGGCCACAGCTGACCTTGACTCCTGCACTGCCAGATACTGCAGGCCTCCTCCAGAGCAGTCCCTGCGGCTGAAGCATTCCTTCAGCACACCAGCCCTCTGTTCTATCACATTGCATGTGGCAGCATAGCTTTTCATTGGAAGTACATTGTGACGATGCTGTTCCTTTATCAAAGTTATGTTCTCCTTGTTTTTTTTTCAGAGAGGTCATAACAGACACAGACTCCGAAAAGTCTGGGCTTGGATGAGTTTTAAGGCCAATTTGATTATAGTTAACAGAGAATGCCTCATGCAAAAGGCTTTCAAGTTTAAAAGAAAACCACTTGTACAATGAGAGGGGAGTGATTCGTTCTCCCAGCTCAGCTTACCTTTGGTTTAGTTTGGTTTTTAGCGGTAGAGTTAGAAGCTGCTGGACCCAAAGAAGCAGGTCGCTACTGATCCTCCCTCTCTCTGACATCTCTTCTGTCCCGGTGTTTGATTTTATCTTTTGTGCCAGACCATGATTATGGGGATTGTTGCAGGTGTTTAGAACAGCATCATTAAGTTGGTATAATCTGTTGGTCTTCAGATAGATGAAGTGATTCAGTACTCTGTTCTCTTTTGTTCGTGTTTCATTTGGTAATCTTGTAAATAAACTCTGTTTTGTTTGAAACTAAGTGGGTTGACCAGCTGCATCACTCCTGGAATATCCACAATACACCTGCTTAAGACAACGAGCAAAGTTAGGGTCTGGGCTACCTTCTTGAAATGTTTTGAGAGGGTCTGGCCTGGTCCATAACAACATGTTGGCATGATGTGTGTGCACCAGGGTCATGAGTCAACCCAACAAAAGAATAGCCCTTGTCACCCAATAACCAACCTCTGGCTTCTCACATTGGTTAAAATTCAGCTGGCACAATGGATTATCACAGAATGGAAGTATTGTGACTGCTCATACAGGGATTGACTTCCATAATTCTCTGCACATGGTCACACAGCAGTCAGGGATTGAGCAAACTGAATAATCCCTTGTGATCCCAGTGCTGTATAGGGCTGAGGTGACATGTAATTCCTGCCAAGTGTACAATTCAAGACACCCTGCCCATTGGAGAAGCTGATATTATTTGTGAAGCAGAATGTTCACACCAGCTGCCTATCTCTGACAAAAGAGATTAAAATGTAACAGCTTCCATTAAATTGAGGGCCTCAGTGACCTCCCTTAGTGGATGACAAATTGGGAGATTTTCCAAATGTCTCCATCTCAGCTAGAAACATAGAAGTTAATGTCAGGCTCACAGTTGTAGTCATTGGGAATGCATTCCTTGCTCTACACTGAGCTCTGGCTGCAATAATTGTTAAGTTTCAGTCAGGACATCCTACTGAGGTGCAGATATTTTGTATACTATTCCTTGCTGAAATTCAGATAGAAGACGTAGGAGGACTCTGGGCTGAAATGGTCTCATGTTGAGACCACTTCTCCCCCCTACCTCCTCTGTCTTCCAGGGGTTAGTCCTACACTGCGTTTCCTCTTTTCATTCTTGAAGTTATGCTGCGTTCCATGTCTGTGAGCAGCTACAGAAACCTTGAAATTTGCAAAAGTTCTTCAGCACCTGGCACACTACTTGATGCAGACATTTGCAATTTGTAAAACTGCAGCAACTACTAGAAGAAATCAGCTATCAATTAATCCTAAATAATTGATAAACCTTTAAAATAGTGCCTGAGGGGTGTCCTTCAGGCTGCTGAATATGTGTTCAGCTGTGTGAGGTTAACAGAGAAGTTTGTTTAGAGTTTTGAACTCCAAAATGGCACCACTGACATCAAATCAGTTGTAATTTGATTGACACCATTATCTCTCTGCTGTGTCTACTTCTGGCTTGCAGTTGCCTGGTAGAAATGAACACACATATATTACTTCCTGCATCTGGATTGAAGTGGCAAGGTATCATTCAACGAGAGCAGTCGCACAACTCTGAAATCAGTAAGAAAAAAATATGCCAGTCTAGAATGAGCATGTGAAGAGGGAGGTCAAGATACTACACGAGAGCACTATATTTGATACTATGTAAAAATGTAAATAAAGGAGTTTTACTCAGAGCAATTATACAGCAGCCTTAGGCATGGTCTATATTCAGATTTACCTACAGCCTGAGATTCTCCAGACCAGTATCTCATTGTGCAGCTAACAGTATCATCTCAAAACACAAGATAAAGCACCCGCCTCATTTTATGAGAGCGGGTCTGAAATCGTTGTGATGACAGGCCTCTGCACTTTGCAGAGCAAAGGTTCGACAGAACACAGCACATGATAATGGAACAGGAAATCCTTTTTGGGACATACCATAGCATTGCACTGGAGCAGTCCAGGCAAAAGAATCTCATCGTTAGGAAGCAATGATTAGATCAACCTGCAGCAGATATTATAATGTTTCCTGGTTGCAGTGTGAGGGCTCTTGACCAGTGTTGTGAATGGATAACCCTTGTCTATGAGGGTCAATTCAGGAAGGTGTGTGGGGTTGCTGGTATAGCTATGGAGTGCTGGAATGTATGTGTGTCATGACCGCTCTCAGGAGAAAAGCATAGAGATGAAGGCTGTGCTTTCCAAATTTCACCCACATAGTAGTTATGTTCGTCTATTTAGATGGCAGCAGATTCTGGACAACTTTATTGACAACAGTTAAATCAGTAAAACTACTGACATAAATACATTGTGCTTAGCCATTTAAAAAAAGGAGATGAAGTATTCACATTGCTAGGAAAAAGTGCTTCTGTGATAAAATGTAATCCTATTGAAGACAGTAAGTGCTGAAGCTGCTGTGTGCTGCATGACATTCAAAATGGTAATTAAATATAAAGGTCAATAGAACATAAATATTAGATTAAAGTACAGAGATGGTGTTGCCATGGGATCCCCTCAAGGCCCTGCTTTCAATAACATTTTTGTCAGTTTTCCATGAGAAGTAGATCTTCAGTGGAATGACTACTAGCCTTATACCCATTGCATTTATTGGGTATGTAGATGACACAGTTTTATATTTGCCGGATTTAACATTTTCCTTACACACATTAATACTCTAACCTGAACTCAAAGTTACTTTCCAAACGGAATTGTCAAGCCAGCTCCCATTCATCAACTTGCTTGTTGAGAATCATGCCAATCAGCCCTTGCTTGCAAAACACAGGAAGTAGTGACCAATATTAGATGTGATTCTGCTATTAGACAAAATTTACTAAATAATGCTGACTCCTGCTAAGGATAACATGAAATCACTTTCGTCAGTTGGAATTACAAATGAGATTTATTTGTATATGTCAGAAGCTATATTTATTCATAAATAGGATCCTGTTCTTCATCAGCAGAACTAGATGTCCACACATTTCACCTCTTTCATTTAAAAAAAGAGTTATGGAGACTGACATTCCATATTGCATTCCCCATGGCAACACATTGACGAATCAGCATTGACTTACTTAGTTTGCATTTAATCAGTTAACTAAGACATTTAACAGTTCCTGCTGATCTCCTGCCATGCTATATAAAGTGAATTTTCCCTTCTAAATAGGATTTCTTGTGTTTCAGTCCTGATGAGTGCATGGTGAAACCATGACTTCATGTCTCCTTTTAGCAATATTTACGTTCTGGTACTACTGGCAGTTATTGGAATAAAGTACAACACAGTAAATAACAGTTCAAGGAAAAGAGAAGGGACATGCTTATGGGAACATTACTGCTTAATAAAAAAGGAAAAGCCAGTTTCAAGAATGAACATATCTCTGTTAATGGATGTTTAATTGATTTTTACTTCACCTGTGCAATTCTCAGGGACAGTAAGACAGACTTAGATAATGGAAGTTAGGCAGTGGATGAAAAATTAACTGATGTTCCTGTTCCAGGAAGTGAGAAGAAGTCATTTTTCATGTAATGGCATCTGCTGTGTGATTGCTTATATTAAAATCTGTCTGATAATCTACTTGCAATACCTCTTCTTCTGCTTGAAATTCATGAGGTCATGCATCACTGTCTTCGGTCTGTATTTGAAATCAATTCACTGCATAAACTTGCTTTGCCTACAATCCCAGCTTCCATTCTTTACTTTCATAATAAGCACTTCGAAAGAGAGAGGTGTTAGTACGTGATTGTAATCTTAAAACATATGAACAAAAGTTGTCTTAATTACTTGCCACTGATGTTGCTGTTCCCATTAATGATGGCAGCCCTGATTTTAACTGGTGTGTAGGAAGCAGCTATAATACTCTAGAGCCCTGTGCTGGCCAGTCACCTGGAGAAGCCTGAAAATAAAGAGAATCAGCAGAGTGATGGGTGACCATATATCTCCTCTTCCACAATCATTGCCCTTGTTTAAGTAACACAACTGATGAAACCAAATGGACCAACTCATCCTGGGACACTTCCAGATCTACATCTAAACCTTCAACCTTCTCCAGGCTGTAGAACACCCCAAGTGGGGGGAGGGGCTTCATTATTTATTCACGGGATGAGGGCATGGCTGGCAAGGCAGCATTATTTGCCCATTCTTAATTGCCCTGATGGCAGATAAGGGTCAATCAGATTGCTGTGAGTCTGGAGTCATCTATAGGCCAGACCAGGTAAGGATGATAGTTTTCTTCCCTAAAGAACATTAGTGAACCAGACGGGTTTTTCTGACAAATGACAATGGTCATCATTAGATTCTTAATTCCAGATACTTTTTATTGAATTCAAATTCCACCATCTGCTGCTGTGGGATTCGAATCTGGGTCCCCATAATATTATCTGGCTGTTTGGATTAACAGTCCAATAATAAGACAACTAGGCCATCGCCTCCCCCAGCGTCATGAATTAAGACTTTGGGGCCGCGCGTAAGGAAGGTAGTAATGGCTGCGATGGAGCTGTGATGACATGTGCCTTTAAAGAGGTTTGGTCTGGTCCATAACAAACCTCGGATTGACATGTAACAACTGCTCTCCCACTCTAACACACAGGTATTTACCTTTCATTGCTCCAACTTCTCATCCCCAACTTGTATTCCTGATGAAGGGCTTTTGCCCGAAACGTCGATTTTACTGCTCCTCGGATGCTGCCTGAACTGCTGTGCTCTCCCAGCACCACTGATCCAGAATCTGGTTTCCAGCATCTGCAGTCATTGTTTTTACCACTCTCACCGTTCTCAGTGAGGGGTCACAACAGTCTTTATGTCACGTAATGGGAAAAAGTTGGGAAGCACTGTTGCTGGGGAATATTTTTGCGAGAGGAATAGACACTGTTCCATGCAGCCAAACGTATGTCAGTGCCAGTGTTCAGGACGTCTGCTCAGGGCTGGACTAGAAGTTAGAATGGGGGGGGCGTTCAGTTATCATGGTCCATATATGTGCCAAAGTCATGGGCAGGACAAGGAAAGTGGTTTTGCATAGGAAGCATAAGGAGCTGGGAACCAAGGGGAAGGGGATAATCTCAAATGCAGTCATATCTGGATTATTATCTAAACCACATGCCAATTGGTAAAGGGGACATAAAATCAGTGAAATTAATGCATGTCATTGGGAGAAATGGTTCTGGTTTATGGAGGACTGGCATCTATGCTAGGATAAGTGAGAGTTGTATGCCTTTGAACTCTGCGAGGACCAGTGCTCTGGGGAAGGAGAGAGGCTTTAAACTAAACAATGCAGGTGAGGGATCAAATTTGTATAAATGTAACAAATTAAGGAGTAGAGTCAAGGCAGGAGAGCAAAATAGTATTCAGAGAAATGAAAGTCAGAGAATGACAGAAAAAAACTGAAAGAATAAACCTAGGAACATATCAACAGTCAAGATTAACTGTAACAAAGGTAACAAAAACTCAAGGTTCTATATCTGAATGTGTATATCATTCATAACAAAGTGAACAAATGAAACCGCACCATTGAAGTAAATAAATATAATCTGATAGCCATTGCAATGGCATGCTGCTAGATGATAACGAGTGGTTCCTGAGTACTGAGGGACAGTTGCAGAGGAAAACACTAAGTAAAGTATGTGTTGGCCCTCTGTGTGCGATTTTGCTAGATAATGATAATAATGCAGAAATGATGGATGAAATAAACAAGATTTTGCCGCTTTCTTCAATATAGAAGATTAAAATAGTGTTTCAGTAACAGCTATAAATCAGGAGGTGGGAAAGGCAGAGGAACTTGGTGGAATCAAAATTGTGAGGGAAGCTGTACTGAGCAAACTGATGGTGCTGTGGGCTGACAAATCCCTAGATGCTGATGGAATCCATCAACAGGTCTTCATAGAGATTGCTGATAAGGTGGTTGATATGTTGGTGTAGATGTAGATGTTGGAAAGGTTACTTGGAACTGGCAAGTATCAAATATAACCCACTATTCAGGAAGGGATGGAGGAAGGAAACAAGATACTATAGACTAGTTAGCTCGACATCTGTCATCGGGAAGATGTCAGAACTGATCATTAAAACTTTGAAAAGTCTGAGATAATTGTTAAGAATCAGCATGGTTTTATGAAAGGGAAATCAAATTTAATCACTTTAAGAAATTTATTTGAAGGAAGCAAATGAACTGTGAATAATCAGGAAGGTACAAACAATGACTGCAGATGCTGGAAACTAGATTCTGGATTAGTGGTGCTGGAAGAGCACAGCAGTTCAGGCAGCTTCCGAGGAGCAATAAAATTGACGTTTTGGGCAAAAGCCCTTCATTAGTAATAAAGGCAGAGAGCCTGAAGCGTGGAGAGATAAGTGAGGGGAGGGTGAGGGTGGGGAGAAAGTAGCATAGAGTACAATAGGTGAGTGGGGGAGGGGATGAAGGTGATAGGTCGGGGGCAGGGGGAGGGTGGAGTGGATAGGTGGAAAAGAAGATAGGCAGGTAGGACAAGTCATGGGGACAGTGCTGAGCTGGAAGTTGGGAACTGCGGTGAGGTGGGGGAAGGGGAAATGAGGAAACTGTTGAAGTCCACATTGATGCCCTGGGGTTGAAGTGTTCCAAGACGGAAGATGAGGCGTTCTTCCTCCAGGCGTCTGGTGGTGAGGGAGCGGCGGTGAAGGAGGCCCAGGACCTCCATGTCCTTGGCAGAGTGGGAGGGGGAGTTGAAATGTTGGGCCACAGGGCAGTGTGGTTGATTGGTGTGGGTGTCCCAGAGATGTTCCCTAAAGCGCTCTGCTGGGAGGCGTCCAGTCTCCCCAATGTAGAGGAGACCGCATCGGGAGCAATGGATACAATAAATGATATTGGTGGATGTGCAGGTAAAACTTTGATGGATGTGGAAGGCTCCTTTAGGGCCTTCGATAGAGGTGAGGGAGGAGGTTTGGGCGCAGGTTTTACAGTTCCTGCGGTGGCAGGAGAAGGTGCCAGAATGGGAGGGTGGATTGAAGGCGGACGTGGACCTGACCAGGTAGTCACGGAGGGAACGGTCTTTGTGGAAGGCGGAAAGGGGTGGGGAGGGAAATATATCCCTGGTGGTGGGGTCTGTTTGGAGGTGGCAGAAATGTCGGTGGATGATTTGGTTTATGCGAAGGTTGGTAGGGTGGAAGGTGAGTATCAGGGGCGTTCTGTTCTTGTTACGGTTGGAGGGGTGGGGTCTGAGGGCGGAGGTGCGGGATGTGGATGAGATGCTTTGGAGGGCATCTTTAACCACCTGGGAAGGGAAATTGCGGTCTATAAAGAAGGAGGCCATCTCTTGTGTTCTGTAGTGAAACTCGTACTCCTGGGATGGCCTCCTTCTTTATAGACCGCAATTTCCCTTCCCAGGTGGTTAAAGATGCCCTCCATAGCATCTCATCCACATCCCGCACCTCCGCCCTCTGTACTGAATGCTGCTTAGAAGGCTCAGGGAGTATCTGATTGAAACTTACAGAATACTGAGAGACTTGGATAGAGTGGAGGGGGAGAAGATGTTTACACAAATAGAAGTGGTATGGTGGTTCAGAGGTTAACACTGCTGGGTTCAATTCCAGCCTTGGGCGACTGTGTGTGTAGAGGTTGCATGTTCTCCCCATGTACGTTTCCTCCAAGTGCTCCATTTTCCTCCCACAATCCAAAGATGTGCAGGTTAGGTGGATTGGCCATGCTAAATTGCCCATAGTCTTCAGGGATGTGTAGGTTAGGTGCATTAGCCATGGGAAAATGCAGGGATGGGCCTGGGTGGAATTCTCTTCAGAGGGTTGGTGTGGACTTGTTGGACCAAATGGCTTGTTTCCACACTGTAGGGATTCTATAGCGTGATTAGGACTCCAAGGCATAGCCTCAGAATGAGAGGACGACCCTTTGAAAATAAGATGAGAAGGAATTTTTCAGCCAGAGGCTAGGGAATGCAATGCTGCAAAAAGGTCAAGTCATTGGGTATCTTAAAGGCAGAAATAGATAGGTTCTTGATTAGTAAGGGGATCAAAGGTAATGGGGAGAAGGCAGGAGAGTGGGGTTGAGAAACATATCAGCAATGATCGAATGGCAGAGCTGACTCAATGGACCAAATGGTCTAATTTTGCTCCTATATCTTATAGCCTTATGGTGTAGGGCAAAATATATTAGCATGGAAGGAAGATTAGCTGGCTAGCAGAAAACAGCGATTGTGCATAAATGAGTCTTTTTTTTTGATTAGCAGGACTATGGAGTCCCATAGGTGTTTGCACTGGGGCCTCAGATTTTTACAATTTATATCAATGACTTGGATGATGATAGTGAAGATATGGTAGCAAAGTTTGTAGATTACATAAAGTGAAATATGTTGTGAAAAGGACAAAAAAAATTTACAAATAGTGGGCAAAAATTTAGCAAATGGAGCATAAAATGGGAAAATACAAACTTGTGCACTTTGGCAGGATGAATGAAAAGGCAGAGTATTACATAAATGGCGAATGACTGCAGAATTCTGAGGTGCAGAGAGATTTAGATGTTCTGGTGTATGAAACTCAAGAAGTTAGTTTTCATGTACAGCAAGTAACTACGAAGGCTAATTGATTGCTATCCTTTGTTATGGCAGTAATTGACCATAAGAGTAGATGTTATGCTCCAGTTATATAAGGCATTGATGGGATCACATCTTGAGTATTATGTGCAGTTTTGGTCTCCTTATTTAGTGAAGGATATAAGGACATTGAAGATGGTTCATATTGGTTTCTGGATTGAGCAGGTTGTCTCTTGAGGAAAGGTTGGGCTTGTTTACACCAGACTTTGCAAGAGCAAGGGATGATTTGGTTGAAGTGAATAAAACCTTAAATGGTCTTGACAAGGTGAACATGAGAAAGTTGTTTCATCCTATGGGTAAGTCCAGAACTACAAGTTAGAATGGAGCTGAGAAGGATTTTTTTTCTCTCTTGGAGGTTGTGCGTCTTTGGAATTCTGCCTCAAAGCCAGCAGAGGTGAGATAATTAAATATCTCAAGGGAAGGGAGTATTAGGTTATTGGGATTAAGGGGGAATGTGGAATTTGAAACAAATAAATCTGCCATGGTCTAATTGAATGTTTGAACAGGCTCCAGGGCTAAATGGTTTACTTCTGCTCTGTAGGAGGATTGCCCTTCAATTTGGGGGGGTTCAGGACTATAGTCACCTCCTGTGAAGTTAATCATTCATGAGGAATTTTCAGTTAGTTTACTCCATTTGTTAAGAAGCAACAAGTTTAAACATTATACATTATACAAGTTTAAACGTTAAACAAATAAAAGTATACCATCGGTGACAATTGAGAAATGGTCCACTGATACCAGAGGATGAACAGGCAGGGTGTTAATCTCATTGACGTTGTGAAAGCAGCATCATGCTCTTGAATTGAAGTGTTAGGGAACTCTTCAACAGATCTTCATCCTCCTCTTCTGGTCAATCTTCTATCTGAAGATGACCCCTACCTGACAAGAACTGCTGGGTGATGAATTGGCCTGCCTCTGTCTCTGAGCACTTCTTGATATCACCTATTTCTCGACGCAGGTATTTTATGCTGTGTCAATTGTCCATTTGAATCATTGTAGCCAATGGACAGGCATCATCTACTCACAACATCAGGATAACAATTGCCCACATTCGTCTTAAGATCAGTTTTTGTTGCTTCCTAGGAGCAAACCTTTGATTTTCCTAAATGCTGCATTTATTGATTGTTTCCATGACTGCTTTGATTGCAGTGAATTGTCCCTGATAGATGGTATTTAACTTACACCTAATCAGCAAGGCAGCATGTGTACAATTTATGGTAAAACACTTGTTGTGTGGCTTTTAGCCCACTTCCATGAGTTTGGAGTCAAGATAGACTGACTGGGGAAATGGCAAAGCCAAGGACTGTCTTCAGGCTTGGACTTCTTTATAACACTGCTCATTACATATTAAGACTAATTACTACAATACAGATATTTAGAAATACAGCAGGCTCTAAAGTTACAAAGTATTGGAAGATTATTCCATAAGGCTGCATTGCTAACACATCAGAGCATGAATCTGAACACACTTGAACTTTCAATATATCCTGGCAAAAGTAAGGTGTGTGTCCATTTGAGTCGTGCTAACAGCACAGGTGTGGTTTATTGCATATGAACAATGAAAACCTTTCTGATTCAGCAGTTAGTAGCTTCATACACCTACTGCCTTATATGACTTGGTGCACTTCACAGGCTTCTCTGGATGTGTTTCTCTTTTCCTGCCTCCCTGTGGAATTAACCCTGCCCACAATGTGTCTTTTATGCCCAGTGAGGAACAGCTCTGTGATATCATCACAACTTTGTTCCAGGGTACTATTAAACTCTTGGAATAACTGACCAGCAAGCTGTTACATGCATCTGCTGTATATAATTCCTGACCAAGGAGTTGTAACTTTTACCTAACAGATTCCACATTAGATTTTCTCCTTTCCTGCTAACATCAGCAGATCAATGCAATCTGTTCCGTTGATGGATGTGTATACTGTCAAGGCTTGTAACATTAATAGCAACTCTGCAACCTCAATAAATTCACCAATGTATTTTATTTGAAGAAGCAGCAGACCTGAGCCCATAAAACTATAGTAACCTTTATCTGTTGCAATATTAACATAATAAACTTACTGTCATCTTCTTTATTGCTGGTTTCTGGCTGTCACTTTACTGTGCAAAGTATTCCTGTGAGTACACATTCTATAATGATTCCCTCTGTTGTCAGTTTGCTGTTAATATTTGTTTCTGGCTTCCATTCCAAGATCAATTTCAAAACTGCAGTAGTAAGCAATATAAATTGTGAATGACTCACTTATTTAAGATGAGTTTAGTGCCATACTGGAATAGAGCTTCAGTCCTTTCATTTTGTGTCCTCTCCTTCGCTATGAGCTTAATGTCACCTTTCAAGCATCACTGTGTTCCTTTTACTCAATAACATTTTGCGATAAACGTTTGTTGGAGCATATTCTCTCAGCGTCCCTTGTAAACTGCAACAAGAGTGGAATTATATCAACTATCCTCCAGGTAACTCTAAGGAGGTGTTCACAAGCCTGGGAACATATTTATGAAACAAAGTTTATTCAGTGTTGTACCCCATTTATCTACAGCAAATTTATCAGCAGGAAAATCAGGCACACACTAGCCCCAGTATTCCGAGCTAAGTATCATATTGAATGTGACCGTGAGAAAGACATAAAACTGAAAATTGATGGAGAAATACAGCAGGTTTGGCAGCATCTGTGGCGAGAAAGTAGAGTTAACATTTCAAGTGCAGTGACTCTTCATCCAAACCAATAGCAGATAGGAAGAAGTAGTATTTATGCTCAAAGATTGGGGGGAGGGGTGGGGATGATGTAGCTGGGGAGGTTGGGAGGTGAGTGGGCAGGCGGTAATAGAGCTCAGATTAGACCATCAATTCTCCATTGTCAGCAGTGTCACTGGGAGTAGTGGCTGCTGCCAGTAAAGTTCAATAAAGTCCAGTAAAGTGTGGATCTGTGCTGGATCCCGAGATATAGGCAGGATGAGTCTGCGTAGGGTGGGGAAAGGACATTGACGGTAAAGCGCAGTGAGTGTGGTTTTAACAGCCTTCCCCCTTCCTGGTATCGGCTGCCAGGTCTGCTCAACTAAATTCTGTCAAATGCATTGTAGAGGTTAAAGGTTACAAAAGAGCAGCTGGAAAGTTTTTGACCATTGAATGACCCACCTGCTGATGCAAACACGAGGCCAAGCATTGTTACCACTGCCCCTGTATGAGGCAGACACACTGTCGGGTGGCTTGGAGACTAGAAATAGGTCAATAAGTCCATTCGAGGGCTGGGGTGACCCAACGGGACAGTGGCACAGTTATGTTGCTCAGCATCTCTTTTTCCTCTGTCATCCCCATCCTGATTTAACTGCACGCTTAAATTTTAAAAATCCATATGTTTACAGTGGAATTTTGGTAACATACCAATAAGTTTATATGTTCCTGAAGAACAGGAAACCAGGTAACTAGCGTGGCAGTAGGGGAGAGGAGAGGTCAGTTTGTTCAAAGGGGGCATTACATGCATATATTGGATTGACACGACTTCCTGTAGTGGACAGGCAATTTTAAAAATAAACATTGGCTATGCAAATTCAAACAGAAGATTGAATTTAGTCAGATTGTAAGTGGTCCTTCCACAGGTTCTAAAAGTGGGGCCTAACTCCAAGCAGCAGGGCTTGGGACTAATACCTAATGGTGGATTGACCTATTGGGTCTGATTAGAGGGTCAGCAGTATGGCAGCTCCATCACTGGCCATAGCCACTGCTTATGCCAGAGTACAAAGAAGAGGACACCTCTATAATGAGACTTCCTCACAGACAAGTTAAGTTTGTTTCAGCCTGAGTCAGGTGGACAGTCCCGAGCAATTGGACATGGTAGGCAGAGGTAGTTATATTCCAGCATTGGTATAATGGATGAGGAGAAGCCATTGTGATTCTGGGCCCCTCTGTTGGCCATGAGACTGCCAAAAAGGAGGGCACACACCCAGACACTGGCTAGAGCACTACTAATCATTTCCTAGTGGTCTTTCCAGGTGACAATAGAAGACCATACTCCTGAAGTGCTCACTGCTGGCAATGTGGTGTGGTACAAAAGCTCTGTCATGTAGGACATGCCCTAATACTGGTCCTCTTATCCCAGAGAGACATGTGAGTTATAGTTTTGTTCACTGCATGATTGTCCCAGCTAAATCAGCATGAGGTTAGTCTGCTGCCCTGACTGGGGCAGATCAACAGGGACAGACGTTAATTAAAACACTCACTTAGTGTCTTTAATAGCAGGACAGGTGGATGAATTGAGACACATGCACATGAGGGCATGGACAGTTACATGAACACTCTCCAGTCATTGTGGTCTTGGGGTAAAGGTTTTCAGATCCCTCAGGATTGTGAGGTTGTCAAGTGCACTTACACATACACATACCATCTCCACATGCCCAGTCATCTGCAAGAGATACTGAGAAGCCCTGCAGTGGTGGTCGAGTGAAATCAGAGATAGGGCTGTGAGTCTGGAAACCGTCGGTCATACATCTGCATGGTTCCTGAGGTCTTGGAGTTTGGACAGATGTGATTCCTTGGCAGCACCATCCATGACAGAGCTGAACTATTGATAATTCATGTGAGGGACTGAAAAACATACCTCAAACAGAGCTATTCTAAACAGCCCTGCCGAGAAACCTACATCCTGTAGGATCAGCTCCATTTAAACATTAAATATACCTTTACTTAAAAATAACCACTGAGCATGTGTGTATGGAGCTATGTCACAGTGACATCTGATCATGTGGCTCTGCAGAATGAGCCTATAGTTTCTCAGGTGTCCTCTCTTACCATCCTTTGCGCATAGTTATGTTGAGTAAAACCTGTTCATGCTTAATCACAAAAGTGCAGACTTGGTCTTACCCCAGACTCATAGAACTCAAGGCCAAGGTGTGTCTGAAGTAAAGCCCAGGTATAGTACAGTGCCATGGTTGACAGACAAGGCCAGGCCAGTGATCACATCCCAGAAGTCGAAGAAATATCCGAAGGGAAGCTCAGCAGTGACTGTCAGAAATGGCACCAGACAATGGGGAAGGAAAGTCAGACAAATGCTAAAAAATGTGGGGAAAAGCTACAAGAAAATTAATGGGCCTCTGTGAGTAAAATATTACAGTCAATCAGAAGTCTACACAGTAATCGTGAAAAATAACTCAAGTGAGTCATTATCCTAAAGGGCATCACCAGGGATTGCTAGGTCCAGTCAGTATGACAGAGAGCAGGTGCTCAGTGCCAGGAGAGATGCCAGCAGGAAATTATATTGGCAGCACAGAAAAAAGATTCACATTCAGGAAATGTAGCAGGTACACAAGAAGTGTTTGACTCCCCAGACTTTGCAGTCTGACCTCTGAAGGCAACAATAAATTTCTGAAAGATGATGCATATATTTGAAGCTATTGGAAAAAGCACTAACAAGACTTTTTCAATCAAAGGTCAACTGTATTGGAAACAAGCATCAAAGAATTCGGCATGGTGGCACAGTGGTTAGCACTGCTGCCTCACAGTGCCAGAGACCTGGGTTCAATTCCTGCCTCAGGCAACTGTCTGTGTGGAGTTTGCACGTTCTCCCTGTGTCTGCGTGGGTTTCCTCCAGTTTCCTCCCACAGTCCAAAAAAATGTACAGCTTAGGTGAATTGGCCATGCCAAATTGCCCATAGCGTTAGGTGAAGGGGTAAATGTAAGGGAATGGATCTGGGTGGGTTGCTCTTCAGAGGGTCGGTGTGGACTTGTTGGGCTGAAGGGCCTGTTTCCACACAGTAAAGTAATCTAAAATAAAAAAATCCTCAACAGCTTGAGAGATCAGATTTGAGTAGGCAGCAAATGTTTGTGGACATATAAAAGGCTATCCAACAAATGAAGAACAATAAGACGTTCAGCTCAGAAAACATTCTTGCCATGACCAATAAAGATATTGTCCATACCCTTTTCTTTAAGCCATCAGACTTCAATATGGAAGAAACACTCCTTCCTCCTTATTTCCACAATATCACCATTGGTATACTCTTCAAAATGAATCATAGAATCCCTACAGTATGAAAACAGGCCACTTGGCCCAATAAGTCCATTCTGATTCTCCAAAGAGCATCCCACCAGACTCATCCCCCCATCCTATAACTCTACATTTCATGGATATTATGGGCAATTTAGCATGATCAATCCACCTAATCTGCACATCTTTGGACTGTGAGAGGAAACTGGAGCACCCAGAGGAAACCCACACAGACATGGGGAGCATGTGCAAACTCCACAAAGACAGTTGCCCAAGGCTGGAATTGAACCTGCATCCATGGTGCTGTGAAGCAGCAGTGCTAACCACTGAGCCACTGTTCTACCCCAATAAACCTGCTGGGCTATAATCTGGTATCATGTAACTTCTAACATGAGCACCTCCACATCTCTGTAACCTGTCTTTTACCATGACTAATCCACCAAACCTTCTGGTCCCTCGGCAGTATGGGCAATTTATCATGGCTGATGGGTGATAATTGAATTGGTGGAATTATAGAGGCGTATCTCTTCACAAGCAGACTCATGTGATGCCTCCTCTCTTGAATACATCTTTTAAGAGACATAATGTGGTCTTCAACTATCCAGGAGAATCTCTTAACATTCACCAAATCGAAGAAAGGTATTTGGAGCAACTCAAAAAGTTCTTAATGACTTTTACTGATCTTGATACTGATCAAAAGACTTGACTTCATTAATTCCAAAGCCCCATGGAAATTGCTCCAGAGACTCAAAAGGGTTAATGCTTCCGTGGCAATTGGATGACAGTATGGCAGCATCTTGTCCTTTACAATGGATTGGAGATGTTCTGATGTTAGTGTGACTGTGCTAACCCTCCTCACAATCTAGCTCAGGCTGATCACAGAACCCATTCATGATGAATGCCCACAAGAGACCATGACTGAGGTTTGACTTGATGGGAAACTTTGCAGTGCTAACAAGCCATGACTAAGGTGACCCTCCAGCACCTTAAAGACTTGCAAGATGCTGACAAGCGTGCAGTTCCAGTCCCAACAAGTGATGCTCCCTTCATCTTCAACCTACTCAACTCCAGAGACGAAAGGATGGGTCTCTCACTCAACATGAACAAAATAAAACCCTCCAGCAGCCCTCCCCTACAGCTGATACAAAGATAGATAAAGGGACAGGTAGCATTAAGGAAGCAGTGAGGCTGCAGAAGGATTTGGACAGGTTAGAAGAGTGGGGAAAGAAGTGGCAGATGCAGTACAACACAGGAAAATGTGCGGTCATGCACTTTGGTAGGAAGAATATGGGCATGGACCATTTTCTAAATGGGGAGAAAATTCATAAATCTGAACTGCAAGGAGACTTGAGTGTTCTAGTCGAGGATTCGCTCTGGGTAAACTTGTAGGTTGAGTCAGTAGTTAGGAAGGTAAATGCAATGTTGGCATTTATTTTGAGAGGACTTGAATATAAAAGCTGGGATGTACTTCTGAGGCTCTATAAGGCTCTGGTCAGACCATATTTGGAGTATTGTGCACAGTTTTGGGCCCCATTTCTCAGGAAGGATGTACTGACCCTGGAGCAGTTTCAGAGCAGGTTCATGAGAATGGTCCCAGGAAGGAAAAGCTTAACATATGAGAAACGTTTGAGGACTCTGGGCTTATATTCGATGCAGGTTAGAAGAATGAGGGGGAATCCAGTTGAAACTACAAAATATTGATTGGTCTGGACAGAGTAGGTATTAGGAAGATGTTTCCATTGGTAGGAGAGACTAGAGCCCGAGGGCACAGCCTTAGAGTAAAGGGAAGACCTTTTAGAATGGAGTTAAGGAGAAACTTCTTTAGCCAGAGTGGTGAATCTGTGGAGGCCTGGTCATTGAGTATATTTAAGACTGTGATAGAAAGGTTCTTGATTGTCAAGGGGATCAAGGCTTACGGGGAGAAAGTAGAAGAATGCTGTTGAGAAACTTATCAGCCATGACTGAATGGGCTGAATGGTCAAATTTCTGCTCCTCTGTATTATGGTCTTATCTGCACTTCCAGTTATGGTCATTGATGGGAAGACTTGATTAGATCTCAGCAGCTAAAATTCTCAAAAAAATCACCATTGAAGACTCCAGGACCAAATCTCAAGGAGGACAGAGGAAATGTTTTCAGGAGATAATGAAGGATTCATTTAAAAGAGGGCAATTTATCATCATTGCATGGGAGGAAATTGCCACAAACTGTACCAATGTGACAGTGACTTATTGTGGAAGCTGCAAGTTGGGAGCAAATTAAATGAACTCTGCAAAGAAAAGCAATAGAAGTGGAAGGAAAGAGAGCAGAATTCTGGCCTCCGAACACCTCCAGCCTCCCCCCCCCCCCAAACCTGCAAGACCATTCGCTACAGCAAGTCATCCTCTCTGTCCAACACCATCTGGCTCCAGGTCTGGCCAGCTGAGTCAGCCAAGGACTCACAAATCATGAAGCCTCGTAGATGGCATCCTCGATTCAAGAGATAGACAACAATGTCACTGCAAATACTATCAGGTCTCCTGCCTCCCAACCACAGAGCAGGTCAAATTAAGTCCAAAGTTCCCACAATTTAAATTTACTCTGAATTTGAATGTATTTTTTCAGGACAATAAGGGTTGGTGCTCCTATTTTTGAGAATTTGCTTCCAGTTAAAATGCAGCAAAGAGGATCTGAATAAGGACATAGTGAAGACATTCCACAATTGGATAGAACATTGATAAGACTGTACTTGGAGTACTGTCTGTATTTTTGGTCCCCTTACCTAAGAAAGTACATCATTGCCAATGAGAAAGGCCAATAAAGGTTCTCAGGATGATGGGACTGTCCTATAAAGATTGGGCAAATTAGCCTGTACTCTCTGGAGCTTCAAAGAATGAGAGGTAATCTTATTGAAATCTAGTTCAAAATATAGTTAAAAGGCTTAGATACAGGTCCACTGTTTCCCCGGTTCAGGAGACTACAACAGGGCATACAATTTAAAAATAAGGGCAAGATGAGAACTATTTGTACTCAAAGAGTTGTGAACCTTTGGAATTTCCAACCCCAGAGAGTTGTGGAACCTCAATTATTGGATATGTTTTAGATAGAGATTAACAGATTTCTAAATACTAATGATTTAAATAATTTTAATATTAATGATATAATGGGATAAGGCATTAGTGTATGAAAAGAGTACAGCAGACCATAATCAGCCATTGTTACATTGAATGGTAGAGCAAGCTCAATGGGCTGAATGGTCTGGGATGAGAGGGATGGTAGACACATGATACTCATGTATTTTACATCAATAGTTTCATTTTTTAAGACCCACTAGAAGTAGCTATCTGCTTCTGGATAGGTAGATTTGCCAAAAGATTGAAATAAGTTACCTGATCAGGGTATGACTTATACACTTATTGGTAAGGTCCAGGGGAGTGTTACTAGAACCTTGGAGTGCAGGTTCATAGCTCCTTGAAAGTGGAGTTGCAGGTAGATAGGATTGTGAGGAAGGCGTTTGGTATGCTTTCCCTTATTGGTCAGAGTATTGAGTACGGGAGTTGGGAGGCCATGTTGCAGGACATTGGTTAAGCCACTTTGGAATATTGCATGCAGTTCTGCTCTCCCTCATATGGCATAGATTTAGGGTGAGAGGGGAAAGATTTAAAAGGGACCTAAGGGGCAACTTTTTCATGCAAAGTGTGGTGTGTGTATGGAATGTGCTGCCGGTGGAAGTGATGGAGGCTGGTACGAATACAACATTTAAAAGCCATCTGGATGGGTATATGAATAGAAAGGGTTTAGAGGGATATGGGTGAATTGCTGGAAAATGGGATTAATTTAGGATATCTGGTTAGCATGGACGGGTTGGACCGAAGGGTCTGTTCCCGTGCTGTACACCTTTATGATTCTATGACTCTAATTCAGGCACAGAGTACATGTTTGTAGAAATCTGGCACAATGAAAACCAATATCCACCAATTTGAAATGAATGTTCTTCTGTTTAACTAGCTAGCAGATGTTCTTAAATGATAAAAATTTGATCTTAATTATTAATTTTACATTAACGTCCCTAGTACATTTTCTAATTCTGCGAGCAATCATTCTGATCAAGATTGATCTAATTAAATGAACATAAAGGTCAGAATATATTATTTATTAGGTGCTTGCATCATTAAATCCGCCTGTATCCAAATCATCTTACATTTTTGGCTCAAAACAAGTAGATAGCATCTTTTTTATCAAAGCTGGACATAGATAATCAGAGGATAAAGGGTCATCACTCATTTCTGAGCACTTGGCTTTTACTGTATCAATTTCCGCATTTGAACCCAGCTGGATGTAATTCATATTTTGTCTGCAGTTTTTGCATTTCACATTGGAATCATACACCAATTTCAAGCTTGAAAAAGTGCTGTCAAACTTTTAGATTCAGATCTTGCACTTCAGCAAAACATCCAGCTTTTGGAAAATACACTTCTGCAAACTGAGAGCAAAATGCTGCATTTGTATGACACAAATATTAAAATGGTAGTGAATTGGGATTATGTGAATATTCTGCTGAGTTCCAAAAATGCCAAATATTTGTGCATTACTGGCCATTTTCATATTTTATACACCTTCTTCCATTCTCTGCCAAAGACAGGTTGGACTCACAGGCACCAGTACCTCTATAATGAGTAGGGAAAGGAATCAGATTCCAGATCCACCCCTGCTAGACAGGGATTGAAGCCCAAAGTTTATGCACCAATTTGTGGAATTCACTACCCCAAAGTCTGGTGGATGCCAGGACATTAAGTAAATTGAAGGAGGAGATAGACAATTTTTGATTAGTACTGGGGAGGGTAGGAAAGTGGAGTAGAGGCTGAAATGAGATCAGCCATGACTGTATGGGATGGTGGAACAGGCTTCAGGGTGAATTGCCTACTCCTGCTCCTAGTTCTTAAGTTCTATACAATTTGTTCTTCACCAGTTATCTCACCAACTGAGTCAACCAGCCTCCAAGGAGTTCAAGGAGTCCAAGTTACCGTGACAACATATAGTTTCCATGCATGTTACAACATGGAACTATCCATAATGATGGTAGGGGCTTTGATTTCTTCCCATCAAATGACTGACCAGGATTCTCTCCGGCTCTTATATCCTGCCTTTGGCATGTGCTAAAAAGATTTAAAAGTTGATACACAATCTGTTTGGTCTCAGTATGAACTGGATGGGGTGCGCCATGAACCTTGGAGCTTCTGGCTCAGAGGCATGGACACTACTCACTGATCCATAAGCCCTGCTATTTTATTTGCATTAAAAAAACACTACCATACTCAAAGATGCTTTTTAAAAATGCAGATATGTGAATTTGAAACAGAATCTTACTTTCTATTTATCATGTCCATTAGAAGAATTCCTCCAAACCCTGAAAATACAATTTAAGTATAATCGAGAGGTAATACTCAAAATCAAAGAACTCACATCTGCATATGTTTAACTGCTGCAACGTCAGTATTACAATATCATTTATGACTATATATGCAAAATGCTACTGCCAAAGGACAAAGCAGTGTTTAACTGGAGAGAACTATAGTTTATCTTGTTGACACTAGAGTCATAAAGTTATGAAGACGTACAGCATGGAAACAGACCCTTTGGTGTACCTCGTCCATGCTGATCAGATATTCTAAATAAATCTAGTCCCATTTTCCAGCATTTCACCCATATTACTCTAAACCCTCCCTGTTCATATACCTAACCAGATACCTTTCAAATGTTGTAATTGTACTAGTCTCCACCACTCCCTCTGGCAGCACATTCCATACACACATACTCTCTGTGTGAAAAGCTGCTCCTTAGGTCCCTTTTAAGTCTTTCCCCTCTCACTCTAAATCTATGTCCTCTGGTTTTGGACTCACTCATCCTGAGGAAAAATCTTTGTCTATTTATCCTATCAATGCCCCTCATGATTTTATAAACCTCTATGTGGTCACCTCTCAGCCTCTGATGCTCCAGAGAATACAGCCCCAGTCTTTTCAGCCTCTCCTTATAGCAACCGGCAACATCTTTGTAAATATCTTCTGAACCCTTTCAAGTTTCACAACATCCTTCCTATCACAGGGAGACCAGAAATTGAACACAGTGTTCCAACAGTGGCCGAACCAACGTCTTGTACAGCCGAAATATGACCTACCAATTCAATGCTCTGACCAATAAAAGCAAGCATACCAAACGCCTTCTTCATTATCCTACCTACCTGTGAGTCCACTTTCAAGAGACTATGAACCTGCACTCCAAGGTCTCTTTGTTCAGCAATACTGCAGCATCTCACATTTATCAAAATTAACTCCATCAGCCACTCCTAGGCCCATTGGCCCATCTGATCAAAATCTTATTGTACTCTGAGGTAACTTTCTTCGCTATCTATGACACCGCCAATTTTGGAGTCATCTGAAAATTTAATAATTATACCTCCTATGTTCACATCCAAATCATTTGTATAAATGAAACAAGCAGTGGGCCCAGCACCGATCCTTGTGGCACACCAATGGTCACAAGCCTCCAGTCTAAAAAGTAACCCTCCATCACCACCCTCTCTCTTCTACCTTTGAGCCAGTTCTGTATCCAAATGGCCGCTTCTCCCTCTATTCTGTGTGATCTAACTTTGCTAACCAGTCTAACATGAAGAACCTTGTTGGAACCTTGTTGAATGCCTTACTAAAGTCTATATAAATCACATCCACACTCTAATATCTTTATCAGTCCTCTTTGTCACCTCTTCAAAAATCTCAGTCAAGCTAATGAGACATGATTGCCCGTCACAAAGCCATGTTGACTATTTCTAATCAGTCCTTACCTATCCAAATACATGTAAATCCTGTCCCTCAAGTCCCTCAGCCTTCCCTCATGAGACCTTCCCTATACCAGACAACATCCTGGTAAATCTCGTCTGCACCTTTTCCAAAGCTTCCAAATTTTTTCTACAATGGGACCAGAACTGTACGCAATAGTCCAAGTGTGGCTGCACCAGAGTTTTGTACAGCTGCAGCTTGACCTCGTGGCTCTGAAACTCAATCCCTCTACCAAAAAAAGCTGACACACCGTATGCCTTCTTAACAACCTTATCAACCTGGGTGGCAACTTTCAGGGATCTATGTACATGGACACTGAGATCTCTCTGCTCATTTACACTACCAAGCACCTTACCATTAGCCCAGTACTCTTTATTCCTTCCAAAGTAAATCACCTCTTTTCTGCATTAAACTCTATTTGCCACCTCTCAGCACAGCTCTGCAGCTTATCTATGTCCCTCTGTAACCTGCAACATCCTTCAACATGATCACAACTCCACCAACCTTTGTGTCATCTCCAAATTTACTAACCCATCCTTCTACACCCTCATCCAGGTCATTTATAAAAATGGCAAACAGCAGTGGCCCCAAAGCAGATCCTTGTGATACACCACTAGTAACTGAACTCTAGGATGAACATTTCCCATCAACCATCATCCTGTGTCTTTTTTCAGCTAGCCAATATCTGATCCAAACTGCTAAATCACCCTCAATCCCATGTCTCCATATTTTGTGAAATAGACTACCATGGGGAACCTTATCAAATGCCTTACTGGAATCCATATACACCTCATCAACCACTTTACCCTCATCCACCTGTTTGGTCAACTTCTCAAAGAATACAATAAGGTTTGTGAGGCACAACCTACCCTTCACAAAACCGTGTTGACTATCCCTATTATTCCTCTCGAGATAATTATAAATCCTATCTCTTGTAACCTTTTCCAGCACTTTACTCATAACTAAAGTAAGGCTCACTGGTCTGTAATCACCAGGATTTTCTCTACTCCCCTTCTTGAACAAGGGGACAACATTTGCTATCCTCCAGTCTTCTGGTACTATTCCTGTAGACAATGGTGACATAAAGATCAAAGCCAAAGGCTCTGCAATCTCCTCCCCGGTTTCCCAGAGAATCCTAGGATAAATCCTATCATGCCCAGGGGACTTATCTATTTTCACTCTTTCCAGAATTGCTAATTTAGATAAATGTGAGATGTTGCATTTTGGGAAGAAAAACCAGGGCTCGACTTATACAGTTAATGGCAGAACTTTAGGCAATGTTGCTGAACAAAGAGACTTAAGAGTACAGGTGCATAATTCCTTGAAAGTGGAGTCGCAGGTGGACAGGGTGGTGAAGAAGGTGTTTTGTAAAAACCAAAAGAATGGCGGATGCTGTAAATCAGAAACAAAAACAGAAATTGCAGGAAAAGTCAGTGGGTCTAGCAGCATCTGTGGAGAGAAATCAGAGTTAACGTTTTGGGTCAAGTGACCCTTCATCAGAACTACATACCAGTTTGTTACGTTTGCCTTTATTGGTCACTACATGGAGTATAGGAGTTGGGACGTTATGTTGCAACTGTACAGGACAGGTGAGGCTACTCATGGAATACTGTGTTCAGTTCTGGTCTGCCTGCTGTAGGAAAGATGTTGTTAAACTTGAAAAGATTCAGAAAAGATTTATAAGGTGATGTTGCTGGGATTGAGCTATAGGGAGAGTGGGGTGTTTTTCCCCAGAGTGTCAGAGGCTAAGGGGTGACCCTATTGAGGTTTGCAAATTCACGAGGGGCAATGGATAGGATACATAAAAAAGGGTGGTTCCCCAGGGTAGGGGAATCCAAAACTAGAGGACATAGGCTTAAGGTGAGAGGGGAAAAATTTAAAAGGTACCTGAGGGGCAACGTTTTCACACAGAGGGTGGTGTGTCTATGTAACAAGCTGCCAGGGGTGTCTGTTTGCGTGCTGTATAACTGTATGAGTATTTAAAATTCATGAATATGCTCTGCTGAGATCCTCTGTGTTAAATCTGCTGATGTCAACTCAACATCTGCAAAGAACTATTCTGAAGAATACATAGCTACTGAACTGTATAGCTATTGTAATACAACAATGTCTTATTCAGATTTAGCACAGATCTATGCAAACTGAGTCTGCAGTTCACATGATTAAGTCAAATCAAGCTGATCAAAAAGCACATTTAACTTTTCAAGTGTTCCTGTGTGCAGTTGCATCAAGTTCTGGTCACTACTTCTCAAGATAAAAATCAGACCCAGACGAAATCAAAGTCAAAGAAACAAGAATTCACACTGGATGATCCCAGAGGAAAGGGAGAAGGGGATTGTCTGTATTAATAAGACCATGGGATGTTTAATCACAAATGGCTCCCAGCATGACGTGGTGATGAGGGGAGAACCCAATCCACATTTTTGAGCCACCTTGGCTGGCCAAAGCAAAGAATTTAATTCTGATTCAAACATAATTCTATCACTCTTCAATTAAAATATAATACTTTTCAAAATTGAGGAACCAATTACACGGTTTCCTTGAATGGAAGGAAGAGGAATTTTATGACTTATTAACTCCAAGTGATAAAATAAAATAAAAAATCAAATACATATACAAACATAGATAAAAAAACCTTTAAATATGGGGAGAATAGAACACCAAGCGGGGGGAGAATAGAACACTGATCGGGGGGAGAATAGGACACTGATCAGGGGGAGAATAGAACACTGATCGGGGGGAGAATAGAACACTGATCGGGGGAGAATAGAACACTGATCAGGGGGGAGAATAGGACACTGATCAGGGGGAGAATAGAACACCAAGCGGGGGGAGAATTGAACACTGATCAGGGGGGAGAATAGGACACTGATCAGGGGGAGAATAGAACACTGATCGGGGGAGAATAGAACACTGATCGGGGTGGAGAATAGAACTCTGAATGGGGGGAGAATGGAACACTGATCGGGGGGAGAATAGGACACTGATCAGGGGGAGAATAGAACACTGATCGGGGGAGAATAGAACACTGATCGGGGGGAGAATAGAACTCTGAATGGGGGGGAGAATAGAACACTGATGGGGGGGAGAATAGGACACTGATCAGGGGGAGAATAGAACACTGATCGGGGGGAGAATAGAACACCAAGCGGGGGGAGAATAGAACACTGATCAGGGGGGAGAATAGGACACTGATCAGGGGGAGAATAGAACACCAAGCGGGGGGAGAATAGAACACTGATCGGGGGGAGAATAGAACACTGATCAGGGGGAGAATAGAACACCAAGCGGGGGGAGAATAGAACACTGATCGGGGGAGAATAGAACACCAAGCGGAGGGAGAATACAACACTGATCGGGGGAGAATAGAACACCAAGCGGGGGGAGAATAGAACACTGAGCGGGGGGAGAATAGAACACCAAGCGGGGGGAGAATAGAACACTGATCGGGGGGAGAATAGAACACCAAGCTGGGGGAGAATAGAACACTGATCAGGGGGGAGAATAGGACACTGATCGGGGGAGAATAGAACACCAAGCGGGGGGAGAATTGAACACTGATCAGGGGGGAGAATAGGACACTGATCAGGGGGAGAATAGAACACTGATCGGGGGAGAATAGAACACTGATCGGGGTGGAGAATAGAACTCTGAATGGGGGGAGAATAGAACACTGATTGGGGGGAGAATAGAACACTGATCGGGGGGAGAATAGAACACTGATCGGGGTGGAGAATAGAACTCTGAATGGGGGGAGAATAGAACACTGATTGGGGGGAGAATAGAACACTGATTGGGGGGAGAATAGTACACCGAATGGGGGGAGAATAGAACACTGATCGGGGGGGGAGAATAGAACACTGAGAGGGGGGAGAATAGAACACTGCTCAGGGGAGAATAGAACACTGAATGGGGGGGGAGAATAGAACACTGAGCGGGGGGAGAATAGAACACCAAGCGGGGGGAGAATAGAACACTGATCAGGGGGGAGAATAGGACACTGATCAGGGGGAGAATAGAACACTGATCAGGGGGGAGAATAGGACACTGATCAGGGGGAGAATAGGACACTGATCAGGGGGAGAATAGAACACCAAGCGGGGGGAGAATTGAACACTGATCAGGGGGGAGAATAGGACACTGATCAGGGGGAGAATAGAACACTGATCGGGGGAGAATAGAACACTGATCGGGGTGGAGAATAGAACTCTGAATGGGGGGAGAATAGAACACTGATTGGGGGGAGAATAGAACACTGATCGGGGGGAGAATAGAACACTGATCGGGGGGAGAATAGAACACTGATTGGGGGGAGAATAGTACACCGAATGGGGGGAGAATAGAACACTGATCGGCGGGGGAGAATAGAACACTGAGAGGGGGGAGAATAGAACACTGCTCAGGGGAGAATAGAACACTGAATGGGGGGGGAGAATAGAACACTGAGCGGGGGGAGAATAGAACACCAAGCGGGGGGAGAATAGAACACTGATCGGGGGGAGAATAGGACACTGATCAGGGGGAAAATAGAACACTGATCGGGGGAGAATAGAACACTGAATGGGGGATTATAGAACACTGATCGAGGGAGAATAGAACACTGAATGGGGGCTGGGGAATACAACACTGAGCAGGGGGAGAATGGAACACCAAGCGGGGGGAGAATAGAACACTGATCAGGGGTTGAGAATAGGACACTGATCAGGGGGAGTATAGAACACTGATCGGGGGAGAATAGAACACTGAATGGGGGATTATAGAACACTGATCGAGGGAGAATAGAACTCTGAATGGGGGCTGGGGAATACATCACTGAGCAGGGGGAGAATGGAACACCAAGCGGGGGGAGAATAGAACACTGATCAGGGGGGAGAATAGGACACTGATCAGGGGGAGAATAGAACACTGATCGGGGGAGAATAGAACACTGAATGGGGGATTATAGAACACTGATCGAGGGAGAATAGAACTCTGAATGGGGGCTGGGGAATACAATACTGAGCAGGGGGAGAATAGTACACCGAATGGGGGGAGAATAGAACACTGATCGGGGGGGAGAATAGAACACTGAGCGGGGGGAGAATAGAACACTGATCAGGGGGGAGAATAGGACACTGATCAGGGGGAGAATAGAACACCAAGCGGGGGGAGAATACAACACTGATCAGGGGGGAGAATAGAACACCAAGCGGGGGGAGAATAGAACACTGATCGGGGGGAGAATAGGACACTGATCAGGGGGAGAATACAACACTGATCGGGGGAGAATAGAACACTGATCGGGGGGGGAGAATAGAACTCTGAATGGGGGGGAGAATAGACCACTGATCGGGGGGAGAATAGAACACTGATCGGGGAGAATAGAACACTGATCAGGGGGAGAATAGAACTCTGAATGGGGGGAGAATAGAACACTGATCGGGGGGAGAATAGAACTCTGAATGGGGGGAGAATAGAACACTGATCAGGGGGAGAATAGAACACTGATCGGGGAGAATAGAACACTGATCAGGGGGAGAATAGAACTCTGAATGGGGGGAGAATAGAACACTGATCGGGGGGAGAATAGAACACTGATCGGGGAGAATAGAACACTGATCAGGGGGAGAATAGAACTCTGAATGGGGGGAGAATAGAACACTGATCGGGGGGAGAATAGAACACTGATCAGGGGAGAATAGAACACTGAATGGGGGCTGGGGAATAGAACACTGAGCAGAGGGAGAATAGCACACCGAATGGGGGGAGAATAGAACACTGATCGGGGGGGGAGAATAGAACACTGAGCGGGGGGAGAATAGAACACCAAGCGAGGGGAGAATAGAACACTGATCAGGGGGGAGAATAGGACACTGATCAGGGGGAGAATAGAACACTGATCGGGGGAGAATAGAACACTGATCAGGGGGGAGAATAGAACTTTGAATGGGGGGGAGAATAGAACACTGATCGGGGGGAGAATAGAACACTGATCGGGGGAGAATAGAACACTGATCAGGGGGAGAATAGAACACTGATCAGGGGGAGAATAGAACACTGATTGGGGGGAGAATAGTACACCGAATGGGGGGAGAATAGAACACTGATCAGGGGGAGAATAGAACTCTGAATGGGGGGAGAATAGAACACTGATCGGGGGGAGAATAGAACACTGATCGGGGAGAATAGAACACTGATCAGGGGGAGAATAGAACTCTGAATGGGGGGAGAATAGAACACTGATCGGGGGGAGAATAGAACACTGATCAGGGGAGAATAGAACACTGAATGGGGGCTGGGGAATAGAACACTGAGCAGAGGGAGAATAGCACACCGAATGGGGGGAGAATAGAACACTGATCGGGGGGGGAGAATAGAACACTGAGCGGGGGGAGAATAGAACACCAAGCGAGGGGAGAATAGAACACTGATCAGGGGGGAGAATAGGACACTGATCAGGGGGAGAATAGAACACTGATCGGGGGAGAATAGAACACTGATCAGGGGGGAGAATAGAACTTTGAATGGGGGGGAGAATAGAACACTGATCGGGGGGAGAATAGAACACTGCTCAGGGGAGAATAGAACACTGAATGGGGGGGGAGAATAGAACACTGAGCGGGGGGAGAATAGAACACCAAGCGGGGGGAGAATAGAACACTGATCAGGGGGGAGAATAGGACACTGAATGGGGGGAGAATAGAACACTGATCGGGGGAGAATAGAACACTGAATGGGGGATTATAGAACACTGATCGAGGGAGAATAGAACACTGAATGGGGGCTGGGGAATACAACACTGAGCAGGGGGAGAATGGAACACCAAGCGGGGGGAGAATAGAACACTGATCAGGGGGGAGAATAGGACACTGATCAGGGGGAGAATAGAACACTGATCGGGGGAGAATAGAACACTGAATGGGGGATTATAGAAAACTGATCGAGGGAGAATAGAACTCTGAATGGGGGCTGGGGAATACAACACTGAGCAGGGGGAGAATGGAACACCAAGCGGGGGGAGAAGAGAACACTGATCAGGGGGGAGAATAGGACACTGATCAGGGGGAGAATAGAACACTGATCGGGGGAGAATAGAACACTGAATGGGGGATTATAGAACACTGATCGAGGGAGAATAGAACTCTGAATGGGGGCTGGGGAATACAACACTGAGCAGGGGGAGAATAGTACACCGAATGGGGGGAGAATAGAACACTGATCGGGGGGGAGAATAGAACACTGAGCGGGGGGAGAATAGAACACTGATCAGGGGGGAGAATAGGACACTGATCAGGGGGAGAATAGAACACCAAGCGGGGGGAGAATACAACACTGATCAGGGGGGAGAATAGAACACCAAGCGGGGGGAGAATAGAACACTGATCGGGGGGAGAATAGGACACTGATCAGGGGGAGAATACAACACTGATCGGGGGAGAATAGAACACTGATCGGGGGGGGGAGAATAGAACTCTGAATGGTGGGGAGAATAGACCACTGATCGGGGGGAGAATAGAACACTGATCGGGGAGAATAGAACACTGATCAGGGGGAGAATAGAACTCTGAATGGGGGGAGAATAGAACACTGATCGGGGGGAGAATAGAACTCTGAATGGGGGGAGAATAGAACACTGATCAGGGGGAGAATAGAACACTGATCGGGGAGAATAGAACACTGATCAGGGGGAGAATAGAACTCTGAATGGGGGGAGAATAGAACACTGATCGGGGGGAGAATAGAACTCTGAATGGGGGGAGAATAGAACACTGATCGGGGGGAGAATAGAACACTGATCGGGGAGAATAGAACACTGATCAGGGGGAGAATAGAACTCTGAATGGGGGGAGAATAGAACACTGATCGGGGGGAGAATAGAACACTGATCAGGGGAGAATAGAACACTGAATGGGGGCTGGGGAATAGAACACTGAGCAGAGGGAGAATAGCACACCGAATGGGGGGAGAATAGAACACTGATCGGGGGGGGAGAATAGAACACTGAGCGGGGGGAGAATAGAACACCAAGCGAGGGGAGAATAGAACACTGATCAGGGGGGAGAATAGGACACTGATCAGGGGGAGAATAGAACACTGATCGGGGGAGAATAGAACACTGATCAGGGGGGAGAATAGAACTTTGAATGGGGGGGAGAATAGAACACTGATCGGGGGGAGAATAGAACACTGATCGGGGGAGAATAGAACACTGATCAGGGGGAGAATAGAATACTGATCAGGGGGAGAATAGAACACTGATTGGGGGGGAGAATAGAACACTGAGCGGGGGGAGAATAGAACACCAAGCGAGGGGAGAATAGAACACTGATCAGGGGGGAGAATAGGACACTGATCAGGGGGAGAATAGAACACTGATCGGGGGAGAATAGAACACTGATCAGGGGGGAGAATAGAACTTTGAATGGGGGGGAGAATAGAACACTGATCGGGGGGAGAATAGAACACTGCTCAGGGGAGAATAGAACACTGAATGGGGGGGGAGAATAGAACACTGAGCGGGGGGAGAATAGAACACCAAGCGGGGGGAGAATAGAACACTGATCAGGGGGGAGAATAGGACACTGAATGGGGGGAGAATAGAACACTGATCGGGGGAGAATAGAACACTGAATGGGGGATTATAGAACACTGATCGAGGGAGAATAGAACACTGAATGGGGGCTGGGGAATACAACACTGAGCAGGGGGAGAATGGAACACCAAGCGGGGGGAGAATAGAACACTGATCAGGGGGGAGAATAGGACACTGATCAGGGGGAGAATAGAACACTGATCGGGGGAGAATAGAACACTGAATGGGGGATTATAGAACACTGATCGAGGGAGAATAGAACTCTGAATGGGGGCTGGGGAATACAACACTGAGCAGGGGGAGAATGGAACACCAAGCGGGGGGAGAAGAGAACACTGATCAGGGGGGAGAATAGGACACTGATCAGGGGGAGAATAGAACACTGATCGGGGGAGAATAGAACACTGAATGGGGGATTATAGAACACTGATCGAGGGAGAATAGAACTCTGAATGGGGGCTGGGGAATACAACACTGAGCAGGGGGAGAATAGTACACCGAATGGGGGGAGAATAGAACACTGATCGGGGGGGAGAATAGAACACTGAGCGGGGGGAGAATAGAACACTGATCAGGGGGGAGAATAGGACACTGATCAGGGGGAGAATAGAACACCAAGCGGGGGGAGAATACAACACTGATCAGGGGGGAGAATAGAACACCAAGCGGGGGGAGAATAGAACACTGATCGGGGGGAGAATAGGACACTGATCAGGGGGAGAATACAACACTGATCGGGGGAGAATAGAACACTGATCGGGGGGGGGAGAATAGAACTCTGAATGGTGGGGAGAATAGACCACTGATCGGGGGGAGAATAGAACACTGATCGGGGAGAATAGAACACTGATCAGGGGGAGAATAGAACTCTGAATGGGGGGAGAATAGAACACTGATCGGGGGGAGAATAGAACTCTGAATGGGGGGAGAATAGAACACTGATCAGGGGGAGAATAGAACACTGATCGGGGAGAATAGAACACTGATCAGGGGGAGAATAGAACTCTGAATGGGGGGAGAATAGAACACTGATCGGGGGGAGAATAGAACTCTGAATGGGGGGAGAATAGAACACTGATCGGGGGGAGAATAGAACACTGATCGGGGAGAATAGAACACTGATCAGGGGGAGAATAGAACTCTGAATGGGGGGAGAATAGAACACTGATCGGGGGGAGAATAGAACACTGATCAGGGGAGAATAGAACACTGAATGGGGGCTGGGGAATAGAACACTGAGCAGAGGGAGAATAGCACACCGAATGGGGGGAGAATAGAACACTGATCGGGGGGGGAGAATAGAACACTGAGCGGGGGGAGAATAGAACACCAAGCGAGGGGAGAATAGAACACTGATCAGGGGGGAGAATAGGACACTGATCAGGGGGAGAATAGAACACTGATCGGGGGAGAATAGAACACTGATCAGGGGGGAGAATAGAACTTTGAATGGGGGGGAGAATAGAACACTGATCGGGGGGAGAATAGAACACTGATCGGGGGAGAATAGAACACTGATCAGGGGGAGAATAGAATACTGATCAGGGGGAGAATAGAACACTGATTGGGGGGGAGAATAGAACACTGATCGGGGGGAGAATAGAACACTGTCGGGGGGGAGAATAGAACACTGTTTGGGGGGAGAATAGAACACTGATCGGGGAGAATAGAACACTGAGCTGGGGGATTATAGACCACTGATCGGGGGAGAATAGAACACTGAATGGGGGCTGGGGAATAGAACACTGAGCAGGGGGAGAATGGAACACGGATCGGGGGAGAATAGAACACTGAATGGGGGATTATAGAACACTGTTCAGGGGAGAATAGAACACTGAATGGGGGCTGGGGAATAGAACACTGAGCAGGGGGAGAATAGAACACTGAATGGGGGAGAATAGAACACTGGTCGGGGGGAGAATAGGACACTGATCAGGGGGAGAATACAACACTGATCGGGGGAGAATAGATCACTGATCGGGGGAGAATAGAACACTGAGCTGGGGGATTATAGAACACTGATCAGGGGAGAATAGAACACTGAATGGGGGCTGGGGAATAGAACACTGAGCAGAGGGAGAATAGCACACCGAATGGGGGGAGAATAGAACACTGATCGGAGGAGAATAGAACACTGAGCGGGGGCAGAATAGAACACCAAGCGGGGGGAGAATAGAACACTGATCGGGGGGAGAATAGGACACTGATCAGGGGGAGAATAGAACACGGATCGGGGGAGAATAGAACACTGAATGGGGGATTATAGAACACTGATCGGGGGAGAATAGAACACTGAATGGGGGCTGGGGAATACAACACTGAGCAGGGGGAGAATAGTACACCGAATGGGGGGAGAATAGAACACTGATCAGGCGGAGAATAGAACACTGAACGGGGGGAGAATAGAACACTGATCAGGGGGGAGAATAGAACACCAAGCGGGGGGAGAATAGAACACTGATCAGGGGGGAGAATAGGACACTGATCAGGGGGAGAATAGAACACTGATCGGGGGAGAATAGAACACTGATCGGGGGGGAGAATAGAACTCTGAATGGGGGGAGAATAGAACACTGATCGGGGGGGAGAATAGGACACTGATCAGGGGGAGAATAGAACACTGATCGGGGGGAGAATAGAACTCTGAATGGGGGGAGAATAGAACACTGATCGGGGGGAGAATAGAACTCTGAATGGGGGGAGAATAGAACACTGATCGGGGGGAGAATAGAACACTGTTGGGGGGGAGAATAGAACTCTGAATGGGGGAGAATAGAACACTGATCAGGGGGAGAATAGAACACTGATCGGGGAGAATAGAACACTGATCAGGGGGAGAATAGAACTCTGAATGGGGGGAGAATAGAACACTGATCGGGGGGAGAATAGAACTCTGAATGGGGGGAGAATAGAACACTGATCGGGGGGAGAATAGAACACTGTTGGGGGGGAGAATAGAACTCTGAATGGGGGAGAATAGAACACTGAGCTGGGGGATTATAGAACACTGATTGGGGGGGAGAATAGAACACTGATCGGGGGAGAATAGAACACTGATCGGGGGAGAATAGAACACTGATCGGGGGGGGAAGAATAGAACTCTGAATGGGGGGAGAATAGAACACTGAGCTGGGGGAGAAAGAACACTGAGCTGGGGGATTATAGACCACTGATCGGGGGAGAATAGAACACTGAATGGGGGCTGGGGAATAGAACACTGAGCAGGGGGAGAATGGAACACGGATCGGGGGAGAATAGAACACTGAATGGGGGATTATAGAACACTGTTCAGGGGAGAATAGAACACTGAATGGGGGCTGGGGAATAGAACACTGAGCAGGGGGAGAATAGAACACTGAATGGGGGATTATAGAACACTGATCAGGGGAGAATAGAACACTGAATGGGGGAGAATAGGACACTGGTCGGGGGGAGAATACGACACTGATCAGGGGGAGAATACAACACTGATCGGGGGAGAATAGATCACTGATCGGGGGAGAATAGAACACTGAGCTGGGGGATTATAGAACACTGATCAGGGGAGAATAGAACACTGAATGGGGGCTGGGGAATAGAACACTGAGCAGAGGGAGAATAGCACACCGAATGGGGGGAGAATAGAACACTGATCGGAGGAGAATAGAACACTGAGCGGGGGCAGAATAGAACACCAAGCGGGGGGAGAATAGAACACTGATCGGGGGGAGAATAGGACACTGATCAGGGGGAGAATAGAACACGGATCGGGGGAGAATAGAACACTGAATGGGGGATTATAGAACACTGATCGGGGGAGAATAGAACACTGAATGGGGGCTGGGGAATACAACACTGAGCAGGGGGAGAATAGTACACCGAATGGGGGGAGAATAGAACACTGATCAGGCGGAGAATAGAACACTGAACGGGGGGAGAATAGAACACTGATCAGGGGGGAGAATAGAACATCAAGCGGGGGGAGAATAGAACACTGATCAGGGGGGAGAATAGGACACTGATCAGGGGGAGAATAGAACACTGATCGGGGGAGAATAGAACACTGATCGGGGGGTAGAATAGAACTCTGAATGGGGGGAGAATAGAACACTGATCGGGGGGAGAATAGAACTCTGAATGGGGGGAGAATAGAACACTGATCGGGGGGAGAATAGAACACTGTTGGGGGGGAGAATAGAACTCTGAATGGGGGAGAATAGAACACTGATCAGGGGGAGAATAGAACACTGATCGGGGAGAATAGAACACTGATCAGGGGGAGAATAGAACTCTGAATGGGGGGAGAATAGAACACTGATCGGGGGGAGAATAGAACTCTGAATGGGGGGAGAATAGAACACTGATCGGGGGGAGAATAGAACACTGTTGGGGGGGAGAATAGAACTCTGAATGGGGGAGAATAGAACACTGAGCTGGGGGATTATAGAACACTGATTGGGGGGGAGAATAGAACACTGATCGGGGGAGAATAGAACACTGATCGGGGGAGAATAGAACACTGATCGGGGGGGGAAGAATAGAACTCTGAATGCGGGGAGAATAGAACACTGAGCTGGGGGAGAAAGAACACTGATCGGGGGAGAATAGAACACTGAATGGGGCCTGGGGAATATAACACTAAGCAGGGGGAGAATAATACATCGAATGGTGGGAGAATAGAACACTGATCGGGGGGAGAATAGAACACCAAGCGGGGGGAGAATAGAACACTGAGCAGGTGGAGAATAGAACACCGAATGGGAGGAGATTAGAAAACTGAGTGGGGGGAGAATAGAACACTGATCGGGGGGAGAATAGAACACCAAGCGGGGGGAGAATAGAACACTGATCGGGGGGAGAATAGAACACCAAGCGGGGGGAGAATAGAACACTGAGCAGGTGGAGAATAGAACACCGAATGGGAGGAGATTAGAACACTGAGCAGGGGGAGAATAGAACACCGAATGGGAGGAGAATAGAACACTGAGTGGGGGGAGAATAGTACACTGAATGTGGGGAGAATAGAACACTGATCGGGGGGGGAGAATAGAACACTGAGCGGGGGGAGAATAGTACACTGATCAGGGGGAGAATAGGACACTGATCAGGGGGAGAATAGAACACTGATCGGGGGAGAATAGAACACTGATCGGGGGGAGAATAGAACACTGATCGGGGGGGAGAATAGAACTCTGAATGGGGGGAGAATAGAACACTGATCGGGGGGTGAATAGAACTCTGAATGGGGGGAGAATAGTACACTGATCAGGGGGGAGAATAGGACACTGATCACGGGGAGAATAGAACACTGATCGGGGGGGAGAATAGAACTCTGAATGGGGGGAGAATAGAACACTGATCGGGGGGAGAATAGAACTCTGAATGGGGGGAGAATAGAACACTGATCGGGGGGAGAATAGAACACTGTTGGGGGGGAGAATAGAACTCTGAATGGGGGAGAATAGAACACTGATCAGGGGGAGAATAGAACACTGATCGGGGAGAATAGAACACTGATCAGGGGGAGAATAGAACTCTGAATGGGGGGAGAATAGAACACTGATCAGGGGGAGAATAGAACACTGATCAGGGGGAGAATAGAACACTGATCGGGGGAGAATAGAACACTGATCGGGGGGAGAATAGAACACTGATCGGGGGGAGAATAGAACTCTGAATGGGGGGAGAATAGAACACTGATCGGGGGGAGAATAGAACACTGTTGGGGGGGAGAATAGAACTCTGAATGGGGGAGAATAGAACACTGAGCTGGGGGATTATTGAACACTGATCGGGGGAGAATAGAACACTGATCGGGGGAGAATAGAACACTGATCAGGGGGGAGAATAGAACACCAAGCGGGGGGAGAATAGAACACTGAGCAGGTGGAGAATAGGACACTGATCAGGGGAGAATAGAACACTGATCGGGGGGGGAAGAATAGAACTCTGAATGGGGGGAGAATAGAACACTGAGCTGGGGGAGAATAGAACACTGAATGGGGGCTGGGGAATATAACACTAAGCAGGGGGAGAATAATACACCGAATGGGGGGAGAATAGAACACTGATCGGGGGGAGAATAGAACACCAAGCGGGGGGAGAATAGAACACTGAGCAGGTGGAGAATAGAACACCGAATGGGAGGAGATTAGAACACTGAGTGGGGGGAGAATAGAACACTGAGCAGGGGGAGAATAGAACACCGAATGGGAGGAGAATAGAACACTGAGTGGGGGGAGAATAGTACACTGAATGTGGGGAGAATAGAACACTGATCGGGGGGGGAGAATAGAACACTGATCGGGGGAGAATATAACATTGAGTGGGGGGAGAATAGAACACTGAGCGGGGGAGAATAGAACACTGATCGGGGGGGGGAGAATAGAACACTGATCGGGGGAGAATATAACATTGAGTGGGGGGAGAATAGAACACTGAGCGGGGGAGAATAGAACAAAGGTGGGGGTATATCCCTTTTCATCAGTGGTATTTAGAAATTTGTCAATCTCTATTGCACCATAAGCCTAGACTTTTCAATATATATTTCTATACCTAGCCTCCAAATGTGAAGTTTCAACAGCAGTCCCTTAAATTTCCAAAGACTCCTCATTATCTGGATAATGAACAAATATCAACCTCAGGAAAGATTTCAAAACCTTTGTTGATTGATTGAATAAGCCAAATTTTGTTTAAAGGAAATCATCAACAACAAGGCGTATTTGGAAGCACAGTGTTCAATGCCAAAGCACTAAAAATGTGGAATGTTTAAAAGGCCAGATATAAAAGCATGCAGACATCTCGAAAGATTGTAGGATGGGAGAGATTGCAGAGGGAGGGACGGGAGGCCATGGAGGAAACCAAAATCAAAAATGGGGATTTCACATTCAAGGTGTTATAGAATAGGGATAGTTTTGGTCAGTGAGTACAAGGATAGTGGGTGAACAGGACTTGTCTTGAGTGAAGCCTATTGAGAATAGAGTCCTTTCAATCAATGAATTTCCATGGCAGCTTGTGCTACAATGGAAATGGAAGTCATCAACCATCAAATGTTGAATGGATCCATAAGCATTTCTCAAAGAGCTAGGCAACACTCCCACACTGGAAAGGATGGACTCCACGGTCTCTGAAAAGCGCTGGATCAAGTTGGCACTAGACTCTTACACAGTCCTCGGCATTGACCACAGGCTCTATGGCAAATACAACAACCATCTTATTATGCAAAGCTATCAGCCTCTTTTGTAGGTTCCACTTTCAAAGTTCTTACTGAATCCTCCCAAATAGAACATATTCCATACCATGTCTATCTCCAAGCTGGCACCTGTACTAGTCTTTCCCACCATCCTTGCTGTAGCCCATTCAGGCCCACAGTCTTAGCAGGTGTAGATCCTATTTCTGTGCTACATAATCAGAATCTGAGCTGATATCTGTGGATGTGAGAGTGAGTGACAATGATTCTTCTTCATCACCATCTTCCTGCTGCTTTAGTTCTTTCTCTGCCATATCTGCCTGGCCTGGTCACAACTCCAAAAGGAGAAAATCACAAGGTTAGCAACGTGGTGCAGGAATGAGATGGGGTGGTGATTGGGAACAATTAGAGGTACATATTCATACCATCGGCTGCTTGTAAACCAGAAGACTTTATGATATGTGGGAGGTCAGAAACAGAATTAGATATGAGGATAGTTTCATCTTCAATGTCTTCAGCCCCTCTACTAACCCTCAATCACAGCCTCACCAAAAGTTGGGAAGCTCTGTCCCTTCCACTGGGGTAAAGACATGACTCACCCAGTTAATTGTTGTTGCCTGAGGTGGTGTCTCATTCTTGCTCCGAAAAAGAGACAGAAATGTCCAGTGAGTGTGAAACAATATTTCAAAGTGATGTGGCTGTCCTGGTTAAATAGCAAGAAGTTGTGCACCCTCTGAGATGTGGGTATGAAGTTCTCAGTGATGACACTTATTGAAGATGAGGTGAAGTAATGAATTATAGGCATTAATTGTGATCGGCAGGGATTGTTGGCTGATTAGATCTGGTGAATTAAGCAGTGTTTGAGGCAAGTCAATCAGATTGTACTTTATGGCATTTGATTTACTTGAGTCAGGTCAGTAAACCACTTGCAGCATGTTCAGGACTAGAATCTTGACATTGACTGTGGTGACTATCTGGTTACACTGATCTCGCAGCATCTGTCCATATAATCTCCTGGCTCCCTTTGGACAGAGGGCCTCTCTTTTCCTCATCATATCCTGATGTCTCACGCAACATGTTGCACCAATCTTCTTGTAGACCTCACTGTTCTCCAGGCATTTGTAGCAGATTCTCCAGCCAGATTGTACTTTCCCCTCAGCAACTTTGGTTTTATGTCATGCAAGTTAGCCTTAAGTAGTCCCAGCGTGAAGATGGGCCCTCTGCAGAGGTGTGCAGCTACTAGATAGGATGAACGGCACTAAGCTGTATGATTCAGTCATTAAAGTGAGCAAGCACCATGAAGCTTACAGCTACCTACTTTGAAAAAAACAAGCTTGGGTGAATCACACAACTTGGTCCCAGTTTTTTGAGCTTGTCAAATGCTGTGTCCTAAAATGCAAAATTACAGAATTTGAAAATCTAGTATGTCAAAAACTTGAAATGATTGCAGAAGAGTTTGAAAATGATGCAGTGAATTGAAAATTATTATTAAGACAGCATTTAAGGAGTTGAAAGCCATTCTAAATATATTCTTAAATGCGTCAGTCATTTTGGGTCGTCATTGTTATGCTCATGATTACAATAGTTTGCTATTAGTTCCTAATAACCATGGTTATCTTAACTGATTATCTTAGAAAGGAAAGCCGATAAAGTTTGCATAATGTAATTTAGTGACTTGAGAAAGATGATCAGAACCAGGTTGCATTCATCAATTTATATGATTTTCAATAACAAATACAAAAAATTAATATATTGGTATATTTGTGCTTCATTTGGTAATAGCATATAAATCAGTAAGGGTGCCATTATCAATACTGCAGCTAAACATCTTTTGCATTATTCATAGCACCAGGAATGTCCTCTGCTAATTAGTAACACCACAACATTTACTCGAACAGATGTAATAGTTGTCAGAAAGAAGACTGCCATTTTTCCTAATGTCTGTTGTAAAAACTTCCCTGAGTTCAGTGCTGTTTCATAAGTGGTTCAGCATTTTAATTTTCTGGGAGCAACTCCCCAGACATGAAAACAACTTCTCCACGCATGAAATTCTGGAGCATAACAACAGCATCCCCTTGTGATCAGGTTTGGACATGCATGTCCTGCTGCATAGAGGCAAAGGTTATGACTGCAAATGCTGGAAACCAGAGTTTAGATTAGATTATGATTAGATTAGATTACTTTACAGTGTGGAAACAGGCCCTTTGGCCCAACAAGTCCACACCGCCCTGCCGAAGCGCAAACCACCCATACCCCTACATTTACCCCTTACCTAACACTACGGGCAATTTAGCATGGCCAATTCACCTGACCTGCACATCTTTGGACTGTGGGAGGAAACCCACGCAGACACGGGGAGAATGTGCAAACTCCACACAGACAGTCCCCTGAGGCGGGAATTGAACCCGGGTCTCTGGCGCTGTGAGGCAACAGTGCTAACCACTGTGCCACCGTGCCGCCCAGATCAGAGTGGTGCTGGAAAAGCACAGCAGGTCAGGCAGCATCCTGCTGCACATGTCCATCTTTAAAGGAAACACTTTTTGCAATGCAGCTTACTGTAACAACAGCTGGTTTCTCTGGTGGAATCCGTGAAATTAAACAGGAGCAGTTCAGGGCTTTTGTTTTCCATTAATTGTATAACAATTGAAATTTTGCACAAACCTGCATATTGTGCTATCCTTTATAGTGGACAGAAAATAGCTTTATTTCTCCCTTGGGAAACAGTCATCTACTATCCACAACTCAGATCCAGGCCTAAATTCTCACAGCCTTTGTGAGATCATGCCAACTCCTCACAGCATCCTCTTACAAAAGCTTCACAGTCTTTGCAACCCTTTCTAACACTGCCCAATGGTGTCTGTTTCTTTGTATTTATCTCTTGCTGTTCAAAGTAGAAAGAAAGGTTACTAGAGCCCACAACAAGTGCGTGGGACTTGCAATTCTCCAGCATAATGGCTTTGATTCATATATCAGTTACAGGCCCAGTGAACAGACTGGTTATTGTCTTTCGCCTATGGGGGAAAATCACATCAAAGCTCACTCATTAGCCTCGTAATGATCTATTTTCTCAGCACTTCTGTTACAACTTGCAAAGTGGCATATTGTTTAAGAGATTGTATTTAATAGAAATTTATTATTGGGGTCAGAAGATCTCAACGCATCTTGTCTCGCAAAGTTCAGGCTAATGTGTCTAGTTTCCCTGATGTTGTCAGCCTTAGCATTTAAGGGGAGGTGATGGCCTAATGGCATTATTACTGAAATGTTGACCCAGGAAATGTCCTGAGGATCTGGATTCAAAGCCTACCATGTCAAATTGTGGAAGTTGAATTCAATAGATACCTGGAATTAAAAGTTTAATGATGACCATGATTCAATTGTGGGAGGAAAAACCCACCTGGCGCATCAATGCCCTTTAGGGAAAGAAACTACCATCCTGATATGTGACTCCAGACCCACAGAATGTGGTTGACTCTTAACTGCCCTTTGGGCAATAAATGCTGGCCTAGCCAATGATGCCCTCATCCCTTGAATGAATAAAAGAAATCTACTTTTTACTACCATAATTGTGGATTGTGGATTCACTTTCCACAGCCCATTTTCCATCTGGTCCTTCTTGACAGCAGTTTGGGCAGCGTCTACTAGGGAACCAGGCACTGCTGGGATGTTTGGAGCTCCAGAGGGTAGGTCTTCCTGCCAATAAGAGGATAGAAGTCTGACCCTGCAAATAACTGAGGCTGCCCACAACACTGTACAGCTCCAGAGAGGCTTGGTCTGCATCTATCAGCTCAGTGCTGGTTGTTCTTCCTGTCTGGGAGCAAGAGAGAAAGACATTCATTTCTGTCCTATGTTTCTGTGACTAGTGCAAACAAATAATAACTGATCATTAGTGTGCACTGACATTGTGTCAGTCCTCATCCATCTAATGAATGCAGTCATTATATTTATGTAATTCTTCACATGAAAAGATTTTTCACCTAAATATAAATGTTAGTTTAAGAAATGTATAAATGTCAAGCGTAAAACAATGATTCTCATCGACAAAAACGTATTTGCTTCAATTGCTTCATGTTTCTTCTCCAAATTCCGAAGCTCTGTCAACCTTTTAGCTCTCAGCATGTTTTTAAAGTACGTTGGATCTTCTGATCCCTTCACAGCTCCATCTTGGGCAGCATTTCATCTCTCTTACCTTGCATCCTCTTAAAGTTCGATTTGCGTCATCTTAGCTGCCTGGCATTTCTTCTCAGTGCGAAGAGTGAGTGCAGCCAGTGATAGTGTGACAAATATTTATCTGCTGTCAGTCACCCTCAAAGTAATTCTTTCAAGAATCTTTTTTCAAATCTATGATTGTACAGAGGTGAGTTCAATGTACAGTCAGTCTAGGCAATTTAAAAAGAGCAACGTGCACTTTCCCCTCACTGTCTATTTGATTAGGAATTATACTTTGCATATAAATTGCATTCATGACTGACTTATTATTATTTTGCAAAGTGATCTATAGCTGCATGGCCTATGATTTTGCAAAACAAATCCCATGACAAATTTAAAATCCAAGTGGGGAATAGATAAAACTATTATTATAGATCTTTCGAACACGGATGTCTTTGGTATTATATTTTTAAAATATAGAGTGAAGGAGGCATTTGGTATATTTTATATTGTTTACATGTTAGTGATGAAATTCCAGATAATTGTATTTTATATGAACAGAAAGTTCTTGATATAATTATAATCACTGTGTAAAAGAAGAGCTTGAAGACAAATTACTTTTTAGAAAAGAGTAAAAATTGATAGAATATTCCAGTATTCTTAAGATTGCAATATATTTTTGCATTCAGATAAGCTCGCAAATACACTGGACCTTATTTTCTGTAAAAGTACTGATGAGGTAATCAGCACTGCTATTTGAGAGTTAATCAGACAACAACCTCCGATCATCAAACATGCCATGAATCATCATCACAACTGCAATTCCTCAATGTGCTGCACTGTGTCATCGTATGCCAGCTCATTTAGAGACATATGAATTTCATACTGTTATGGAGCACAAACAACTATAGCATTGGGCATATTAGAGCTAAAAATGGAAAAATCTATTCACCAAATTAAATTGCTTTACTAACTGAATGAATTACAATGGTCATGACTGTACTGTCATTATTTACAAATGCTACTAAATTGCTTCTGCAAAGAACAAGGAGATGGAGACTGACTGTTTGGAACCTATCCCATTAATTCCTTTTATCCATCATGATAGCTGTTCACAATTTCAGCACTTGCAATGTTCTTCGGAAACACATCCCCACAGACAGAGGTACTTTGTTGTAGCGCTATATTGCCAAGAGACTTAACATTAAAAGGCAAGCTAACGTTGCTGTGTGATCTATACTAATTAAAATTACCAATTACAGTGGAAATAAATTGTTAAGTGTATGTTATACACTTAATGGTAAGTTCCTGTGGAGTGTTGTCAAACAAAGAGACCTTGAGTGCAGGTTCATAGTTCCTTGAAAATGGAATCGCAGGTAGACAAGGTAGTGAAGAAGGCTTTTGGTATGCTTTCTTTGATTGGTCAGAGTACAGGAGTTGAGAGGCCATGTGGCAGCTGTACAGGACATTAATTAGGCCACTTTTAAAGTACTGTGTTCAATTCTGGCCTGCCTGCTAAAGGAAAGATATGAAATTTGAAAATGCTCAGAAAAGATTTACAAGAATGTTGCCAGGGTTGGAGAGTTTGAACTATAGGGAAGTGCTGAACAGACTTGAGCTATTTTCCCTGAAGTGTTGGAGACTGTGGAGCATGGATAGGGTGAATAGTCATGGCCTTTTCCCCAGGTTAGGCGAGTACAAAACTAGAGGACCTGAGTTTAATATAAGAGGGGAAAGATTTAAAAGGGACCTTAGGGCAGCATTTTCATGCAGAGGATGGTGCATGTATGGAATGAGCTGCCAGAGGAAGTGGTAGAGGCTGGTACAATTACAACATTTAAAAGGCATCTGGATAGGTATGTGAATAGGAAGGATTTAGGGGGATTTTGGCCAAGTGTTGGCAAATGGGACTAGATTAATTATGATATCTGGTGTGCATGGATGAGTTGGACTGAAGAATCTGTTTTCCTAGACTCTATAAAAAGCTTATTTTCATGCAAACAACCTCTCTTGTACTGAAAATCAATTATATAAGTGTGGAATCTATTAATTTTAGATTTTAACAATGATTGAGATTTTTTAAAAATTAGCTTTTTCCAGTTTTTTGGTGTCTCATATTTCTTAATTTTGTTTTACTTTCTCTTTATTTCAAATTTTGAACCTAATTGGATTTTGAATTTAACTATTATCATTTAAATTTCCTAGTATAGCCTTTGGGTTGATCAGATAGCTCCCTAATTTACAGTAATTTTCAATGAAATCCTATAGAACATCTCTAGCAAGTGCCAGTATAATGAAATGCTGGCACTATAGATTCAGCTTAATTAAAATCTAGACCAATATGTGCTAAGGTGCTGAGCAGTACAGACCAATAAGTTTTAATCTCCAGCCTGTTCTCTAACTTAGATGATAAAAGGAATGCTACGTTTGGCCTCCATCAGCCTCAAGTTAGGAAAAGTAGCCAAGGTAGCCATTCCTGATCATATCCACTGCTCTTGATTGAACATGCATGTGAAGGCAACACTGCACTTCAATGTGATATCCCTGCCTCATGGCTGAATAGTTCAGCAGCATTTACTGCCAAGTCTTGCTAATAATGAACAGAGAATGGGTGAGGAGCTGAAAGGTAATTAGTGCTTTGAAAGCCCTCCTAAGCATGTTTCAATACCTTCAGTAAAACAAATGGAAAACATTATGGATCAACAATCTAAGACTCTGATTCATTGTTGGAAACTGGTGACTGAACCTCCTATTTTTTATATAATACAAATAGAATGCACTGAAAAATTTCAGCAGGTCTGACAGCATCTGCAGAAATAGGAACAGAATGAATGTCTTGAGTTATATATGACTCATTTTTAATCTTTATTTAGAAGATCAGACCTCCATTCAGCAGCTCCTACAAAATCAGCACACCAAATGGGCAATAAAAGGAGCGAATCTATTTCCCACCATTTTGTAACACTGGATGTTAAAACAAAATTGTGTTGTGACACTGTGCTACTATGCTATTCCTATTACTCTATTCATCTTCTCTTCTTCCCAACCTTTAATTGGACCTTTCCCATGTGCTTCTCATATTATTGCAACAATAGGTGCCCCAAACATGGCCCCAGTGGGGATCCTATACAGAAATAAAGAAACATAGAAAATAATGGTAGTCACCATACCTGCCTCTCAGGCAGACTCCATAGATTTAAATTTAATTCCATAAAAATTTTAATAGCATTATTTTGTACTCCATATTCAGGATGATGTTAAAATTTATTCCGCATCTATCCCTCGTATTCAGTCATAATCCTTGGTTCGTTGGCCTTAGATCCACATTGGAGATTCTCAGTTTAGCAAATTAGTTTCATAATTTCTTTTCCTCTTAAATGTGGATTGTATTCACCCACTCTTTCTCCTGAACTACATGGATTAAAATACCAATCTTCACAACCACCTTTCTCTGAAGATGTTTCCATTTATTTCTGTAGGTACTGAAAATGGAAAACAGATTGCAGTAGATGAGAGAGCAATGACAAAGTTTTGTGACAATATGTCGCCTGAAGGCTATAGGGATGAAAAGGTATGGGGAGAAAGCAGGAGCCATGTACTGAGTTGAATGATCAGCCATGATCATATTGAATGGCAGAGCAGGCTCAAAAGGATGAATGGTCTACTGCCATTATTTTCTATGTTTCTTTATTTCTGTATAGGATCCCCACTGGGGCCATGTTTGGGGCACCTATTGTTGCAATAATATGAGAGGGCCCAGAATATGCAGTCCCTCACTGGTATTTTAAAGCACTATTGCAAACAAAGTTTAGTGATCCCCAGGAGGTAATGTTTCAAAGTGGGTCATTTAGTTATGATCCAAGTTTAGATCCCCCCAGGTAGTCACCATACCTGCCTCTCAGGCAGACTGCATGCTTAATCTCACCAGTCATACATAGTTGGGCTGGACCTTTTGTTCAGATTTAGGTTTATTAGCATGTGCGTTCAAACATAGAGTACAAGAGTACAGTGAAAATTGTATCATGTTGCCTTTCTTGGCGCCATCTTAGGTACAAAGGTACCTAGCTACGAAACCTTTGGTACAGAAATAGAAAATTAAAATAAGTTAAAATAGTTCAGCACTACAGTATATTCTTAGGATAAAAGTAGAAAAGTTAAGTAATAAGTTAAAATGTCGGACAAGTCCTATTGATTGTCCAGTGAGCAGAAGATCTCTGAATCAGAATCTGTACCCAGTCAGCCAGCCAGCTCTGACATTCAGATGATGTCCTTATAAGAAACATTTGCAAACAGCTCTTAGTTTGGTTTACAGTCATTTCAGAAGCTTCCAACTGAAGTCGCAGTTGCAGCCTGCTCAAATAGTCACGTGTTTTTGCCTCCATTGGATTTTAACATTATAACATATTAACCTTATAAATATAAACAAGGCTCCTTCAACAACATCTTCTGAATCAGTGACCTCTCCCACCTAAAAAGACAATGTCAGTAGATGTACAAGATCTGGATTACCAGCAGGAGCATCTCCAAACCACACATCATCCACACTTGAAACTATATTGACATTCTTTCATTGTTACTGAGTCAAAATCCTAAAACTAGGAGCAGTTCAAGAAGACAGCTCATCACCACTTTCTCAAGGGCATTTAGGAATGGATAACAAAGATTGGGTTTGCCAGTGAAGCCCACATTCCATGAAATAATACATTTTTAAAATGGTATATATTAGAAAAAAGGTGGTGATATAGTTATAACATCATGGGACTAATAACCTAGAGGCACAGAATAATGATTTGATGACAAAGATTCAAATCCTACCATGGAAAGTGGTGTAATTCAATTAACAGATCTGAAATATAAAGCTAGTTTCAGGAATTGTGCTATAAAGCTACAATTCTTTGTTGTAAAAACCCATCGAGTTCACTAATGTTCTTTAAAGAAAGAAACCTGCCATTCTTATCCAGATTGACCTTTGTGTGACTCCAGAGTTACTGAACTGTCCTCTGAAATGGCCTTGTAAAGCTTTCAGTTCAAGGACATTGAGGGATGGGCAACAAATACTGGCCTTCCAAGCAGTGCTCTTATCCCACAAAGGAACTAAGAAATGATTGCTTACAAAAGGAAAGTAAAATTAATATCTGCAGGAATTTTGCATATGCAGGACATTTTATACGCAATAGTCAGCTGATATAAGGATAGTGTAAATATTACAGAAATTTCTCAGCAATATAGAATTAATAACTTCACAACAGAAACAGTATTGTTAGGTTCACATTGTATTAGTGGAAATGCTGTTTGACAGCATAAATATTTTTTCAAGAAATAATTAGTGTTCAATACCTTAATGGGGTGAATATTCTGAATATTATTTCTTGTATTTCATTTATTTTTATATCTTTTATTCTCTTCATTGTTAATTCTGTACCACACAATTGCATTCTGATTCTATTTGAACACAATGCAAGACTATCCTCACAAAAAAAACTAAGTTGAGTGTGTTGACTGACATGCTGCAATTCCCTTTAGTTATAATTCCAGTCAGTTTCAATCATCTGAAGTGGGCAGAATAAATTTCACTTGAGTTTTCATTTTCCAATATTCTAGGGAGCAGAATATGCAATAAGTCAGGAAATGTTTTTTTTATTTCTTCTAACAGATTATCAAACGCGTACATGTCAGCAAATATATTATTGAATCTCAAAATATTTTAATTAAGGGGAGTAAGATTGTGCTTGGTCATAGCACATGAGGATAAATGTCATGTGTAAATAGATAATGATCGTTTTCATTCCTTTTGAGCTATCTCCATTGAAATTTTCAACATTATTTATTCTCAGTAATGTATTATGGAAGTTATTTAAAGCAGTATTGCATTGTCAGTGAACTGGCATGTGAGACATTTTACATTTTCTAACCCACACTCTGCAGTAGATTATGTAATTTTAAGCACAATAGCTTTATTGTTTCACCTCCGGCAGTCTGAAGCATATGTCCCATAAATAAAAAGAAATGATTTGTGATATTATGACCAAAACCATGTGTGAATGTTAAAAGCACAATATCACAATGGATTAAAGCCCCGAAAATGGAAATCGTAAGGTGCTTCAGTGCAGCTTGATATGAATTCAATATCAACCTCATTAAATAGAAATATTGCAAATCATTTTCCAGACAGTAACAGTCAGAACCAATAGAAACAGTGGTCTCATTGCACATTTCCTTTGCTCTGCTCTCGGCTAATAGCATAGGAATAATTCAATGGATTGACATTCACAATAGGAAATCCTGTCCCTTAGGTCTACAGGCTGTGGACTTCAGGGTCCCAATGTTGAGACTAGAAGGAAGCGCTGAGCCCAGAATGGCTAGAAACCAGCCCAAACCAGCTATTTTCACAGAAGTAACTTCAGAAGCATCTGCCGCCATGCAGGCCATCCTATCAAGAATGGTAGGCAGGCTCCTGATTCTGCCAATCCAATCCACTCAACTGGAGAGGAGGTCATTACAAAGACTGGCTGGAGATATGAGGTCTGTCTCCAATATAGAGTTGCCTCTCAAAGGCATAAGAATGAATAATTATTTAAGAGGAGAAATCCTTACCTCACTGCTAAATACGTCTGCTTGGATCATTGGGGTAACATGAGTTATTCAATAGCCATAGCTAACTCCTTGAGGCAAAGATCCACTGGCTACGATGGCACCTTAGCCCAATAGAATTGTAGAGAAGCTATTTCCATTAGGTTTGCAATCTGTACTAGCAACCAAGAGTTATTCCACTGCCATCAAAAGGCTAGCAGGGTTCTCTAAATCCTCCTTAAATAGGGCATTTACATAGGCTGGCCACTATGATCCAGTGGGCAGGTAATGTCTGCGTTCACCCCATCCTCTTCTTCCAAGAACATTTCCTGATGACAGGAATTTATCAATGACTATCCCAATACCACTCCCAGCTATTTTCGCATTCTTCCCCCATTGCCAATCTCCGTGTCTACCTTCAAAGGAAATTCTTGCCCTCTATGTCAGAAACAATGTCCACATTTTTCCAACCAGTCCAGTATCATTAACTTGCATTCATCTGTTCCAGCACAAAGGGCTGGGCCACTGAACATTGTGAGGCAAGCCCTTTTCCTTAAGTGAACAGGAATCTGGTGCGTGAAAAGTATCTACATGGAATCTCATGTAAAAGCTACCATGAGCTACCTTGATGACTGTTGGCACCCTTAACAGTCAGTTGGAAATGGTTGATTTCAACAGTGCTGCAATAACACTTTGTAATGACAACGGCATGAAAGAGGCATCCTTCATAAATGAATCATTAGAGGGATTTCTGTGGGAAGAGCCATTTGATGCTGATAGGCATCTATGAGTCAGAACATCACATCAATTCCCTCATGAATTGATTATTTTAATTCCATTCTCACTAACTCGACATTGAATTTTCAACATGTGTTTGAGTTTCATACAAAGAAGAGGAAGGGATATTAGAGCTAAATTATCTTACAGTCTGCCCAAAGTTTGTGAGAAGATTTGTAGCTCGGGTGCTCGTTGTTGTGGTTCTGTTCCCCAAGCTGGGAATTTGTGTTGCAGACGTTTCATCCCCTGTCTAGGTAACATCCTCAGTGCTTGGGAGCCTCCTGTGAAACGCTTCTGTGATGTTTCCTCCGGCATTTGTAGTGGTTTGTCTCTGCCGCTTCCGGTTGTCAGTTCCAGCTGTCCATTGCAGTGGCCGGTATATTGGGTCCAGGTCGATGTGCTTATTGATTGAATATGTGGCTGAGTGCCATGCCCCTAGGAATTCCCTGGCTGTTCTCTGTTTGGCTTGTCCTATAATAGTAGTGTTGTCCCAGTCGAATTCATGTTGCTTGTCATCTGCGTATGTGGCTACTAAGGATAGCTGGTCGTGTCATTTCATGGCTAATTGGTGTTCATGGATGAGGATTGTTAGCTGTCTTCCTGTTTGTCCTATGTAGTGTTTTGTGCAGTCCTTGCATGGGATTTTGTACACTACATTGGTTTTGCTCATGCTGGGTATCGGGTCCTTCATTCTGGTGAGTTGTTGTCTGAGAGTGGCTGTTGGTTTGTGTGCTGTTATGAGTCCTAGTGGTCGCAGTAGTCTGGCTTTCAGTTCGGAAATGCTCTTGATGTATGGTAGTGTGGCTAGTCCTTTGGGAACGAGGACATGCCGCAACCTAAAGGACTAGCCACGCTACCATATATCAAGAGCATTTCCGAACTGACAGCCAGACTACTGCGATCACTAGGACTCATAACAGCACACAAACCAACAGCCACTCTCAGACAACAACTCACCAGAACGAAGGACCCGATACCTAGCATGAGCAAAACCAATGTAGTGTACAAAATCCCATGCAAGGACTGCACAAAACACTACATAGGACAAACAGGAACACAGCTAACAATCCGCATCCATGAACACCAACTAGCCACGAAACGACACGATCAGCTATCCTTCGTAGCCACACACGCAGATGACAAGCAACATGAGTTCGACTGGGACAACACTACTATTATAGGACAAGCCAAACAGAGAACAGCCAGGGAATTCCTAGGGGCATGGCACTCAGCCACAGATTCAATCAATAAGCACATCGACCTGGACCCAATATACCAACCACTGCAGCAGACAGCTGGAACTGACAACCAGAAGCGGCAGAGACAAACCACTACAAATACCGGAGGAAACAACACAGAAGCGCTTCACAGGAGGCTCCCAAGCACTGAGGATGTCACCTAGACAGGGGACAAACCGTCTGCAACACAAATTCCCAGCTCGGCGAACAGAATTACAGTCTGCCTGATAAGTCAGATAGAACTACATTCTCCACTTTGGTTTGATGCAACCAAGGACTTTGAAAGATGTAAGGGTAGAAATTGTGCGGGACATAACCTATAAATCTTCCCTGAACTCAGGGGAGGTGCCAGAAGACAAACATTACAGCCTTGTTCCAGAAAGTGTTAAAGGATAATTCCTTCACTTATAGGTCCGTCATTTTAGGGAAAATTTTTGGGAAAGCTTCTAGAAACAATTATTTGGGATGAAATTAGGAGTCACATGGAATAGGGTTGTTTTATTCAGAAGAGTCAGTTTTGATTTATAAAGGGGGAAATCATATTTAATAAACTAACTAGATGTAACAGAGAGGCTCAGTGGGGTTAATTCTGTTGATGTGGCATATTAGATATCCAGGATTCGCTTGACACAATGGCACACGACAGACTTGTCAGGAAAGTTAAAAGACATGACAGAAAAGGGACAGTAGCTATGTAAATTCAAAATTGGTTGATTAATAGGAAACAGAGTAATGGTGAAAGGATGCTGGAGGAAGGAAAGTAGTGGAGTTATCCAGGAATCAGTATTGGTACCCTTGCTTTTCCTGATATGAATTAATGATCTGGATCTCGGTGTATAGGGGACAGTTTTAAAGTTGGAGATGATACAAAACTTGAAAGAATTGTAAGCCATAAAAAGGACAATGTGAAACTTCAAAGACAAGTGGGCAGGGTGGGCTATTAGGTGGCAGATGAGATTCAAAGGTGTGAGGTCTGAATTTCGAAAGAACATTGAAATATAATAGGGAATAGAGTTCTAAAGAGGGTCCAGCAGCCGAGGGACCTAGGTGTACAGATTATTTCACGTGGCTGGACAGCGGAGGGAGCAGTCAATAAAGCATACAATGTTCTTGGTTTTACTAAACGGGGCATGGACTACAGGAGCAGGGAGGTGATGTTGAACTTGTATAAGACATTTGTTAAATCTCAAATGGAGTATTAGGTACAGTTCTAAGTGCCACATTATGCATTAGAAAGAGTGCAGAAATGATCTACAAGAATGATTCCAGGCATGAGAAACTTCAGTTATCAGGAAAGATTAGAGAAATTGGGACCGCTCTGCTTGAAGAGAAGAATCTAAGAGAAGAAGTTTTCACAATCATATGTAGGCTGGCTAGGGTAGATAGAGAGAAACTGTTCATACTCGTAAAAGAAACAAGAATGAGAGGGCATAGGATTAAAGTGATGTGCAAAAGAAGCAAGGGTGATGTGAGAAAAGTGTCTAAATTAGAGTGGTGCTGGAAAAACACAGCAGGTCAGGCAGCATCCGAGAAGCAGGAAAATTGGATGCTGCCTGACCTGCTGTACTTTTTCAGCACCACTCTAATCTAGACTCTGATCGCCAGCATCTGCAGTCCTCACTGATGCCTGATGTGAGAAAAGAAAAGTGTTTAACTCAACGAGTAGTTAGGGTATGGAAGCACTGCCTGGAAATATGGTGATGGTAGGTTCAATTGAAGAGGGCATTGGATAATTATTGAGATATCGGGAGAAGATTGAGATATGTAGGAGACTAACACAAGGTAATGATGCTTATTCCAAGAGCCAGTATAGGCATGATGGGCCAAATGCACATGACCACATAGCGCTGAAACCATGTCTGAGAAATTTACTAGAATCTTTGAGGAGGTAACAAGCAGGATAGATAAAGGAGAAGCATTAGACATAATATATTTATATTTTCAGAACGCATTTGATAAGGTACCACACATTCAGCTACTTAACAAGATAAGAGCAAGATGACAGCACAGTAGAACACTCCAGCTGGAGCTTGTCTGCTTCTCCTGCTATGCTTCATCTTCTTTCTCTTCTCTTTTTCTCCATCCTAGTGCTTATTTTCCTTCTTCTTCTCCTTCTTTTTTTTTTCCCAGCCTCTGATGATTATTGCCAGCCTCTGGCAAGTGACAATTTCCAGTTTGCAATGATGTCTCCCAGCCTGGCACAGCAGCCTCCTGCAGTGGCCTCCTGGCATTGGTGTGGTGACCACCCAGAATGCTTCAGCATGGCCTTATCCCCTAGGGACCTCCCAGTATGGCGTGGCGACCATCCAACCCCTGGCACAGCAGCCTCCTACAGTAGCTTCCCTGTGTTGGTGTGGTGACCACCCAGCCTGGCGCAGCATGGCCTCATACCCTAGGGGCCTCCCAGTGTGACGTGGCAACCACCCAGCCTGGCGCAGCAACCTTCTCCCACAGGGGCATCCTGGTGTGATGTGGTGACCTCGCGGCTTCCTGCAGTGGCCTCCCAGCATGGAATGTCGCCAGTGCAGTGCGAACTGTAAGCTAAGTGCCAGCATGGTCTGCTGTACTGAACTCCTTTCTGTCATGCTGTACATTTTATTTCTCTATTGTCTAAACTTTTGTAACTAAAGAAGCTATGCCTAAGTACTTTTGCATCCAAGTCTGCACTGTAAACTTTTCATTGTATTCATTGAGTATATCTGACAGTAAAGGCTATTCTATTCTATTCAAACTGGTGTTAGTATTTTAGCCTGGATCAAGAATTGGCTACTGAATAAAAGGCAGAGAGTTGGGATAAGTGGGGTGGGGTGCATTTTCAGGATGGCAGCCTGTAACTAGTGATTTGCCACTAGTGGATGGTTAGTGCTGGGGCCACATTTACTTGCAATATATGTGAATGCTTGGATGAGGAAAGTGAATGTATACTATTTCCAAGTTTGTAGATGACACTAAAATGGGTGGGAAGGCATGTGTTAAGAACGTCTGCAAAGAGATATAGACAGGTTAATTGAGGGGACAAAAACTTGACAATGTGGGGAAATGTAAGGTTATGCACTTTGACAGGAAGAATAGAGGAGCTGAATATTATTTAAATGGAGAAATACTGCAAAAAGCTGGAAAACAATGAGATTTTGGAGTCCTTGTCCAGGAATCATAAAGAGCTAGCATCCAAGTTCAGTAGGTAATAGGTAAAGCAAACAAAATACTGGCCTTTATTTCAAAGGGAATGGAATATAAAAATTGGGAGATTTTGCTCAAACTTTACGTGGTACTAGTCAGACCACAACTGGAATAATGTGAACAGTTTCTTTCTAAGGAAAGATTGGTATTGAAGACAGTCCAGAGAAGATTCACTAGGTTGATACTGATTCGAAGGACTGTCTTATCAGGATGATGCGTTTGAATAGGTTGTAGCTCGACCCTTTGGAATTTAGAAGAATGAGAGGTGACCTTATTGAAACATTTAAATTTCTAAGAGGATTTGACAAAGTAGATATGGAAAAGTTGTTTCCCCTTGTGAGAGAGGACCAGACAACATAATTTCAGAATAAGGGGGTTACACATTTAAGACAGAGATGAGGAAGAAATTTCTTCTCTCAGAGAGTGGAGAACCTGTGAAATTCTATACCACAGAGAGGTGACAAGAATAGGTTGTTAGATATTTGCAAGGCTGAGGTAGACGGATTTTTAATCAGCAAAGGAGTCAAGGGTTAAGGAAGAAAGCAGTTGAAGATTATTAGATTAGCCATAATCTCATTGAATGATAGAACAGACTCGATGGGCTGAGTGGCCTACTTCTGCTAGTACCTAGAAGATAAACCATAGAACAGCACAATACAGGAACTGGCCTTTTAGCCCACCATTTCTTCACGCAACATGACCTGCCAAATTTTATGCTCAATGCCCCGAACAATGAAGACATGCATGCCGTACACCCTTTTTATCATCTTATCCCCTTGTGTTTCCACTTTCAGTGAACTATGGGTGTGCATCCCAAAGTCTCTCTGTTTATCAATGCTCCTAAGGATCCTACCATTTACTGTATACTTTCCTCATCTTATGGTGTAAAATATAGCTAAAAGCACAGGTTCGATCCTTGTAGTTGAGGTAGTTGATTGAGACCTACCTCCTCATCTTACCCCATGCTTGCAGTGTGGTTACCCTCAAGCAATATACAATAAACCCATCAATTGTCTCTCCACTCGAGAAAGATGCCTTTGGTCATCAGGACAACAAGCACTCCACAGCAACTTTAAAATAAATAAATGGATCCAATGCAAGTTATTTTCCATGGTGACTCTTGATAGTAGATTATCTAAATTATTGTGCATATACCTATGTTACATTCTGCAAGCATGCACCAGCTATTTCAATTTGGAGGAAGAATGCAAACACTATAAAGTTTGAACATGATTACTCCTGACTTGCTCTGAATATTTGATTTAATATTTCATTGGTGGTCTGATTGTTTCTCTGCATCAACATAGTGATTCAGAGTCTACTAAGATACGTTTCTTTCAACTTCATCCTTTAGAGTTTCAGCATTATTCATTTTCTCTGGCTCTATGCGATCCTTTATCTGTTTAGACGACTTGCGTGTTTTGTCCAACTCATTATGAAATTCCCCAGCTGCCTCCTCAAATTCCATTGCTCCTTTTAGGCAATGGTAAATTTGCACTGAGTGTTTGAAGCCAAGGTGTTAATATGGATTAGAATTTGTAGGAATCCCAAAACAATTGCGGGTCACTCCAGTCAGTATTCTGATATGATAATTTCATTGCTGAAAAGCCAATTTTCTGCTGTGCAGAATTGATTGGGAAACCAAGCTTTATTACAAAGCTTTAAATCATGCTCAAACTTTTGCCATCTTTGGAACCTACTTTTATCGCTGTTGCCTACATGAAACCAAAATAGGAGTTATATTGAATGATGTGAACGGCACCGTGGAGATCAGGCCATTTAGCCTAGTATAGCATTGTAATCCTCCTCCCACCCTATCCGAGTTCCAGACAAACAGTGTCTGATTTATGATGCCAAACCAAAATACAATATTTAGTGGGGACTTGAATTAAAAAAAGGCTGAAATACTGAGCAGGTTCAGGCAGGATCTGTGGAATGAAAAACCGAATTCGTGAGTTGAACTTGATGAGGGTGATTCTATGGCTTTGCAGCTACAATGTTGGAGAAACAATGGCTGATGCATCAACGTTTTAGGCTGAAGGTGGGATAACCCTCCTCCCGTGGGCAGAAAGTCCCACCTTAAAGGGAGCTGCTGCCTCACTAGAAGCTAGCAACTACTGAGTTCACAAGCAAGATGTCTTACTGCAATTACACAGGGCATTGGTGAGGCCACATCTGTAATATTGCCTGCAGTTTTGGTTTCCTTATCTGAGGAAGGATGTTGTTGCTATAGAGAGATTGCAGCAAAGATTTACCAGATGGATTCCTGGGATGACAAGACTGCTATATGAGGAGAGATTGAGTTAGTTAGGATTACATTCACTGGAGTTTAGAAGAATGAGGGGAAAGCTCACAAAAACCGATAAAATTCTAACAGGTCTAAACAGGCTAGATGCAGGAAAGCTCATCCCACTGGTGGGGGAGTCCAGAACCAGAGGTTTAAGGATAAGGAGTGATTTCTTCAGCCAGAGAATAGTGAGCCTGTGGAATTCAGTATTTTAGAAAGTGGTTGAGACCAAAACATGTCTTTTCAAGAAGGTGATAGATATAGCTATTGTGCTTTAGGGGATCTAGAGATCAGTGTGGTGGGGGTGGGGGGAGGTGGGGGTGGAATGAAGACAGGTCTAGATTATTGAGCTCAATGATCCGCCGTGATCATGTTGAATGGAGGAGCAGGCTCAAGGGCTGGATTAGCCCGCTCCTGCTCCTGACTTCGATGTTTCTATGTATCTTTGAGAAAGCAGTGCTGGATCAGGGTTTTATACATGTATGGGGGTTCTCCTCAAGGACAATTAATGGTGAATAATAAATATTGTGCCTTGCCAAAGTCATGCAACATTCCTTAAACTAATTAAAAACCCCACAGGATCAGATCCAAACAGCCAGGATTGAGCACAGTGGGTAGCCAAAATGTAAGGTGCTCCATCTCCTGCTCAGAGATGGCATCTTTCAGTTTCAGCACTACAATGCTTTAAAATCAAAATATCAGAAATAAATGCATATTTGAAACAATTTAATTTTAATTGCTGAATTGAATTGTTGAAGCAGTGGTGGTAAGAAGTGGCACAGTAGCTCAATGGTTAGCATTGCTGTCTCACAGCACCAGCAACCTGGGTTCAAATCCACCCTTGCATGTTCTCCTGGTGTCTGCATGGGTTACCTCTGGGTGCTTGAGATGTGAGACTCACATCCAAAGATGTGTAGATAGGTGGATTGCCCATAGTATCCAGGGATGTGTATGCTAGGTGGATTAGCCATGGGAAATGCAAGGTTATGGGATAAGGTGGAGGTGGGTCTGGCTGGGATGCTCTTCAGAGTTTGCTATGGGCCAAATGGCCTGTTTCCACAGTGTAGGGATTCTATGATGAAGTGTTTCTTTTGCCTTTAGTAAAACAGTTCCTTATGTAAGCTTGAGGCAGTTCAAATTATGTGCAAGAACCTGCAACAGCAGAGCCTGCAGAAAGAAACACAGCCATAGACAGTAGGCCAGCAGAGGATAAACTCAGAGATGTGGAACAGTGCAGAAAAGTTTCTGATTTTGTTTCACCGGCTCATGATTTTTATCTAATTAAACAATTAATTACTTTTAAACCTTAAAGAATTATATAAATACTTTTAATCTGTAAATAAATATGGTCATTTTTATTCATTCACTAAATGTGGCAATCACAAGTTAGACCAGCTTTATAGCCCAGGTTGCTTAGTCCTGGATGATGTCAACCTTCATGAGGTTTGTTGGAGCTGCACTCATCCAGGCAAGTGGGGAATGTTCCATCACACTCCTGACTTGTGGTTTGTAGATGAGGGACAGATATTGGAATAAACATGAGGCAAATTAGTCCTCCCTGAATTTCTAGCCTTCAACCTAGTTTTGCAGTTATAGTATTTCTGTTTCTGGTATTCCTTTTTCATGGTATTTCAGTTTCTGGTCAATGATAACCCCAGGTTGATGGTAGAAGAGGATTCAACAAAGGTAATGCCATTGAATGTCAAGGGGCAATAGTTATATTCTGTCATTGGTGATGGTCATTGCTCGGCACTTGTGTGACACCAGTGTCATGTCATACATGTACATGGACTTTTTCAGTATCTGAGGTATCGTGAATAGAGCTGAACATTGTACAATCATTGGCAAACATCCCCACACTGACCTTACAATAGAAGGAGACTATTGATGAGGGATCCGAAGATAGTTGTGCCGAGGACACGACCCTGAGAAATGCCTGGAGAGATGTCCTGGGTCTAAGGTGATTGACGTACAACAATCATAGCCATCTTCTTTTGTGCCAGGTATAACTCCTAGCAGCAGAAAGTTCTCCTCCTCTTTCCCATTATTTCTGGTTTTGTTCGTGCCTTTTGATGCCATTCACTGTTGTCTTGATGTTATGGCACCTCTGGAGTTCAGCTCTTTTGTCCATGTTTGAATCAAGGCTGTAATGAGGTCAGAAGCTGAGTGGCCAGCACGGTGGCACAGTGGTTAGCACTGCTGCCTCACAGTGCCAGAGACCCGAGTTCAATTCCCGCCTCAGGCGACTGACTGTGTGGAGTTTGCACATTCTCTCTGTGTCTGCGTGGGTTTCCTCCGGGTGCTCCGGTTTCCTCCCACAGTCCAAAAATTGTGCAGGTTAGGTGAATTGGCCATGCTAAATTGCCCGTAGTGTTAGGTGCAGGGGTAAATGTAGGGGAATGGGTCTGGGTGGGTGCGCTTCAGCGGGTCGGTGTGGACTTGTTGGGCCGAAGGGCCTGTTTCCACACTGTAAGTAATCTAATCATGGCCCTGGTGGAGCAAGTTTCCTGTTAGCAGTTTCAATTACACTTACCATCATTTTGCTAATGATTGAGAGGAAGCTCCAGCCCCCACCGCTTGCACCCCTTTTCTTCCCTGCCCCCTCTGCAACCTCCAAGGCAGAAGAATCCTCCAGACTCAGTTAATAATCACTTCCAGAGAGCCAGAGATGTATTGACAGCCATCCCAACACACATTCTGGAGAACCCTGGCTCTCACCCACATTTGATGCTGATCAGTTCACCGTTAAACATAACAGCAGCTTCTCACAGAATCTCTGTCTTTCACATGTGGGGATGATCTGCCCTGACCAGTAGAGCTGAGAAATACTAAGGGTAAAAAGACCCTCTTGGGAGTTATCTACAGGCCCCCAGACAGTAGTCTGGATGTCGGATGTAAGTTAAATCAGGAGCTGAAATTGGCCTGTCGCAAAGATGTTACTACAGTTGTTATGGGGGATTTCAACATGCTGGTAGACTGGGAGAATCAGGATGGTATTGGACCTCAAGAAAGAGACTTTGTGGAGTGTCTCAGAGATGGATTCTTAGAGCAGCTGGTGCTGGAGCCGACCAGGGAGAAGGCAATTCTGGATCTGGTATTGTGTAACGAACCAGAATTGGTCAGAGACCTCGAAGTGAAGGAGCCATTGGGAAATAGTGACCATAATACAATAAGCTTCAATCTGCAATTTGAGAGGGAGAGGGTACAATCGAAAGTGACAATATTTCAGTTGAATAAAGGGAACTATGGAGCTATGAGGGAAGAGCTGGCCAAAGTTCAATGGTGCAATACCTTAGCAGGGATGACCGTGGAGGAACAATGGAGGATATTTCTGTGTATAATGCAGAAGTTGCAGGATCAGTTCATTCCAAAAAGGAAGAAAGATCCTAGGAGGAGGCATGGGTGGCCGTGGCTGATGAGGGAAGTTAAGAAACATATAAAGTTAAAAGAGAAAAAGTATAACATAGCAAAGGTAAGTGGGAAAACTGAGGACTGGGAAGCTTTTAAAGAACAACAGAGGATTATTAAGAAGGAAATACGCAGAGAAAAAATGAGGTACGAAGGTAAACTGGCCAATAATATAAAGGAGGATAGTAAAAGTCTTTTTAGGTACATGAAAGGCAAAGAAATGGCTAAGACTAAAATTGGACCCTTGAAGACAGAAACAGGGGAATATATGACGGGGAACAGAAGAATTGAATTGGTACTTCAGATCTGTGTTCACTGGGGAAGACACAAGCAATCTCCCTGAGCTAACAGTGGCTGAAGGACCTGAACTGAAGGGAATTTATATTTGCCAGGAATTGGTGTTGGAGAGACTGTTAGGTCTGAAGGTTGATAAGTCCCCGGGGCCTGATGGTCTACATCCCAGGGTACTGAAGGAGGTGGCTCGAGAAATCGTGGATGCGTTGGTGATTATTCTCCAGAGTTCGATAGATTCGGGATCAGTTCCTGTGGATTGGAGGGTGGCTAATATTATACCACTTTTTAAGAAAGGTGGGAGAGAGAAAGCAGGAAATTATAGACCAGTTAGTCTGACCTCAGTGGTAGGAAAGATGCTGGAGTCTATTATGAAGGATGAAATTATGACACATCTGGATAGTAGTAACAGGATAGGTCAGAGTCAGCATGGATTTATGAAGGGGAAATCATGCTTCACTAATCTTCTGGAATTTTTTGAGGATGTAACTCTGAAGATGGATGAGGGAGATCCAGTAGATGTAGTGTACCTGGACTTTCAGAAAGCTTTTGATAAAGTCCCACATAGGAGGTTAGTGAGCAAAATTAGGGCGCATGGTATGGGGGCAAAGTACTAACTTGGATTGAAAGTTGGTTGGCTGATAGGAAACAAAGAGTAGTTATAAACGGCTCCATTTCGGAATGGCAGGCAGTGACCAGTGGGGTACCGCAGGGATCAGTACTGGGACCGCAGCATTTTACAATATATGTTAATGATATAGAAGATGGTATTAGTAATAACATTAGCAAATTTGCTGATGATACTAAGCTGGATGGCAGGGTGAAATGTGAGGAGGATGTTAGGAGATTACAGGGTGACCTGGACAAGTTAGGTGAGTGGCCAGACGCATGGCAGATGCAGTTTAATGTGGATAAATGTATGGTTATCCACTTTGGTGGCAAGAACAGAAAGGCAGATTACTACCTAGATGGAATCAATTTAGGTAAAGGGGCAGTACAGAGAGATCTGGCTGTTCTTATACATCAATCAATGAAGGTAAGCATGCAGGTACAGCAGGCAGTGAAGAAGGCTAAAATAGCATGCTGGCCTTCATAACAAGAGGGATTGACTATAGAAGCAAAGAGGTTCTTCTGCAGCTGTACAGGGCCCTGGTGAGACCACACCTGGAGTACTGTGTGCAGTTCTGGTCTCCAAATTTGAGGAAAGACATTCTGGCTATTGAGGGAGTGCAGCGTAGGTTCACGAGGTCAATTCCTGGAATGGCAGGATTACCTTACACTGAAAGACTGGAGTGACTGGGCTTGTATACCCTTGAGTTTAGAAGACTGAGAGGGGATATGATTGAGACATATAAGATTATTAAATGATTGGACACTCTGGAGGCAGGAAACATGTTTCCGCTGATGGGTGAGTGCCAAACCAGAGGACACAGCTTAAAAATACGGGGTAGACCATTTAGAACAGAGATGAGGAGAAACTTCTTCACCCAGAGAGTGGTGGCTGTGTGGAATGCTCTGCCCCAGAGGGCAGTGGAGGCCCAGTCTCTGGATTCATTTAAGAAAGAGTTGGATAGAGCTCTCAATGATTGTGGAATCAAGGGTTATGGAGATAAGGCAGGAATAGGATACTGATTAGGAATGATCAGCCATGATCATATTGAATGGTGGTGCAGGCTCGAAGGGCAGAATGGCCTACTCCTGCACCTATTGTCTATTGTCTATTTGATGGGGTGATGTGACCCAAGCTCAGGATTCTGACAGACTCTAGTAGGGATGATGTACTTCGTCAAATGCCTTCTGGAAATCCAAGTAAAATGTATCCACTGGTTCTCCTTTATCCATAATAAAAGTTACCTCCTCAAAATATTCCAAGAGACAGTTCAAACTTGATTTCCCTTCCTGAAAACCATATTATGTCTGCCTGATTTCCTTTAAATTATCCAACTGGCTGGCTATATTATTTATTAATATATTATTTGCTTATTTAACAATAACTTCTAACTTTTCCTTATGACAGATATCAACCTAGCTAGTCTGTAGTTTCCTATTTCTGACTCTCCTTTGCAAATAAATGATTTACATTTGCTATCTTCCAAAATAAGGGATCATCCCTGAATCAAGGGCATCTTGGAAAATTAAAACCAATGTATCCATTATCTCACTACCCACTTCTTTTAAGACTCTCAGATGAAGTCCATCAGGATTTGGGTATTGTCAGCTCCAACAATTTACTCAGTCCCGAGTGATACTCTTTCGATTGTGATTTTCTTGAGTTCCTTTATCCGTTAAATTTCCTGATTTGTTGCTGCTTCTAGGAATTTACTTGTATCCTCTATAACAAAAACTGATGCAAAATACCTGTTCAATTTATGTGCCATTCCCTTATTTTGCATTATTAATGTGCCAGTCTTTTATTGGGGCTTGATCCTTCAAATGTAGCACTTAAAATTCATGCATGTTGCGAGGAAATCAAAAATAATTGAAGACACACTTGTCAGAATGTTAAAAAACATGGTTATTTGACCAATGCTAGAGGAACACATGTATGTATTTATTGTTTAATGCTTAATTTTTTTTTTTCCATTTGACTCCATTGTAATGAAATGGATCTCATTTCATATGTCTTGTGCAAGCAAGTATTCAGAACCCTGAAGTATTCATAGATTTTTTTAAAAAATTCTGGAGCTAAAGGTTTAATCATTTTCAAAAGCAGGACTGCAACAGAAAAATCTGCAGATTTAAATTCATTGGCAATCTGGCAAAGTCCTTTGTGAGGAATGGAGACTGACTATCTCTCCCTATCAGCTGAAAGTCAACTCTTGAACACATGTCTGCTTTACTGTCCAGGAATACACAAGGTTGAAAAGTCAACACCAACACTGCTGAAGTGGACCAGTGGATTAAACAATCTCATCTGCACCAGTTTACATTCATGCATACCATGTTGTGAAGGTCATAGTTGAAGAACTACCCCCTTGCATTGCAGGTAAAGATGATCCTCTTGAACTCCAAGTGCTGAAAACCAGTTTAAAAGGAAACAGGATAAAGAACTGTTTCTCATTATGTGGGAATTCAATCGTGGCCAAAAGGGATCAGAACTATAGAACAGTCTCCAAACTAAGGATTGTGAAGCTGATTGTTCACCTACCAATGTCTATATTACTGATAACCTCCACAGCAACGACTGCAATATCAACTCTCTGCTCTGCATGAACAATTCAGAAATTGATATTGTTAAACATTTTATTTCATAATCTATGTAGAATCTATGTTGCATTATTAATCCTTCTCATGTTTAATCATTAATAGACTCATTTTTCGAATAAGGATAGCCTGGTTAAATTGGTTTCTTTTAAGACATGTTCATTTGGTTCTGGGAGAAAGTGTTCCACAAGGGAAGGGATCCCTTTTAATTAACATGGTTCCAACCATCTAAACATGTGACTGAATAAAGAAGGGGAGGTAGTACACCACTCCTCATCCAGGAACTTAACAGTTTGTGTTACCCCGTCAGGAAGCATAACAAATTAGGGAATCTCACCCACTTTCTGTTTGCAACAGCAACAAATGCTGGCCTTACCAGCGATGCTCAGATTCCTTAAAAGAATGAAAATAAACAGTGCTTTGAGAAATACTAAAGTAAGAAAAGGTGCTGGAAGAAAAGAAAAACAATTTGCTGGAAAATCTCAGCAGCTCTGGCAGCATCTGTGAACAGAAATCAGAGTTAACCTTTCAGGTCAAGTTCTGAGGAAGGGTTCCTGGACCCGAAATATTAACTCTGATTTCTTCCCACAAATGCTGCTAGAGCTACTGAGATTTTCCAGCCATTTATGTCTATGCTTCAGATTTGCAACATCCACGGTTTGTTCAGTGTTTTTGTTTTAAGAAAGCAGTGTTTTCATGAACTCCCTGTTGCATGTCCATTCGTGAAGATATCAAGGATGGAAATTATTGGACTCCACATCAATGCTTCCAATAATTGAATAATCATTCAACATAGTGCCTGAACATTCATTTGACCACCGTATTCGGAAGAAAATGTTACCAATGAATGTACAGGCAGGTAAGTCATCACCTTCAGAGAAAGACCAAAAGCTGGAAGTAAAAGAGGCTTGTGATTTATTTTACATCTTTTAGAATACTATGTTGAATAATTTCAGGAATTCAAAATTATGACTAGTGGCTTGAAATCAAATGCAAATTGCCAAGCCTCTATTCAATAAAGAAACATTATATAGTTAAAGAAATAAATAATTTGCTGGCTGGGGGCATTAGGCGGGGTGACTGTGAAGCTCTGGTTTTGGGTGAGGCCAGAGGTTTGTTTGAGAGGGTGAATTACTTATTCAAATTGAGCTGCTTTAAAATGGACGAATTGACAAGTTCATGGGCAGCAGCTGAATTGTTTGACCTAGAACCTGTGGGAAAACAGATGGTAGCATTAAGTGATGAATGTAATGTTAAATCCATTCTTTACTTATTCAAAAGCCTAAACTCATTCTGCAAAGGGCACCCGTTTCAAACAGAGTAGAGTTCAGGGAGGCTATCATATGCTTAATTAGGAAAGAAAATTATTCAGCAATCTTTTCCGATATTAAAAAGCAAGCAATCTTTTGTGCTGAAAGAAGAAATATGTTGAGGTTTTCAGACAATGTTGTGCTAAAAGCCAAATCAATAGATGCAAAATTTAATGAGTTTTGTGAGAGATTATATCTCCTGAAGGTTAGTGAAGCTATGGGTTGACCTATTGAAATGAAAAGTTACCATCGACAGGTAATAACTTAGCGGATTTTAGTACTTTCACTGGTACATTCCAGGAACTGTGTATTCACTGTTTCAGCTGCTGACTGTTTTTAATAATGAGATAATGTGGTAAGTGGAAAAAGGAACGGCGGAGGATCCTGGGATTGTATTCATTGGAGTTTAGAAGATTAAGGGGAGATCTATTAGAAACTTACAAGATAATACATGGCTTGGAGAGGGTGGACGCTAGGAAATTGTTTCCGTTAGGCGGGGAGACTAGGACCCGTGGACACAGCCTTAGAATTAGAGGGGGTAAATTCAGAACAGAAATGCGGAGACATTTCTTCAGCCAGAGAGTGGTGGGCCTATGGAATTCATTGTCACAGAGTGCAGTGGAGGCTGGGACGCTAAATGTCTTCAAGGCAGAAATTGATAAATTCTTGATGTCACAAGGAATTAAGGGCTACGGGGAGAATGCGGGTAAGTGGAGTTGAAATGCCCATCAGCCATGATTGAATGGCGGAGTGGACTCGATGGGCTGAATGGCCTTACTTCCACTCCTATGTCTTATGGTCTTATGGTCTTAGGTCTTTCGAAAACCTTTCTTTTGTGTCTCTAATTAAGAAAAAACATGGCTACATTCAAATAATAGAACCATCTTAATTATGAATATACTATCTCTCTGCAATCATTGGTTATTTTATTCCTTTTATTCCTTAATCCTTCTTACATAAAAGTGTTTCTGAGTTAATTGCTAAAAACATCATCTCAGCATTTGCTGCAGATTTCAGCAATGTCGCTAAGAGCACTGTGGTTTCAAAACCATGGTTATGATATGATAAGCTGTGGTTAGGAGTTATATTATTGAAGCGAGATAGTATGTCTGGAAAAGGTTAGAGGGACAGGAAAAGTTCCATACCCACAAGAACTGGCCTGACTAAATATCTAGAATTTGAATGTCTTTGGCATCTTAATTGGATCTTAACAATGAGATCTTTCCAATCTGGACACAGGATCTTAACAATGAGATCTTTCCAATCTGGACACAGGAGGTGGGCCAAGGCAGTGGTTGATTCTCTGCAGCTCCAACAAAGAGTTAACGCACTGACTCGTGAATTCAGGAAAGTGCCACAGATCAGAGAGAGATAAGGATGAAGTGAATGCTCTGGATATAAGCTGGAGAGAAAAGAGAGGCCAAACAGAGAAAACAGAACTGCCCCAACTATTAATCGGAGAGAATCAGATGGGAGGTTGATAGGAAATTGTCTTCATGCTTGCACTGTTGGTTCCAGCTGCAAGACTAGTCTCTGTAGTATTAAAGGTAGTTGGCGTCTCAGGCATGCACTAACTATTTCTTGTTGATAAACTGGTCTTAACCAATGGCCAAAAGTGTAAGCGCATATGTTAAACTTTACCCCCTTTAAGCATTCCCAATCACACAAAGAGACAGGACTGAATATTATATGTGGATAAAAGAAACATCAGGCACAGTTTGATAGCACCAGTTCAAACCACAGACATTGATGAGTTATTTTCTTTCGGTTCTTCTTCAACTCTTCGCTGATGACACAAGCTTGTGGATATATTGATTCTCAGCTTTTCATTCACTGGTCAAGAATTCACTCTTTCAATGTCTTTGAAGGTCACTTTCCCATTTTCCTTTAAACAGGGATTTGCAGAAAGAACTGCTTTCAAAGGAAAGTACCTAGCCACTAATTATTTTATTTTTATTCCATACACAGAAGGAGGACAGAGAGAAATGCTTTCTTTCTGTAGGTTGGATATTTCTGCTGTATTGCCTATTGCTGTTATCTCATATTTTAAGTTTTTAAATTTTCAACAAAAGTATTTCTCAGAAATAGGAAGTTCTATTAGTTCTGTTCACTCAGTTTCCTACTCCAAAAGAAAATGTTGATCTAGAATATATATCCAATCTTCAATTGAAGCAGAAAAATATCAATTTGGTTCTGTAGTGAATTCTTCTGTGTCAGTATATTAAATTATATTGAGTTAACCTAGCTCCAAGTTCAATGCTCTTCGATTAAGTCTGTAGAAAAATTCAGTGACTAACTCAAAGAAATACTCTAGCCTTCCTGTTTCTTAAAGTTATCATTACAGCATGAATATTTTCCCACACGCCAACTTTTGGGTTCATTTCCCTGCTGTCAACAGCAGTTGCTTGTGTTGTCACCACTATCCAATTTCTCAGATTGGAAGAGAGACCAGATTGCAGCAAGTAGCTGATCAGTACTTCTGTTGAAAAGATTATACTCCATTGGAACATCTCTGGTTTTGAAACATATCAGATTCAAATCAATTTTTCAGAGGTTCACTTTCTAACTTTTTTTGAACTACGTATGTCTATTGTGTATGAAGCAACAGTGCCTACACTTTCTAGTGACTTTATTTCAGCTACACCTATCTGCTCAGTGTGAGGGATGTCAGTTGTGTCAGGCCCCAGATCTAAGTTTGTTGACTCTAATTGAACATGAACTGTCCTGTACCTCAAGTTCAATGCACTTCCTACTTTCCATTTCTGAATATAGCCCTGCTCCTCTTCATCCAAACTATCATGGAATTTCTCCACTTCAAAGTGTTTTAAAAAATTCTCAAGGTCAAGGACCAGGCTCGCAGGAAAGTAGTCTGACACAGAACAAACAGCCAAGAGGCGAGTCTGCTAGAATATAAGTGTTTTATTCCCCGCAGCGTCGCCACAACCAGTCTCGTACTTACAACGGGTCTGGTTTATACTCACTCTACGTGTTACCGGAACTGGGAGCCGTCAGTTCTCGTAGAGCGGTTGCCAACAACCCACGCTCGGCGGTTAAACGCAACCCCGGAGCAGACTCTACCGAACTGGAGACTTTTCCAGCTGATATACTCTTTTCCAGATATAAACATTCATGTGAACAGCAGAGCAAGGCTAAAAAACACATTCCATTCTGGTTACATACAGATAAGAAGATTCACACGGGAAGGTGTATAATAAGATTCACACGGGACTAAGCGACACCTTCCATTTTCGGTTAGATTCACACATGTATTGGGACACAATTTTAACCCTTTCACCACATTCCACTGCTTGGCCCAATACATGTGTTGCATAATGATTCACACATGTATTGGGACATAATTTTACACCACATTTCCACTGCTTGGCCCAATACATGTGTTACATTATGCCCATATGTATTCTTTCTAACAAGCGCCTACGTACACGCCAAATATACAAGCAAGTCAGGACATTACAGCATGTTAAAATCACCAGGACCGCTACCAGGATCGACAAGGGTGGGAACAGGAATGTCCCCGCAGTGGAGGACATACCACTCAATATGTCCCACCAATGATGAGCTGACTCCACGTCCACTACACGGGCAGCATGTACTACCTCCTGTCCATGTATAAAGGTAGACACCGTAACCTTGGTGACATTGGTTTGATGCTTTCGTAATATCTGCTTAAGCTCCTCGGATCGGTCCAATGCTCGCTTAAACCGATCCAGGGAAATGTTCCAAGGATTCAACAGCACTTTCCACTGCACCTTGGTAAAGTGGCGAGCACTGCTATAAGTGGTCAACAAATAGGTGTGATTCTGCCAGTGCCACTGATAGACATTTGAGAGGCATCCCGAGAACGGTGCTGAGGGAAGCATAGGATGTGGATTATTGGTAGCCACACAGAGCGTGTGTGGCCCAATCTGCCACATCATGTCCCTTGGAGTCTCAACAGTCCATTCGCACAGGGCCGTTCCCTTAGTCAGGCAAGGGTCCCGATACCTGTCCATCAGTAGGCAAGTTTTCCCCTGATCAGTCTGTTCACAAGCGGACAGATCATAGGTAATATTGGTATCTGGGCTAAACCACTGTCCCCTTGTCTTCAGAAAATAATATCCAGAAGATGTAATCACTGGTAATACATAATATCGACAGACCGTAACAGTGTGGGTTACATTCATGGTAACAAAGTATCCGTTACACATAGTTGCGTTACACCATGTTCGCTCTGGATGGGTTATCATCCACAATTTCTCAGATACATTCCATAGTCCCCTCCACGCCTGTACATTGGGGGATGTTACCACACGCAAAAAGCGTTCTTTCTGTATTTGAGCATGCAACATTTGAATATGACAGGCAGTCCAATTTAACTGAGCCGTAATGTTCTCAAACAGTTCCTGAGTGGCGCCCCAGACATCCAGTTCCCATTGCAGAGATCGTATCATTATTTCAGCTGTCTCTCCTTGAGTCATCATTACGGATGGCATCCACCTTCCAATAGTATGTAGTCCTTGTGAGGTGGCCTGTCCCGTGTTAGATAATTTAGTACGGGTCACCTCAGAGTCAATGGCATTCGAGATACCCATAACAGTTCCTGCGCCTCCCAGCAGGGTGTCGTACCACGCTCGTCGCCGCCTCTTGGTATGACACTCGGGTATGAGGGGCAACTGTACCCGCCAATGAACATCAGTGTGCAGTACCGCCCGGGCCATCTGTTGACAAGTTGACATAATAGGGGCCAACTGTGTTCGATGCGACCGCACGCCCCCCGTGGCTGGCCCGCCCCGCGTGGGGTTTAATAACGCCTCAGACGGGGCGTTCGTCGAGGGCAGTACCATTATTAACCACATGAATCGATGACGATTCCGAATATCGGTGGCATTGCGCAGCCACAGATCTTCCCCCGAGCTGTGACGCTCCAATGAGTCCCCGTTGTCCCGCATGTCTGGGTGCGTCGGTCCCACAAACACGTCTTGACTTGGGCATTTACCACCAGGGTGCAATTAGGCGGTATGAACGATATGTCATATTTTTCCCCATCCCGGCGCATGTAGCACTGTGCACACGTGTACAATTGACAGTCGCTGGTGAGAGTCAGAACAACGCACTGCTGACCGGGTTCACATGTAAAATCGTCCTGCGTCCGTCGCTGGCTACTGGCCTCCCACCGCACCTCATGGCGGGCGACCGGTACCGGCGTCCAGGCCGTGATACCGATGCCCTGGAGTGGCCATCCGATCGCGAACATCGCCAATAGGAGTCGCAATCCCCATGACCACCCCATGTTCAAGGCGGAGGGCCAGCCTGCGGGTGCATAGCAATTACAACATTATTTAGGTCTCACGTAAGTAGCACTGGTTCGCCGGGACGTTTGCCCAGGTCGGGTCCCCGGGGTACATAATGGTGACCAGACTGTCCTTCCCCTGTGCTATGATTTCGGCCGGCCTGGGGGGGCCGGTCGTCTGGCGCACCCATACCTTGGCCCCCTTAGTGTCAGTAGACCCAAATCCCCCCGTCCCACGCTCAGTAACCGTAACGGGAGCTCCCGTCTCTTCCACCGTTGTAAGGTTACATGGCTTAATGACCAATTGCGCTATTCTGTCCCCCTTCTGTATCACGTAAGGTTCAGCGGTGATGTTGACCAGGATCACCCCCAACTCCCCTTGGTAGTCTGCGTCAATTACGCCTGCCATCACATCAATCCCCTTTAGTGACAGTCCCGACCGCGGGAGGATATGCCCATAGGTTCCAGGGGGACAAATCAATCCTAACCCGGTCTTAATCACCGTAGGTTTCTGTTGGATCAAAGTCTGGGCAGTTAGTGCTCGTAGGTCCAGTCCAGCCGAAGCCGGCGTGGCCCTTACGGGAATATCAGCTTCCTCAGCGAATTTCCACATTTTAATAGGCTGAGTCTTTGGGGCATCACATACTCGTATCATCCTATTCAAGGGTGTTACCCCATTTCCTAATGGGCGGTTATTAATTTGTTTCACCACCCGAATTAGTTGCTTCTTCCAACCTGTTAAGTCATTGCAACCTCCTGCTTTTCGTAGTGAGGACTTCAGAAGCCCATTCATTCGTTCTATAAGTCCCGCAGCTTGTGGGTGATAGGGTACATGATAAACCCATTCCACGTGGTTATCGTGACACCACTGCTTTACCGCCCTTCCTGTGAAATGGGAGCCATTGTCACTCTGGACCTGTATGGGCAATCCATAAAATTGTTCAATCAAATCTAAACATCGCAAGGTAGCCTGTTGATTGTTGTGACGACAGGGATGGGCTACCAAAACCCCAGACATAGTGTCCACAGCTGTACATATGTGGTTACATCCTTGTGAGGAGGGTAAGGGACCCACAAAGTCCATTTGCCAGCTCTGTCCCGGACCATCCCCCCGATGGATATGTCCCATCATGTGTTGGGGCACTCCCTGCCGCTGATGTTGACACTGCTCACACTGGTTTACTGCAGTCTTAACATCATCTACCATAAGATCTATTCCTCGGTCTCGAGCCCATTGCAAGGTTCCTTGCACTCCCCAGTGCCCAGCCTTAAGGTGTGCCCATCTAGCTAGGTCCACTGAGGTGCCCCTTTGCACCATCATGGTTCGGACGATACCATCCACATATCGGTTATGTAGAGCTTCCACATCATTTCGAGATGTATGGGCATCTACGTGGGTGATGTATATGACCAGGTATTGAGCTTTCTCCCATATATCTTCCCATAACTGTTTACCCCATACTTCCCTATTCTGGATCATCCACTGATTGGCCTGCCAAGTTGGCATCCATTGTGTCATGCCGTTAACCACTGACCACGAGTCAGAGAACAAACAAACTCCCATGACCCCTGCTTGCATGACTACCATATGCACTGCTTTTAATTCTGCCCACTGACTACTTTTTCCCTCCCCTAATTCTTCTAGGGTAGTGCCTTGTTTTGGGTTAAAGGCGGCAGCTTTCCATCTACGCTGTCCCGCTTTCCATTGGGCTGACCCATCTACGAACCAAGCCGTGGCTTGTTCATCCGGGGTCAGTTCATCATACCGTTTTCCCATCTTAACGGGTGATTCCTTGTATTCAATCACCTCAAACCGTTTTTCCCCTCCCTCAGGGGCCTCCGCCACTTGCTCATGTAGGACTGACACTCCTTTCTGTCCAGTCCGCACTCTCTCCGACACATACCATTTCCATTTAATGATGCTGCTCTCTTGGGCAGTTCCTATTCGGTGGGTAGTGGGGTCACTAAGTACCCACGGAAGAATAGGGATAGCTGTTCTCATGATCACTTCATGTCCAATGGTCAGGGCTTCGGTTTCCACCAAGCCCCAGTAGCATGCTAATAACTGTTTCTCAAAGGGGGTATACCGTTCCCCTGCCGGGGGTAATTTTCGGGACCAAAATCCCAGTGGCTTACGGGTTCTTCCCTGTTTTTGCCATAAGCTCCAATTGGCATAATCCCCCTGTGCTGAGACTTGCAGTTCTACAGGTCCTGACTGTATCTTTCCCAAGGATACAGCTTGCTGTATCGCTTGCTTGGCCATTTCAAATGCAGTTTGATGGACCTCCGTCCATTCGAACGCTGCCTTTTTCCTCGTAACTCGATACAAAGGTTTTAAAATTTGTCCTAAATGGGGAATATGCTGTCTCCAGAATCCGAATAACCCAATAAATTGCTGCACGTCCTTCTGGGTGTGAGGGACGGCAAAGACCTGAATCTTATTTTTAGCTTTCGCAGTGATTTCCCTTTCCCCCTTGTTCCACACGATTCCTAAGAATTTTACCGTTTGTGAGGGACCCTGGATTTTGGCTGGGTTGATCTCCCACCCATATCCTCGCATATGTTGAACCAGTTGGTCCAGCAATTCCTGAACCTGCTTCTGACTTGTCCCCTGTATCATCATATCGTCAATATAGTGCGAGATCATCACTTCGTCAGGCACTTTAAAGGCAGCCAAGTGTTCTGCAACTATCCGGTGGCAGATAGTAGGGCTATGCAGATATCCTTGGGGCAATCGCGTGAACGTGAATTGTCTACCCTCCCAAGTGAATGCGAACTGTTCCTGCCTATCTTCGGGAACAGGAATTGTGAAGAAGGCATTAGCCAAATCAATTACTCCGTACCACACCCCTGGATGATGTTGGATTCGTCCTATAATAGTGACGGCATCCGGGACCGCTGCCGTCAAGGCCGGAGTGTGACGGTTTAGTTGCCGATAATCTACCGTCATCCGCCATGACCCATCGGCTTTATGTACGGGCCATAAGGGGTTATTCCACGCCGTGGTGCATGTCCTAAGCACTCCCGCTTCCAAATAATCCTTAATTGTGGCGGATATTTCTTTATGTCCGCCGGGAATCCTATACTGTCTAAGACTTATTACGCGATCGGCGATCGGGATGGGGAAGGGGTCCATTTTAACCTTTCCCACTAACACCGTCCTACAGCGCAAAGCCATTTTCGTGATTCCAAATTCAAACTTCCCTTGTTGGAGGTGAAGTGTTAAACCGGCCAGAATGTCCATTCCCAGGATCCATTCTCTAACCGGTGTAATGATAATTGAATAAGTTTTAATGGGCATTGTACCTATCTTTAGGGGCAATTGTACTGTTTTTCCTTCAATCAGATTACCTCCCAGCCCAACCAGCGTGACTGGGGTTCCTTTAAACTTATGGGGCGTCCCATAGATTAAGGTGGCCTCCGCCCCTGTGTCCACTAGAGCCATAACGGTTTGGACGGATTTGCGCCAATAGATAGTCAATGATACATGAGGTCGAATGTCGTCTGCTGACCATTGGCTCGTTCGTGGGCAAACCCTTGGGGCTTGGCCCGATTCCTATTGTTCCTCCCATTCATCTTCCCCAGACAGCACTGGGTAAAGACGTTTGCCTCGCCCTTCTTTGTTCTTGCCTTTCTTACTAGGTTTCCGGCCACGCCTATCCACTTTATAACACTCTCGGAGGGGAGGCCGTACCTCCTCCTCCTCCTCCTCGTCCTCCGAGGATTCCCACCGCTGGGAAGTGGAAGTTCTACCCCTTCGAGGCTCATTAACAACCGGACCCCGTGTCTGACATTTTTGTGTTAGTAATTCCACTAGGTCTTCCATAGTGGGTCGGGACTCCGTCTCTACCCGGGACACCTTCAGTCCCTTTCGTCTGCATAAGTCTTTTAATTCCGGTGTAGGTAGGCCATCAATCTCCGATGCTGGGACCTGCGCCCGTATCAAAGCTTGCCACAAAGCACGCCGTGAGGGGCCTTGGTTACTTCCTTGATTAGGGTTTACTTTTCCCCCTGCCCGAGCCTCAGGGCGACGCCCCTCCGTGCCCCCCTGAGAAGCACGGGTTGTGGGTCCCCAATCCCCCAAACCACCCATCTCCCTCATCATACTACGGGCATCTCCTAGGGTTTCTCCCCGTCCACTCAACATTATGGTTAATAACAGTGGTTTATAATGGGGGGGGGCAGTCTTCACTAGGTGGTCTCTAGTCTGTCTACTAACATTTGTGTTATCTACCTCATCCAGCACTCCCAGCAACAGGGCATCCCGCACACACAAACGGGTTAGCCTCTGAACCCCTTCCTTAATCGTTGTCCAAGTTCCTTCCAAGGGGGGGCCAATCGGACGGGAAGGGATACTGTTCGGCCACTGCCCTGGCATACATCCCAAATAAGGTCCCCATACTGCGATCTATTACCATATCCTTGGCTTGTCTGCGGTACCCCAGGTCTATGGCAGCATCCTTTGCTAATCCACCAAACTTGGGAGCATCCTGATAGTCTACCTGCACTTGTTGCCCCCCTTCCTCGAGGAGCCGAATTAGCCATAGCTCTAACGGCTCCCCAGGATTACGTCGGGTTTTCTGGGTGATAAACAGCACCTCATCGGTAGTGAAGTCTTCCGTTAATTCAGAGAATTCTGCGGGAGGCTGAGCCCGCGGTAATTCATGCATAATTGCCTCCCCTTGTTCATCCCGTATAGGGTTTCCTTCCTCATCTAACATTACCTCCCGTTGCACTGGGAGACGTCTCTGAACCTGCTTTCTCCTAACCACTGGTTTAGCTTGGAGTACGGGTGGGTCCTCTTCGTACTGATCATCTGAATCTCCCCAAATGTTCCCATCCCAATGATCGATATCCCACCGATCCCCGTTATTTAACTGGGCTACAAACGCCCGTACTTGTACCGGGTCCGGGGTTCGAGGGACCTTCCTTTTCTCTTTCCGTTTCTTAGCAGACAGATACATAATAGTTCGTCCTGCTAGTTCAGTTAATGCTGTCAATTCAGCTTTTAACTTCATAATTTCCTGCCTCAACATAGAGGCATCTCCCGAACTGAGTCCCTGCTCATGTTTCAGGAGGGCTAATTCTGCTTCAGCTTTTTGGCGCTTGTCTGACTGTTGTCTACAAGCCGCCGCACAGGCCCACATCCTCCGCTGTACCCCAGGCAATGGGTTCTTCGGCAGGACTGGGATCCTCTCAAGGGTGGACAGCAGCGACCCTGGGGTTCCTACGCCCTCGGCCTCCCAGTTCTCCGGTCGCCCCCCACCATTTCTCAAACAAACTGCCACGCCATGCCACGGCCCATGCCATCCCGGGACGGTCGGGACCTCCACAGTTTGTTCCTCTGGTTTCTTAGCCTTTTTCCAAAACATTGTTCTGTATCAAAATCTTTCCTCAATTGCGATTGATCCTGCCGGCTACGCCAAAATGTTTTAAAAAATTCTCAAGGTCAAGGACCAGGCTCGCAGGAAAGTAGTCTGACACAGAACAAACAGCCAAGAGGCGAGTCTGCTAGAATATAAGTGTTTTATTCCCCGCAGCGTCGCCACAACCAGTCTCGTACTTACAACGGGTCTGGTTTATACTCACTCTACGTGTTACCGGAACTGGGAGCCGTCAGTTCTCGTAGAGCGGTTGCCAACAACCCACGCTCGGCGGTTAAACGCAACCCCGGAGCAGACTCTACCGAACTGGAGACTTTTCCAGCTGATATACTCTTTTCCAGATATAAACATTCATGTGAACAGCAGAGCAAGGCTAAAAAACACATTCCATTCTGGTTACATACAGATAAGAAGATTCACACGGGAAGGTGTATAATAAGATTCACACGGGACTAAGCGACACCTTCCATTTTCGGTTAGATTCACACATGTAGCAGAGCAAGGCTAAAAAACACATTCCATTCTGGTTATTCACACGGGAAGGTGTATAATAAGATTCACACGGGACTAAGCGACACCTTCCATTTTCGGTTAGATTCACACATGTATTGGGACACAATTTTAACCCTTTCACCACATTCCACTGCTTGGCCCAATACATGTGTTGCATAATGATTCACACATGTATTGGGACATAATTTTACACCACAAAAGCCTACATTGGAACACAGTTGGAAATATTGATACTATAGTTTGACACATCAGGTTCTAAAGGGGAAGTTGCAGTGCGATGTTCAACAACAACATTGTGCAATGTTTAGATATATACAGTGTGTATTCCAGGTCAACATTATTTTTATTTGGAGGAAGAGACTTGAGTGAACAGAATTAATAGAATTGTTCAATTGTAAAATGGCAGCCTGCATAGCCTTAGCATCTCCTTAGAGCAGAGTCATATTAGGGAGGCGATAGCTTAGTGGTATTACAGCTAGGCGGTTAATGCAGAGACCCTGGTAATCTACGAAGGACCTGGGTTTGAATTCCTTCAAGGCAGATGGTGGAATTTGAATTCAATAAAGAATCTGGAATTGAGGGTCTATTGATGACCACTCCATTGTTGGAAGAACCCAGCTGGATCACTAATATCCTTCAGGGAAAGAAACTGCCATCCTTACCTGGTCAGACCTACGAGGAGTAAGTGAGGACTGGAGATCAGAGTCAAGAGTGTGGTGCTGGAAAAGCACAGCAAGTCAGGCAGCACTGAGGAGCAGGAAAATCAACGTTTCGGGCATAAGCCCTTCATCAGGAATGAGGCTTGTGGGCTGGGGCTGAAAGATAAGTGGGAGAGGGTGGGGCTGGGGGAGGGATGGTAGTTGGGAATGCACTAGGATGATGAAGGTGAGGGAGAAGGTGATAGGTCAGAGGGGAGGGTGGAGCAGATAGATAGGAAAGACGATGGACAGGTCAAGAGAGTAGTGCCAAGTTGGAGGCTTGGGACTGGGATAAGGTGGGGGAAGGGGAAATGGGGAAACTGATGAAATCCACATTAATCCCATGTGGTTGCAGGGTTCCAAGGCTGAAGGTGAGGCGTTCTTCTACCAGGCATCGGGTGGTTATAGCTTGGCGTTGGAGGAGGCCCAGGACCTGCATGTCCTTGGTGGAGTGGGAGGGCAAGTGAAAGTGTTCAACCGGTAGGGTTGGTTAGTGCAGGTGTCCCAGAGATGTTCTCTGAAATGATCCACAAGTTGGCATCCTCTCTCCTCGATGTAGAGGAGACCACATCAGGTGCAACAGATACAGTAAATGACATTTGTGGAGATACAGGTAAATTTCAGTCAGATGTGAAAGGATCCTTTGGGGTCTTGGACGGAAGTGAGGGGGGAGGTTTTGGCGCAAGTTTTGCACTTCCTGTGGTGGCAGGGGAAGGTGCCGGGAGTGAGGTGAGGGCTGGTGGGGGGGTCATGGATCTGACAAGGGAGTCATGGAGGGAATGGTCTCTCTGAAACACTGATAGGGGTGGGGAAGGAAATATATCCCTGGTGGTGGGGTCTGTTTGTAGATGACAGAAATGGCGGAGGATGATCTGATTTATACGGAGGTTGGTAGGGTGGCAGATGAGGACCGAGGAGGTTTCTGTCCTTGATGTGTTGGCAGCAGGTGCAGGAAATAGAGGAGATGCGCTGGAAGGCATCGTCAACCATGTGGGAGGGGAAATTGAGGTCTTTGAAGAAGGAGGCCATCTGGAATTTTCTATGGTTGAATTGGTCATCCTAGGAACAGATGCAGCGGAGGCAGAGGAATTGGGAGTAAGGGATGGCATTTTTACAGGAGGCAGGGTAGGTGGAGGAATAGTCCAGGTAGCTGTGAGAGTCAGTAGGTTAGTAGTGAAACTGGCCTGCTGTGCTTTTTCAGCACCATGCTGTGCTTTTCTAGCACTAAGCTCTAGTCAGGGTTATGTGTAACTCCAGACCCACAGTAATGTGGAGGACTCTTAACTGCCCTCTGGGCAATTAGGGATGGGCAATAAATACTAGCCAAGCTAGCCATGCCATCATCCAGTGAATGAATAATTTTTAAAAATGCCATTTCAAGAGCAGACTGAGAGAGGGGACATGATGCCGGATACTGTTAAATGATTCCCTCGGATACTAATTTAATTTCTAGAATTTACCTAAATTCTCATATTCTCCTGTACACTAGGAAAAAAGTAAATCTGATGGTATAGATAAATCTGCTATAGGACACTGAATGTTTGTTTCATATTCTTCTGACTGAATAGACTTTTGTCCATGTTTTAGTCTTTTTAAATAGCAGATTCATGCACATTCCTTGATCAGAACTTTAGATTCAGACTTTTATCTCTTGCTTCAAACAAACCAGTGATTTCTTTACCACAATTAGAGATTAACTAATTGAATAATGCTGCCTTTGCATTAACCAAAATTTCCTTCCAGAAGATAATTAATTTTAAATGACTATAATCCCTTTGGTCAAAGCTGTAATTGTCTCAAAGAAACAGCCTCCAGAAATCATGTTGTCAAATCCCTAATTATAAGGATATACTAAGGTCCTGCTTTTGTTTGAGGTAATCTGGCAACATGCGGCTGAATGACTCTTAATTCACTTGCCAGTTGTTGAAAGGTGCTGGTTTGATTAGATGTTGATGTTTTCTTACTACCTGGCATGCATAACACATATAACAGTACTGCATTATATCCTTATGAGATCTTGGCCTGTAAAATGCCAGCTTGTCAATGCTCGAGGTTTCTATATTCTTACATGCCTAGTCATCAGAATTTCATATAACATTTGCAATATCTCCTTCCAACATCAAGCAGTACCAGTTATCTGATGAACAACAATCTATTCCTCAGGCCCAGGTCTGGGAGGGTGTCTCCACTTCCTCATCAGAACTCCATTTTAACGTCATACTTTCTGGAACTCCTGCACCTTCCTGACTGTGTAAGCAGACTGTAGGTACTTACTTAACTCCAAATCTGCTTTTGAGCCTCAATTAATGAAGACATGCAAAATACTTCCTGTGAATTATACGCATACTTATTTAGCAGTTTGGCAACACAAAATTCTGCTTGTTGCATTACTTTGACCTCTGTCATCCACTTTGATTACCTACTGCTCGGGTCACCACACATGTAGGAAAATACCTGAAATGGGTTCTTGAAACTTTCCATCTCTTACAATCACAGAAAGGTTGAATGAGGTCCGTGTTAAATTATAGCTTTCATTCCAACTAAATCATTACCCAAGAGTAATCCAAATCTGTCCACAGATAATTTATCAACAACTCCTACCAACACTGTTCTGGACAATGTCACACTCTAATCACACTTTGAACAATGGAGCCAGGATATACTCTCCACTTATGCCATTTAATCACACTCTGGCTTTAGTATCACTCGCAGGAGGGAAAGCCAGGTCCTTCTCCAGCAAGAATTCAAGTAGCTCCTGTGCCCTTTAAAAATATTTACAGATTTAGCTGCAGCATTTGAAGAAGGGGTTATTCTCCCTTTTAACAAAAACCCTTTCAAACTCTTATCTCCTTATTCACCTCTCCTGACATCACAGCAGTATATACCTACAGTCTCTTCCTCACGTTCCCTACCGAGACTTATCCTTACAAACCCCAATAAATCCCATGGGTCTCCCTCAGCTTTCAGCATCCTGAACACAGGCTTTTAATTGCAATAGAAACACTTTCACTTTCGAATTTTGCCTCCACTTTCAATATCTTCCGTGAGTTATTCCTTTGCCTGTCACTGTCTTTACTCTGGTGACTTCCCTTCCTTTCACTCGCTTGTGTTCTATCCTTCTCAAATTTATGGAGGTGACCAAAACAATGGTTTTGTTTTATGATAAATCAGCACATTATTGTCAGCCAGTACTGCTGCCATCTGGCTGTTGCAATCTTTTGGTCTTCAATATGGGTTCTTATTCCCGGGTCTGATGGGATATATCCTAGGATTATGTGGGAAGCAAGAGAGGAAATTGCAGAATAGTTGGCAATGATCTTTTCATCTTCACTGTCAATGGGGGTGGTGCCAGGGTAGTGGAGAGTGGCGAATATTGTGCCCCTGTTCAAAAAAAGGAATAGGGGTAACCCCAGAAATTACAGGCCAGTTAGTCTTACTTTGGTGGTAGGCAAAGTAATGGAAAGGGTACTGAGGGATAGGATTTATGAGTATCTGGAAAGACACTGCTTGATTAGGGACAGCCAGCACAGATTTGTGAGGGGTAGGTCTTGCCTTACAAGTCTTATTGAATTCTTTGAGGAGGTGACCAAGCATGTGGATGAGGGTAGAGCAGTGGATGTAGTGTACATGGATTTTAGTAAGGCATTTGATAAGGTTCCCCATGGTAGGCTTATGTGGAAAGTCAAGCGGCATGGGATAGTGGGAAGTTTGGCCAGTTGGATAGAGAACTGGCTAACCGGTCGAAGTCAGAGAGTGGTTGTAGATGGTAAATATTAAGCCTGGAGCCCAGTTATAAGTGGAGTTCAGCAGGGATCAGTTCTGGGCCCTCTTCTGTTTGTAATTTTTATTAATGACTTGGAAGAGGGAGTCGAAGGGTGGGTCGGTAAATTTGCAGACGATACGAAGATTGGTGGAGTTGTGGATAGTGAGGAGGGCTGTTGTCGGCTGCAAAGGGACTTAGATATGATGCAGAGCTGGGCTGAGGAGTGGCAGATGGAGTTCAACCCTGTCAAGTGTGAGGTTGTTCATTTTGGAAGGACAAATAAGAATGCGGAATACAGGGTTAACGGTAGGGTTCTTAGTAAGGTGGAGGAGCAGAGGGATCTTGGGGTCTATGTTCATAAATCTTTGAAAGTTGCCACTCAGGTGGATAGAGCTTGTAAGAAGGCCTATGGTGTATTAGCGTTCATTAGCAGAGGGATTGAATTCAAGAGTCGTGAGGTGATGTTGCAGCTGTATAGGACCTTGGTAAGGCCACATTTGGAGTACTGTGTACAGTTCTGGTCGCCTCACTTTAGGAAAGATGTGGAAGCTTTGGAGAGGGTGCAGAGGAGATTTACCAGGATGCTGCCTGGAATGGAGAATAGGTCATACGAGGATAGGTTGAGAGTGCTAGGCCTTTTCTCATTGGAACGGTGAAGGATAAGGGGTGACTTGATAGAGGTTTATAAGTTGATCAGGGGAATAGATAGAGTAGACAGTCAGAAACCTTTTCCCCGGGTACAACAGAGTGTTACAAGGGGACATAAATTTAAGGTGAAGGGTGGAAGGTATAGGGGGGATGTCAGGGTAGGTTCTTTACCCAGAGAGTGGTGGGGGCATGGAATGCGCTGCCTGTGGGAGTGGCAGAGTCAGAATCATTGGTGACCTTTAAGCTGCAATTGGATAGGTACATGGATAGGTGCTTAAGCTAGGACAAATGTTCGGCACAACATTGTGGGCTGAAGGGCCTGTTCTGAGCTGTATTGTCCTATGTTCTATGTTTAATCCAATATGCAGTGACTTTTTAAGTTATTCCAAAACATTGGAAGAGAGCTTTATGCATGGTTCCAACTGGGGCAACGTTTTCACAGAGGGTGGTACGGGTACGGAATGAGCTGCCAGAGGATATGGTGGAGGCTGGTACAATTGCAACATTTAAGAGGCATTTGGGTATATGAATACGAAGGGTTTGGAGGGATATGGGCTGGGTGCTGGCAGGTGGGACTAGATTGGGTTGGGATATCTGGTCGGCATGGATGGGTTGGAGTGAAGGGTCTGTTTCCATGCTGTACATCTCTATGACTCTACTGATGCCTGTACCCACCTGTCAAAATTACTTTAATGTAGGTTTCTTAAATTAAAAAAAAAAATGCCTGTATGCTTCAGGGATTAAGTCATTTTGCACAGAAACCTCCTCTGATAACAATGCAAACATTCCCTGTGCTTTACCTGTTAACTTGCACTGCAAGGGCAGTGCCCAATTTTCCTTCAGCCATTTCATCTGGCTTTCCCCCCTCTCAAATGACAAAAATGCTTCCAAATCCTTTTCATATAATGCTGGTAAGACTAGGAAAATCATAACCTAAAGTCCAGTAAAGAAATGTTCATAACTAGGGATTCCTACATTTGAGCTGAAAATGTGTTGCTGGAAAAGCGCACCAAGTTAGGCATCATCCAAGGAGCTGGAGAATCGACGTTTTGGGCATGAGCCCTTCTTCTGGAATCCTGCTGCACTTTTCCAGCAACACATTTTCAGCTCTGATCTCCAGCATCTGCAGTCCTCACTTTCTCCTTGAAGATTCCTACATTTGAGCCTATATCAGTATCTAACATTTTCTCAACTGCAGCATTTTAAGCTTCTACTCCTCCTTCATTGCTCCTGTCCCTCATCCTTTTGCTATTCTAATTCTAGTTTGCATCTCTAGCTTTTTTCATTTTTTTCCCCTTATGCTCAAGTTGCTTAAACTCTAACTCAGTACGAACTGGTTCTGATGTCTCACTATTTGAACCAATCACAGAATCCCTGCAGTGTGGAAACAGGCCATTTGGCCCATCAAGTTCATACAGACCCTCCAAAGAGACCATGGTAGTGAAATAGCCAAATCCTAACCAAAAGATCACCAGGGATGACCTATGGAAAATTCTCTCCCAGAACTAAGTTAACACGTCTGGAATCGAACCCAAGTCCCTGGTGCTGTGAGGCAGTAGTGCTAACCACTGATCAATCGTGTCATCCATGTACTTCAGTACCTAGTCTCTCCTGTATCTCTGTTAAGTCCAAGCTCTGTGCTGATCCTTCCATTATCATTGCTTTCTTAGCCCTGGTAGGCAATTTCATTCTTAATTTACTTGCCAATTCAATCAACCTGCCGTTTTGGAACTCTACGTCCATGAGGGACATTGCTTCCACCTGCAGGAAGGTTTTCACAGCTTCTTGTGCCAGCTTAATTTTTTTTGTCAAAACCAGGTATTTTGTTTTATTCTTTAATACTAACTATAAATCTACACCCAATATTTCATTGCTTTTGTTTCGAAATCCCAGTGAACCCCAAAACCTTGTCTCAACTCACTCAAATAGCACATTGGAAATTGAACCCCACTATTGCTACAGTAATCACAATGTAAAAGTTTGATTAAACCATCAAATTGCCCAATTCTACCTAACTGTTTGGTTCATGTTGAAAACGATGTGTACGTTTTTCATGAACAAGACGACAACTATTTCTCGTACAGTAGTCAATCTTTTAAACCAATGGCAAAAAAAATGCCGAATTAATAATCTATAACTTCACTTTTAAAAGGGGTAATGTTTTCCAACACACTTAGGGAAAAACACAAAGACAGATAAGACATGATGATGATGATGGGTGGCCAAGACAAATGAGGGAAACAGTTCAATAGCACCAGTTCAGACTACAGATATCAATGAGTTGTTTTTGTTCAGTTCCTCTCAACTCTTTGCTGATTCTCAGTCTTTCATTCATTGTAGGTTGGGTATTTCTGCTTTACTGTCCACATATAAAGCTGTAGCCTCCTGCCCAAGGACCAATCAATAGGTTGTTACTATGGGAAATTTTCCAAAAGCAGCAAAATTAGTGCCAGTTGAAAAGCCAACCAAAAGGTGGTTTATGGGCAGAATTGTCCTGAACACATACAGGCAGTGCCAACTTGTCTGGACCTCTCTCAGTAAAGTAACATTGATTATGTAATGCAAATGTGGTCCAATAACTTTTTAAAACTGCAAACATCTTTCACAATTTCCTTGGTTTAAAGCGATTTCTTTTCCCATTTTACAATCCACAATACAAAAAAAAGTGGTCTTTATCCAAGAACCAAGAATGATTATTTGTGAAATGACGCTGAAATTTCTGGTACTCTGACGACAATGATAAATCCATATAATGTTGAACAACCGGGCCATTGAGCTGAAGTGTTAGGTCGTTTGGAAGGATTTCAATATGAAGTGTTCGTAAATAAAATGTTAGAAACATGTTTATCATTTGTAATATTACATCATACATATGTTAGACAACTAATATAATTTTTTAGTGTTGTCGGTTTTACTTTTTTTATTGCACAAATCAAACACTGATATCAATTTCTCAAAAAAAAAGCCGGTGTAGATATTGATCCAATGATATTTGGTCCAAATCTAGTTTAAAAAAATCTGACTTTTACATCAGCGCACAATCTCCTATTTCTATATTCATCAAAAATATTTTCTTTCATTCAAGATTTGAACAGCAAAATAGAATCAGAATCAGAATCAATTAAATAAGAACTTAAAATTATAAACCAGTGAGCATATCTACTAAAAGGAATAACTGCCAAAATACCAGTTAAACCTCTCGAGTCTAATGCAAAAAAACTATTTTAAAAAAACCTATTAGTGAACAGATGTTAGCATTTTAAACAAAGGCAATAACTAATTAATTTGCACATCATATTGTGATATCGCATACACTGTGGAATAAGTATTTCAGAAATTAATTCAAGATATTGAGTTATTTCAATTCCTCCTGAATAATGTGCTCCCATTGTCATTCATTTCCAAGAAAGATTAATGTGCTCTCATTCCATTCTTTTTCAAAGGAAAATAGATCACCAATCGCAGGAAGGAAAAACTGGGACTTAAATAATAAAGCATATAAAAAAGATACTGGAAGAGGTTCACATCTGTTGTTTTTTTGTCCTATCTTAAAACACACAAACAAGAGCAGTATATGCATTACTAATGAATTCCCAGGGTTACTCATGGAGAAAATAGCATACTCAAACTAATGGACCTGTGCCTCACAACACACTTCACATTCAACAACCAAATATATGAACAAATCAACGGCACACCCATGGGCTCACCCATCTCTGGACTCATAGCAGAAGCGCTAATGCAAAGGTTAGAACAAACAGACTTACCGCAAATTCAACCCAAACTCTGGGTCAGATATGTGGATGACACCTTTGTAATCATTAAAAACACAGAAATAGAGAACACACACCGGATCATCAACGCCACACTCACAGGAATCCGATTCACTAGAGAGGAAGAAAAGGACAACCAACTCCCATTTCTAGATGTGATGGTACAGAGAACACCAAATGGAGAATTCACCACAAAGGTATACAGGAAAACCACACACACAGACCAAATCCTGAACTACGAAAGCAACCACCCCAACACACACAAAAGAAGTTGCATCAAGACACTATTCAAAAGGGCCACAACACACTGCAGCACACCAGAACTGCAAAAAGAGGAAGAGGAACACCTATACAAGGTATTCGCCAAAAACGGATATCCTCGCAATTTAATCAACAGATGCCTAAGGGAAAGACAATTGAACGAGGACATGCCGCAACCCAAAGGACTAGCCACACTACCATACATCAAGAGCATTTCCGAACTGACAGCCAGACTACTGTGACCACTAGGACTCATAACAGCACACAAACCAACAGCCACTCTCAGACAACAACTCACTAGAACGAAGGACCTGATACCCAGCATGAGCAAAACCAATGTAGTGTACAAAATCCCATACAAGGACTGCACAAAACACTACATAGGACAAACAGGAAGACAGCTAACGATCCGCATCCATGAACACCAACTAGCCACGAAACGACACGACCAGCTATCCTTAGTAGCCACACATGCAGATGACAAGCAACATGAATTCGACTGGGACAACACTACTATTATAGGACAAGTCAAACAGAGAACAGCCAGGGAATTCCTAGAGGCATGGCACTCATCCACAGACTCTATCAATAAGCACATCGACCTGGACCCAATATACCAGCCACTGCAGCGGACAGCTGGAACTGACAACCGGAAGCGGCAGATTCAAACCACTACAAATGCCGGAGGAAAGATCACAGAAGCGCTTCACAGGAGGCTCCCAAGCACTGAGGATGTCACGTAGACAGGGGACGAAACATCTGCAACACAAATTCCCAGCTCGGGGAACAGAACCACAGCAACGAGCACCCGAGCTACAAATTTTCTCACAAACTTTGAGGTCCAAGAAGTCATATCACATGAAATTTATATTTGAAATGTAATGAAATAGTAAATAATTCTGAAATTTTCCAGCCGTTTCCTACAAGAGGTGCTCGATAATAATGTTGTTTGAAAGCCCTGGTAGCATGTGTGCATGAAAGGTCCATTTGAATTTCTGAGTGTGCTGTGGTGATTTCCTGGATTTGACATCTTCACAGGGTGGGCAGAGGGTTTGGGGAGCTGTCTACATAAAGGCCTGAAGAGGTCATGGAGGCCTTAGTGCAAGTGCCTCATGGCCTGCTGGACAATAGGGGGAATGAGCAGAGACTGAATAGGGCAAATGCTACACAATACCCTCTGCAAATTTGAAGCCAGACTTTCATGATTGAAAGTGACATGATAATGGAAGACCAAAACAATGCACTTAGCATCTTTGTGTACGTACACATTAAGTACCCTTCTGCATCAAGATTCATATCAGAGTGTCCTGAGGCAGAGGCTATCTGCAACATTATCATCCAGCAAGCAGACTATCAATTGCCTCTTAACAGGCTGCAGCTCACTTGTGCTCAGTTCCTCACCACTCGCTGGCCCCAACACTAACACAGCCTCCAAAATGTGTACAGTGGGCCGACAGACGGCGTGGCATGGAAAACAAGTGGTCTATGTTGACAACTTGCTCATCATTACCAGAGAGCAGGAGGAGATTGAATTGAGAGTTGAGATGGAACAAAAGGTTGGACCATTCAGTCATCCTGAACATTTCCCGCTGGCCCACAAATGGAGAACAATATCCTTCTTTGGGCTTAGAAAATGCATGCATGGAAACTTGTTCACCTGCCACCCACATGCTCACTGCCCTGCATTAGCTCCTGATCTTGCAACTGCTTGATTCAAAATATATCTGTTTCAAATCTCTTCATGGCTTGACTCTCTCTTGGTCATCAGCTCCAGCCTTACAGTTGTCCAAGATATCTGTTGCTTCGATACTAAACTGTGTGAAAATATTTTCCCCATTCCCCCCTTTTCTCCTCCTATCCCTGCAGTACAGTTGTGCCTCTAAGTCTCTCCTTTCTTACAGTAGTTGAAACTTATCACTTTGACCAAGCTTTTGATCATGTGATCTAATATTTGACTGCATAGTTCATTGTCGTACTTCGCATTATAATGTTCTTCACATAGTTTAGTATCATAGACTATTTAATATTTTCCACTTGTGTTTGGAGGGAGATAAATTGTTCTTAAGTCAATCCTAATACACTGTTGTAGTGTATTTGTGGTTTAGCATTGTTGGATCTGGTAAATCTGTTTAAGATAATGCATGAACAGTTCCTGTTTAAGGTGAATTTGAGTCTCTGCTGTGGTGTTAACTCTAGGAAGTGAAACATTGCTGATTACATGGGTTGGCAACAAACACGTATTAGACATAATAGTCCTGCAAATTAATGCTTTTTAGTAATGTGCTTTCACCCTTCCTAAATTCCCAATTTCCTCCTTTACTCCTCATCTTTATTTATTTATTACATTTCTCAAACATGTCTTCATTTTCACAACAGCATGTTGAATGATTACCTGATTTGTAATATGTTTTTTCTGTATACTCAGCTGCTTCCTTTAATAATGGATTCTTTAATTTTCCCCAATGGCCAGTGTTAGGCGTACTAGCCTCTAGTTTCCTGTTTTCCAGATCCCTCCTTCTGGAAGTGTGTTTATTTTGCAGTTTTCTAATTTGCTGGGACCATTCCAGAATCTGGAAAATTTTCAAAGTTTTACAGACAATTCCATTAAGACCAGAAGTCTATCTGGCTAAGGAGACTTGTCAGTTTTTAGTGTCATTAGTGTTCCTAGTAATCTTTCTTGAGTTATCATTATTTTAATGATCCACCTCCCTTTTGGAATATTGTGAATAGTAGTACAGAAAACCTGTTTAAAGTATTTGCCATGACCTTGATTTTTTGTTTAATTGTTCAGCCTTCCTCACTTCAGTTGAAAAATGTGGCGCTGGAAAAGCACATCAGGTCAGGCAGCATCAGAGGAGCAGGAGTGTTGATGTTTCGGGTAGAAACCTTTAATCAAGAATATGTGTGTGTGTGTGGGGGGGGGGGGGGGGTGGGGTGGGGTGGTAAGAAAAGGAGCTGTGAGATAAATTAGGAGGGTGTGGCTGGGGGGCAAGTTAGATGGGAAGAAGGTGATAGGTGGGTGGGCTGGAGCTGTTAGGTGGGAAGCGAGATGGGCAGGTAGGACAGGTCAAGAGGCAGAGTTGTGTCAGAGGGTTGAATCTGGGATGTGGTGGGGGAGGGGAGTTGAGGAAACTAGTGAAGTCAATGTTGATGCAGTGTGGTTGAAGGTTCACAAGGGGGAATGAGGAGGCATGCTTCGTACAGTTGTCCGATAGCTTGGATTAGGCGGTGGAGATGGCCCAGGACTTGCAGATTGGGAGGGGGAGTTGAAGTGTTTTTTTTTCTTTTCTTTTTTTTATACTTTTTTTTTTTAACCCTCACACTACCACCTAAGTGCGGTCGTGCTTATTTTTTCCCCCAGCACCCATGGTGTGTGTGTGCAGGTGTGAGACACAGTGGAAGACACAAAGTGCACGAATCTTCATTCAATTTCCACCACCAGGAAGATAGGAAAACACCCGGGGGAGTTGAAGTGTTAGCCACAGGGCAGTGGGGTTGATTGGTGCGTGTGTCCCGGAGATGATCTCTGAAACATTACACAAGTTAGCGTCTTCTCTTTCCGATGTAGAGGTGACCACAGAGAGCAATGGACGCGGCAAATAAAATGTGCGGATACGCAAGGAGAGGTGAGAGTGCAGGCTTTAAACCTCTTCTGGCAGCAAAGGAAGGTGCAGGGTGTTTGGTGTGTGTGTGTGTGTGTGTGTGTGTGGGGGGGGGGGGCGGGGGGGAGAGAGACATGGACCCAACAAGGGAGTCATGGAGGAAATGGTCTCTGTGGCATGTTGATGGGGGTGGGGAGAGAAATATCTCTTTGCTGGTAGGGTCTGGATTATAGGTGGTGGAAATGATGGGGAATAATGCTTTGTATCCGGAGGTTAGTGGGGTGGAAGGTGAGGACTAGGGTGGTGGGGAGGAAGGGGGTTCTATCCTTGTTGTGGTTGGAGGTGTGGTGTTCAAGGGTGGAGTTGTGGGAAGTGGAAGAGATATGCTTGATGTGGTCTCCTCTACATCTGGGGAGACAGAATGCCAAAACACAGAATGTTTCAGAGAATATCCCTGTGACACACATACCAAACAACCTCACCGTCCTGTGGCCGACCATTTCAATTCTCCCTCTCTTCCCAAGGACATGCGCGTCCTGGGCCTCCTCCACCACCAAATCCAAGCCACCCGCCAAATGGAGGGAAAAAAACCTCATCTTCTGTCTTTGGACCCCTTCAAACACATAGCATCAACATCGACTTCACTAGTTTCCAAATCATCCCTCACCCCACTTCATTCCAGATCCAACCCTCCAACTTGACTCTGTCCATCTTTCTTCTCACCTATCTGGTCTATCTGTCCACCTATCGCCTTCCCCCTCCACCCTCCTAATTATCTCTCAGCCCCCTTCACATTCCTGACCAAGGGCTTATGCCTGAAACTTTGACTCTCCTACTCCTTGAATGCTGCCTGACCTGCTGTGCTTTTCCAGCGCCATACTTTTTAACTCTGACTCTCCAGCCCTCACTTTCTCCTTCCTCTCTAAGGGACCACTGTTTACTTTGACTACTGTTTTTATCCCTTTCTCTGTTTTCCTGGATTGAGCTTTACTTCCTGTTTTATATTGCTTACTAGTTTCCACATTATAATTTATCCCTTTTTAAAGTCACCCTTTGCTGTTTTCTAAAATGTTTTCATGTTCAGCACTACCTATGTACTGTCCTCAGCAACACCAACATTGTACTCTGTGCCTTGCACCATTACTCTTCCATAACAGCCAGATACTGCACCTGCTGTTCCATACCTGCAAACGCTGTCATGAGCAGCAAAAGTTTGGAGAACTTCCAGTTTATGGAGAACAGAACATGAAACACCAGTATATTAGAATGGAAGTTTACAAATGAAAAAAGGTACAAATAAGGGTTTCAAGAGCAGCTAAGCAAGGGAAAGAGACCTGCCATTCTTGCCTGGTCTGGCCAACATGTAACTCCAGGCTGTCAGCAATGTGGTTGACTCATAACGACACTGAGCAATAACAAGTGAGTAATAAATACTGGCCTAATCAGTGACTCTGCATCCCAAGAATGAGTTTAAAAAAGGTAATATGATAACACTGAACAAATGATGTTTTTTTCGAGAGTCTCATTTGTTTATTTTTACAATTCTGCCATTATCTTTACACTATAAATAATCTCAAGTTTTCTTAAAATATAAAGTGTGCTCATATTTCAAAAAACTCTGACTTGTATGTTTTTTTGACAACATAATTTATTATACCAAAGACAGAAAATGTTATTATGCTGCAGGAAATGAGGCAAAAATGTCTGGAAAAATTCTGAAGAATCAAATTAACTCAAACTGTAATTTACGTAGTACCAATACTTTAGCTCAATAACATTCATGAACATGTACTGACACCATATCATATTCTTGGCTGCAAGACTACAAAGCAGACCCACTCTCCAGTGCTGTTCTCGGGTCTAGAAATAACAGCATAGTGGCAATCCCTCAGGCCAATATGGCAGCCATAAAGTGCAGACCAAATTCCAACTGGAAAGGTGTCTCAAGTGAGCAGCTCTTAGAAAGTGACAGACACTTCAGAAAGGATGATTGGAGGGTGTTGACAAGATTTAGAGTGAGGAAAGGCGGAGTTCTGACTCAGGGTCCCGAATTCAGACACAAAACGAAGGGTCTAATGAGGTAAGGAAAGGGGAAGAGTACAAGATAAATATTCAATTTTATTTACAAACAGTAAAACAGAGAAAACATTTATGATTATATCACTTGCTGCTGAACATTTCCTATATGAATCGTATTGTAGCATTTAAGAAACTGCACAGTTTGCTGTTTAAATGAAAGCAGATCTCCTGAGCTCTTGTGCAATTTCTCAGTCTGACAGCTAGAGTAGAATAATAATTTATTATCACTTCTACTTTCAAAAGAAATCCAGTGTTTAAATCACCATACACCAGCACCTATATTCATAACAGAAATCATATATTAAAAAATCCAGACAAAGTTCATCTTTCTTCAATTCACAATGCATGGGTTCCTGAGGTGAAGGAAAAGACAGGAGCAGTATTTTCCACCACTGCAGAAAATGGACATGGAAGCTGCTGAATCTCGGGCCTGAGCACCATGCCGCCACAGATGTGAAACTACACTGACTGGCTGCTTGATACAAAGCTGATCTCCAAGCTTTATGCAATGCTTCGGTCTCGGACCTTGCCATATGGTCACTCTCCCGAAACTCACTCTCCCTCTCTTTTAATGTAGATTAGTTTTTGATCTTTATTCTAAAAATTCCAGAAATCATGGAAAACTTATAAGCAGCTATTTCTGCCCCAAGGATGTGAGTAAACCCCTGAGTGCTGGAAAAAACCCCACAAAACCAAGAGCAGCTCTGACAGCCAGGATCTTTTCCTATGCAGCTTACGTTTACAAAAAATCAGATGGGCCAATGGGCTAAGGGGGTGACAGATGGAGTTTAAATTAGATAAATGTGAGGTGCTGCATTTTAATAACGCAAGGGACAGGACTTGTACAGTTAATGGCTGGGCCCTGGGCAGTGTTGCTAAAGAAAGACCCCTGGGAGTGCAGGTGCATAGTTCCTTGGAAGTGCAGGTGCATAGTTCCTTGGAAGTGGAGTTGCAGGTAGACAGGGTGGTGAAAAAGGCATTTGGCATGCTTGCCTTTATTGGTCAGAACCGAGTGTAGGAGCTGAGATGTCATGTTGTGGCTGTACACAACGTTGGTTTGGCCACTTTCAGAATACTGTGTACAATGCTGGTCGTTCTTCTAATAGGAAATTTGTTGTTAAACTTGAAAGAGTGCAGGAATGATCTACAAGGATTTGAGTCGTATGGAGAAGTTGAATAGTCTGGGGTTTTCTTTCCTTGGAGTGTCAGAGGCTGAAGGGTGACCTTGTAGAGGTCTATAACCTCAGTGGCCTATAAGGATGACCTTATAGAGGTCTAGAGGATTTTCAACTTATCGAAAAGACAGGGAGGCGGGCAGAGGGGGCGGGGTTGCCTTGTTAGTTAAGAACAAAATTAAATCTATGGCACTGAATGACATAGCGTCAGATGATGTGGAGTCTGTGTGGGTGGAATTGAGGAACCACAAAGGCAAAAAAAACCATAGTGGGAGTTATGTACAGACCTCCTAACAGTGGTCAGGACCAGGGGCGCAACATGTACCGGGAAATAGAGAAGGCATGTCAGAAAGGCAAGGAAATGGTGATCATGGGAGACTTCAATATGCAGATGGACTGGGTAAATAATGTTGCCAGTGAATCCAAAGAAAGGGAATTCATGGCATGCTTACAAGATGGCTTTTTGGAACAGCTTGTCATGGAGCACACAAGGGAGCAGGCTATTCTGGACCTAGTGCTATATAATGAACCAGACTTTATAAAAAATCTTAAAAGGAACACTTAGGAAGCAGCGATCAGTCTGCAGTTTGAAAGAGAGAAGACAAAATCGGATGTAATAGTGCTACAGTTAAATAAAGGTAATTATGAGGGCAAGAGAGAGGAACTGACTAAAATAGACTGGAAGCAGAGCCTAGTGGGGAAGACAGTAGAGCAAAAATGGCAGGAGTTTGTGGGTATAATTGAGGACACTGTACAGAGGTTCGTCCCCAAGAAAAGAAAGATTATCCGGGGAGGGATGAGACAGCCATGGCTGACAAAGGAAGTCAGGAAATGTATTAAAGAAAAAGAGAGATCCTATAAAGTGGCCAAGAGCACTGAGAAATCAGAAGTTTTGGAAGGCTACAAAAACAAACAGAGGATAACAAAGAGAGAAATAAGGAAGGAGAGGATCAAATATGAAGGTAGGCTAGCTAGTAATATTAGAAATGATAGTAAAAGTTTCTTTCAATACATAAGAAACAAACGACAGGCAAAAGTAGACAGTGGGCCACTTCAACCTGATGTTGGAAGCCTAGTGATGGGAGATAAGGAAATAGTTGGAGAACTTAATAAGTACTTTGCGTCAGTCTTCACAGTAGAAGACATGAGTAATATCCCAACAATTAAAGGGAGTCAGGGGGCTGAGTTGAGTATGGTTGCCATTACTAAAGAGAAAGTGCTAGAAAAGCTAAAAGGTCTTAAAATTGATAAATCTCCTGGCCCCGATGGGCTACATCCTAGAGTTCTGAGGGAGCTGGCTGAGGAAATAGCGGAGGCGTTGGTTGAGATCTTTCAAAAGTCACTGGAGTCAGGGAAAGTCCCGGATGATTGGAAGATCGCTGTCGTAACCCCCTTGTTCAAGAAAGGATCAAGACAAAAGATGGAAAATTATAGGCCAATTCGCCTAACCTTGGTTGTTGGTAAAATTCTAGAATCCATCATTAAGGATGAGGTTTCTAAATTCTTGGAAGAGCAGGGTCGTATTAGAACAAGTCAACATGGATTTAGTAAGGGGAAGTCGTGCCTGACAAACCTGTTGGAATTCTTTGAAGAGGTGACAAGTAGGTTAGACCAGTGAAACCCAGTGGATGTGGTCTATCTAGACTTCCAAAAGGCCTTTGATAAGGTGCCACACGGGACGTTGCAGAGCAAGGTGAGGGCCCATGGTGTTCGAGGTGAGCTACTGGTATGGATTGAGGATTGGCTGTCTGACAGAAGGCAGAGAGTTGGGATAAAAAAGGTTCTTTTTCGGAATGCCAGCCGATGACAAGTGGTGTCCCGCAGGGTTCAGTTTTGGGGCCACAGCTGTTCGCGTTATATATTAATGATCTGGATGAAGGGACTGGGGGCATTCTAGCGGAATTTGCCGATGATACGAAGTTAGGTGGACAGGCAGGTAGTACTGAGGAAGTGGGGAGGCTGCAGAAGGATCTAAACAGTTTGGGAGAGTGGTCCAGGGAATGGCTGATGGAATTCAATGTGAGCAAATGCGAGGTCTTGCACTTTGGAAAAAAGAATACAAGCATGGACTACTTTCTAAACGGTGAGAAAATTCATAAAGCCAAAGTACAAAGGGATCTGGGAGTGCTAGTCGAGGATTCTCTAAGGGTAAACATGCAGGTTGAGTCCGTGATTAAGAAAGCGAATGCAATGTTGTCATTTATCTCAAGAGGGTTGGAATATAAAAGCAGCGATGTGCTACTGAGACTTTGTAAAGCTCTGGTTAGGCCCCATTTGGAGTACTGTGTCCAGTTTTGGTCCCCACACCTCAGGAATGACATACTGGCACTGCAGCGTGTCCCGCGGAGATTCACACGGAAGATCCCTGGAATGGGAGGTCTAACATACGAGGAATGGCTGCGAATCCTGGGATTATATTCATTGGAGTTTAGAAGATTAAGGGGAGATCTAATAGAAACTTACAAGATAATACATGGCTTGGAAAGGGTGGATGCGAGGAAATTGTTTCCGCTAGGTGAGGAGACTAGGACCCGTGGACACAGCCTTAGAATTAGAGGGGGTAAATTCAGAACAGAAATGTGGAGACATTTCTTCAGCCAGAGAGTGGTGGGCCTGTGAAATTCATTGCCGCAGAGTGCAGTGGAGGCCGGGACGCTAAATGTCTTCAAGGCAGAGATTGATAAATTCTTGATGTCACAAGGAATTAAGGGCTATGGGGAGAATGTGGGTAAGTGGAGTTGAAATGCCCATCAGCCATGATTGAATGGCGGAGTGGATTTGATGGGCCGAATGGCCTTACATCCACTCCTATGTCTTATGGTCTTATAAAATCATTAGCTGCATGGATAGGGTGAATAGACAAGGTCTTTGTCCAAGGTTGGGAATCCAAACTAGAGGGCACAGGTTTAAGGTGAGAGGAGAAAGATTTAAAAAGAACCTGAGGGGGAACCTTTTCATGCAGAGGGTGATGCGTGTATGGCAAGAGCTGCCAGAAGAAATGGTGTAAGCTGGTACAATTACAACATTTAAAAGTCATCTGGATAGGTGGACAAAAAGCAAGAGTTTAAAATGGATATGGGCCAAATGCTGGCAAATGGGGGACTAGGTCAGATTGGTATATCTGGTTAGTGTGGCTAGGCTGGACTGAAGGATCTGTTTCTGTGCTGTATAACTCTAACTCCAAACAAAAAATTCTGAGTTCAGCCTCAGCCATTTCCATTTCTCTTCCCTCCTCTTTGTAGTTGAGTGTGTCAATAACATTGAGCACATACAAAAATACAAAGATACAACAGCAGTAGCAGGTTTCCAGTTGTTGTCTGAGAAACACAGCTTACCACGGAATAAACAAAAGGAAGGTGCGGTGAGACATTACATTATGAGACAATCCCATAAAATATGGGCTGGTTGATCACCAGATTATGCTGCCAGTCATGCTGAATAGGAAAAGGAAGATGAAGACTGTCAGAAAGCATAAAGCATTCAAATACAAGTAGTGGATATAACATCATGCCCAAAATCTCTGCTTTTCCCCTGAGACAGTATGCACCATTTGACCACATTAGGAAACCAACTGCTCATGACCCCTGCCACTAAAGGACAAGCTCCTTCATTCTGAATGTGGATGTGGATGGAGGAGTACTAAGACAAAGCACATGAAAACATCACAAACATAACGGTATCACAGTAATGTTATTAGTATTCACAAGTATTATAAATCAGGCACCAGCTTCTGGGAGTCCGTCTATGCAATTAAATGCAGAAATCTGAAATTTTTTCTCCAAGTTAACTTGGACCTTCACTACTGTGCAATACCTGATTTTAAGTATAAATTTATACCTCCTGGTCAACTTCCTTGAACTAAAAATTGAACTAAGAACATGATCAATCTGGATCCTGTTGAATGGTGCAGCAGGCTTGAAGGATCAAAGTCGAGAGTGTGGAGCTGGAAAAGCACAGCAGGTCAGGCAGCAGAGGATAAGCAAAAGCTCTTCGTCACTGAAGGACCGAAGGCCGACCCTTGCTCTCAATTCCTATGTTCCTCTGGCTCTAAAGCATAACTTTGACTTTATCTGACCAGTTGGGTGTTGGGGTGGGAGCGGCAGGAGAAAAGTGGGTGGGTGGGCTCAGTAGGGGCTATGGAGTCTGGAGGTTGAGGGTCCCTACACAATTATCGGGTCTTAACTCGATAATTGTGTGTAGTGTCATCGTCACCGTCACAGACTGGCTCCCTCTCCTATTGGGCAGGAAGCAAATCATCAGAAGCCTGAGGACAAGGGAGATTTGTATTATCTGGAGGCTGCGATAAGGGAATGGTGGAGATTGGGGGAACAAGGAAGTGTCTGATCATGGGGTTGCACAGATAAGCATGCAGGATTCAGCTGGTAGGTTTAAAGAAAAAGAACTTATTTCCTGGATACAACCAGCCAACAGCTGGGTTAAATAAAAGATGCAGATGCTAGAGATCTGAAACAAAAACAGAAATTGCTGGAGAAATTCAGCAGGTCTCGTAGCATCTGTGGAAAGAAAGCAGAGTCAATGTTTTGTGTCCAGTGACCCTTCTGGGATTAGCTGCCAGGTTCCCTATGGATCAAGAAACTGGCTATTCACAGTAATATTTTGAAAGTTAAGGAATAAGGCTGGAAAGTTTTCAAAGTGCCATCTCAACTCTTGGAGCAGGTAGGTCACTTGTCCAACATGCCATCTCCAGCAAAGCTAGAGGTGGATTGGCAACAGGTCAGCTGGAAACTGGATTTTTTTACAAAAAAGATTTTAACCATCGGACTGACTTGAACACACCAGCCTGTTTGTGGTTAAAACTTCCTCCTAACTGTCTCAGTGAGGAGGATTCTTTGTTTTATTCCTTGAAGAGCCATGCTGCTGTCTGCCCTGCCACTGCTGTCTGCCCTGCCACAGCTCCCTGTAGAGGCTGCACAGCTGTATCAGGTAATACGTTATTAGTAAATAGTAAATTGTCAATCAAAATCTACAAAAATCCTACAGACAGCACAGTGAACGGTCAGCAACTTTCCTTTTGCTGACTGCAAAATCTGGGTCATGCCCAGTTTCAATTTTACATTGTGTTTACCGTAAAAATGTTACGATTCAATTTGCAATGAGTAAAAGATTGTCCAAAAATGTTTAGCTTTCTCCTCAGCTGATCATACATCACATTGTTCAAATTATTTCATGGTTGCAGTCTCACTGCATCCAATGACAACAATATTAATAGAAGTGAAGTCACACGTAAAAAACTTCTGTGCGGAATCTGCTGGCAAATGCGACCTGAGAATAATTGAAAATTGACAATTTTTGCATAAACAAGAATAATCAAACTATCACACAAGCATGCACACTCTAAAACAGGAAAAGGTAATCTGCGTTAAAGGATGAGCACACAGGAACATAAATCTAGAATTTAAATAAATAGCTAACAGAACAGAGAGGCAGGGAAAAAGATTAGTCCTTTGATCAACATTCACAGGACCAACCAATACTACCTTTGCATTCAACCCTGTCCCAATGTTCTACTGAAACATAGTATGCAAGAAAGGTAATGCAATATAGAGAACATATTACCTTTGCTCAGGGTCAAAAGGCTACAGTTCCAGTGATCACAAATGATAGTGCTGTACCTACTGGCATAGAGATAAATTTCCACAACATATTCTTATATAATTAATATAAATAAAAGTTAAAAAGACCAGCACAACAAATAATGCCAGCAAACAAGGTGACAAAATGCAGTGTTTCATAGCTAAGCCTAAGAACTTATAAACATGGTGTGATTTGCATAACAAGATGTACATGTGCTCAAAATGCTGACATTTAGAGCAAATCTCAGCAATAATCTAACACTTGATCTAACTGGACTTCTATGGAATCTTCAACCATATGTGTATAGCTCAAACTTAATAAGAGGACATTTTAAAAGGCATAATTTAAAAATTACACTTTTGTAAAAAAATTACATTATGTTAAAACACAATGTTTTTTAGATTTCATCCAAAAGCTCAAAGATCACACAGCAGAAATTCCCACTGATACTTAATAACATCATAACTTTTAAAAGCAGATTATGTGAGGTGGTGTTGAGACCACTTCCAGTAATTTGTTTCACAATAACATCAGAGCAATGTCCTTCAACATAAAGAGCATTGCCTCACTATCTTTGACAAGGGTTAGTGCCAACTATTCAAAAACAAATTCCACAAGCACTTTGGCAATGAGAGGTCTTTTTCTAACATTCCTTCAAATAATTAGCATTTAAAACTGTTAAGCAATTTCTGTAGAAAGTGTTGTTTTCAACTTATATTTTCCCCTCCAGTTGCAGTTAACTCCAGACATCCTGTAGGTAACGTTTCTCTTCACGCAAGTCGGCCAAAATTTTCATGGCAACCAAAGTATCCACGCCCAGCTTTTCTGATACAATCTGAGTTAGAGAACTGGCCACATCTTTAGCCATATTCTTGCCATCTCTGTTTAAGAAGCAAAAATAAAGTCAGTAAGGGGGCACTTTCACTACTCTCAGATATTATGTCTTTTCTTCTAGATCTCACAAAATCCAAAGTGCAGATAGGCAATACTTGCAAGGCACAGATATTCTGCATAGAGTTGAACAATTAAGAATTTTACAGCAGAGCAAATTGAAGTCAGAACCAATTAATGCTTTCAATCAAATTCAGTGTAAAATATTAAAGATGTCACCCAGTTATAGGAAGGATATTATTAAGCTGGAGAAGGTTCAGAAGAGATTTACCAGGATGTTTCCGGATATGGATTGTTTGAGTTAGAAAGAAAGGCTGGATAGACTGGGACTTGATCCACTGGAGCGTAAGAGGTAGAGAGGTGACCTGATGCAAGTTGATAAAATAATGAGAGATGTGGATAGAATTAATGGCAGCTGCCTTTCCCCTAGGATGGGGAAATTTCAAGACTAGGGGTCACATTTTTAAAAGTGAGAGGAGAAAGATTTATAGAAGACATAAGAGGCAACTGTTTTTACACAGAGGATGACTTGTGTGTGGAATGAACTTGAGAAAGCAGTGGATGAGGGTACAATTACAACTTTTAAAAAACATTTGGATGGACACATGAATAGGAAAGGTTTGGAGGGATTTGGGCCAGGACCAGGCAGGTGGGACTAGATCAGTTTGCAATTATGTTCGGCATGGACTAGTTGGACTGAAAGGTTTCTGTGCTGTATGACTCTATGACAACAATGTTTACCATCTCATGAAAAAGAGCAATATAAACATCCATTTTGAAAATTGTACCACAGTATAGCATTAGCTTCATTCCAATGGTACAAGCTGCACGCAATATTAGAAAACTGAAAGCAATTTACAAATAATGTGCTTATTTGACTCTGAGATGGAATTACTGCTTTGTTTCCCCACCTTCAATACTGTACACATTATCTGCAAAAGCCGTCAATGCTGTAAACTCTTTGAACCTGATGTACATCTGCTTATAGACATTTTAAATCAATCTGTTCAGACACATCTCTGGAGCAAGTGGAACTGAAATGTTGGCTTTCTGGCCACAGGTATGGGCACTACCACTGTGCTGTATAAGCCCGGAGATACATCTGTTTACATACTTAGGAAAAATAAAAACTTTAGTTTGCTTTTCCCATCTAGCTAGCATAGGGACAGTAAACTGACCAACCTCCATCATCCTCTTCCCTCCAAAATCATTATCATTACTACATTCCTAAGTGCTGCAAAGGAAAAAGTATTCATTTTAAAAATATTTAAAAAAAGTTTAGTTCGTATAGCAACTAACTGATATACTAAGCTTGTCTGGATACTGCACAAATAGCTCATTGAGATGTTCAAGGTTAAAAAAATCAAAACTTCAAACAATTTTTCTTAATTTTAAAATAATTATCTACTCAACATTTTTTAAAAGTATTAATGCTTATGATTCCTTTCTAATTCATACCACAATTGAGTTAACAAAAGATACCATTTCTCAAGTCAGCTTCCAGAAACAACCTGGTTGAAGCCACTACTAATTCCCATTCAAATTATTTTGCTGTTTTCCGATTCTTATTTCACCTCCCCAACGTACAAAACAACTACAAAATAGGAAAGAGTTTACCCTGCACTTCTAGCACTTGTCAAAGTCCTCAAGAAATTGAAACACTTCAAATTTTACATAAAGTAAAAGTTTAAAAACCAAAAAAATGGCTTAATTGAAAAATTAAAAATAGAGTGCAAAGTGGAGAGTCTCCCAAGCATTTGTGTTTAGTATAGTGGAAATGGGACACTAGAATCTTTACTGCAATTTCTATGCAATTTTCCCCAAATATTTTCAGTACCATAAGAGCCACCAAGCTCTTCACCTGTTTTTAGTGAGATGACATCTTGGTAACTTGCACTACAGATCATGAACTGGAAAGATCATTAAAGGGGAAAATTGTCTGCAAACGCTCATTCAGGAAAAAGTGAGGCATTTTAGTGGCCAACACTTGAATCAAAGCCCCTCTCCACCTTGATGGATATTTCACACCTTGAGCTTGTGATTACAACCTGCATGATAGATGATTGAAAGCTCATTTCAAAGTTGCGAATGACATTCTGGTTTTGCAGCTTGGATGTTGCTAAGTGAAATTTATAATCACTGCATTGCTTAACTGGGTGTGAATGTCAGCCGGCAAGCACAAGGATTAATGCATGAAAATAATGTCTAATCACTGCTCGGGTGTTATACCGTAACACCTCCAGGCGAGTTCAAATTAAGGTCATTGCCAGGAAGAGGGATTTTGGCCCTAACTGCCAATGTTCAAACAGCAAGACACTGTTGTATGTGACTTTGGAATGAGCTTTCAATCTTCTATCAAACATCTATCTTTGTGGCTGGCATTAGTACCCAGTTAAGCAATGCAATTATTGTAAATTTCTTATATATTTCTGGATTTAAAAGGTCCTCCAGGGACCTTACCTTTATCACTTTAGTCTCCTCTGAACTTAGAACCTCGAGATAGTGATGGTCAGGCAATTCTGGTCATTTCAGTATCCAATGATTTAAAATGTCTTTACTTTGGCGCCCATGCCTTCAAGCTACTTTAATCTCTAGAATTCGCTTCTTAAATTGTTCCATTTCTGCTTTTCTCTTTTCGGATGCTCCTTGATCCATGCATCACAAAATTGTTATACTAAAGGAGACCATTTGTTCAATCATCATGTCTGGAATAGCTTTTGACATTTTGGCTTGCTACTAGTTTCCCGTGTTTTCTCCGTAACTTGGCATAATGTGTAAACACGAACAAGTATCTTGTGCCTTCTTGAATGCCTCAATTAAGCCTGCCTCCACCACACTAACGACCCGCTGTATTATAAGTTATTCTCATGTCACATTTACTTCTTTTGTAATATACTTCAAAATTGTGCTCTATGGTTCTCAGTCTGGTCATGAGAAGAACTCATCTACTCTGCTCCCCATCTACTCTGTCCAGACTTCTGGTGATTTTGAAAACTTCTATCAGATCTCCCCATCTGAGGAAGGGTCACCAGACCCAAAATGTTAACTCTGATTTCTCTTCACAGATGCTGCCAGACCTGCTGAACTTTTCTAGCAATTTCTGTTTTTGCATCAGATCTCCTCCTTGTTCCCTTATCTCAAAGGCTAAATAGTACTAAAAACTTTTTTTAGATTAGATTCCCTACAGTATGGAAGCAAGTCCTTCGGCCCAACAAGTCTACACCGACCCTCAGGAAAGTAACCCACCCAGACCTGTTCCCCTACCCTATGTTTATCCCCGATTAATGTACCTAACAATATATGGGCAACTTATATGGCCAATTCAACTGACCTGCACATCTTTGGATTGTGGGAGGAAACCGAAGCACCCAGAGGAAACCCACGCAGACACAGGGAGAATGTGCAAACTCCACACAGAGTCTCGCCAGAGGCACAAATTGAACCCAGATCCCTGACGCTGTGAGGCAGCAGTGCTAACCACTGAGCCACCGTGCCGCCCTCCAATCTTTCCTCATAACTAGGTTTATCAGCCTGGAACTGTTTTGATAAAGCGTTTCTATACACTCTGCATGTCTTCACATCCTTCCAACAGTTTGGCACCTAGAATGGTACACAATACTCCATCGGAAGTTTAACTAGTATCTTATGTAAGTTCAGCATAAACTTCCTGCTCTTATACTTGTGCCCCTATTAATGAATGCTGGAATAATGTATGACTTGTCAACATTCTCTCTTTACCAGTCCTGTCATCTTTAATGATTTATGTACATATACAATCATGTCTTTCTGCTCCTGCATGCCCCTCAGAACTTATTTAATGCTATCTCTATTCTGAGTACCAACGTATATCACCTCATGCTTCTCTGCATTGAAATTCATCTGCCACCTATCCAGTCCTAAGTTGTCAAAGTTTCTTCAAAGTCCTACATTGTCCACCTCACAGTTTATAAGGCTCTCACGATGTTTTTTATATCATGCACAAAATTTGAAACTGTCTCCTACTTACCAAGATGTAGGTCATTAGAAAAGCCAAGCAACCCAAAACACCTGGGTAACTCTATGAAACCTTTATCCTGCCAGAAAAATACTCGTTAACCACTACTCTCTGTTCCTTGTCAGTTGGCCAATTTTGACTCCATGTTCCTCGTGTCTGTTATCCTATGAGCTATGAAACTTGTCAAGTCTATTGTGTGGCACTGAATCAAATGTTCTTTTTTCAAAGTTCATATGCACCACATCAATAGTATTTCCTTCATCAATGCTTTTACCTCTTCAAAAAACAAACGCAGTCGGTTCTGATATGACAGTTCAGTTCTCGTGCAATCACGCATTATAAGAAAATCGCACAATAGCTGGACAATTTAAACTAATGGGGCCAGAATCACATTCTCACCAATACAGGTAGGGAAAGTTCACATTCTACCAATAACAATCTAGATTCTTCAATCGTGTTAAAGAAACACGTTATAACAGAAAAGCCTGTAGTTAGACAATTTTTCCTTTAATCCAAATTAACCCATTTCTTTCAATGTGACTGATCCTACCCAAATAAATGATTCTAAAGCTCTATCCTCCAGAAGATACACTGACTGGTCATTTGTCCCAATATTCCTTATATCAAATGATGAGCAATAATATATCAAATGATGAGCAATAATACATCATTGCTTCACAGGAGGCTCCCAAGCACTGAGGATGTCACCTAGACAGGGGATGAAACGTCTGCAACACAAATTCCCAGCTCGGTGAACAGAACCACAACAATAATACATCTGTGAAGTGCCTGGGATCTTATACTGTGTAATCATTGTTCAAAAATTATGCAATAAAACTACACTTTTAAGTAGCCACGTCTCATTAGCTTAGGACCTGTGTACAAACACTCTCTGTGCACCTTCTCTGCAGCTGTAACACTGTATTCCTCGCTCTGTTCTATTACCATATGCACTTTACCTGCCTGTACTGCAAGCAAAACAAAAAAACCCTTTCATTGTACCTAGGTACAAGTGACAATAATAAATCAAATCAAATCTACCAGTATGTACTAGTTGACCAAACTAACCCCATTGCGGATTTTTGTCTGTGTAGAACATGGGACACTGCCATCTCCACAAACAAAATTTATTTTTTCCTGTTCACAGAGTCTACTTATAGGAGAAGATCACAATATTGTTTTCCTCTTCCCACCTGCACACCAACAAGAAAACAGGCAAGTTGACATGCAGGCACCAATGTTAACTGCAAGAAGGAGTTTAGACCCCTTATAAATGTAATTATTTTACACGGTTATTTAACCCTGACCAGCACCTGTGTTGTACATCTGGTGCAATCACCTTGTAACCAGGTCATATGCACCACAGTCATTAGAGGAGATCTGATTGTTCCTCCCAAATTACAGTGAAAGCATGAACATTGTACAAAACTCTCTAAATTAAACAAATGGTCTTTACTGCATACATTCTGCTAAGTTTAAAGCTTGGCTTTCATAATACCATCTGATTGTTGCCAAACCAATGCCAACCACCAACCTCACAAATTAAAGGTTTTTGAGAAACAGTATTACATTGTGGGTGGTGAACTTCAACTGAATTTTGCCCAACCCTTTGTAAGTTTTTATTTTGAAATCCATTTCTTCATCTCTTTAGGTCTCCCTTCCCATCAAAATAGAAACATTAAAATGCAACACAAATTATTTCCCATGCCTAAATCATTTATATCAAACCAATCATGAGAGGTGTACATGGAGCCCACCTTACTTTCAGGGCCCCGGTCCTTCAGTAAAGTCAACAGAGTGAAATATACCATTTTCCAACTTTGTCAGACTTCATAAAGAGTGAGGAGAATCTAGAACACTTTATCCTGGTCACGAATTAACCAATAACACAAACAACCAACAACTCTGCTATTAATATTCAGAAAACGGAAAAGATTTAATACTCTGTTCTGAGTTTCGAAGTATATCACCTCATGCTTCACTGCATTGAAATTCATCTGCAACCTATCCACTTCTAAGTTTTCAGAGTTCCTCAAAGTCCTTCAAAATGTATGATAAAAAAAATAATAAAAATTGGAATTGGCGTTCCAGGATGGAGCTTACATCCAAACCATGCATAAAGGTTGGCATGGTGCAGGAAATTTTGAGTGGTGGAATTTCTTGCATTACCTGAGAAAAAAATTGGTGGGGAATTTGTCAACAAAGCTAACTATGATCCAACAATACTTTCATTTTCAAAGAATTCCTTAACACATTAATGAAAAAACGAAGGCTGTGTAATTGCTGGAGTTACTATATTTGGAAATAATGCAGTGGATCTACTGTAACAGGGTTAATTGTTAAATTTTAATCAAAGATTGAGATCCAGGATGTAACAAATATGGTTGTAACTACCTGGTTAAAACGGCCCAATATTGTTGTTTATATGCCATGGAAATATATTAGCTTTAACCTCAATCTGTGGAAGGTGTTTAGGGTAATGATTTGAGTGTGTAGAAATCAGTTACTTAGAACATCTTTTGGTGTCAGCTTTTGCCTGTTGTGCTAATTTAAATATTGTGGTGTCAAGGACGTTAAATGTTTTCCTTGTGCATTTAATTTTAATGAAGAATTGATCATTAACAATTTTTTTCTAATTTAGTTCATGCAAGTCCAAATTACACCTTATGTCAACACACAACAGCAAAATACTGCAGATGCTGGAAATCTCAAACAGCATCTTTTGAGAGTGTATCAGAGATAATGTTAGGTCTGACATGAAACTTGCGATTAAAAAAAAAATAAAATATTGTTACTCTGTAATTACGTTGCCTAATAAATAAGATTTAATGAAAATGAAAAGGTAGCACCCAGAAAACAGCTCAAGGAAATCACAGAATCCCTACAGGCCATTTAGTCCAACAAGTCCACATGGACCCTCCAAGAGTAACCCTACCCAGACCTATTCCCCTACCTTATTAATCTCCATCTACCCCCGACTAGTGTACCTAACCTATACATCCTTGAACGCTATGAATAATTTAGCTTGGCCAATTCACCTAACCTGCACATCTTTGGGTTGTGGAAGGAAACCGGAGCACCTGGAGAAAAACCACACAGTCACCTGAGGCTGGAATAAAACCTGGGTCACTGGCGCTATGAGACAACCACTGAGCCACTGTATCCCTTGAAAAGAAAACACATGACTGCAGCAGGACTTCAGCCCCTCACCCATGAGAAAGCCCCATTTCAGAGAGCTGCCAGCCAAGCTGATTAGCCTACCAGTCAGTCAGTATGCCAGCAGCCCTAATGCTGGCCTGGGACTACAAACTGTTCTTCTAATCCAAGTACTGAAACCACTTGCCACTTCGTGTGGGGCCAGGATGATGGCTATTGACTTCCAAATATTTAAATGGAAGAAATTTCTCTGCAGCAGAGGATGGGAGGCATGGTGGCGAGCACTGGTTCCTCATTATACCAGGGACTCAGGTTGATTCCACCCTGGGGCAAAGTTTGCACATTCTCCCAGTGTCTGCATGGGTTTCCTCCCATTGTCCAAAGATGTGCATGTAAGGTGAATTGGCAATGCTAAATTGCCCATGTTGTTCTGGGATCTGCAGGCTAGGTGGATGAGCCATGGGAAGTACAGGGGTTGCAGGGTAGGGAGGTGGGTTTGGGTGGGACGGTGTGAACCTGATGGACCGAATGGCCTGCTTCCATGCTGAATGACTTCTAAGAGTACAGGATGTCGGAGAAACAATCTGTTAAATTAGAAACAATGGCAGCATTGAGAGAGGAGTCAGTGAGGTCAAGCTGGGTATCAACAGTAGAGGTGTAAAGACTGACACATTGTTAATAGATGAGATTTCTGATCAGCAGAATGAAAATGAGAAGGAGGAGATGGGGGCCCAGGATGGATCTTTGGTGGGAACAACAATCATTGTAAATGATTTCTTCGCTATGATTAGTTCAACAGGTTTCATCATATGGAACTATCCAAGTGCAATCACCACCCAGCTAGATGACAGTGCACAGACACCAGAGAACTGGTTTACCTTTGTCAGTCACATTATTTGTTGCTGTTATTTGATACTTTGATAAGGGCAATACCTTCTGTGGCAAGTGTAGAAATCCAATTGGAGTTTTTCAATGAGCTGTTCCTGGACACATGGGCATGGACTTGGTGAGCAACATTGTGGGTGTCTTTGGAAAGGGAGGTTGGAGATGAGACAGTAGTTTGTAAGAGCAGCTATGTTGCCTTAACATCTCTCCTGCAGTGTTGGGACATACAACAAGACCTTAGGTACAGCACTAAGATTTTTAAAATCAATTTATAATTGCAATCCAACCTAGTATTTAATTACATTAAAATAAAAAGGATTCTTCAAAGGTCATTTTTATTGTCTTGTGAAAGTGACTGACTAAACTCCTTCACATTGGCCAATCATTTTCTCTTTTTCCAAATCATTGTTATTACAGACAGTGAGGTATATTATGTTTAATTCAGATATTCTGCATCAACGGTACTTTCCACCTCAGAAAGAATGTTCATACGATGCTCATTCACCAGCTCAAACATTTCAGGTGCCTTTATGGCGTGGAATGCAGCACTGCCCAGATGTTACAAGTCATATATTTACCCAATTATGCTTGAATTATATGCTTTATTCTGGGTAATTCAGCAATGTACAATTATATGCAACACGACTATGAATCTGCCCATTTCTACTCACCCACATACATAGAAATAACCTTTTTCATCCAGCAACATTTTTGTGACATCTTCAGCAAAGAGATGAAGCAGATGTTGAACATATTTTGGATTTCCTGCTGTTGTATCCTTGGGTAGATCTCTTGAGAAACAGACTTTCAACTGTGTTAATGTGCCATTATCTTGAAAGCCCTTTAACTCATTTCTAGAAATCACAGGAACAGAACATATTTTTATCATTTCCTTTCTTCCATTTAAATGGTTTATATGTTGCCCTCGTTCCTCCTGATTGCTATACTGAGAATTTTTTTATTTAAAAAGTTCCCTTCTCCGTGTTCTGTTAAATTTACTGGAGTTCATTAAAGTAACGTGTGCTGTTGGCAAAGGGAAGAGCAGTAAAGTGTTGGTGAAATGCAAGTACACAACTTAGATACTCAGAAGGCATTTGAGAAGTTACCACATCAAAGGTTATTGCAGAAAATAAAGATCATAGCGTGGGAGGTAACAATTCCTTTACTTGTCAGAGCATTGAGTATAAGAATTGGGAGGTCATGTTGCGGAGGTACAGTACAATAGTTAGGCCACTTTTCAAATATTGTGTGCAATTCTGGTTTCCCTCCTATCGGAAGGATGTTGTGAAACTTGAAAGGGTTCAGAAAAGATTTACAAAGATGTTGCTAGGGTTAGAGGATTTGAGGTATACGGAGAGGCTGAATAGGTTGGGGCTGTTTTCCCTGGAGCATCGGAGGCTGAGGGGTGACCTTGTAGAGGTTTATAAAATCATGAGTGGCATGGATAGGAAAAATTGACAAGGTTAGGGGAAGTCCAGAACCAGAGGGCATAGGTTTAGGGTGAGAGGGGAAAAATTTGAAAGGGACCTAAGAGGCAACGTTTTCATGCAGAGAGTGGTGCCTGTTTGGAACGAGCTGCCAGAGGAAGTGGTGCAAGCTGGTACAAATACAACATTTAAAAGGCCTCTGGATGAGTATATAAATAGGAAGGATTGAGGGATATGGGTCAAGTGCTACCAAATGGGACTAGATTAGCTTAGGATATCTGGTTGGCATGGAAAAGTCGGACCGAAGGGTCTGTTTCCGTGCTGTACATCTCTATGACTCTAAATTAGCATGGATGGGAAATTGGTCAGCTAACAGAAAACAGAGTTGGCTTAAAGAGATCTTTTTTGTTGGCAAGATGTAATAGAGCATGTGCCACAGGGATAGCTGCTGGGCCCTCATCTCTTTACTATTTATATAAAATTACTTAGATGTAGGAACTAAAGGCATTTTCACTAAATCCGCTGATGACACAAAGATATGTAGGAAAGTAGGTAGTGAAGGAAAACAAGGAGGCTTCAAAGGGATACCTAAAGGTTAGGTGTACAAGAGACCTGGCAATTGGTATACAATGTGGTAAAACATGAAATTGTCCATTTTGGCAGAAAGAATAATAAAAAAGTGTATTCTTTCAGTAGTGAGAAATTGCAGAACACTGAGATGCAGACAGATTTGGGTGTCCTAATGCATGAAATCACAAAATGTTAGTATGTAGGTACAGCAAACAGAATATTATTTATATTGCAAGGAGACTTGAAAGTACTAGTGGGGCTATGCCCGAGTAATGCAGACCAGATCTGGAGTAGTCATAGAGATGTACAGCACTGAAATAGACCCTTCGGTCCAACCCGTCCATGCCAACTAGATATCCCAACTTAATCTTGTTCCACTTGCCAGCACCCAGGCCATATGCCTCCAAACCCTTTATATTCATATACCCATCCAGATGCCTTTTAAATGTTGCAATTGTACTAGCCTCCACCACTTCCTTTGGCAGCTTATTCCATACACACACACACCACCCTCTGAAAACGTTGGCCCATAACTCTCTTTTATATCTTTTCGCCTCTCACCCTTTTGTCTATAGACTTTGTCTATTTATCCTATCCATGCCCCTCATGATTTTATAAGCCTCTATGAAGGTTACTCCTCAGCCTATTGGCCCATCTGATCAAGATCCTGTTGTAATCTAAGGTAACCTTTTTCACTGTCCAATACACCTTCATTTTTGGTGTCATTTGCAAACTTACTAACTATGCCTCTTATGCTCACATCCAAATCATTTATGGAAATGACAAAAAGTAGTGGACCCAGCACCGATCCTTGAGGCGCTCCACTGTCACAGACTTCCAGTCCTTTGCACATCATTTGTCACTATACTTAGCAACAATGTAAATGCTTCAGAAGGTTCACTAACCTAAATCCTGGAATGGCAGCACACTTTTCCATTATTGACAAAAGCTCTTTGCCTAAAATTGTTAATTTCTCTAAATTCTTTCCACAGATCCCAACTGGCCTGCTCACCATTTATGTCAGAGATGTACAGCATGGAAACAGACCCTTCGGTCCAACTGTCCATGCCGACCAGATATCCCAACACAATCTAGTCCTACCTGCCAGCGCCCGGCCCATATCCCTCCAAACCCTTCCTATTCATATACCCATCCAAATGCCTTTTAAATGTTGCAATTGTACCAGACTCCACCACACCCCCTGGCAGCTCATTCCATACACGTACCACCCGCTGCGTGAAAAATTTTCCCCTCTCACCCTAAACCTATGGCCCCTAGTTCTGAACTCCCTGATCCCAGGGAAAAGACTTTGTCTATTTATCCTATCCATGCCCCTCATAATTTTGTAAACCTCTATACAGTCACCCCTCAGCCTCTGAAGCTCCAGGGAAAACAGTCCCAGCATGTTCAGCCTCTTCGAGTAGCTAAGATCCTCCAACCCTTGCAACATCCTTGTAAATCTTTTCTGAACCTTTTCAAGTTTCACAACATCTTTCCGATAGGAAGGAGACCAGAATTGCACGCAATATTCCAAGTGGCCTAATCAATGTCCTGTGCAGCCACAACATGACCTCCCAACTCCTGTACTCAATACTCTGACCAACAAAGGAAAGCATACCAAACGCCTTCTTCACTATCCTATCCACCTGCGATTCCACTTTCAAGGAGCTATGAACCTGCACTCCAAGGTCTCTTTGTTCAGCAACACTCCCAGGACCTTACCATTAAGTGTATAAGTCCTGTGTATTAGTGAATTTTTAAAAATTCACTCATGGGACATGGCACAGGCTGGCCAGCATTTATTGACCATTTCTGGTTGCCCTTGAGAAGGTGGTAGTGAGCTGCCTTCTTGAATGGCTGCAGTCCGCATGCTGTAGGTTGACCCACAATGCCATTAGGGAGGGAATTCTAGGATTTTGACCCAGTGACAGTGATGGAATGGCAATATATTTCCAAGTCAAAGTGGTGACTGGCTTAGAATGGAACCTGTGGGCAGTGGTGTTCCCATGTACCTGCCGCCCTTGTCCTTTTAGAGGGAAGTGGGTGTGGGTTTGGAAAATGCGGTCTTGGAGGCTTGGTGAATTTCTGCAGTGCATCTTGTTGATAGCACATACTCCTGATACAGAAATGTTGGTGGTGGAGGGAGCAGCTTATGGACGTGGCGCCCATCAAGCGAGCTGTTTTGCACAGAGTGTATCAAGTTACCTGAGCATTGCTGGAGTGGCACCCATACAAACAACTGGGGAAGAATTCCATAACATCCTGACTTGTGCCTTATGGATAGTGGACAGAATTTGGGGAATCAGGAAGTGAGTTACTTGTTGCAGTATTCCTAACTTCTGACCTGCTCTTGCAGCCAGTGTTTATATGGAGAGTCCTGTTCACTTTCTAGTGAATGGTAACCCCAAGGATATTCATAGTGGGGGATTCAGTGATAGTAATACCACTGAATATCAAGAGGCAGTGATCAGATTGACTCCTTATTGGAGATTCTCATTGCCTGGCATTCTTCTCACTTATCAGCCCAGGCCTGAATATTGTTCAGATCTTGTTGCATTTGAACATGGACTGCTTCAGTATTTGAGAAGTGACACATGGTGCTGAATGTTGTGCAATCATCAACAAAATCCCACTTCTGACCTTATGATGGAGGGAAGGTCATTGATGTAGCAAATGAAGATGGTTGAGCCTAGGACACCACCCTGAGGAACTCCTGCAGAGATGTCCTGGAGCTGAAACCTCCAACAATCACAATCACCTTCCTATGTGCCATATACAACTCTATTAGAGAGTTTGCCCCCTGATACCCACGGATTCCAGTTTTGCCAGGGGTCTTTGATGCCATATTTGGTCGAATGTAGCCTTGATGTCAAGGGCTGTCACTCTCACCTCACTTCTGAAATTCAGTGGTTTTTGTCCATGTTTGAACCAAAGCTGTAATGAGGCTAGGAGCTGAGTGGCCCTGGTGGAACCCAAATTGGGTGTCACTGAGCAGGTTATTGCTGAATAAGTGCTGCTTCACAGCACTATTAATGACACCTTCCATCAGTTTACTCAGCAGTGGAGGACTAGTTAACCTTTGAGACATTACATGTTAGTTGTGACATGTTTATTTCAAATTTCCAACATTCTCCATCTTTTATCAGGACAATACCCTCTTTTTTTTTTGAAAAAATTAGTTTTAAGGCTTCTACTCCATTATTTAAACAATCTAATGCTTGAATTACAACTATGTGGCTCAGAGAAGCAGATTCTTTATTTTCTGAAAGGAAATACAAATAATCATTGCGAGTATGTACCAAAGTACAATATTTCACTGAAGTTTGAGGGAACAGAGTTAAGACATCTAAGGATAGGGAATGCAAAGGGCTGCTATGCTGTTGCAGATCATTGATCAATTTTTCATTTTATAAAATATGAAGACCCTCAGACCTACTCAGTGTAGTTAGGATTCATATAACATGCAGTGAGCCCATGCAGAATTGCATTTAAGCCACAACAAAGTCCCCAGAAATGAATTTAATTATGGGTAATCCAATGATACAACTGAGTGTTATGACAACCACTAAGCACCAGTTTGGAACTGTCACATCAGCAGAAGCTGTTTACAGGCAAGGCCTGTAATTTGCTACAGCACAGCTTCTTTAGAAAGGATCAACCTTGCTCTGTGACTCATCTTTCTGTCAGGCTCCAACCACCTGTTCTTTTAGAGAATATTTGCTATTTTGTTATTACAATTGATGAGAAGCAACACTCCAGAGCTGAATAGCAGCCCTTTTCTGGACTGTCGATGCCAAACAATTTGGTCTGAGGTTCACATGAATTAACTACATGTTGTGGGCAGTATCGAATTACATAACAGGCTTAATTTCCATACAGGGCAAATATCAGCTCATTCCAGATCCAGCACCTCAGGAACAGTGATGCCATTCACCATGAATTAAACCAGGGTTGCATTCTTAGATCTGAAGTACAGCTTGGGAGGATATTTAGAATTGCCTCTAAAGTCAGAGATCTCTTAAACTGTGAGTTTCTATTTGACGTTGAAAAATATTTCAACCTAAAACAAAACAGTCTAAGTTTTGAAAAGGATAGAATAAGATTTAGCATTGGAGAATGTGGATAGCAAAAACAATAATTTGAAAGTACACGTGAAAATTGTTATTGAAGTGTTCAAGTTAAAGTTACAGATCCTGCAAACATTGGGACAAAACGTTTCCTAGTTAGCACAATTTTCTCTGTATATAGATCCCCATTACAGGGGACTACAAAGTAATGTAGATTTTTTTTTTAAAAACAAAGCAACTTTTACCGAAACAGATAATCTCGATCATGATGTCGGCAGCCATAAAATAGCCAAGTTTCACCAAAAACAGAGTCAGGATTTTCTTCTTTTTGTTTTTGTCTGAAATAGAAAGTCAGCAAACTAAGAAAGCAAGAACAAAAATTATTTTTAAAATATATACCATCAGTTATCTATGTTAGATTCTTGAAAATATTCCAGCAATAAAATAGCTTTCCTCCACATGAAATGCTTTATAATCATCTTTCCGAGTCTCTGAATGATCACTATTCTTGTAATTCTGAGTTCTTACAGCTGCTAACTGGTGAACAGCATCACAGTTAAACCTAATGTTTTCCCACCTGAAGCAGCATACTTACACATTGATGGAGCAGCTGTGCAGTTATCAAGATTAAGAAACTTAATCATTTCTCTCCTGCTTAATCAAACATGCTAAGCCCTAATGTAGGACCATTATTGTAGCTATTCAGTCTAGGTCAATTAGTCACCGAGAGTAGAGCTGGTGTCAAACTCATTTATCCATTATGTCATACATTAATTCAATTCATTCTAAAATAAATAGATTAAAAGTACTTAATTTCTACCCAGTATCCAAACACATTCAAATTTAAAAGATTATTTTTAAATACCACCTTCCACAATCTTAGAATGTTTTTAGTTGCTATAGCTTGTGCTTTTAACTGCACTAATTCCTGAAAACCCACAATCCACCTTCTTTCGTGAATTTCACTAGTTTTAAAAAATGGTTCTATTACAAGTGAATCCTCAAATGTTCACAGCTAAGTCCCTTCCATAACAAATATGAAAAACGTTTACTTAACAAATAGCAGGAAGTTTTCAGAGATTTTCCTGTCGAATCAATTTCTGCTTTGATGGCATTTGAAATGTGAGCAGCTCAGATAGAATTGTTATCATTTAAAATATGGGGTTGTTTGGAAGCAGACATGAGCATAACTTCATGAAGAACATCTACAGAGTGAGAAGATAGCTACCATCAAATAACAAACTGTATGTATTACAGAAAACATCTTGGTGGTGGTGTTGTTGCTTGGGGGTGGGGTGGCGGTGGGGGCAGAGGTGGAAGAAGAATGAAATGCTTTCGTAATATGAAAGACACTCGTGATTAACTTGTAGCCAGTTTACATGATGTCCATTTGTCTTGATCAAAGGCCATGTAACGAGCATGTTGCTACCAATTTCGTACGTAATAGTAAGGGGCAGGGTGGAAGTGTTGAAAATTACATACTTACATTAAAAATTAAATATTGGAAATTAATAATGAACACCTATTCAAGCAAGAGTCTAGAAAATTTCACTGAAGGTTCACTGAAGAAATAAATAGCATGAAACAATCCCAAAAGAGGTCAGTCTTTGGCATTTGTATGGCTCCAAAATGGCAACTCAGGCGAATATAAGAAGTTTGCTCTCAAATTAAATCGTTTTTTCACCTATTTGTTCCGACATTGGTAGCTGTAGAGAGGTAGTTAGCTGGAAATTGAAATATTCAGCTCACAACATGTTCCGATACACATTGCATTTGATCCTGTCTCGTAACAAGGGCAGGACTCAGTGTTTTGAAGCATCAGCCAGATCAGTCTAAGCGTGTGTTTGTTCTTTCCATGAGAATAAGATGCAACCAAAAAAAAAAAAAATGACAGCTAAAATGCTGCTGTTAGCTCTGAGAAGCTGAGGGCTCAAAGTCCGTGGAGCCATTTAGTGCAACAGACATGGGGGTTCAAAATAGCCCACAAGCAGCATTTTCTTGGTGCAGTTTGGGAGACAGGAGCTCAAAAGAAACCTGAGGCAGTGCCAGCTTACTGAAGCTAACTATCTGTAAAAGTTAGAATCATCCTTATAATTAGAGGCAGAAGTTCAGCATTGGAAGTCTGGTGGAATAGTCTCATAGTAACCAGAAAATGAACATAGTCACTGAAACACTTCAAGTTGAAGCAATATTTGAGGGAGTTCAGAGACTAGGGCCTTTGAAGGTGTAGAATTGGAATCACTTGTGAAATAAACAAAGTTTTAATTAGATCTGGTGACCCACAGTGTTGCTCAGGGTCAGCTACTGAGAAATCTACCCTATCTGATATTTGATATGCATTGCGGGGTGTTCAATCACAGTTTGTCTATTACCTCACAGTAATTCTTTATGTTGGAGTATAAATTGTGTATACAGTAAATGGTTTTACTTTTCTAATTTTGTATAGTAAAAAAATATTTTATTTATTCAAAACCACAGGATTTCAAACTTTGTCCACTTTAAAAGTTACTAGCCTTAACTAGATTGTGTTATTTTGTTACTATCTGTTGGTATCATCTGAGATTGTATGTTACAAAGCAGACACTGGAAAATCTGAAACAAAAGCAGAACGTGAAGAAACTCGGTCAATCTGGCAGTATCTGTGGACAGAAAACAAAGTCTTCTTCAGAACCCTGGTCACTGGATACTAAACGGAAGAAGGGCTTATGCTCGAAATGTCGATTCTCCTGTTCCCTGGATGCTGCCTGACCTGCTGCGCTGTTCCAGCAACACATTTTCAGCTCTGATCTCCAGCATCTGCAGACCTCACTTTCTTCTCAAAGATTTTAACCTACTGCGAATCCTCTTACAAGGATGCCTTCCTTGAAGAAGCTCTCTTCCTCCCACTACAAAGATTTCAGTGAATCCCTCTCTCACTGCACACCCCAAGTCATCTCCTCTGCACAGAAGCTCTTCAGCCACATTCTCAAACAGACTCGCTACCACAGCCACATCTCCTTCCTCAGCACCTGCCTACAGAACCAACTGATCCCGCACGGACTCCGGACGACGTTCCGACCAACAAAATTTGGACCCAACCAGGACAACCAGTACCTACAACAAATCCAAAGCCTCCAGCAACGGACCTCCCTCCGGATCCTCCGCTCCACACTTGCAGCCATGCGCCGCTACCTACATTCCCTGCAACTCGACCTACCCCAGCTCAGGACAACACTCTCACAGACCTGCAAAGGACCTCTACTGTTCTTCATCCACAGAAGAATCCATACACTAAACAAACAGTTCTTCCTAGCCATATCGGAAATTAAAGACAGTAAGTACCAAAAACTTTCATGTACTTACCCCCACACTCCGGATTCCTCAACTGTTCCAGAATCTTCCATCGGCCTCCGAAATCAGTCTGGCGCCATTACACACGCGCTCGCTACAGCGCCCGCGGCAACAGCCGCCGCCGCAGACGATGACATCACTTCCGCCCCCACCGACCTCGCAGCCTCCGCGATCGCCGCCCAGACAACCGCCTCCGCGATTGCCGCTCAGACAACCGCTTCCACGATCGCCATGAAGACAATCGCCAACAGATTCGCGATCTCCGCGGCTATGGGGAATAACTCTGTCTCTGTGGTCGCCGCAGCCACTTCCGCCCCCAGTGACGTTACTAACCTACACGACCACAACGCCGCATGTGTCTCCGCCCCCACGCCAATCTCCCTCACCACGCCTAACCCCGTCGAGTTCCGTCACCACGCCTAACCCCGCCCCTTCGCCGATCTCCGACAGCATGCCTAACCCCGCCCCCACGCCAATGTCCGTCACCACGTCTAACCCCGCCCCTTCGCCGATCTCCATCACCACGCCCAACCCCGCCCCCACGCCGATCTCCGTCCCCGCCCCCACACCCAGCTCCAGCTCCCAGCCCTGCCGTGTTTTCACCATCCCTCCAGACCTGCCCCTCTCGGAGGATGAAAGATCAGTCCTCAGCAGTGGCCTCACCTTCATTCCCCGACGCTCTCGGATTAATGAGTTCAACACACGGCGTGACATCGAACAATTCTTCCGCCGCCTTCGCCTCCGCGCCTACTTCTTCAACCAAGACTCTCGCCCACCCTCTGACAACCCCTTCTCCCACCTCCAACACACCCCATCCACCTGGACACCCCGTGCTGGCCTCCTACCTGCCCTCGACCTCTTCATAGCCAACTGCCGCCGCGATATTAACCGCCACCTGAACTCCCCCACCCCTCTCACCCACTCCAACCTCTCACCCTCGGAACGCGCAGCCCTCCACTCCCTCCGTTGTAACCCCAACCTCACTATCAAACCAGCAGACAAGGGAGGCGCGGTAGTAGTTTGGCGCACCGACCTTTACACCGCTGAGGCCAAACGCCAGCTCGCTGATACCTCCTCCTACTGCCCCCTTGACCATGACCCCACCCCCACCACCAAACCATCATCTCCCAGACCATCCACTTTCCTGAAGAAGGGCTTATGCCCGAAACGTCGATTCTCCTGTTCCCTGGATGCTGCCTGACCTGCTGCGCTGTTCCAGCAACACCTTTTCAGCACTAGATACTAAACGTTAACTCTGTTCTCTCTCCATTGATGCTGTCAGACCCACTGAGTTTCTCTAGCAATTTCTGTTTTTGTTTTACTTCTGTCACCATTCTCCACACAAAAACCTCACACTGACAAACAAAATGCAATACATTCTTGTAATTAAGTAGGAAATGAATAAAGCAATAAAAAGGATATACACTGTTGTGCCACAATAATCAGGCCAAGTTACCTTCAAGAAAAAGTTAAATGTCTATTTCACTATTGCTTTACCTTCTAGCCCAGGCATTGCAAAATTGAAACTGCACAGCAGTGATATCTATTTTACTTTCTACTCAGAACATATGTTCATATCTTTAGACCACAGCCAACTATCAATATGAAGGGATAATTCGAATGTAAGAAGCCACATTAAAGTCAATCCTGTCAACTCAAAAAATTTCATTAGGTTGAATATCTTCCACAACTGCAAATCAATCATCTGTAACTATATCAAAAGTATTAAATCGCATCATATTCAGGAGATCCAAGCTCTGCTCCCTGCTGTTGCAATTCTTCTTGTTTATACCATCCACACAATTATATTTCCTGCATTACCAATGAGGAAAGAGAAAGGTACATTTGTGTCTTAAACAATTTACTGGATATTCCATAAGAAAGATGTGGCAATGTTACAAGGTGATTTCTACCAGATATTTATTTTGGTCTTACAAATTAAAATTGAATTTTTATTTTGTAAAGTGGAACAAAAACTAAGATTTTTTTTTACAAAAAGTAAAATACCCATTATTAGAAATATGAAATTAAGTAAAAGACAATGCTGGAAAAAGGCAGGCAGAGAGAATCTGGAGAGAAAGACAATTCAGATTGATGGCCTTCTATTCAAACTCGTTTGTGTTAGGAATGTAATACAGTAGGTTTTAAGTAATTAAAGGGCAAAGGTGGAAAAAGAAAAGAAAGGTAAGTGAAAATGGTTCATGAAGGGATGAGAGAAGAGATTCAATAAAAAAAAAAAAGAGGTAGCATTGTACAGCCAAAAAGGGAATGACAAATGGAACAAATAAAGAAACAAAGTTTTGTCTAAAAGAAGCATGAATGGCAGAAATGCTAACAGCTATCATTTGAAAGCAAACATGAGAATGAAAGTAAAATCAGAACCACACAATAAATAAGAAATAAATAAGGTAGGGATTATGGTCTAAATGTTGTTTTACTTTGTTCTCAAAGGTCCAAATTCAATCCAAAAAGAAACCATTTTACAAAAATAAACCTGGAAACGATCAAAGAATTGTGAAGAATTTTAATCATGGGTATCAAGTACCACATGGCCATGTTGGTCAGTGTTTGTTATGATCTGTTTTTGCATTGCTATGGATCTTGGAAACAGCAAACAACTGCATTAAAGTGCCAATGTGTTTCTTTTAAATCAGAGGTTCCTTTCTAAAAGAAATGCATATGGATAAACACTGGCTTATTTTTGGAGCACTTACACAAAACCATACAAAAAAGGTCCACACCACTGCCCAGTTTAAAAGTTTTGGCATTTGAATTAAATCCAACATCTTAAATACCAGCATGTTATGTATGATCCAGGAACGATAACATTTCAAAGCAACTGAAAAAAATTTAGACATGGGATTTTAATCACCAACTTTTAAAAAAAAAACTAAATATAGTGCTGATAAATCTTATTGTCCTTTTTTTTGATCAACACATTTCACAACAATTTCCTCGTGTCATTCACTTTGTGCCACATTTCAAAATCTTCCCGGCAATATACCTCAAAGGGTACATTTATCTAACAGCTGGAGTGCCAATTAATTTCATGTTACACCAATATCCAGATATACTGCAGTCTAAACCTGGGGCCTAAATCTGGGGATTAGGGCCTAATCTGACACCAAAGTGAAGGAATGGAGCAAACCAGACCTCCTTCAGAGGAAGTGTTCTTACTCCACTTTGATATCAGGGCAGGCTGGAATTCCAGATCTATACTGTGCATATTTGATATTGAAAATCAGATGGGCCAATGGGCAGAGAAGTGGCAGATGGAGTTTAATTCAGAAAAATGCAAGGTGCTGCATTTTGGGAAAGCAAATCTTAGCAGGATGTATACACTTAATGGTAAGGTGTAGGGAGTTTTGCTGAACAAAGAGACCTTGGAGTACAGGTTCATAGCTCCTTGAAAGTTGAGTCACAGGTAGTTAGGAGAGTGAAGAAGGCGTTTGGTATGCTTTCTTTTATCAGTCAGAGAATTGAGTACAGGAGTTGGGAGGTCATGTTGCGGCTGTACAGGACATTGGTTAGGCCACTTTTGAATATTGCGTGCAATTCTGGTCTCCTTCCTATCAGAAAGATGTTGCGAAACTTGAAAAGATTCAGAAAAGATTTACAAGGATGTTGCCAGGGATGGAGGATTTGAGCTATAGGGCGAAGTTAAATAGGCTAAGGCTGTTTTCTCTGGAGCATCGGAGGCGGAGGGGTGACCTTATAGAGGTTTACAAAATTATGAGGGACATGGATAGGGTAAATAGACAAAGACTTTTCCCTGGGGTCAGGGAGTCCAGAACTAGAGGGCATAGGTTTAGGGTGAGACGGGAAAGATATAAAAGAGACCTAAGGGGCAACGTTTTCACGCAGAGGGTGGTACGTGTATGGAATAAGCTGCCAGAGGAAGAGGTGGAGCCTGTTACAATTGTAACATTTGGATGGGTATATGAATAGGAAGAGTTTGGAGGGATATGGGCCGGGTGCTGGCAGGTGGGACTAGATTGGGTTGGGATATCTGGTCGGCATGGACAGGTTGGACCGAAGGGTCTGTTTCCATGCTGTACATCTCTATGACTCTAATGACAAATTTGTAATAGAAATACACCAAACTGCCCAAAGCTTTTTTCATTGTTTAGTGATCTTCTATAATGTAGCACTATTTTATTCTTGCTGTAAAATATGGTTGGGAAAATATTAGAGACATTGGGCTGTCCATGAGCCTTGCATATATCTCAATATCCTCCAAATAAGACTGGAAAGAATGTTGCCTTTAGCACCAGTCAAACACTCCATGACATCAATATTGACTCCAAATCGCTATCTAGCGACTATCCTAAGTAGTCCTAAACCTTGGTGTCCTAACTGACCAAGCTGAACTTCTGATCCCATAATCCTCCATTATAAAGAATTCTTATTTCTACCTGCAATAATGCCTCTGTCACCTCTGGGACGGTCTATTCCAGTGCTTTCTTATGTTCCAATCCTATATAAAACAGACCATTTAGAACCCTGCTGCTTCATCCTCTCCAATAAAACCATGTTTGACAATTTACCCTGTCTTTCATTGGCTTAAACATTGGTTTCCTGGTGCCTAGTGATCTGAAATATACAAAAATCTGTTTACATTGTTTCCTACCTATCTTCCAAGACTACATCCACCTCTTCTCTCAAACTTATTCTGACCACAGCCTCTTCTGCAACCTTTCATGCTTGCATCACGTCATTGGGGCTCATGCCTTCAGGCATCTAACACGTATTCTAGAATACTCTTCCTAAACTCACTCTTCTTCTCTAAGATCTTTCACTTCCATCTCCTTCAGCATCCATTCCAACTTTCACTTGTTTGGTTTGTTTCTCTACACTATGGCCCCAATATAACAAGTAGTTTTATACCATTCACAACTTCTCATAAGGATTAGGTTGTCTAGAGAGGACTCTAGTGGTAGTAGTGGAAAAGTGCACATGAAAAAAAATTAAAAACAGTTTGAAGCAAATTAACAAAATAGAGAATCAAAAACTAAAAAAGAGTGTTTCTGGAAAACTATAAAATGCATCACAAATAACAGCACTGAAGAGCAAATTACTTAAGATGCTGGAATCTATACTGAAAACAAAGACTCAAAAGATTAGCTTGTTGTCTCTCCATGGATGCTAGGTAAAAACAATGACGGCAGATGCTGGAAACCAGATAAGTGAGAGGAGGGTGGGGGTGGGGAGAAAGTAGCATGGAGTACAATAGGTGAGTCAGGGGTGGTGGGGAGGGGGGGGGGGGGGGGGGGGGGGGGGAGAGTGGATAGGTGGAAAAGAAGATAGGCAGGTGGGACAAGTCAAGGGGACAGTGCTGAGCTGGAAGTTTGGAACTGCGGTGAGGAGGCAGAAGGGGAAATGAGGAAACTGTTGAAGTCCACATTGATGCCTTGGGGTTGAAGTGTTCCGAGGCGTTCTTCCTCCAGGCGTCTGGTGGTGAGGGAGCGGCAGTGAAGGAGGCCCAGGACCTCCATGTCCTCGGCAGAGTGGGAGGGGGAGTTGAAATGTTGGGCCACAGGACGGTGTGGTTGATTGGTGCGGGTGTCCCAGAGATGTTCCCTAAAGCGCTCTGCAAGGAGGCGTCCAGTCTCCCCAATGTAGAGGAGACCGCATCGGGAGCAACGGATACAATAAATGATATTGGTGGATGTGCAGGTAAAACTTTGATGGATATGGAAGGCTCCTTTAGGGTCTTGGATGGAGGTGAGGGAGGAGGTGTGGGCGCAGGTTTTGCGATTCCTGCGGTGGCATGGGAAGGTGCCAGGATGGGAGGGTGGGTTGAAGGGGGCATTGGACCTGACCAGGTAGTCACGGAGGGAACGGTCTTTGCGGAAGGCGGTAAGGGTTGGGGAGGGAAATATATCCCTGGTGGTGGGGTCTGTTTGGAGATGGCGGAAATGTCAGCGGATTATTTGGTTTATGCGAAGGTTGGTGGGGTGGAAGGTGAGCACCAGGGGCATTCTGTCCTTGTTTCGGTTGGAGGGGTGGGGTCTGAGGGCGGAGGTGCGGGATGTGGACGAGATGCGTTGGAGGGCATCTTTAACTAAGTGGGAAGGGAAATTGCGGTCTCTAAAGGAGACTGGTCCTCCTGAGAGCAGATACGGCGGAGGCGGAGGAATTGGGAATACGGGATGGCATTTTTGCAAGAGGTAGGGTGGGAAGAGGTGTAATCTAGGTAGCTGTGGGAGTCGGTGGGTTTGTAAAAAATATCGGTATCAAGTTGGTCGTCATTAATGGAGATGGAGAGGTCCAGGAAGGGGAAGGAGGTGTCAGAGATGGTCCAGGTAAATTTAAGGTCAGGGTAGAATGTGTTGGTGAAGTTGATGAATTGCTCAACCTCCTCGCGAGAGCACGAGGTGGTGCCAATGCAGTCATCAATGTAGCGGAGGAAGAGGTGGGGATTGGTGCCGGTGTAATTACGGAAGATCGACTGTTCTACGTAGCCAACAAAGAGACAGGCATAGCTGGGGCCCAAATGTGTGCCCATGGCTACCCCTTTGGTCTGGAGGAAGTGGGAGGATTCGAAGGGGAAATTGTTAAGGGCGAGGACCAGTTCAGCCAAATGAATGAGTGTCGGTGGAAGGGTACTGTTGGGGACGTCGGGAGAGGAAGAAACGGAGGGCTTGGAGGCCCTCGTCATGGCGGATGGAGATGTAGAAGGATTGGACATCCATGGTGAAGATGAGGCGTTGGGGGCTGGGGAAACAGAAGTCTTGGAGGAGGTGGAGGGGGTGGGCGGTCTGCTGTGATTAACAACATTTAGACTTTGCTTCATCAGCCATGTCCAGACAGAAACTATGGCATAACAAAAACAAAATATTGTATTGAAAAACTCAGCAGGACTGGCAGAATCTGCAGAGGGATATAGATCCAATATTTTAAGATCGGTATGACTCTTGTTTGGAACTGACCGTTGTACATTAATACAAGGAGGTTGGACAAGTATACAAAAAGAACATAGCTGCAATAATACAAGACATCTGGCGTATTGGGGGCAAATTGTTTCCATATTTGAAGTGTAGGATATGCTTTTGTTGGAGATGATACAGCAAAGGTTCACTTGATTGGTATTTGGTATGAGGATTGTCCCTAAACAAGAGACCAAGTAAATGAGCCAATATTCTTGAGCTTAGAAGAATGAGAGATGGTCTCTTTGAAGCATATGGGATTCTATGATGAAAGGTGTGTAACACATATACTAGATTGGCACATATTTTCCAATGGCCAGATGATCACATTTAAACATCGATGGGAATTGTGCAGGGGACAATGCAGAACCCCCATTTAAAGGCTTTGCTCAGGAACTTGGAGAATCCACTCAATAATTCCCCTATGTTTGGAACCCAATGAAAGCATCTCTTTAAAAATCAGAGAATTCAGAGGGTTCCACTAATATTAAGTAAAATGTTCCTCAGGATAAGTTAAGACTATTAAATACCTAGTCTATCTCCTGCCTAACTATTAAACTGAAGTCCCAATCTCTCTCTAAAATCCAACTACATAAACTTCTTCCAAACCTCAATACGCCTCAACCATTACCATCAACCACCATTGCTCAGCACTAGTTCCACCAGAACTGATATCATCCACTCACCTTCATCTACCCTAACACCATCGCCTAACGAGCCCCCTTGCTATATAATCTTCTATCCACTTGGCGCCTTATCTCCTACCCAGCCAGCATCCGACGTCTCCAGAACACTAATCTCACATATCTCAGACAATTATCCATTAGGTTGGTTTTCACTCAGCACAGAAGGATCAAGGTGCCAGTTCAGAAGAACCAGGACGAAGGCTTCTCCTAGCAGACGTAATCAAGTTGTGGGTTCATGGAAACCAATCATCCGATTCAAAGCATTTTAGTTTATCGAGCTTCTGGGGCAGAAGTTGTCAGGTCGCTAGAACAGAAAAACACGTAAGCCTAGTATGCAAGGTTCATGCCAGTGGACTCGGAAAGGAATCATAAAACTGTCCCTGTAGTCTAATGAGAAAAAAAAAACTGGGTAGAGTCAATTAAGTAAAAATCTAAAGGGTTGAAACAGGAGTGAAGTTTCTCTGGAATTAGTGTATGTGCAAAAGAATGGCCTTGGGAAACAGATTGAAACTTTTGTGGTATGTGATAAGATACGTAAACTTACTTGTAGTTTTCTTTTCCCTTAGTGTAACAAACTTATGTTTGTTGTTAAAAACACCTGCACAGCCTTCTGTGAATATTTTCCAATGACTAACCGCCACATTAACCAACTGGATAAATTAAACACATGATTGCTTGATCCAGGTTTCATTTTGGGAACCAGCATGTTCAGTATTTCCCGAGAAACAGCTTCCTGTGGTATTCCAAGTCACTCGGTTTATAGTTTCTTGCCATTTGTGGCATATATTAATGATTTAATTGAACACATCTTTCAAAATGTCATGCGTGGGATACAGGTGTTGCTGAAAATGCCAATACTGCTTTTCAATCTCTAATTATCCTTTAGGAGATAGTTAGGTGCCGTTTTCAATTGCTGCTGTCTATCTGGTTTAGGTATACTGAGTGCTGCGGACAAAAGTATTACAGGATTTTGACCCAATGACACTGAAGGAATAGTGATACATTAAGTCAGTATAGTCTGCAGCTTGGAGAGGAACTTTCAGGTTGCATTCCCATCATGCTACTGTCCTGTCCTTCTTGATGGGAGTGTTTGACGGTTTGGAAGCTGGTTTCTAACTAACATTGGTGAACTTCTGCTATGCATAATCAAGATTAAGCTTGATAGAGTTTTGATTACGGCTCCCACTTATGTTTTTACATTGTAAGAAATTTTGCCACAATTGTTAAAATAAGCATAGAAATACTTAGGAATTAATATGCATAGCATTAGATCATCTCAGAGACAAACACTCCCTGGAAACATGAAGGTTTCTTGGTTCAGGCTTTATGTTGGCATTCCTACGTTGGTCGGGCAGGACCTCATATACCCACTTAACCATGCAAGCATTTACAAAGAACCAGGAAATGACCCCCAATACAGTGCCAAATAAACAGCTGGTCTCAAGCTAAGTGATAGACAGAGGGAGGATGGTGATCATCTTGACATCTGGGTTCCTGTCCTATATTCATTGGTTAGAAAACACAAATGATTGACAGTGTAAACTACCACATCCCCAGAAGTAAAAATGTATGTTAGTGCTAGTTAGGCAGCTGCCTTCTTCAGATGAAATATGGACCATGAATGTTGCAGGAAGACCCAGGGGAAAAGTTCCCCAATACTCTTGGTAGAGAGCAAGATGCTACCATCATTAGCTACTGAAATCTGTACATTGTGCCAACTGTCTAGTCATCCTCATATGAATTAACTACCCTCACCTGTCATGGATTGTGTCCTTTAACTAGCTCAGGCAATTATATCTAAACTGATGCTTCTTAATAAATGCTTAAAATGACTTAAGCATAGTCAATTGCCTAACTCAGTACCTGTGGCCTTTGAATCCGAAATCTTACCAGTTCCAAGTTTAGATCACCGCAGTAATGAAATTTTGAGTGGAATAGTCCTGACAGATCATCAGTCAGTGACTGCTGTATGGTATCCATGTTGAGAGCATGTTTTATCACTTCGCTGATGCTGCGGAGTTAATTCATGTGGCAATAACTGGGCAGATTGTATTTGTCCTGCTTTTTAGACAGGAGATATCTAAGCAATTTTCTGTTTTGTCAGATGAATGCCAGTGTTATAGCTGGACTGGATTAGCTTCACTAGAGGCATAACCAGTTTCAGAACGCAAATATTCAGTACTACAACATAGCCTTTGCTGTAACCACTTCACTACACAACTTGACATGGTGTGAATTGAATTGGCCAAAGATTACCTTTGTCATAGTGGAGAACTCAGGAGGAGATCAGCACTGCAGGTAGTTGAAGTGCTTTTTGCATTCTCATGCTGGATTGGAATCATAACAAGAACAACAAATTGACAAGGCAACTTTATGCATGCCTGATGCCACTCTTGGCATGCTCTTCTACACTCCTCAATGAGCCAGAGAAAGTTCAAGGTATTACAGAAGACATTTGGCAAAACAACAGAAATGGCTAATCACAGTTTTGAAGATCCCTGGGCTTTAAACGGTTACATTTATTTTGAATTTATTCCATTTATCTCAGCGATAGTGCCAAATACAATGGATATTGGCAAGATATTCAGCTTTCTTTTCAAGAATTATTCATCTTTACAGAAATTGTATGACACATTTCTGCATTGGTACAAAGTTTAAGGATTTACTGCAGTTTTATGTAAATCAAATGAAAAATTGTAGATTTATTTTCTGGATGTAGGTAGAACAACAAAAGGAGGAGACAAATATCTTCCTTTTTGCATTCAATTGCAATGTCACTAACTCCAATTGGGGCTCAACCATTGTGACAGCCAAGATCAGCAAGTATGGAGCAGAGGGATTATGGCAGTTATTCATTTTCTCCATTATGAAGTCTCAGAGCATGAGCACATAACCCAGATGGATACAAAAATGTCTTTACTCCGAAAGGAACAGTGGCTTCTCATACTAATTTGCGGAATGGTTCGATTTGTTATCCAGAAATGTACTAGTCATCCCATGACTTTACTTTGTTTCTTAAACTGAAAAGAGTGTGAGTCTTCAAACAGATCGCAGTGACTGTGTATAAATATTAAAACTGTTTTTCAATGCACAACTCAGATATAAGTGCAGAAATGCAGTAATGCATAATATTGAGATTCAGACTTCATTTGATACCTGAAGCCCATCAGCTATTCATTTTTGCAGAATACTGCAAATCTCTATTCCTCACTCACTAAATACAATGTATTAAAAATGGACTTTGAAATAAAATGGAAGAGCAGAGCCCTTCAAATCTGTTGCTCTTTAACATCCTTACTCTAGATGTCAGGGAAGCTACTTGAAACATCCAATATAGTCTGACAATATCACAACCAGCAATCCCACAGGAGGAAGAGAAACAAGCCACTATTACTTATGTCATTAATACTTAGAAACTTCTACCTGTATTTATCTCAGTACATTACTTCATTTCGAAATGCAATTCTACCATGCTGTTTCATGACAACTAGAATTCTTGGGCATGGACTCTTATTGATCTTCACAAGGAAAATAAGCTGCAACAAAACGTGAGTTACATTCTAACTATCAAATAGGCAAACTTCTCGCATTGCAAAAGATCATCAGGATTCTGGTCAAGTTCTCCTCAGAGAGAAGCACAGGAAGATGTTTTTCCATGCATGCAGAGAGTTATGATACAGAATGCCTAACTAAAAGAGTGCGTTAAATAAATTTAATGATAACGTTCATGAAGGAACTAGATAATACTAACACAGGAGAAATTTTCAGACTATTAGTAACAGAGAAGGAACATTTTCCTTTTGGGTTGTGAGATTCAGTGTTGCTAATAAAAATAGTGAGCATGGTTTTCTGATACTTCTGTCTCTTTTGTTTTACTTGTTGCTTTCCTTCTCTCTCATACTATCTTTGCCAACAAAAATCACACACCCTGCACCTGTCCTCCACCCCAACAACTGCATTAGAATCACAGAATCCCTACAGTGTGGAAGCTGGGTATTCGGTGCATTGAATTCACACCAACCCTTGAAAGAGCATCCCACCCAGACCTACCCTATCCCCTGTAACCCTGCATCTCCCATGGCTAATCCACTTAGCCTGCACATCTCTGGACACTATGGTCAATTTAGCTTGGACAATCCACCTAATCTGCACATCTGAACTGCGGGAGGAAACCGGAGCATCCGGAGGAAACCCACACAGACGTGGGGAGAAACCCACACAGACAGTTGCCAAGGTTAGAATCAAAATTTGGTACCTGGTGTTGAGGCAGAAATGCTAACCACTAAGCCATAGTGCCATTCTATGCTGCCTTTCCTGCAGCTGCTGATTATGTTCATTGTATCCCGGCTGGGGCAGTCACAAGGATAGAAGATGCCATCAAATAGCAAGTGCACACACTGGAAAACAAGATTATTTACACACCCTCTCCTTTCTACAGACTGCTTTATTCCCTCAAGCAAAGGGGTATCTTTGCACCATTTCACCTTCTGTCAATAAGATAGTGGTTCTGCCCTACCAGCATTAAACGTTAATAACCACGCATCCTCTAAATCTGCTTGATCCAAATACACAGAGGAACCTCGATTATCCAAAGGACACAGGTATGCAGTATTTCTGGATGTAGGTTTGCTCGCTGAGCTGGAAGGTTCATTTTCACATGTTTCATCACCATACTAGGTAACATCTTCAGTGAGCCTCCTGACGAAGCTCACTGCTTTCTATTTATACGTTTGGGTTTCTTTGGGTTGCTGATGTCATTTCCTGTAGTAAACAGGATACATGAACATCAACTAGCCACAAAACAACATGACCCTCTTTCACTAGTATCCTTACGTACACATGAGGAAGGACACCACTTCAACTGGGACAACACATCTATCCTAGGACAAGCCAAACAGAGACAGGCACGGGAATTCCTAGAAGCATGGCATTCCAACCGGAACTGTATCAACAAACACTGACTTTGACCTGATCTACCACCCCCTGAGAAAAACAGGAAATGACATCATACAGGAAATGACATCACCAACCCAAAGAAACCCAAACATATAAATAGAAAGCAGGAATCATCAGCAGTGCTTCATCCGGAAGCTCACTGAAGAGATTACCTAGTATGGTGACGAAACATCTGAAAGTGAACCTTCTAGCTCAGTGAGCAAACCTACATCCAGAACCTCAACCTAAGCTACAAAGCTTCTCAAAACTCGCTAGGCAGTATTTCATTCAGTTAATCAAATTCTGGATAATTGTATGGCGGATAACCTTGTGATCTTGCCAGATAATCCGATATTTGGATAAAAAAAAGGTTCCTCTGCACTGTTGCACACACACAACACCACAGCAAACAGAGTAGTTTAGAGAAAAGGTATCTGCAGTAACGAAACAAAATCCCCAGTTTTTCCTTCATCCGAAACAATCAACCTCTAAAATTTGCTAAAGAGCATGACACACTTCCATATATTGTTATTTTAAAGAAAAAAAAGCATTGGTATTGATATAAAGAACAGATCACATACCTGTGTTGCAGAAAACCTATGAAGGGAGCAACCCCAGTTCCAGGACCCACCATGATAATAGGAGCTGCCGTAACAGCAGGTAGATGGAAAAATGGGTTTTGCCGACTGAAGATAGATGCCTGCAGAAAAAAGTTTATTCAGTAGTTCAACATCCAGAAGATCAATTCCAGAATTTGAAATAAAATGTATGAGAAGAATTTTAAACAAAAAAAATTATTTCCAAGACAGTGAGACTGATTTTGGAAGGGGGTGGGAGAGCTGGGTGGGTGTGGAGTTTCCTGCTGATGGAGGAAATGCTGGATTGAGTCCTCCAAGCTTGCTCTGCCATTCAAAATGATGATGACTGATCATCTATCTCGACACCATATTCCCGCTTTCTCCCCCTGCCCTGACATCTTTAAAATCTCAATGCTGGATTTCTGGCATGTCCCCACCTTGGACCATTTCAGAATGGTGAGAACAGTAACCATTTATTCCCCTTAATATTAAGGCCATAGTGAATACCAACTGTATTACTGCAGTTAGCAGTTCACCCACTGAAACAAAATCCTAGCTGGTAAATGGAAATAGCCTCATGGCATCAGACTGGGTGGTCCAGCACTCCAACTAACAATAATCATCATGATTTGGAGGTGCCGGTGTTGGACTGGGACGTACAAAATTACAAATCACACAAGACCAGGTTATAATCCATCAGGTTTATTTGGAAGCACTAGCTTTCGGAGCGCTGTTCCTTCATCAGGTGGTTGTAGAGTATAAGATTGTAAAACACAGAATTTATAGCAAAAATTTACAGTGTGATGTAACTGAAATTATATGTTGAAAAAAACCTGGATTGTTTGTTAAATCTCTCATCTTTTAGAATGGGCATGTAGGTTTTAGTGGTTTCATAAAAATATTCTGGATTTTTTAAAAAATTACATTCTCATGTGAACGTTAACAATAGTGCTAGGTCAGCTCAGGTAATGCATTGAAGATGTGAGGTGCCCCATGAGAGGCTGTGTCCCAATGTTCTGACTGATTCTAATCTTAAAAAAGGGGATTTACAGAATCCTGCATGGATTATTGCAGTTTTTGAGCAAAATAAAATTCTAAAAGTACAAATTCATCCCATAAACATATGTGGGTGTGCGCACGGTGGGGGGAGGGGGGGGGGGGGGTATGACTGTCTGTGAGAGTGTGTTTGTGTGTGTGTGTTTGTGTGTATGTATGTGAGTACAAGTGAGAGTGTAAAGGGCCGTAAATCTCTGAGAAGGTGCATGAGTGTACATGTGAGCATACAAGAGAAGATCTGCACGAGTCGGTGTCTGTCTGGTGCAGTGGGGTCACCTGTAGTGTGACTTGAACCCAACATCCCAGTTTAGGCCATCCCCACGGGACTGAACTTGGCTATAAGCCTCTGCTCGGCCACTTTGCATTGTTGCCCGTCCCAAAGTTGGCCTTGAAGGATGGTCACCCAAAGGTCTGAGGTCGAATGTCCTAGACCGCTGAAGTGTTCTCTGACTGGGTGGAAACACTCCTGTCTGTTGATTGTTGTGCAGTGTCCATTCATCCATTGCCGGAGCCTCTGCCTAGTGTCAGCAATGGACCATGCTTCACGGAATCCTTACCCGCAGCATAGGAGATAGATAATGTTGGCTGAGTCACACAAGTACCTGTCACATGATGTCCCCACATCTAATGGTGGTATCCGTGTCGACACTCTGACATGTCTTGCAGCATCTACTGTGACAAAGTTGTATGGTGTTGGCTTGAAAGCCGGGCAGCTTGCTGTGGACAACGATCTGTTTGAGGTGTGGGGGTTGTTTAAAAGGTGAGAAGTGGAGGTGTGGGGAAGGTCTTGGCGAGGTGTTCATCCTCATTGGTAATGTGTTGCAGGCTGCAATGAACATGCCATAGTTTTTCAGCTCCTAGGAAGTACTGGACATTGAAGGGTTCGCTGTTGGCTGCAGCTCATGTCTGTCTCCTGAGGAGGTCATTATGGTTTCTCACTGTGGCACTTCGGAACTGGTGGTCGATGAGTTGAGCATCATACCCACTTCTTATGAGGGCATCCCTGAGTACTTCCAAGTGCTCGTCATGATCCTCCTCACCTGAACAGATCCTCTCTCATACACAAGTTCTCCCTCATACGCTCACACATACACTCCCACACTCAGACGCACCCTCTCAGACTTATACCCCTTTACAGTCACACAGACACTCATACCTACCCCCCACATACACACACCCACAATACGTTTGTGAGGTAAAGTTATACTTGCAGAATTACATTTTATTTTGCTCAAAACACGCATGAATCCACGTAAGAGTCTGTAAATCCCTTTTTTAGATTAGAATCAGTCTGAACATTGGGGCACAGACAGCCTCACACCTTCAATGCATTATCTGGGCCGACACGGTACCTATTGTGAAAGTCCACTTGAGAATGCAATTTTAGAAAAGTTCTGGAATTTACATACGGAAGAACTGAAACCAACATGTTCATTGTAAAAGATGAGAGACTTAACAAACAATCCAGGTCTTTTCAATATATGATTTCAGTTATGTCACACTGTAAACTTTTGCTATAAATCCTGTGTCTTATGATCTTATACTCCACAACCAATTGATGAAGGAGCAGTGCTCTGAAAGCTAGTGCTTCCAAATAAACCTGTTGGACTATAACTTGATCGTGTTGTTTGAATAATAACCGTTGCATCCTCCACCCTCCCATCGGTGGCTGCATGGGATTGCAAGATGGTCATGGCTGCGGTCACAGCTAGCTCTGTGGTAGGAATTTCCCTCTGCATTGGCAAACACTTTTATTTTAACATTTTCAGACGGCATCTCTATCTTGAAGTGCCATTGCATTCTCCTGTCTAAAATCAGACATTCCAATTGCCAAAGTTCAGTGTGCCCATCCTTCCAGTGCTGATCGGTCTCCTATTGGCCCGCTCAAAGCTCATTAGGCCTAACTGTAAAGGGAGGCAGCCAGTTAATGGATCACCATCTTCCAGGGTCCCACTGCTGGTAGCTCCAGACTCTAGACCATTATTTAGTCCAGTACCAAGATTGGGGCTTTGGAATCCAGTCAAATATTTTTGGTTCCCATCTTCTGTACATCTGACCAGTCTAAACCAGTGGTCTGCTGATACCAAAGCAAACTGAAGCTGGGCCTGGGAGGGGGTGCAGAAAATTATGAGGAACCAGATGAGACCACTACACTTTTGTCTCAATCTGGTCAAGGACTAGTATCAATTTCTTTTTAAATCAAAGAGGTAAAAATTTGAGATTTCCAGAATTTGCTGAGAGAATAATGCCAAAAGATTCCACAGTACTGAATAAATAAATCTTTGTTACATCAGTTTAAGAGGAAAGCAATTTCATACTCCCTGTGCATCCAGAACTAACAGGATAGATATGGGTTAACAAATAAACTGTGATTGTACACCCTACAGAGCACATCAAATAGCAGATACAATAAAGACAGGTCACAAGGATTTCTCAGCAACCCACAGGCTGTTAGTGTCACAGTGGGTCACATTGGTCTCATTAAAATTTTGCCTCCTTCACAATGAGTTCCAATTCTTTGATTTTGATGATCCAGCCTTGAAATTGCCTCAAAAGCAACTTCAACTCAAACTGCTCAGTAATTGCTCACTTTCCAGTGATTCAAATCTCTCCTGAGACCATGTCCCACTGGGCTCTCAGAAACAGCACTTCTGTTTCTAATTGCCAGCACAAGTCTGGCTCTTATGTAGACAACTAGGTGGTACTGCCCTAGATTTCTCAGGAATCCAGTCTCTCTGTATCAGCTACAGCAAGCAAGTACTGGGCATGGACTTTCTTCACCCTCAGCTACCAAATGACATGTGGGACTCCAATAAACCCTGAAGAAGGAAATCAGGAGGGTAAAAAGGAGGCAAGAGATAGCCTTGGCTGAGAAGATTAGGGTGAATCCAAAGAGGTTAAGTTTATTAAAGGAAAAAGAATAATGAGAGACAGAATAGAACCTCAAGGAACAAAGTAGTCACGTACGTATAGAACTGCAGGAGATGGACGGGGTCCTCAATGAATCCTCCTGTGTTTACTGTGAAGAAAGAGATGAAGACCTGTGAACTTGGGCAGGTTAGTGGCCATATCTTGGGGACAGTCCACATCGCAGTAAAGGAGATGGTGGATGTATTAGAATGTACGAAGGTGGATAGATTTCCTGGTCCTGACCAGATATATCCAAGAACACTGCAAGAGGCTAGAGACGAAATTGCGGTGGCCACAGCTGATATTTTTGCATCATCATTAGCCACAGGTGAGGTCCTGAAAGACTGGAGGGTAGCGAATGTTGTGCCCTTATTTAACAAGGGCTGCAAAGAAAAATATGGGAGCTGTAGTCCAGTAAGCCTAACATCTGTGGAGGTAAGTTACTTAAGGTTCTGAGAGATAAGATATACATGCATTTGGAAAGACCGGGTTTAATTAGGAACAGCCAGCATGGCTTTGTGCATGGGAGATCATGCTTTACAAATTTGTTAGAATTCTTTGATGAAGAAGTGACCAGGAAAGTTGACGACAGCAGGACGGTAGATGTAGTCCATGGATTTCAGTAAGGCCTTTGATAAGGTTCCAAGTGGTAAGCTGCTCTGGAAGGTTAGATTGCGTGGAATTCAGGGAGAGCTGGCAAAGTGGATACACAATTGCCTTGATGGTAAGAAGCAGAGGGTAATAGTGGAAGAATGCTTGTCGGACTGGAGGCCTGTGACTAGTGGAGTGCCTCAGGGATCAGTGCTGGGTCCATGACTGTTTGTTATCTATATCAACGATATGGATGAGAATGTACAAGGTATGATTAGTAAGTTTGCAAGTGACACTAAAATAAGCGGTATCGTGGACAGTGAGGAAGGTTAAGAGAAATGGCAGCAGGACCTTGATCAGCTGGGGAGTGGACAAAGAAATTGCAAATGGAGTTCAGTATAGATCAGCATGAGGTCTTGCATTTTGGAAAGTCAAATCAAAGTAGGAGCTTCATGGTAAATAGTGTGGCCTTAAGGAACAGAGGGACTTTGAAGTTCAGGTGGACAGTTTTCTGAAAGTGGAGTCACAGATAGACAGGGCAGTGAAGAAAACTTTTGACACACTGGCCTTCAAGAGTCAGGGCATTGAGTATAGAAGTTGGGAAATTATGTTGCAGTTGTACTGGACGTTGGTGAGTCCACACTTGGAATATTGTGTTCAGTTGTGGTTACCTTGCTATAGGAAGGATGTTGTTAAACTGGAAAAAGAGTGCAGAAGAAATTATAATGAGGTTGCCAGGACCCAAGGGACTGAGTTATGAGGAGAGGTTAGACAAGCTCAGACTGTTTTCTTCAGAGTGTAGGAGACGGAGGGGGTATCTTACAGAAGTGTATAGGATCATGACAGGCACGAATAGGGTGAATGCACTCACTCTTTTTCCAAGGTTTGGGGAAATAGAGGGCTGGACGGCATCGGTTTAAGGTTAGAGGGGAAAGAATAAAAGGGAATCTATGGGGCAATGCTTTTACACAGAGGGTGGTACGCATATGGAATAAACTGCCAGTGGAAGTGGCTGAGGCGTGTACATTATCAACATTTAAAAGGCATTTGGACAAAATACACAGATGGAAAGGTTCAGAAGGATATGGGCTAAGTGTAGGGAAATGGAGTTAGTATGGATGGATGTTTTGGTCAGCATGGACCAGTTTGGGCCAAAGGACCTACCTCCGTGCTTTATGACTCTAATGACTTGAAGCCCAAGTTATCCAGCGCTGAAAGCATCACTTTAATTGTAGGAGATAGGTTTATTGGCTGTTCCTGCCTCTCCAACAAAGAATCAGTGACTTACCACTGCCTTCTGTTTCTCTCAAGCTCTTGCTGTTTGAAGACTGCCGACAGCACCTCTACTGCCTGGACGTCGTCAACTCTTTCCAAACACCTGAACTGATCAGCCTAAAAAGGTAGCAACCCTCTGTTTCAGATGCTTTCACATCACTGACCTGGTTCCATGGACAACTTGTCATGCCCATATCCATAATGCAGACACACTATTCCCTTTCAATGACTGGGTCTGTCAGCAGTTTAAAAAAGTAAATAAGGGCACAGAGCACATGCATCCTGTCATGTTGCTGCTCTGTGTAAGCGTTGTACTCCTAGCATAGCAGGAAGTGGAGCTCTTCACTGGAGCTTTAAACAAACTTAGTTTGCATTTTGCAACAAAGATTGCAAATTTATTTCAACAGTCTAATGAAAAACAGAGTTAACAAGAATATCACTGCCAAACTGAGTCAGAATATAGTGCACTGGAGGCAAGGCTTCACTTTCAGGTGTTATCAAATGCTACGTACCTGTGGCAATTCAAAGCCATTCGACAAACAGTCACCAATTATAGTTTCGTTCTCACAGTTTTGAAGCATTGGTGTAACTTGCTGTGCCAGCCAACCTGTACATACTCCTCTTCGATCTACAGGCTTCTCCGGGCAGGACGGGAACTCCACAATATTGAAAACAAAATGAAGTTTACCAGGATGATACTTGGGTGAACTGTAAAGAAATTTTAAATATAGAACTGAGTATCCGATACAAGAATGTAAATTACTGGAAAACCTCTTCATTGTAGATATACAATCCCTTTACAGGTCCATCCCCCATCAGGATAGTTGCAGGGCTCCCTGCTTTTTCCTGGAAAAATGAGCTGAGCCATCCCCACACACCACCACCCTCTTCCATCTGACCAAGCTTGTCCTAGAATCACAGAATCCCTACAGTGTGGAAGCAGACTATTCGCTCCATCGAGTCCACATCAACCCTCCATGTAGCCCATCCTATCCCTGCAACCCTGCAATTACCATGGCTAATCCACTTGGCCTGCACATCCCTATGGGAAATTTGCATGCTCAATCTACATAACCTGCATATCCTTGGACTCTGGGAGGAAACTGGCGCACTCAGAGGAAACCCATGCAGACATGGAGAGGATGTCTGTGTGGAGTTCACACAGCTGCTGGAGGCTGGAATCGAACCTGGGTCCCTGGTACAGTGAGGTAGCGATGCTAACTACTGAGCCACCATTTCACCCTGAACAATTTCTCTTAACTCTTCTCACTTTCTTAAGGTCAAGGGGTGGCCAAGGGTACCCACATGGGCCCCAGTTACACCTGTCGCTGTGCGAGGTACACTCCTTGTTCTAGCCCTACTCCAGCCCCCACCCACAACCCTTTCTCCAGTATATTGATGACATTGGTACCGCTTCACACACTCATTGGGAATTGAGAAAGTTTATCTATTTTGCTTCCAATTTCCATCCTGCTCTCACCTTCACCTGCTCCATCTACGACTCCTCCCCTTCCTTGAAATCGGTTTCCATTTCTGGAGACAGGCTGGCCACTGGTATCCGTTACAACCCAACCGACTCCCACAGTTACCTTTACTACACACCCTCACACCCTGCTTCCTATAAAGACTCGATTCCATTTTCCCAGTTCCACTGTCTCCAGCACGTTTGTTCTGATGATGCTAACTTTGATAAGGGAGCCTTCGAAATGTCTACCTCCTTCCTCAACCGAGGATTTCCCAGCAGTGGTTGATAGGAACCTCAGTTGGGTCCAGCTGTTCTCCCGCACATCAGCCCTCACTCCTCTCATCCCTCCTCCAACTGTCCTCACCTACCACCCCACTAGCATCCACATCCAGAGGATCATTAGCTATCATTTCAGCCACCTCCAGCAGGACGCCACTCCTAGACACATTTCTATGCACACCAGTGTCAACCTTCCACAACGACCATTTCCTCCACGGCACCCTGCTCCACTCTTCCTACACTCCTTTTACGAGCTAGGAAACCCCACGGCACCTTTCCCTGCAATTGCAGAACGTATAACACTTGTCCATCTACTTCCTCCCTCCTCACCATCCAAGGCACGAAACATACCTTCCAGGTGAAGCAGCGATTTATTCACTCAATCTAGTCTACAGTATTGGCTGCTCACAATGTGGTCTACTCTACACTGGGGAAACAAAGCATAGATTGGGTGACCACTTCGCAGAACACTTATGTCCTGCCTGCAAAAAGACCTTGAGCTTCCAGTTGCCTGCCACTTTAACACACCAACCTGTTCCCTGGCCAACATCTCAGGCTTGCTGCAGTGCTCCAGCAAAGCTCAGTGCAAGCTGGAAGAGCAACACCTCATTTTCCACTTGGAAACCCTGCAGCCATCTGGACGTAATATTAAGTTTAACAATTTTAGGGCTAGAGCACCTTTCCCAATGCTTTCCCCCACCCCCACACACCAGGTCTGGGCATCACATTGGCTGCTACCACACACTACCCATTGTCAGTCATCAATAGCCCTCATCAGCAGCTAATCATTCCCCAAAAAAAAAGTGTGGTGCTGGAAAAGCATGTCCAAATCAGGCAGCATCTGATCCCTGATGAACAGCTTATCCTCTAAATGTTGACTCTCCTGCTCCTCAGATGCTGCCTGGCCAGCTGTATTTTTCCAGCACTACACTTTTTGACTGATCTCCAGCATCTGCAATCCTCACTTTCTCCTAGCTATTTATTCCCCAGACTGACCTTTAACCATTCCTTTGTCTGTCCAATTGGTTCTCTCTTTTTGGGCTCTTTTTCCACCCATCGTTTATTCTCCCCCCACCTCCCGTACAGAAACCATCCTTATTCTAGCTACCATAAGCTCTGAAGGGTCACTGCAGTTTGAACATTAAATGATTTCTCTCCACAGATATTGCCAGGTCTGTTGGGATTTTCCAGCAATTTGTTTGTTTTTGTTTCATATATCCAGCAACCGCATTTCTTTTGGACTTTTTTTCAAAAAACTCAGTATTTAATAATGCCCAGTATTGCTCAATACTCAATATCTTGCCTAATTTTGCTTATTCATTTTCCATTTAAAGTACTTATTCACTGGAGCTTAAAAATGTGTCGCTGGAAAAGTGCAGCAGGTCAGGCAATATCAAAGGAACAGGATTCTCCTGCTCCCTGGATGCTGCCCGACCTGCTGCGCTTATCCAGCAACACATTTTCAGCTCTGATCTCCAGCATCTGGAGTCCTCACTTTCTTCTAACTTATTCACTGGAGTCATACAGACAAGATCCATTATTGTTAAATGTCATTAAAATGAACTCCCGAAGGACTGACAGAAAGGATTGTTCTTTTAGGGTACTCACTCTCATATAATAGTGATTGACTGGTTCAGAAAAAAAAAGCTATTTCTAATTTGAACTGTCTTCCATTAAGTGTGATCTAAAGTATACTATTATATTAAATCATGTTTTGTTTCCATTCCATCTCAATTTCTCTCATTAACTGGTGCCAAAACATCCTCTGCTCTAGACAATAGTTGTGAACCTTTGAAGAGCTGTGACTTCCTTTCTGAACTTATCCAGTAATGGATCATCCTTTATGGAGGACCCTAATCGCCCCTCCTACTCAGTGTCACTGATTCACTAAATGCAAATTGCCCATGTCGGGGCTTGAGTCTCTTCAAATATTCTCTGTGGTTTTGCTCCTCACCGGCAACACCTCCACTATTCTGGTCATTATTTTCTCCAGACCAACCAGGATATTGTTGCAGCAGTTTATGAAACAGGTTTTTGATATGTGCATCCACATGTTGCACAAAGTCCACTTGGATTTTTCTTTTAAAAATCTGCTGACCACATGCTCTCAATGTTCCTTTGTGGGAACTTGCTGTACTTTGATTCAAAGTGGTGAATAGCTACCAAGTCCCCACTGTCTATAGAATGCATTCGATGGTGGTAGTGGTTATGTGAGAAGGGGCCAGTAAAGTCACTGGCTTTATTATAAACACACATTCTGCATGTAAAAGGAACATTTGACAAAAAAAAGCACCAAATCACACAGGATTCACACAATAGCTAGTCTTCCATTTAGTCTCAACTTGAACTCCAGCTCAGTTTATGTAGTTTCAAATTAGCAGATAGAAGTGGAGCAGCAGAGAGCTTTGGAAAGTGAATAGAAGAGGTTTAAAGTTTTGACTACTAATGGTATAGTTGACATTAGTGACGCAAAGGGATTTTGAAATGCACAAGACAACAAAGATAGAAGGAATGCAGAGTTATTGGAGGGTGCGGAATTTATTAAAGAGATAGGAAAGGACAAGGAGACAAACAGATCTGAACACATTGTATGATCTAATTTAAAAAGTAACAGAGGGACTAGGAGCCAAAATAGTAAAGCAGATAATAGATGTGGTACAGCATGGAGGAACAAGGTATTAGATCACTGAATTCTGGTACAGCTGACAAGATGCAGAGGTCAGATGCACTGTTACCTTGAGCTGCAATTATTCCACAGATATAAATGAGTGACTTGGCAGCAGATAGGCTAAGGCAGTGCAGACATCAGCAAGTTATAAAGATTAAAGGAAGTGGTCTTCATGACAAACTATGGGATTGGAAGTTCAGTTCTGGGTCAAATAGGATGCAGTGATAACAAACAGTAAAGCTAACACAGAACAGGATAGGGATGGGATCAGTGGCAAGAAGAAGGGAGTTTAACTGTAGAAGACAAAGATCTTCCAAACAGTTAATTGTTCAATTCAGTTTAACATGTTCCTTTTTTGTTTGGATATTAAAGCTCATGACTATTGAGGATGATCACGCCTAAGAACAACATCATTCATCACTGCCAACACAATATAAAACATTACCTGGCTGCTGAATAGGATCTAACTTGCAGTTTTGGTAAATGTTCTGAAACAGAAAAGAGATTTTAGAAAACAAAAGTTAGGATGGGAAAGAAAGTAATGTATTAATGTTTAATCTCTCTTATTTGACACTTATAGTTAATTTAATATTAATTTGCCTACAAAAGGAAGTTTTTGGCCATTCTTTGGAGTGATACCTCATGGGAGTTAAGTCATGGGTGAAGAATAGCAATTAACTACCTTAACAAAATAAAGTTTTAAACCATGAAGGATAATATTAAAATAGTAAGCCATGCTGAGACTACATTAATTGGAGAAAGCATTCTGAAGTCTTACATTTGAATTTGCTTAAAAGCAGATAATTCCATATATTCCAAGCAATGAAATATCACTTCACAAAGGCTGCAACTAAAACAGACCTATTGTGTTGAAAAATACATTGTGCATTTTGACCACTTGAGGCTCACATACACAGATGTCCGAGCAGAGGGAGTCGGATAGGAAAAGAGAATAATTAAAATAGGATCCATCTTTAACAGTTCATCCAGTTATAAATTCTAAAGATTAAACACAGCCATTCTACAGGACTTGTGACACAGTAGTAATGTCCCTTTGGGCCTCAATTTTAACTCCAATTTCAGGATGTGATGGCCAAGAAAGTGTCATAACACATCCAAACCATTTGATAAAAAGTAATAACAGCTACTTTTATCTCAAAGACTTCATGATAAATGATATTTTCAGGTTTCAGACATTAAGAGAATACAGTCTGCTTTCTGCGGAAAGTATTTTAAGACATGCTCAGACTGCGTTAGATACACAAAGGAAATATTCCAGTTCAGGTTTAAAAATAAGAAAGCTTTTCCAAGTATATGCACTCTAACTTTGCAAAAATAACTACCTTAACAAACCCTTCAAACAAAGACAAAACTTCAAATTTCAGAGAAGGCACATCACTGCACTGCTCATGAATATGATGCTGTCTACGCCCATCTACCAGCTTTCAATGTCCATTCACAATCATCTGTATTCCCACATAGGCAAAAGTGGTCAGGACATTTCAAAGAGGTGATGGCACAATTTGCAATCACAGACAAAGGAAGTCCAATTTCTCTCGTCTGGAGTGAAGAATTGAAAGGTAGTTTTGAGACTTAAACTTGTGCAAGATGAACAACTCCGCAAAAAACAAAATGCACTGACAACCTGCTTCATGCCAAAGAGATGTATAATACACAAAACAACTGTCTTCCAACACAGTAAACAAGATGCAAGAGAGACAATTAACTAATATTGCACACGATTGAGTTAACTCGTAACCAAACATGCCTTCAGTGATGCTGAGTGGGAAATCTGAACAAAATCTAAAGGCAGTCTCTCTAGTCGACTAGGTTGAAAAGCACATGGTGTGGAAGTGAGGTGAAAGACCGTCAAAAAGCAAAAAAGTCCTCAGTGAATGCCAGGCAGAATTGTTGGTGTTATTTCACATAACCAACTGCTGAGAGATTTGGAGAATGAATTAATAACCATCCAACTAGAATCATGAAGCATTTTAATATCCTATCCATCAATCACTCAGTGGGCAAGTGGACAAACATATCTCATTCATTAACATTAACGTTCAGTTGCTAGATAGGAAGTCGAAGACAATAACAGCATTCATTTCAAGAGAGTTAGAATACTAAGAGCAGAGATGGACGACTGTGGCTATACAAGGTTATTATCAGATCACAGAATGCAGTTTTGGGCCCTGTATCTGAGGAAGAATGTGCTGGCCTTGGAGGAGGTCCAGTGGAGGTTTACAAAAATTATTTTGGGGATGAAGGATTTGTCATATGCGGGGCGGATAAGGACTCTGGGCCTGTACTCAATGCAGTTTAATAGGATGAGGTGGGGAATCTATTGAAATTTATAAAATATTGAGAGGCCTAGATAGAGTACAAGTACAGTAGTAGTTTCCACTAGTAGGACAGACTAATGTAGTGACTGTAATGGAATCACTTAGCTGAATAAGAGTTCCTTGATTGGGCCAGATTAATGGCTGACAGACACAAACAGGAGTGTCAAAGGTTCTGAGCACTCAGAGCTGTCTCTGCCAAAGCAGGACCAGTGTCAAGGACTCTCCAGTGGAAATAAAAGTGGACCTAGTGACAGAATACTAGCCACTCTGTGGAGTTATTTTAAATTGGAATAGAGGGCACAGCCTCAGAGTGAAAGGACAACCCTTTAGTACTGAAATGAGGAGGGATTTCTTCAGCCAGATGGTGATGAATCTGAGCACTCATTGCCACGGAAGGCTGTGGAGGCCAAATTACTGAGTGGATTTAAGACTGAGATAGATAGATTCTTGATTGGTAAGGAGATCAAGGGTTACAGAGAGAAGGCAGGAGACTGAGGTTGAGAAACATATCAGCCATGATCAAATGGCAGAGCAAACTCAATGGGCCGAATGGCCTAATTCTACTCCGCTATCTTACAGTCTTATTCCAATGTGCGACAACTGCATGTTGCAAGAGTTCTGTGATATTGGCAATGAAGAGTTCAATCTCAGTAACATTTAACATCTTTTAAAAAAGAAAAAAAAGTCACTGTCACATAGCACTTGGCTGACATTTTAAATTATAGACCTATATTGGTTGCTATTGATCAAATTCTGAGCTTTTATTGATTAAATGAGGTGTGTCTGAAAGTACACAAATATTTCCTTCAAACGTTGGAGAAGAATGTCCAAAACAATTGAATGAAACACTGATTAAATAGATTTAGCACAAAACCAAAGAACTAACCAAATTTAATTAGTTAGACTATCAAGAGAACAAGTAGCTCTCAAGAGTGTGTACAATTATTGATGTAATTACTAAGAAACAACTTTTCAAGTTCCAGCTGCATCAGCACAAGCTCCAATGCAGAATCCACATTATCTCTTGCTTTAGCAAAAATTGTGGAAAACTGATGCCAGGGAGTTAACAGTAGATATAATCTCAAATCTAACTTTTTTCTCTGAAGGTAATCCAGAGAAGGTTCACTAGGGTGATTTTGAGTATGGAGGACCACCTTATGAGGAAAGGTAGAGAAACCTGGGCCTGTACACACTGGAGTTCAGTAGCATGCTGAACCTTGCTTGGAGATTCTTAGGGTAACAAAGTGAATGTGGAGAGGTCGGTTTCCTTCTGCGAAAAATTCCAGGGCCAGGGGGCATGGAACAAGCTACATGGATAGGAACGGTTTAAAGGGATATTGGCCAAACAGGACCGGCATGGTTGAGTTGAACCGAAGGGTCTGTTGCCATACTATATGACTCTACGGCCTGTTCTCAGAGTCATTCAGGCATGTCAGGACGGAGGAGAAGGAGGAGGCAGAGGAGGAATTTCCCCTTCCGGAAGTTGAAAATCTGTGAAATTCTTCACAGCAGATATGCTTGATTAAGTTCAGATTCAGTGAGATCACAACTCCCCTCTCCCTGTCAGGAGTATTTAGAAGTTGTAAATGTCCAGGAAGACGTGGACAGGAGGTTTCCTTTTCTGGGAGAATCCAGGGCTAGGGGTCAGTTTAAAACTTCCAAATCATTCAATTATAACTGAGACCAGGCACACTTTTTCTGAAGTTTGGGCACCATTGGCAATCTCTTCCTGCAAAAATGGTGGAAGCAATGAAGGCAGAAATGTTGATGCGGCTGTGACTCTGTGTCCATCCTTACTGACATAAACAAGCTGCTATAACGTTATACATCCAACTGAAAATCTAGCTCTCATTTTTTTAATGCTGCTCTGCTATCTTACCCCAATTCACAATCGCAAATCTCTCAACTTCACATCATCAATCTTACAACATTCATGTCTGCCTATACTTTTTCCATTTTCTCCCTTTCCCTCACTGATGCTGACAGGAGAGTTGGTCACTTCAGTCCAATTCCTTTAAACTCACTCCCTAAACTCTTCACTTCTCCTTAGCTTTTAAAAAAAAAAGGTGCCATGTTTACAAAGCACCTTTAACATCATAAACCATTGAAGTTATGATTTGGAGATGCCGGTGTTGGACTGGGGTGTACAAAGTTAAAAATCACACAACACCAGGTTATAGTCCAACAGGTTTAATCGGAAGCACACTAGCTTTCGGAGCGACGCTCCTTCATCAGGTGGTAGTGATGAAGGAGCGACACTCCGAAAGCTAGTGTGCTTCCAATTAAACCTGTTGGACTATAACCTGGTGTTGTGCAATTTTTAACTTTGTAAACCACTGAAGGCATTCAACTAAGCCAGATAAGGTGATATTGTAACAGATGACCCATGGTTTGGTTAAATGGAAGGAAATTTGGATTGGTTAGAGGGAGAGAATTCCACAAGGTGACAAATGGTCCTTGATTTTCTGGGGCTGCCCAGTAATTTGGCTTTTTGCCCCACATTTTGGGTCAGTCACTATGTCCTAGATTTCCTCCACCTTTGCAGACTTTGTAACTGCAAGTGCACATTTGTGGTTGTTTGGTAGTTTATGTATGGGTCTATCCAGAACATGTCGAGGGCTGTGGAATCTGAATTGGCAGCATCAGTTTGGGGTGGATCACACCACTGTAGATAGGGCTTCATCTACAAGTCAAGTCAAAGACCAGTCCCTTCCCCACACCCACTTCCCAAGGTCTCATCAGCAAACCCCAGGGTGAAGTTTCTCTCATCCTTTTCCAAGAGAGGTGGTCAACCTGGAATTCCAAGTCCTGGCAGCTAAAGGCACAGCTTCCAAAAGTGGTACAATTAAAAATCAGCAATGTTTAAGAAGCTAATCCCAGAGGAATGCAGTTTAGAAAAACAATTAAACAGTCAAAAGTGTACAAAGTCACCATTCCCAGTGCCATCTTGGATACAAGGATAAAGAAAAAATAAAGTTATAAGTTGAACATTACCACCTTTCTTAGTATAAAAGTAGATTAAAAAACTCAGTTAATCACCACATAATATTTCAGTCATGTACCTAATCTCTCTGCAGCTTGATATCAATTTTCCTATTTGTGAAACATTTGAAAAATCTTACAAATCATATACATGAAAGACTCATTTAGGTCATAAATTGTACATTGCAACATATAATAAAACACCATTTAAATGCAAGTTAACCTTTCAGTTTTGTCAAGAGTCACAGCACAGAACATCAAGTAAACATATAAGTACATGGATCAAAGCAGTAGAGAATGTCCAACATTGACTTTAAAAAAGTTAGAAAATTCACTAGTGCTAACAGAATGCCTATATCCAACAATGCAGCCAAAATCTATGGCAACCATTTGCGCAAAGTGTTTTCAACTCCAACAGGGCATCACATTACATCATGCCAAAGTTTAGACAGAAAGCAGCAGTGGCAAACTCACAACAGAAATCAAATTTAAAAGCTGTAATGTAGACACAGATTTAAGATAAGTTGGTTTCCATTTGGAGGACCCAAGACTGTGATAACAAACTTGACACCTCCTTTGTATCAGTAATCATCAACTCACATCACAAGTACCAGCACAAACACAGAAAAGTAATCAATAATGGAAAAGATAACGGTAATGGAACACAGCCCATGAGATTACTTAGCTGCTGAGTACAAACACAGCAGCACTGGCAGCTTAACCTTGAAAACAAGACGAATGATTAGTTTGTATGTGCAGATGTACTGCTAACTGCTGCAGCTGTAAAACTCTTCCAAGAGCATGCTAAACTCAAGAATTCACAGAAATATTCAAAATTCAGACACTAAACTCGATAATATCCCGTAGTATCAGAATGTAATCAGCAGGAAGGATATACAAGAACAAATATGCAAGAAAATTACACAGAGAATTGCTAGGTGCTTAATCAGGGAGCCAGTGCTGACATAATGTGCCTAACTGGCCTCTTTCTACAGTGTAATGCCTCTGTGATTAAACAAAATGTCAGAGAAGACTCACAACCTAAACAGATGCCAAAAGGTGGAAACAGAAAAAACACAACAGTTATACATTCAAATGTTCACTTAATGGAAAGAGCCCCACAAGCTAACTACCAAACTGAAAAATAAAGACACACCAAGTAGTTCATGCTAAGCTTTTATACTTCATTTTATCTGGAATCTCGACAGCGGTGGGTAATGAAAAGTGAGGTGACTAACCTAATAGTAGGCTAAGCGGTGGATGACATGATGGAAGGGCGCGAAGAATATCAAGCAGGCAAATATTATGGTCTCTCATATACCGGGTGTAGTCCGCAGCACCCTGTCTGCTACTCAGCTCTTGTAGTCTCCGTTTCTCAAAAGAATCAGAGGTGTGTTCAGCTAAAGCTCGCAAACATGCCTAAAATACACACACAGTTTGAAATAAATCAAAATCATGCATAAAAAACTGTTCTTAAAAATAATAACTGCCATTTCGTGAACACTCTGACCTGCTAGGACCCATCTGTACTATTCCTTTTCCTTCTCTATGCCTCTCCTCAAAATAAACTTGAGTGAGTTTTAGCTCCCCATATTCTCTTTTCTTGTCTGGCCAAACATTTTTTTTAGATTAGATTACAGTGTGGAAACAGGCCCTTCGGCCCAACAAGTCCACACCGACCCGCCGAAGCGAAACCCACCCATACCCCTACATTTACCCCTTACCTAACACTACGGACAATTTAGCATGGCCAATTCACCTGACCCTGCACATCTTTGGACTGTGGGAGGAAACCGGAGCACCCGGAGGAAACCCACGCAGACACGGGGAGAATGTGCAAACTCCACACAGTCAGTCGCCTGAGGCGGGAATTGAACCCGGGTCTCTGGCGCTGTGAGGCAGCAGTGCTAACCACTGTGCCACCGTGCCGCCCACATTCTTTTATCTAATAAACTTTGCTTAAATAGAAGCAAATGTTTTTCAGTTTAAAGCTGCTAAATAATTTAGTGCAGTCTTTTCTTATCACTGCGGTATTTTGTATCAATCAATCTGCACTTGCAGCTTTTAAACAATGCAACATTTTCTCATCCAGCCCTAACCAGTTTGTTGTAGTGAAAGTGCTTTGTTATCATACTGTACCTTAGAGATAAGTTTTTCTTTCCTTCGTCCTACTGTGCTTGTTTTGGTTTCCTCAATATTTATTTTTGCATTTCCATACAACCATCCCAGTATACTCCTCCCTCTTTCTCCCTTCATGATAAAGTTTTGTTCTTTATTTTACCATTAACTTATCTCACTCCATTCAGGGTCAAAGCTGCATGAGTTTGAGCTCACTAAATGGTATATTATAATCTGCATTCCAGCAATGTTGCTTCAAAGATGCTCCGTTGCCCTTTGTAGAAATTATTGATTTGATGTTTTGCAACTGTAATAATTTTTTTAATTCACTTGTGGTACATGGATATTGCCAGCCAGCAATGTCCACATTCCACAAGTGAATAAAAGAAACTGCAAAACTGTCAAAAATGAGCATAACTATCTGTGAACCCGACTGCATCCTTTAACATCTACACATATGGAAAGTAGTACAGTCAGGGAGTCCAAAAGTTGCTGCCTGTCAATTCCTTGCTCCTCCACAAAATGCACTTTTGAAGTCCACACAGATAATAAACTTCTATGAGAAAATCTTGCCTTATTCTATCCTAACACTGTTTAAACTCTACTGAGAAAGTTACACATAAATAATATTAACTGGGATCTTCAACAGCATAACAACCTCAGGCCCTGAAAACTAATCTTATATTTGTATGTTGTCAAAGTTGTTCTATTGGAGTTAAAATATCAAATTTATACAAAAATTAAATTTGGATATTTCAAATTACTGGTTTGCTGTCTGAAAATTCTTCAATGGAATTCAGTCGCTGGAGATCCTACTGACTTAACACCAGATTCAAACTTACATCAGAAAACAAAATCAACAGAGGTCTCTAGGTCTTAGTATACGGCTTCTTTATTGATGTCAATAATGATGCGCATGATTGACAGTGAAATCTAGGCCACTAATTGACAGTTCCCTACCAATTTCCTTAGTTTCTCTCATTTAGTACTTTTTTAAAGATTTATTTGTGGGATATGGATGTGGTTGGCTAGCCACCATTTATTGCCCATCCTGGTTTGCCCAGATGGGAATTAAGAGTCAACACATTGCTGTGGGTCTGAAGTCAAATGCATGCCAGATCAGATATGGTTGGCAGATTTTCTTCCCTCCAGAAAAGTATTAGTGAATGAAATTGGTTTTTAAAATTACAATTGACAGTGGTTACATAGTCACCATTAGGCTAGACTTTTTTTCCAGATTTTTATCAAATTCAAAATGTCAACACTTGCCATGGTACCAGGATATGTACCACAATGACACACTTCCTCAAAAAAATGTATATAAGACAGACCACGTTGAAAGGAGCATCTGAATCGAGAAAATGATAAATTTGATCACCCTATGGTTAATGACGCCTGCCCCCTCACCCCAAGGACCTGCAAATGGATTTCTCATACACTTGAGTGTTTTACAAATATGAAAATTTCAACTAGGTTATGTGGGTCTTCCTAATTTGTATATATGTTATTGAAATCACACATTGAAATCTCATTCTTGTTCCCACAGGCAAGATGAGATAGTTGGTGAGTTACAGTCCAATGATACTTTTTAACAGCATCTGTAATTGTAATATTATTGATTTTTCATTGCATGTTGGTATAGCTGTTTAACTGTATGACTTCAAACAGAATGACCTCAGAACTATAACACCTGCATTCATACCTTTTTGGGAACTGATCGTATCTCGAGGCACCAAGTCAGAATGAATTGCAGTGTGCTTTTCTTTGGTATGTATTCAGGCAGGTGAGCACCTTAAAACAAAATATTATTTTTGTAAGCCTTGCAAAAAGAATTCACATATATACATTTCAGAGCAGCTTACACACTATTTGCACATCAACTTCCACCAAGGTGACAAAATATAACCTTGCTGTAATTAGAGCACCAAACTCATGTCCTCATTTCTATATCAGTTGCATTTGAGAAATGTTCTGAAGTTAAACTTTAAAAGGCTTTTTAAGGTATTAACCAAATCAGCTGATACCCAAAAATCAACCTGCGTAAAATTATACACATTTAAGAAAATGTACGTAACAGATTCATTGGCCTGGATCAACTTGTCACCATAACAATGTCATATCATGTCCGGGAAGTAAACGGCTAAAATCGAAGCAATAGGCCACAGCCTAAAACATGAGGAGGAAACAAAAAGCAAAAATAAAACACACTCTGGATGCTGGTGACCTAAAATAAAAGCAAAAAGTTGAAAAACTCAGCAGGTCTGGCAGCATCTGTAGAGAGCGAGAAACACCTTAAATGTTTCAAGCCTTCTTCTCAACCTTGCCACATCCAGAAGTGAGGAAGACTAAATCCCAGTGGTAGGGACACATGGAACCATGGGTCTGAAGTATTTGCTCCTGCCAAGAATTCAGCACCACTGTCATGTACTCAATTACTCTTCCTACCCCAGAATATTTACTGAAAGACATCTGTTCAATTTTCATGCAAATTAATACTATTTCCTTCCATCATGGGTGCCGTTCCAGAGATGCCAACAGCTTGGCTGAAATTTTATTCAAATTAATTGCTCATTTAACATTATACTGCAGGCTGTGGCCTCATGGTTTATTCCTTTACAAAGTAAATCATTATTAACCTTCGATTTTCTATAATAAACTGGCTGACAATTTACTTGATGATGCCTTAGTTCACACAGGAAAGGATACATAATTATATCTATAGAAACACTATTTAAATCAAAAACTGAATTTGTTGCAAGTTGAATGTGTTGGTTTGACAATATGGAGGACAAATGACATATTTAAATAAAAATCCAATTTACTTTTATTTGTATCCAACTTGTACTAAAAAGCTTGGGTTGATATGTATCAAGTAACATTTATACAACATTAAGTGTCAGGCAATGACAATAACTACCGCCAACAAGTCAATTTAGCCATCACCCTTTATGTTCAATAGCATCACCATAACCCAATTGCCACTAACATGCTGCAGCATTACCACTATCAGAAACTGAACTGGCCGAGCCACGTAAATACTGAGGTTACAAGAACAGGACAGTGGTTAGGAATTCTGTACTATGTAACTCAACTCAACCACACAAACATTATTATTCACCCACTAGCAATGTATTCGTATAGTAACACCACCTCTTTTTGTACTGACATATGGGCAATGTGAACAGGGGCAAAACAAACACACTCCTCAGCCTCAGTCCCCAATAGATACACCCCTGACAGTCCCCTTCACTGCCAACATTTACTTTCCTGGTTGCTGGTTGCTCCTTTAATCAGGAGCCGATTCTCTCCAATTCCTACCATGCTAGTCATTACTGTCACTTTATTCTGATCAGCCACCCCGATAAATGAGTTTTCAGGACGGTAGGGGTACATTTAGAGTGTTTGGAGCACTGCTCCTCACAATTCAAAGCCTGTCCAACATCTACATGGCACGAGTCAGCACAAGTACAGCTCGACAGCATCCAAGAACAAAGGCAGCATCTGGCTCCCCATCCCAACAATTTGCTTCATTAGGGCTCCAGCCACAGCCTTAAACAATTACCGTGCATTGTCTGTATTCATTCATGTAACACTGCTGGTAAGGCTAGCATTTATTGCCAATCCTCAAGGAATTTGACTCTATAATTTGCATGGAGTTTGTATACAACATTGCCAAGGTGACAGAAGAACAAAAGGTATCAAAATTAATGAAAACAAAAAAAATCTTGGATAAGATTGTTGGTACTTAAAGCTGACAAAGCATTGGGATCAGATCAATTGCATCCAAGGATCTTGAAGTAAGTGGGGGTTGAAATTGTAGAGGCACTGGCAACAATCTTTCAGAGCAGTGTTCTCTGCTCTGGTGAGATGCCAGAAGATTACAGAATTGCCAACATTACAGACTTGCTCAAATAAAGTTGAAGGACTAAAAGCAATTATAGATCAGTTAGTTTAACATCACTAAGAGGGAAACAATTTTTCATGACAGAATCAATAGTCATTTGGAGAAAGGTGGGCTGATTAAGAGTCAGCATGGATTTCTAAAAAGGGAAATCTGGTTTAACGAACTGGGAGTTTTTTGAAGACATAGTGGAAAGGTTCAATGAGAGTAATGCGGTTGACATTGTGTACAAGAATGTCCAGAAGGTGTTTGATCCAGTGCCTCGCAATAGATGAGAAAAGTTTAGCTCATGGTATGAAAGGAACTACAACAATGTGGATACAAAATTGGCTGAGTGGTGGAAAACAAAGTAATGGTCAATGAATATGTTTCAGGCTGGAGGGATGATTGTAGTGTAGGCTGTTATTGGGACATTGCTTTGCTTAAAAAAAATATCAATTATGAGTGACCTAGATCTCCGTATGCAGGGGATACTTTCCAAGCTTGCAGGCAATACTAAACTTGGGAGAATTTTAAACTGAGGAGGATAGCATGGAACTCCGAAAAAGGACATTGACAAGTTGGTGGCCAGGGAAGATAGGTGGCAGACGAAGTTCAATGCAGAGATGCATTGTAAGGCAATGCACTTAGAGTCATAGAAATATACAGCACGGGAACAGACCCTGTGGTCCAACTCGTCCATGCCGACCAGAGATCCTAACCTAATCTAGTCCCATTTGCCCGTACTTAGCCCATATCGCTCTAAACCCTTCCTATTCATATACCCATCCATTCTGATAACATCATTCAGATAGGAGGGAGACCAGAATTGCACACAATATTCCAAAAGAGACCTTTGGTTGGTAGAACACTGAAAGACAATATAGATTGAGGGGGGTACATTTCAAAAGGGAGCGCAGGAGCAGAAGAACCTGGTGTATATGTGCACAGATCATTGAAGATAGCAGGACAGGTGAAGACAGAAGTAAATACATCATATAATGTTATTGGCTTTATTCATAGGGACATATATAGTACAAAGAATAAGGAGGTTATATTGAACTTGTAAAAAACACATTCAATTTCAGATGGGTTATTGTGTACAGTTCTGAGTGCCACATTATAGGCAAAGGTGCAAATGCATGATAGAAAGTACAAAAGCAAGCTACTAGAGTGGCTCAAGGAACGAGAAATCTCAGGTATGGAGATAGATTGAAGACATTGGGACTGTTCTCCTTGGCGGTGGAGAAATGTAAAGAGATCGTACGGAGGTTTCCCAAATCATGACCAGGCTGAACAGAGTAGATAGAGTGAATCTGTCTTTACTTGTAAAAGAAACAAGAATGGAAGGGCAAAACTTTTAAAGCATTGTGCAAACAAAGCAAGGGTGATGTGAGAGAACTTTTACACACAGTCAGTCAGCTGTTGGGTATGGAAAGCATTCCCTGGAAATATGGTGGAAGTAGATTCAATTGAGATTCAAGAGAACATTGATTGATTTTTTTTGGATTGTAATGATGTACAGGGATATGGGGAAACGTGCACTAGTTTGCACAGCCAGTACAGGCATGATGAACTGTATGGCCACACTAATTGCATGACTGAACTCAGCCTGCTAAAGGAGCTTTTCATAAACACTACCTTGTGTGCATAGCTATCTCCTGTTTCCTCTCAGAGATTTTCAACCATCTCAACTCTACTCATTACTCTGTCTTCATTTTAGAAACTTTTCCAAATCACACCTTTTGAGTTATTCTTTGGTCATTATTCTAGACCCCTTTGTCTACAACCTGTTTTGTTATTTCTATAATGCATCCTTCTCATTTTTGTAATCTATTCCAGATATGTACACTATGTACATTAATTTTTAAATGAGGTTAGTTGTATTTTCAAGTTGTAATGCGGCAACCATATTTTAAAAAGATACAAAAATACAAATGTTATTGAGACATTTCCATTTACAGAACAAAAAACATAATGGCTACTTCAAATCAAATTTTAGGATTTGCACCTGTTTTCACAGCCATACATTCTATAACCCAGATACTTGACAGTATCTATCTGCACTATGTTTTAAAGACATTTCAATATCATGGTAATCTTTATCAAATTCACTTACAATTTTGCTTAATCAATTGAAAACATGCTGCCAGCTACAATTTTCCAACATTAACAAATCAAAGCGAAATGCACCAGTCACCAATTTGTACAGAAACTGCACTTGTATGGCCCATTGACTGCCAAACTATTCAGGAAGAGAGTCTTCTGGTTTTTATACCAAAGACATTAGCTTAGCCAAAGGGTAATGTTATAATTTAAAAAGACAATTATGATTTTGATTTAATTAGATTAGATTCCCTACAGTATGGAAACAGGCCCTTCGGCCCAACAAGTCCACACCGACCCACCGAAGAGTAACCCACCCAGACCCATTTCCCTTTGACCAATGCACCTAACACTATGGGCAATTTAGCCTGGCCAATTCACCTGACCTGCACATCTTTTAGATTGCGAGAGGAAACCGGAGCACCCGGAGGAAACCCACGCAGACACGGAGAGAATGTGCAAACTCCACACGACAGTCCCCTGAGGCTGAAATTGAACCCACGTCCCTGGCACTGAGGCAAAAGTGCAAACCACTGAGCCACCGTGCTACCCTGCACAAAGTGAAACTGCACAATAGGACAATATAAATGAAAGACTTTCATTTTCAGTTACCTTTTTTCTTATTGTTTGGTATAATACTTATTTCAACCACATGGTCTTTCTTGTTTGCAAGTCCAAGCCTCTGAATTAGTTCTTCCACCTCACTCTTATTATTAGGACATATAACGCTGAAAGCATCTCCAGGTTCATACATCATTGAGGTTTTCTGCAAAATAAGAAAATAATTATGTTATGCATTATTTGTAGTGATCCACAGATCACACAAGACTTTATTTCCCCAAATTATGGTGGTGGTGCAGGGTTTGCGGTGTAATAAATCCTCATCACATTATATGGCTTGGCTGGACTGTCTATCACCATAAGGCAAATTTGCTAACACCATCTTCCTTTAAATCTGTACAGCTTAATTGTCTAGTGTGGTGTAGGAAAGCTACTATGCAGACCAACAAAGAGAAGCTCTTCTGCTTTGTTCCAGTGAACCACAATACCAACTAGAGGAAGAACACCTTGTTTTCAGTTTAGGCTCTTTATGGTCTTCTGAACTCAACATGGAGTTCAACAATTTCAGCTAATGAACCTTCGCCGCTTCCTTCCCACTCCATCCCCAGCCCCAGCCAGTGTCTGGATTTCTTGGCTTTTGCTTTCAGCACAGCTTAGGAACATAGGAACAGGAGTAGGCTATTCAGCCCCTCAAACCTATTCCACCATTCAATGAAATCATGGCTGACCTGTGACCTAATTCCATATAACTGCCTTTGGCCCATATCCCTTAATATCTTGGCTACATAAAAATGTATCCATTTCAGATTTGAAAATAATAACTGATCCAGCGTTAACTGTCATTTACGGAAGAGAGAGGAGTTCCAAACACCTAACACCATTGAGTACAGGAGTTGGGAGGACATGTTGCAGCTGTACAGGACATTGGTTAGGCCATTTTTGGAATACTGCCTTCAATTCTCGTCCCTGCTATAGGAAGGCTGTTGTTAAATTTGAAAGGGTGCAGAAAAGATTTACAAGGATGTTGCCAGGTTTGGTGGGTTTCAGCTATAGGGAGAGGCTGAACAGCCTGGGACTGTTTTCCCTGGAGCATTGGAGTCTGTACAGGTTTATAAAATCATGAGGGGCATGGATAGGTTAAATGGCCAAAGTCTTTTTCCCAGAGAAACTAGACGGCATAGGTTTAAGGTGAGAGGGGAAAGATTTAAAAAGCGGACCTAAGGGGCAACTTTTTCACACAGAAGGTGGAGAGTGTACGGAATGAGCTGCCAGAGGTGGTGGTGGAGGCTGGTACAATTACAACATTTAAAAGGCATCCGGATGGGTACACAAGGAGGAAACATTTAGAGGAATTTGGCCAAACTGAGACAAATGGGACTAGTTTAGTTTGGGAAACCTGGTCAGCGTGGACGAGTTGGACCAAAGGATCTGCTTCCATGCTGTATGTCTCCAAATTGAGGAGAAAGTGAGGACTGCAGATGCTGGAGATCAGAGTTGAGTGTGGTGCTGGAAAAACACAACAGGTCAGGCAGCATCCGAGGAGCAGGAGAACCAACGTTTCAGGCATAAGCCCTTCATCAAGAATCAGCAATTTGATTCCTGATGAACGACCCATGCCCAAAACATCGATTCTCCTGCTCCTTGGATGCTGCCTGACCTGCTGTGCTTTTCCAGCACTACACTCTCAACTCTGATCTCCAGCATCTGCAGTCCTCACTTTCTCCCAGTATAACTGAGTTTTCTTTACACTGCAGTGGAGGACATTATTACAGACAAGCCGGAGTCAGGTCTGTGAACACAGGGAGATTCAGCTGGCAACACCCAGCTCATTGTTATAGACAACCTGTCACCATTCCACAGACTGAAGACTTTCGACTAGCCAATGACGGAGGCTGGCCCGGTGACAGCTACCCAGCTGGTGTGCAAGAATGTCTGATTAGATGCCAACACACCGAAAAAAATAACAACCCTGCAGTAAAAACAAAGCACTTCAAGACTGAAGAAAGCCAGTTCAGTTCTCCTCATCAGTTGCTGCAAGATCTGGCTTTTGACCAATAAGTCAGAGACCTTCGAAGTGTGAACCAGATACCATGTGCCTCCTGCAAGCAAGTGAAAGTAAGTGAGTATCTCGCGAAGAGAAATCAAGAAGTCGCAGGTCTGAACAAGCCAAAAGGACCATTTCAGCAAACCTTGTGGACAGGGACCAATAACCACCTTCCCATTCACCCATCACCACAATACCAATGTTTTTTTAAATCTGTCTGGTTGGGGAATTTTATAAAGAAATTCAAACTTTAACCAGTAGAGTCATATCTTTACAGTTCATAACTATTTAGCTATAGCTAGAATTTACTTTTTTTTAAATAGTCATTCTTGTCAAGTACAGGAATTTGGCCTATGCTTTCTGTCAACCTCAGTCTAAAAGACAGTAAATTAAGAAATCTAGCGTGTTCTTATAAAACCTTTCACTTGTGAGAACTCTGGGAACAGCAAGGTCAGATTCCCAGCACACCATCCCACTGAAGTGAGACACAGCCTAACATTCCTGGTTATAAGGTATTCAGATGAGATAAAGTGATTGTTTTTTGCCGGGGGTGGGGGGGGGGGGGGGGGGGGGGTAATGATATTGAACAAGGAATCATTTACTACAGAGAAGAGGGATTATATATCAGAAAAGATCATCAAGTGAAGCCATATGGATAGAAGCACCAAAAGTGGAAACACCCTGATAAGTGTCAATGAAAAAGGACGATCGAATTTCAGAGAAATGCAAAAATAATGAGGCAGTAAAAGTAGGGGATTTTTACTACCCAAATATTAAAACTGGGATAGTCTTAGTGTGCAAGGTAGGGAGGGAGCAAAGTTCTTAAACTGCATCCTGGAGAACCGTATAGCCAGGAGATAGAAAGTAGGAGCATTTTGGAGAAAGTGACCACAACTCAGTTATGAGAGTTATGGAAAAAGACAAAGAAAGAGTTGGGAATAAAAAAATAATAATAAACTGGGAAAATTACACTGTGATAAGGTATGGTGTGACCCAAAGTGTACTGGGCTCAGATAAAGTTATGTCAGAACAATGGGAGATATTCACGGAAGAAGCAGGAGTACAAAGCAACTACGTTCTCGTAAAAAGAAAAAAGACCACAGAACTCCTGACATCAAGGGATCTTACGGTTAGAATTAAGAAAGAGAAAGAAGCTCATATACTTATAAAGAAGCTCAGATATTTAAAGCTCTTACAGGCCGGTCAGTCTAACCTCAGTGGTGGGGATATTATTAGAATATATCTGCACTTGAAAAGACAGGTATTACTTGAGACAGTCAGCATTGATCTAATGAGGGAATATCACATTTGACAAATTTGATAAAGAGTGAGTATCATATTCGATGTGGTAGACATGAACTCTAGAGACTCTTTTGATATGGTCCCTCATAGCAGACTGGTAAAGAAAGAAACAGCTCATGAGATCCAAGGCTAAGTATCACACTGAATCCAAACATGCCTAAAAGGCAGAAAGCAGAAGCATATTTCCAGAGACTGGAAATTTGCTTCCAGAGGGGATCTTCAAGATCCTACGTTGGGGCCTTTGCTGTTTGTGGTGTAACGATTTGGATTTTAATCAGTGGTATGATCAAGAACTTTGCAGATGACATGCAAATTGACAGTGTGATAAATAACGAAGAGGATAGTGATAAGCTGCTGGAGGATATCAACAGATTTCCATTTGACACTGCGCAAATGACCATTGAACCCAGAAAAGTGTGAAATAATACACCTGGGGAGGGCTAACAAGGCAGGGGATTACATAATGAAAGGTAGGACCCCAGAAAGTACTGAAGGTTAAAGGATCCACAGTTTTCTGAAGGTAGCAGGGCAGGGGGATAAAAGGTGGTTTAGGTAGCAATAGCAGAACCGTGCATTTGTCACGTAACCTCCATATCTGAATCTGTAATCCCGGTGTCTGGGAGCAAGAAGTGTTCACCAGGAAGTTCAAACCATAACCTCTAACCACAGCTGACAGTGGCGAAAGCTAACACCCCAAGAAGACACAATGACACTCTTAATAATCCAACCCAGCGCTTACTAATAGAGTTTTAAAGATTTAAAAACCAGGAAGAGAAGTAACCCTCCACCCTATCCAACAAAAATGACGACACTAAGCCATTCAGTAAATAATGTCTATAATTCATAACTCTATTTTTCCTCTTTTTTTTCCACTTCTAAGAAAACACAGCAAACCCAAAATAGAGATTTGGGAAGGAAACCATTGCAGAGACATTTCTCAATACCACTCTATACCTTGCTTCCCAGAAGGTGATAACAGAGTTATAACTCAAAATCTTATTTCCCAGATTTTCTGCAGGACAGCAAGGCTGATGTCAGAAGGGAAGAAAGAACTTTTCATTTACAGAGCACTTTTCATGTCCGAAAGTGCTTCCAAAAAAAAAATCAACTGGTTGTACAGACAGCTGTAATGCAACATCAGTTTGGACCTAGCAAGGGATCCCACAAACAGCAATGATATTACTAATATAAAGTCTGCATGTGTAGACATTAACAAGACGCATCATCTCCGTCTGTAGCAGAACATTTCCATCTTTGATGAAAACTCAAAAGTGATCCAGGCAGAAAGACTTACTGAAATATCAAGCTCCAAGAATAAGGCAGTTTTCACTGCATCCTCCCGGGTTAGAGAAATTGCTTTAGTCACTGGAACCTGAAACAGAGTGACACCCGGTGCCAATGAGAAGCATTCTTGTTGGTAGACCTGAGGATCAAACGGCGAGTGAAAAAAGGTTAGAAAGAGCATATATCAACCAGCTGCAGAAGATTTACCGCTCCGTACATACACAAATATTCTCGGGACATTTCTGCTCAGCTCTTATACATCCTTCCTGAACCACGCTAATGATTAAGTTGAGAGCTCATGTATTTGATAAAGTAAATGCACAGCATTGTTTCACATTAACTGTTAACAAATTAGTATTGATTAAATGTTCCAAGTTCCACCTTATCACTTATCAAAGGTTTTCTGTTCTGTCCAGAACATGCAATGTGCTCAGACCTTTTCCCCAGTGCTCAGCTGACTCTCAGCACTTAGGTTCCTCTTACACCCCCACCCCATTCTTAAACACCACAGTGCCTGCTGTAATAACAGGGGTCTGCAGCAGCTCCTCCACCCCCTCAGCCTGCCACCCAGTCCTGCCCTTTCCCTGAACATGTTCCTGCCCTCAGCCTGGAAACCACTTCGACCCTCTCCCTGCATTCCTACCTGGACCATTCTTCAGCTGGTCTCACCTGTTGTTAACTGAGGTCCTGGCTCCATCTTGTGGCAGAAGCTAAAAGGTGCAAGTGAACCTGTCCAGCTGCTATGACCACTGAGCAAGGTCTGCCACTAGATGGAGGAGAAAGTGAGGTCTGCAGATGCTGGAGATCAAAGTTGAAACTTTATTGCTGGAACAGCACAGCAGGTCAGGCAGCATCCAGGGAACAGGAGATTCGACGTTTCGGGCACAGGCCCTTCTTCAGGAATGAGCAGAGAGTGTTCAGCAGGAGAAGATAAAAGGTAGGGAGGAGGGACTTGGAGGAGGGGAGTTGGAAATGTGATAGGTGGAAAGAGGTCAAGGTGAGGGTGATAGGTCGGAGTAGGGTGGAGGCGGAGAGGTCAAGAAGAAGACTGCAGGTCAGGAAGGCGGTGCCGGGCTGGAAGGATCCGGCTGAGACAAGGTGGGGGGAGGGGGGATGAAGAAACTGGTGAAGTCCAAGTTCATCCCCTGTGGTTGGAGGGTTCCCAGTCGGAAGATAAGACGCTCCTCCTCCGACCGTCGGGTTGTTGTGGTTTGGCGGTGGATGAGTCCAATGACCTGCATATCCTCGGTGGAGTGGGAGGGGGAGTTGAAATGCTGTGCCACAGGTTGGTTGGGTTGGTTCGTCCGGGTGGCCCAGAGGTGCTCTCTGAATCGCTCCGCAAGTAGGCGGCCTGTCTCCCCAATATAGAGGAGGCCACACCGGCTGCAGCGGATGCAGTAGATGATGTGGGTGGAGGTGCAGGTGAATCTGTGGCGGATATGGAAGTTTCCCTTGGGGCCTTGGAGAGAAGTGAGGGGGGAGGTGTGGGCGCAAGTGTTGCACCTCCTGCGGTTGCAAGGGAAGGTGCCGGGAGTGGTGGTTGGGTCGGTGGGGGGTGTGGATCTGACAAGGGAGTCGCGGAGGGAGTGGTCTCTACGGAAAGCTGATAGGGGAGGGGAGGGAAATATATCCTTGGTGCTGGGGTCTGTTTGGAGGTGGCGGAAGTGACGGCGGATGATGCGCTGTACATGGAGATTGGTGGGGTGGTAGGTGAGGACCAGTGGGGTTCTGTCCTGGTGGCGGTTGGAGGGGCGGGGCTCAAGGGCGGAGGAGCGGGAAGTGGAGGAGATGCGGTGGAGGGCACCGTCGACCACGTCGGGGGGGAAATTGCGGTCCTTGAAGAAGGAGGCCATCTGTGTTGTACGTATTTTGAACTGGTCCTCCTGGGAGCAGATGCGGCGGAGACGAAGGAATTGGGAGAATGGGATGGCGTTTTTACAGGGGGCAGGATGGGAGGAGGTGTAGTCCAGGTAGCTGTGGGAGTCGGTAGGTTTGTAGTAGATGTCCGTGTTGATTCGGTCGCCTGAGATAGAAACAGAAAGGTCTAGGAAGGGGAGGGAGGAGTCCGAGACTGTCCAGGTGAATTTGAGGTCGGGGTGGAAGGTGTTGGTGTAGTGGATGAACTGTTCAACCTCCTCGTGGGAGCACGAGGTAGCGCCGATACAGTCATCAATGTAGCGAAGAAAAAGATGGGGGGTGGGGCCAGTGTAGTTGCGGAAGATGGATTGTTCCACATACCCTACGAAGAGGCAGGCATAGCTGGGGCCCATGCGGGTGCCCATGGCTACTCCTTTTGTTTGGAGAAAGTGGGAGGATTGGAAAGAAAAGTTGTTCAGGGTGAGGACCAGTTCGGTCAGTCGAAGGAGGGTGTCGGTGGAAGGGTACTGGGTGGTACGGCGGGAAAGGAAGAAGCGGAGTGCTTTGAGTCCTTCGTGATGGGGGATGGAGGTGTACAGGGACTGGATGTCCATGGTGAAGATGAGGCGTTGGGGACCGGGGAAGCGGAAATCCTGGAGGAGGTGGAGGGCGTGGGTGGTGTCACGAACGTAGGTGGGGAGTTCTTGGACTAATGGGGACAGGACCGTGTCGAGGTATGCCGAGATGAGTTCGGTTGGGCAGGAGCAGGCTGAGACGATGGGTCGTCCGGGGCAGTCAGGTTTGTGGATTTTGGGCAGGAGGTAGAAACGGGCGGTTCGGGGTTGTGGGACTATAAGGTTGGAGGCGGTGGATGGGAGGTCCCCTGAGGTGATGAGGTTATGGACGGTCTGGGAGATGATGGTTTGGTGGTGGGGGGTGGGGTCATGGTCAAGGGGACGGTAGGAGGAGGTATCTGCGAGCTGGCGTTTGGCCTCAGCGGTGTAAAGGTCAGTGCGCCAAACTACTACTGCGCCTCCCTTGTCAGCTGGTTTGATGGTGAGGTTGGGGTTGGAACGGAGGGAGTGGAGGGCTGCGCGTTCCGAGGGTGAGAGGTTGGAGTGGGTGGGGGGAGTGTGGGAGTTCAGGTAGCGGTTAATATCGCGGCGGCAGTTGGCTATGAAGAGGTCGAGGGCAGGTAGGAGGCCAGCACGGGGTGTCCAGGTGGATGGGGTGTGTTGGAGGTGGGAGAAGGGGTCGTCAGAGGGTGGGCGAGAGTCTTGATTGAAGAAGAAGGCACGGAGGCGAAGGCGGCGGAAGAATTGTTCGGTGTCACTCCGTGTATTGAATTCATTGACCCGAGAACGTGTGGGAACGAAGGTGAGACCTCTGCTGAGGACTGATCTTTCATCCTCAGAGAGGGGCAAGTCTGGAGGGATGGTGAACACACGGCAGGGAGCTAGGACCTGGTGTGGGGCTGGAGGTGGATGTGGGGGCGGGGTTAGGCCTGGGGGCGGGGACAGAGGTCGGCTTGGGGGCGGAGTTGGACATGGTGATAGAGACCGGCGGGGGGGCGGGGTTAGTCGCGGTGACGGAACTCGGCCGGGGGGCGGAGTTAGGCGCGGTGACGGAACGCGGCGTGGGGGCGGGGCTAGGCGCGGTGACGGAACTCGGCCGGGGGGCGGAGTTAGGCGTGGTGGCGGAACGCGGCTTGGGGGCGGGGTTAGGCGCGGTGACGGAACTCGGCCGGGGGGCGGAGTTAGGCGTGGTGGCGGAACGCGGCGGGGGGGGCGGGGTTAGGCGTGGTGACGGAACGCGGCGGGGGGGCGGAGACACATGCGGCGATGTGGTCCAAACGTAGATTGCTGACGTCACTGGGGGCGGAAGTAGCTGCGGCGACCACGCAGACAGAGTTCTTCCCCGTAGCCGCGGAGGTCGCCAATCTGTTGGTGATGGTCTTCATGACGATCGCAGAGCAGGTTGTCTGTGCGGCGATTCCGGAGGCGGTTGTTTGGGCCGCGATCATGAAGGTTGCGAGGTCGGTGGGGGCGGAAGTGACGTCATCGTCGTCGGCGTCTGCGGCTATTGCCGCGGGCGCTGTAGCGGCCGTGTGTGTAATGGCGCCGGACTGGTTTCGGAGGCCGATGGAAGTTTCTGGAACGGTTGAGGAATCCGGAGTTTGGGGGTAAGTGGACAAACCTACCGACTCCCACAGCTACCTGGACTACACCTCCTCCCATCCTGCCCCCTGTAAAAACGCCATCCCATTCTCCCAATTCCTTCGTCTCCGCTGCATCTGCTCCCAGGAGGACCAGTTCAAAATACGTACAACACAGATGGCCTCCTTCTTCAAGGACCGCAATTTCCCCCCCCGACGTGGTCGACGGTGCCCTCCACCGCATCTCCTCCACTTCCCGCTCCTCCGCCCTTGAGCCCCGCCCCTCCAACCGCCACCAGGACAGAACCCCACTGGTCCTCACCTACCACCCCACCAATCTCCATGTACAGCGCATCATCCGCCGTCACTTCCGCCACCTCCAAACAGACCCCAGCACCAAGGATATATTTCCCTCCCCTCCCCTATCAGCTTTCCGTAGAGACCACTCCCTCCGCGACTCCCTTGTCAGATCCACACCCCCCACCGACCCAACCACCACACCCGGCACCTTCCCTTGCAACCACTTGCGCCCACACCTCCCCCCTCACTTCTCTCCAAGGCCCCAAGGGAAACTTCCATATCCGCCACAGATTCACCTGCACCTCCACCCACATCATCTACTGCATCCGCTGCAGCCGGTGTGGCCTCCTCTATATTGGGGAGACAGGCCGCCTACTTGCGGAGCGATTCAGAGAGCACCTCTGGGCCACCCGGACGAACCAACCCAACCAACCTGTGGCACAGCATTTCAACTCCCCCTCCCACTCCACCGAGGATATGCAGGTCATTGGACTCATCCACCGCCAAACCACAACAACCCGACGGTCGGAGGAGGAGCGTCTTATCTTCCGACTGGGAACCCTCCAACCACAGGGGATGAACTTGGACTTCACCAGTTTCTTCATCCCCCCTCCCCCCACCTTGTCTCAGCCGGATCCTTCCAGCCCGGCACCGCCTTCCTGACCTGCAGTCTTCTTCTTGACCTCTCCGCCTCCACCCTACTCCGACCTATCACCCTCACCTTGACCTCTTTCCACCTATCACATTTCCAACTCCCCTCCTCCAAGTCCCTCCTCCCTACCTTTTATCTTCTCCTGCTGAACACTCTCTGCTCATTCCTGAAGAAGGGCCTGTGCCCGAAACGTCGAATCTCCTGTTCCCTGGATGCTGCCTGACCTGCTGTGCTGTTCCAGCAATAAAGTTTCAACTGCCACTAGATGGAGCCTAGTTTATTTAAAATTGTCCTGTCGAGTACTATAGGGGAGTACCTGTAAATCTATGTAAACACTACAATATATAGAGCTGTATATGGTACTTATATTTATTTTTCAATTTAGTGATTTACTTTAAAAGATCCTTCAGTTCAGAAAACAGCACTTACGCAGTACAGTATACCAACCTGAGCTTCCTCTCCTGAACACATTAAACAGAACAAAAGCCCAGCTGTAGTTGCTAGTTCTCGTCGTTGAAGAAAGTAGCTTAAGACTATGCAGCATAAGGAAGCATCTGCTACAGTAGGAGAACATCTACCACTCAGAGTTAACGCATTATCAGACAGAAAGAGAGCTTACAGAATTTAACCTCATGCCAGAATCCAATTCTAACAAATTGATATTGCAAACATGTAAGAAGTAGAAATTAAATGCTAATTCCCAAACTGAGGAATAGGTCTGTGGAAGTGATGCCAACAAACCAATTAAATGTTAAATCAGTCAACTCCACTGTAAAGAATTGATTGTGTCCTTAGCAAACAATAGGATTGAAAAGGAAAAATACAGAGATAGCAATCAAAAATCATTAAAATTGATTACAACTGCTAAACTGTAGCACTAATTTCAGACAGATGCAATGTCAAGTCAATAAGGCAAGGGAAGTATAGAGCAAAGCACTGTAGATCCTGGAAATCTGAAATCAAAGATAAAACAGAAAATGCTGGAAATTCTGAGTAGCTTGGATTTAATGTGTGGAAACACAGAAACGGAGGTGACGTTCCAGGTCAGTGACCTTGCATGAGAACCAGGGGGAAAAAAAACAAAGTTCAAGCAGTGAAAGAGGAGGGGGTGAAAAATGAACAAAAAGGAAGGCTTGTGTCAGAGTGGAATACTGGAGATTAAATGACAAGTGTTGGTAGGGGAGGGCTAAAAGGGATAGTAATGTGAACATTAGTAAAAGATGCCTCAAAAAAGATGTGAGCAGCAAAATTAGCAGCTGCTGACAAGAAAAACAAAAGTAAAACCAAAACCTGTAAAAGAAAAAAAAAAGAGATTACAGTCTGATTTGTTTTCTTTGAAATGGTTAATGGAATGTGGATAATCAGTGGGTAGGACAGCAATTATTCCTTTTGAGAAGAAGGTGACAGTAAGCCACCTTATTGAATCACTGCAGTCCATATATGATGTAGGTGCACCCATGCAGGGCTGTTAGGGAGACAGGCCAGAATTTTGACCAGAGGTACAGAAGGACTGGCTATATAGCTCTGAATCAAAATAGTGTTTGACTTGTAGACAAAATCTGCAAATGGTAGTTTTGCCATGTATTTACTGTCATTGTTTTGAAGATCACAGATTTGAAGGGTAGTGTTGAAGGAGTCTCGGTGAATTGCTGTAGTCATCTACATAGTACAGACTATTGCTAACTGAGTAGTGGCAATGGAAGCAGAGTTTTGATGGATGGGATGCTGAAGGGAGCTGTTTTGAATTGCACAGTGTTAAGTTCTAAGTACATTTGGAGTTATGTTTATCCAGGCAAACGAAGAGCATTCCATCACACTCGCAGCCTGTGGATAGTGGACAGGCTTCGGAGAGTCCAGTGCCGAGTTTGTTGCCCTAACACTCCCAGCCTTTCATTTGCTTTCACAGCCACAGTATTTATATGGCTGGTCCAGTTCAGTTTCTGGTCAATAGTGATGGTGGAGGATTCAGCGATGTTAATCCTATTGATTGTCCAGGCTAGATGGTGAGATTCTCTTAGCAGATATAGTCATTACCTGGTAATAGTGTCAAATGAGTGTTACTCCCCATCTATTCAATGCAAGCCTGGATCGTATCCAGGTTTTACTGCATGGGAATGAACTGATTAAGTACCTCAGAAATTAGAACTAGAATTGAACATCACGCTTTCAGGGAAGATTCACTGATGGAGGGAATGTCATCAATGAAGCAGCTGTGATTGGCCTCAACCACATTGTTTCCTGATTTCCATTTACAATTAAGATTTTTTTTATAGAAGTCTTTCATACTCTGCTTTTTATTCCCTACAATGAACAAACTTTCTTACCTCTCCTTGTAAGTGTCTTAACTTAATTCTTAACTTATCCTTCGATTGATCTTGAATGAAAATGTCTACTCTATTAAAGATTGGTAATCCAAGATGGAGGATGGGAAAAATTTCTGGCTATAACAGCTGCTCCTTTTTTTGAGGTATTTTAGGTGTTGGAGGAAGTGATTTCCTCAAATCCTAGGAGGCAGCAATTACTGTTGTATATGCTGTTGCAGTGAACCTGCACAGTTACTGCCTTTGCTGTTTGAATTCATATATCAGTAGACATCAGAGTGCATGTGGGAAAATTAACACACAATGAAATTCACAACTGATCTTGGAGGAACTGTTTGGGAGAGGTCACAGCACAGAAACAGACAAGTGGATATTTTAAGCGTGGCCTTACAGTAAGTCTGCAGTAGTGAGTAGAGTGAGCTCTTTCCTGTTTATATGTTTTATTGAGATATGTCTCTTGATTAAACTTAAAATATAAGCCCAAAGTATTAATTTAACCTGGAGCAGTGTTTTGTAGAGGAATAAGGCAGTGCTATTTTCAGGGTCTGTAGATTAACAGAAGCAAAAAATGGCCTATAGTAGAGTGATATGCTCATCTTGTTGAATGTGGGAGTTTAGGATTGTATCTGCAATAAATGCCGTTGGCTGCGAATCCTATCAGGTCGAATGGATCGGTTGGACAGACAGTTAGAGGCAATGAGGAATTTACAACAGCAAGGGGATTTGATGGATGGCAGTTATAGGAAGGTGGAAAAGTCACAGATACAATCACATAGATGGATGAACTCCAGCAAAGATCAGAGAGATAGACAGTTGGTACAGGAGTTTTCTGTGGCTATTCCCATTTCAAATAAGTATGCTGCTTTGGAAAATGTAGGGTGTGATGGATTCTCAGGGGAATGTAGCACGAATAGTCAGTTTCTGATATTGAGACTGGCTCTCATGCAATGAGGGGTATGTCAGGTTCCAAGAGATCGATTGTGTTAAGGGACTGTCTAGTCTGAGATATAGACAGACGTTTCTGTAGCTAGCAGTGAAAAAGCAGAATGGTGTGTTGTTTCCCTGGTGCCAGGAGCAAGGATGTCTCAGAGAGGGTGCAGAATGTTCTCATGGGGGAGAGGGGACAGCATTTTCCACATTGAAACCAACGACATAGGAAGGGAAAAAGTTGAGATTCTGAAGGGAGTTTACAGAGTTGGTAGGAATTTAAAAAGGAGGTCCTCGAGAGTAGTAATATCTGGATAACTCCTGGTGCCACGAGCTAGTGAGGGCAGGAATAGGAGGATAGAGCAGATGAGGAGATGGCTGAGGAGCTGGTGTATGGGAGAAGGATTCACTTATTTGGATCATTAGAAGCTCTTCTGGGGTAGAAGTGACCTGTACAAGGATGGATTGTACCTAAATTGGAAGGGGACTAAAATACTGGCAGGGAGATTTGCTTGAGCTGCTCGGGAAGATTTAAACTAGTAAGGTGGGGGGGGGAGACCCAGGGAGATAGTGAGGAAAGAGATCAATCTGAGACTGGTACAGTTAAGAACAAAGGCAAGTCAAACAGTCAGGGCAGGCAGGGACAAAGCAGAGAACAAGGTAGGACTGATAAATTAAACTGCATTTATTTCAATGCAAGTGCCCTAACAGGGAAGGCAGATGAACTCAGGGCATGGTTAGGAACATGGGACTGGGATATCATAGCAATTACAGAAACGTGGCTCTGGGATGGACAAGACTGGGAGCTTAATGTTCCAGGATACAAATGCTACAGGAAGGATAGAAAGGGAGGCAAGAGAGGAGGGGCAGTGGCGTTTTAGATAAGGGATCGCATTACAGCTGTACTGAGGGAGAATATTCCCAGAAGTACATCCAGGTGGAATTGAGAAATACGAAAAAAATTATCATCTTATTGGGATTGTATTATAGAACTCCTAATAGTCAGAAGGAAATTGAGAAACAAATTTGTAAGGAGATGTCAGCTATCTGTAAGAATAATAGGGTGGTTATGGTAGGGGATTTTAACTTTCCAAACATAGACTGAGACTGCCATAGTGTTCAGGGTTTAGATAAAGAGGAATTTGTTAAGCATGTACAAGAAATCTTTCTGATTCAGTATGTGGGTGAACCTAGTGAGAAGGTGCAAATCTTGACCTACTGTTGGGAAATAAGGCAGGGCAGGTGACTGAGGGGTCAGTGGGGGAGCACTTTGGGGCCAGCGACCATAATTCTATTAGATTTAAAATAGTGATGGAAACGATAGACCAGATCTAACAGTTGATGTTCTAAATTGGAGAAAGACCAATTTTGATGCTATTGGGCAAGAACAGCTGGAAAATGGGAAGCCTTCAGAAATGAGATAACGAGAATCCAGAGCAAGTATATTCTTGTTAGGGTGAAAGGGAAGGCTGGTAGGTATAGGGAATGCTGGATGACCAAAGAAATTGAGGGTTTGGTTAAGAAAAAGGAAGCATATCTCAGGTATAGACAGGATACTTAAGAGGGAAATCAAGGGCAAAAAGGGGACACAGGATACTTTGGCAAATAGAGTTAAGGAGAATCCAGGAGGGTTTTTACGAATACATTAAGGACAAAAGGGTAACTAGGGAGACAATAGGGCCCCTCAAAGATTCCTGAAGAAGGGCTTATGCCCGAAACGTCGATTCTCCTGTTCTTTGGATGCTGCCTGACCTGCTGCGCTTTTCCAGCAACACATTTTCAGCCCCTCAAAGAGCATCAAGGCAGCCTTTGTGTGGAGCAGCAGGAGATGGGGCAGATTTACTAAACGAGTATTTTGCATCAGTATTTACTATGGAAAAGGACATGGAAGATATAGAATGTAGGGAAATAGATATAGTGACATCTTGAAAAATGTCCAGATTACAGGGGAGGAAGTGCTGGATGTCTTGAAACGCATACAAGTGGATAAATTCCCAGGACCTAATCAGATGTACCCTAGAACTCTATGGGAAGCAATTGCTAGGCCTCTTAATGAGACTGGAGGTTGGCTAATGTAGTCACACTGTTTAAGAAAGATGGTAAGGACAAGTCAGGGAACTATAGACCAGTGAGCCTGATGTCGCTGGTGGGCAAGGTGTTGGAGGGAATCCTGAGGGACAGGATGTACATGTCTTTGGAATAGCAAGGACTGATTAGGGATAGTCAACATGGCTTTGTGTGTGGATAATCAAGTCTCAAACTTGATTGAGTGTTTTTTGAAGAAGTAACAAAGAGGATTGATGAGGGCAGAGCGGTAGATGTGATCTATATGGACTCCAGAAAGGTGTTTGACAAACTTCCCCATGGAAGACTGGTTAGCAAGGTTAGATCTCACGGAATACAGGGAGAACTCGCCATTTGGATACAGAACTGGCTTAAAGGTAGAAGATAGAGTGTGAAGGTGGAGAGTTGTTTTTCAGACTGGAGGCCTGTGACCGGTGGAGTGCCACAAGGATTGGTGCTGGGTCCACTACTTTTCATCATTTATTTAAATGATTCAGATGTGAGCATAAGAGGTATAGTTAGTAAGTTTGCAGATGTCACCAAAATTGGAGATTTAGTGGACATCGAAGGTTACCTCAGAATCTGGATAAGATGGGCCAATGGGCTGAGAAGTGGCAGATGGAGTTTAATTTCGATAAATGCGAGGTGCTGCATTTCGGCAAAGCAAATCTTAGCAGGTCTTACACACTTAATGGTAAGGTCCTAGGGAGTGTTGCTGAACAAGGAGACCTTGGAGTGCAGGTTCACAGCTCCTTGAAAGTGGAGATGCAGGTAGATAGGATAGTGAAGAGGGTATTGGGTGTGCTTTCCTTTATTGGTCAGAGTATTGAGTACAGGAGTTGGGAGGTCATGTTGCGGCTGTACAGGACATTGGTTAGGCCACTGTTGGAATATTGTGTGCAATTTTGGTCTCGTTCCTATCGGAAAGATGTTGCAAAACTTGAAAGGGTTCAGAAAAGATTTACAAGGATGTTGCCAGAGTTGGAGGATTTGAGCTATACGGAAAGGCTGAACAGGCTGGGGCTGTTTTCCCTGGAGTGTTGGAGGCCGAGGGGTGACCTTCTAGAGTTTTATAAAACCATGAGGGACATGGATAGGATAAATAGACAAAGTCTTTGAAAGAATGTTTGTTGAGACACAGTCATCATTCAAGTACATTTATGGTATATAAGGCATATAAATGATGCCATCAAGTTAGCAGGAGAGAGTGTTTAGAGACAGATGGTCTTACCTGTTCTGTGCTTTCCTGAAACTCCACATTCAGATACTCCACTGGCAGTGAAGGGATATTCAGAGCACTTTCTGACAAGGGCTTTTCAGATTGTACCCAGGTTGGCACTTGACAACATTCCTGAAATCCTGCTACTATAGGATTTTGTTCAACACCCACAGATGAAATAACTGAATCTTTAGCTGTTGGTGGGACATTTGCTTCTAACTTCAACAATTCAATATCTGCCAACTCAGAACTCCTGTCTGCGGTTGAAACATCATTCATAGCCAATATGTTTTCTATACTGTTAATTTCCTCTTTTTGCCCCTTGCATAATTCGTTCAATGCATCCCAAAGACCTTCAATCCAAGGTTCGACCACTAACTCCAACCTAAAAACAAACAGAAATTTAATAATTACGGTAATGTTGATTTTCAATGTTCAAAATTACACAGGAAGGGCTGTAACAACATTTCCTTGTTAGCAAAATAAATGTTAGTATAATTCTGAACAAATTAGGAATGAGCTGCTCTAACAAGCTTATAACATAATCAACTTAAGTTTGTTTACATCATAACAAGAGGACAGCACACAGTAGAATATACCTATAATATACTCAACCAAACTGCTAGCATACCTCTCCATAAAATCAGAATCAAACTAACAAGATTTTATCATTAATTATTTTGTTCCATTAATATAGACTCCAATTTCAAGATTGTTGGTGATGCAGAAATATACATTTTCCACGTGTTACTGCTTTTCACTCCCCCACCCCACATAAGCGATCATTTTACATACTCATGCTGCCAGTAAGGAGGCTCATTGAGCAGCAGCAAGTGTTTGAAATCTCTAAACGTGAATGGTGTTTTGCCCAACTACAATGATCAGAACGCCATGGGTACTGCATACACGACTTTCAGACATAGCTGGCCAGTGAATGAACCTGGAAAGCAATTCACCACAGCAGTAGCTTTTACTTGATCAAGTAGGAACAGAAAGATTTTTTTAAAAATCAACACATTTTTGTTACCATAAATCCTCCACAAGAATAACCAACAAGAGCTTAATTTAGAATTTTTGTTTGAAAGACTGTGCAGGCCATAAAGTTAGAATCACTAATTTTAAATCAAGACTAGTATACGGAGAGAGGGCTACAGATACTGGAGATCGGAGTCGAAGAGTGTGGTGCCGGAAAGGCACAGCCAGTCACACAGCATCAGAGGAGCAGGACAGTCAACATTTCGGGAATAAACTCTTCATCAGGAATTAGTAGTAGCATGTGCATTGTAATTACATGATCAAATCATTTGACCCCTCTGACTAAATTAACAGTAACCTCCTGTGATATGAATTAAAGCTCATTTTAGTTTTTGTTTGAAAAGATGAATTTGCAAACTGATTGCAAGTTAGGATGCACCATATTGTATATTGAGGCCCTGAATCCCCTATTATCTTTTGAAACATTTGGTCAAAGTGGTCTGACTATCGTCAGTACAGCTGGAACGTCTTCGGGCTGACATTTAGCAGATTTATATATTCAAATTTCAAAGCTGGACCAAACATTTCAAATTAAAAATCAATTTCATGCTTGGCTTTAGATAATGAATTGCACCAACATTAAAATAAAGAATTAACTGAAGTTTTCCTTTTTTTTAAGAAAGATCTTTGTAAAGCACAAGGATATATACCTAGTGCATGTCTACATACTTCTTTTCCACTTTTTGTGCCACATTTCCATCAAAAATTTGCAAGATAAATACATTGAATCGTGCCAAAAAAATTACAGCAAGCCAACAAGAAAATGAGGAGTATATAAATTGAATCACTTTAAAATTTACTGTAGTATCATTATGACCGTTAGACTTTTTCACCAGAACAGGTCAGCCTTTATCTTAAAAAAAAAGGAAATTAGTGATTCAGATGAGTTTTTATGACAACCAACAGTGGTTGCATGGTCACCAACTCAGCTGCCTTATTTCAGATTTTTATTAATTTCAAATTCCATTAGCCTCATATGATCTAAAACCATGTCTCAAGACCATTAGGCTTGGGTTCTAGGTTACTAGTCCTTTGACATTGCCACTACACCACCATCTCCCCGGAATTATTAAGAGCTTTAATACCATCGGATTTCTATCAGTGAAATGACAGCGGGGCACGATAAGACGTCTTTGCTACATTAATTCATTTCAGTGATTCTTTAGGACAGGATTGGGGGAGGGGCCCATAGCACAACTATGACACAGGAGTGAATGACAGGAGATGACTTCAAGGTTAATCTGCACACGCAGTAAATCCTAAAATTGCATTTGAATTCAGAGGGTCAATGTGTTAAATAATACTAACATTTAGTGATCTACAAATTCTAGGCTAATACTTGCACATAAAAACTTGTCTAGAACAATATTTGAAAGTATTGTTGTTGATAATAAATATGTATTGTCACACAACCTGCTACAGTATATTTACAGAAATATGTATTGTATTATTTTTAAACAAATACCAGAGCTAAATGATTAATATTGTAATATGGAGTGGCTTGTTGCATGAGACCAATAAGGGACACACAAAGATGAGATCATTGTGAGCATGGGATTCTGGAAAAGGATGGAGCAGGTCAGTTAAAGAGGACACAAGAATGGTGAGTAGGTTCTTGGCACAGAGAGGGAAAGATTGTCAGTAAATAACATCTACAAAAGGAAACAATTGAGATTGGCTACATTCTGAGCAATAAAATCTTGCTGAAACGTGACTGAAGGAAGACCAAAAATGTAGAAGGTGAGAGAGAGAGAAAAAAAAAGAGAAGTGAAGCTTAGACAGCTTGAAAGTAGAAGGCTTCTAACATTCAACTGAAAAGGAAAGGTAACTGTCATCACTAGGCTCAAGCCTACAGAGAAGCAAAGCGCAGAGATTAGATTCCATCTAATTTGTAGGTTGCAAATGTAACAACAATCTGTGATTCTATTTTGCACAGACCTACGCAAAAGGTCAGCTGCAAAAAAAAAGAACTGTTGGATCGTTTGTGGCAATTTCTCCCCTAATCAAGAAGAGGAAAGTACTTTTATAAACTTCCAACACTAACATTATCCTATCGAAAGCTTAATGTTCCTTGATTTCCCACAGTTCACAGGTTATGCACTGCTCCATTGGACCTGCTCCATTGTTAACTAGTGAGTAGTAAATAGCCAAACAAGATCTGTTTTTAAACAACAACTTCCCCTGATTCTGCTACTTTGGGGAATAAATTGACAGCAACTTTAAAAAAAAGCAGAAAGATCAAACCCATAACAATTTCCTTAAAAATCCACTCTGAAAATGTGTTGCTGGAAAAGCGCAGCAGGTCAGGCAGCATCCAAGGAACAGGAGAATCGACGTTTCGGGCATAAGCCCTTCTTCAGGAATGAGGAAAGTGTGTCCAGCAGGCTAAGACAAAAGGTAGGGAGGAGGGACTTGGGGAAGGGGCGTTGGAATTGCGGTAGGTGAAGGGAGGTCAAGAGGCCGGAGTGGGGTGGGGGCGGAGAGGTCAGGAAGAAGATTGCAGGTTAGGAAGGCGGTGCTGAGTTCGAGGGATTTGACTGAGACAAGGTGGGGAAGGGGAAATGAGGAAACTGGAGAAATCTGAGTTCATCCCTTGTGGTTGGAGGGTTCCCAGGCAGAAGATGAGGCGCTCTTCCTCCAACTGTCGTGTTGCCATGGTCTGGCGATGGAGGAGTCCAAGGACCTGCATGTCCTTGGTGCAGTGGGAGGGGGAGTTAAAGTGTTGGGCTACGGGGTGGTTGGGTTGGTTGGTGCGGGTGTCCCAGAGGTGTTCTCTGAAACGTTCCGCAAGTAGGCGGCCTGTCTCCCCAATATAGAGGAGGCCACATCGGGTGCAGCGGATGCAATAGATGATGTGTGTGGAGGTGCAGGTGAATTTGTGGCGGATATGGAAGTGTCCCTTGGGGCCTTGGAGGGAAGTAATGGGGGAGGTGTGGGCGCAAGTTTTGCATTTCTTGCGGTTGCAGGGGAAGGTGCCGGGAGTGGAGGTTGGGTTGGTGGGGTGTGTGGACCTGACGAGGGAGTCACGGAGGGAGTGGTCTTTTCGGAACGCTGATAGGGGAGGGGAGGGAAAATATATCCCTGGTGGTGGGGTCCATTTGGAGGTGGCGGAAATGACAGCGGATGATACTTTGTACATGGAGGTTGGTGGGGTGGTAGGTGAGGACCAGTGGGGTTCTGTCCTGGTGGCGGTTGGAGGGGCGGGGCTCAAGGGCGGAGGAGCAGGCATCGTCGACTACGTCTGACGGGAAATTGCGGTCCTTGAAGAAGGAGGCCATCTGGGTTGTATGGTTTTGGAACTGGTCCTCCTGGGAGCAGATGCAGCGGAGACAAAGGAATTGGGAATATGGGATGGCGTTTTTACAGGGGGCACGGTGGGGGAGGTGTAGTCTAGGTAGCTGTGGGAGTCGGTCGGTTTATAGTAAATGTCCGTGTTGATTCGGTCACCCGAGATAGAAATGGAAAGGTCTAGGAAGGGGAGGGAGGAGTCTGAGACGGTCCAGGTGAATTGGAGGTCGGGGAGGAAGGTATTGGTAAAGTGGATGAACTGTTCAACCTCCTCGTGGGAGCATGAGGTAGCGCCGATACAGTCATTGATGTAGCGGAGGAAAAGGTGGGGGGTGGTGCCAGTGTAGCTGCGGAAGATGGACTGTTCCACATATCCTACGAAGAGGCAGGCATAGCTGGGGCCCATGCAGGTGCCCATGGCTACTCCTTTGGTTTGGAAGAAGTGGGAGGATTGGAAAGAGAAGTTGTTCAGGGTGAGGACCAGTTCAGTCAGTCGAAGGAGGGTGTTGGTGGAAGGGTACTGGTTGGTACGGTGGGAAAGGAAGAAGTGGAGGGCTTTAAGTCCTTTGTGATGGAGGATGGAGGTGTACAGGGATTGGATGTCCATAGGGAAGATAAGGCGTTGGGGACCGGGGAAGCGAAAATCATGGAGGAGTTGAGGGCATGGGTGGGGTGTCCCGAACGTAGGTGGGGAGTTCTTGGACTAAGGGGGACAGGACCGTGTCGAGGTATGCAGAGATGAGTTCGGTGGGGCAGGAGCAGGCTGAGACAATGGGACGGCCGGGGCAGTCAGGTTTGTGGATTTTGGGCAGGAGGTAGAAACGGGAGGTGCGGGGTTGTGGGACTATGAGGTTGGAGGCGGTGGATGGGAGATCCCCTGAGGTGATGAGATTCTGGATGGTCTGGGAGATGATGGTTTGGTGGTGGGAGGTGGGATCATGGTCAAGGGGGCAGTAGGAGGAGGTGTCCGCGAGCTGAAGTTTAGCCTCAGCGGTGTAAAGGTCAGTGCGCCAAACTACTACCGCGCCTCCCTTGTCAGCTGGTTTGATAGTGAGGTTGGGGTTGGAACGGAGGGAGTGGAGGGCTGCACGTTCCGAGGGTGAGAGGTTGGAGTGGGTGAGAGGGGTGGAGAGGTTGAGGCGGTTAATGTCGCGGCGGCAGTTGGCTATGAAGAGATCGAGGGCGGGTAAGAGGCCAGCACGGGGTGTCCAGGTGGATGGGGTGTGTTGGAGGCGGGAGAAGGGGTCGTCAGAGGGTGGGCAAGAGTCTTGGTTGAAGAAGTAGGCACGGAGGCGAAGGCGGCGGAAGAATTGTTTGATGTCACGCCGCATGTTGAACTCGTTGATCCGAGAGAGTAGGGGAATGAAGGTGAGGCCTCTGCTGAGGACTGATCTTTCATCCTCAGAGAGGGGTAGGTCTGGAGGGATGGTGAAAACACGGCAGGGCTGGGAGCTAGGACCTGATGCGGGGCTGGAGCTGGGAGTGGTGGCGGGGTTGGGCGTGGGGGCGGGGACGGAGATCGGTGTGGGGGCGGAGTTGGGAGTGGTGACCCATCCGCCCCTCCAACCACCACCAGGACAGAACCCCACTGGTCCTCACCTACCACCCCACCAACCTCCATGTACAATGTATCATCCGCCGTCATTTCCGCCACCTCCAAACGGACCCCACCACCAGGGATATATTTTCCCTCCCCTCCCCCATCAGCGTTCCGAAAAGACCACTCCCTCCGTGACTCCCTTGTCAGGTCCATACCCCCCTTCAACCCAACCTCCATTCCCGGCACCTTCCCCTGCAACCGCAAGAAATGCAAAACTTGCGCCCACACCTCTCCCCTTACTTCCCTCCAAGGCCCCAAGGGACACTTCCATATCCACCACAAATTCACCTGCACCTCCACACACATCATCCATGGCATCCGCTGAACCCGATGTGGCCTCCTGTTCCTTGGATGCTGCCTGACCTGCTGCGCTTTTCCAGCAACACATTTTCAGCTCTGACCTCCAGCATCTGCCATCCTCACTTTCTCCTGAAAAGTCCACTCTGCCAAGCATACTAATGAAAGCAAATGGACATCTTAAAAATAATATCTTTGGCAAGTTCAGAAAAGGAATAATTTACTTTACATAGTTTTCAATGGCTTCTATATATCTGTTAATTATTTTCCCCAAAATTCTATATATGATGCAATATCACTTTAAATATACAGCACAGTTAAAAATCAACAGTTACTAGAAGATCTCACTGCTGGCCTTACCCAACACCATCATCTGCATATCCAGTTGCATAGAAATGTTGTGCACCAAGCTGCTGAAGGCATTTATCAATTATCTTTCCACCATTGGCAAAATGACTGTAGTTAGAATCGCCAAGAGCTAGAGAGAATAAATCAATGTCAGTACAATAAATTGTTAGCTAACATTATCTGTAAACCCAGATGACAGTTTATTACCTAACACTGCATATTTCATGTGCGAATAGAAGTTAGCTGGCAAATCACTGTTAAGCTCTTGTGCAAATTTCCTTGCTGTGTCTGGTACTTCTCCAACACCAGTGGTAGAGGAGATTATAACAACTGGAGCACGTTCCTTCTCTAGGTTGAACTAAAGGAATAAGTCAAGAGAAAATGAATGTCTTCAAATATTAAGCCCCTCAGCTTTTCAATACAGTTCAACAATGAAGCAAATGAACTCAGTGAAGCCTGTTACCCAGTGGCCCCCTAAGTGACACCTCTGTAGCATGCATAGATACCAGATGCATGGAGGATGTTTCCAACAGCTGCAGAGTCATTGGGTCACATTCCAAAGACACTGGGCAGCCAATTTAGAACTGAGGGGAGGAGAAATTTCTTCACCCAGTGTGGCGAGCCTGCGGAATTCTCTGCCACAGAAAGCAGTTGAGGTCAAAATGCTGAATGGTTTCAAGGAGTTTGATCCCTTTACCCCAAGAACCACATCTAAAGGTAGGTTGAGAAAGTGGGAACAGGATATGGAGTTGAATGATTATACTCCCTACAGTACGGAAACAGACCCTTCAGCCCAACAAGTCCACATCGACTCTCTGAAGAGTAACCCACCCACACCCCGTGTTCACCCCTAAATAATGCACGGGCAATTTAGCATGGCCAATTCACCTGACCTGCACATCTTTGGACTGTGGGAGGAAACTGGAGCACCCGGAGGAAACCTATGCAGACACGGGGAGAATGTGCAAACTCCACACAGATAGTTACCCAAGGTGGGAATTGAACATGGGTCCCTGACGCTGTGAGGCAGCAGTGCTAACCACTGAGCTACCGTGCCACCCCCAGTCAGCAGCAATCATACTGAATGACAAAACAAGCTCAAGCCTATTCTTGATCTTATTTTTTGTGGTTCTGTGATTCTGAAACAAAACACACTTTCATTGATATGTGATAGCACTGTAACAATGAATGGCCACAAGCTTTGTTTAAAACATGGTGTAAATTTAACACATTTACATACAAGTCAGATTGCCACACAGAGGGACTTCAAGTCAGAGAATCAGAGCTTGTTAGGTCCACACTGACAGCATTCAACTTGGTGCACAAATGCATCTTAATAACAGGGCTGGGATTTCCTGGAGGTCCCAACAATGGCAAATACTTCCTCCAAATGACAAGAGGAAAGATAGATTGAACAGAATTCCATAGAAGCATGGTGCACAGCCAATGAGGTGAGTTGCAAAGAACAGTGGGAGAGAAAACATGCTGGGCTTCACTGAGCAAAGCTATCTGTAAAGCTTACTAAACCAAATTCTGGTACCAGATTCAGCCTACTCTCTTCATCACATGCATGGTCTGCTATAAGAGGATCATTTTCCCTCAGTTACCTGTTCCATTTGGCTCACACAATATATATCAGCTACAAATCCTTTTCCATCTGCTGTCTCAGCAATTTCCTCAGCAATTGCTTTCGCTTGTCCACTTTGTGAGGCATAAAGTAACAAAATTCGACGTTTGGTCTCTAAAGGCATGACCCCGCACCAGCTGCGTAAATCAAAACAATTGGTTAGTTCCCATGTATAATGGCAATTGATAAGACTAGCTTGATACATAATTTGCAATTGTATAATATCTTTCATGACCTCAGGATAGCCCCAGAGTATTATGCATAGGTAGACTTTTTAAATGCTGAAAAATGTGTTGCTGGAAAAGCGCAGCAGGTCAGGCAGCATCCAAGGAGCAGGAGAATCGATGTTTCGGGCATAAGCCCTTCTTCAGGAATGAGGAGGGTGTGCCAAACAGGCTAAGATAAAAAGGTAGGGAGGAGGGACTTGGAGGGGGGGCGTTGGGAATGCGATAGGTGGAAGGAGGTTAAGGTGAGGGTGATAGGCCGGAGAGGGGGTGGGGGTGGGGGTGGAGAGGTAGGGAAGAAGATTGCAGGTCAACAAGGCGGTGCTGAGTCCGAGGGTTGGGACTGAGATAAGGTAGGGGGAGGGGAAATGAGGAAGCTGGAGAAATCTGCATTTATCCCTTGTAGTTGGAGGGTTCCTAGGCGGAAGATGAGGCGCTCTTTCTCCAGGCGTCGTGTTGCCATGCAGCGCTTTTCCAGCAACACATTTTTCAGCTCTGATCTCCAGCATCTGCAGTCCTCACTTTCTCCTAGACTTTTTTTAAAATTCCAATTGTTGATATAGAAAAAGTGACAGCCAATTTTCACACAGGTTCTACAAACAGCAATGTTGATAATTTACCTTATAAATCATTGCCAACAGCTAAACATTAAAATTCTCAGTGGTTTTCAAATTCCTCCAGGGCCTCACTAGTCTAACTGTGTAACTTAACCCCAACTTAACTTCTGAAATCTCTCTATACTCATCCAATTCTGGCCTTTGCTATCCCTGATCTCAATTGGCCTATGATTAACAATCCTTCCCTCAACATCTCTCCTGCTCTTTTAAAACACTCCTTAAGCACTCCCTTTTTGATTTTCTTAAAAACCTTCTCCTCTGTTTTTGGCTGCACTTCAGTCCTACGCTCCTGATCTTTGGGCACCCGGTACGGAGGAAGGAGGGCAGGTCTGAAGACCTCCTTGTGGTACTGCTCCTGAGCCTGGCCAAACTGGCCATCAACAGGTCCAGGCAGTGGGCCGTGGAGGGGGTCGTTAGGGCCGACTGCCTGCCCCTCTTCCGCAGTTACGTTAGGGCCCGGGTGTCCTTGGAGAAGGAGTACGCGGTGTCCACCAACACCCTGGAGTTGTTCAGGGAGAGGTGGGCGCCGCAGGGAGTGGAGTGCATTATTTCTCCCTCCAACTCTATTTTGATTTAGTCCCTACCCTTCCCTTCACTGTTTTGATCACACAGCACTGCCCTTTGATGTGAAGGGCAGTGTTTGTCACTGGCCACCCGGGTGTTTCCTATCTTCCTGGTGGTGGAATTTGAATAAAGATTTGTGCACGTTGTGTCTTTCACTGTGTCTCACACCTGCACACACACACACACACACACCATGGGTGCTGGGGAAAAAAATAAGCACTACCGCACTTAGGTGGTAGTGTGGGGGTTTTAAAAATAAATAAATAAACAGGAGTCGGGTGGAGTGCATCATTTCTCCCTCCAAAGAAAAAAAAATTAAAACACTCCTTAAGATCTGCCTCTTGCATTAAACTTCTAGTTACCTGTCTCAATATCCCTTTTCGGCTCAGGACTATCTCTTTTTAATAATGCTCCTGTGAAGCATTTTAGGCTATCTGACTTAAAGTGAAACATTAAGTGATTGAGGAATAAATATTGATCACAGCACTAGGGTATCTCCATTACTTTTCTTTAAAATTAGTGCAGCAGTATATATCATTCCAACCTTGGAGCACAGGCAAGGCTTTCATTTAAATATGTAATTTGAAAAATACTGCCACCAATACTGCAGCATTCCCTCAGTTCTGCACTGGAGTGTCAGTCTCATTTGCTTCCTCAACCCTCAGAACTTGGGCATAACTTCAAAGCCTTCTGTTTCAGAGGTAAGAATGCCATCAATTGAACAAGTGCTAATAGTCCCATATGATAGGTCAACTTGCTATTGCTTTTAGATTATGGCTAACAATCCTCTCAAATCAATAATGTGACTTACAGCTAGAAAAAAAGAAATGACTTTTCATCTTGCAATTATCAGGACTACTGGAAAGAAATATCACTGAAAATGAAAACATGATTACAGAGCACTGATTGATTGTCCTGAGAAATCAAGTCTACTTACCAATGCTTGGACCAACAACAGAGAATTGGTCACCTGTTTTGAGTCAATACAAGCACAGTGTACACCTGCGTTCCTTCGGTCTGCAATAAAGAGCCCTGCATAATTATGCGTAACTTCCAGTACTCACAAGCCCATTGAGTTGATTCTCAATAATAAAACAAATTACAGATTCCAGACTATCAAGCAAATGCTGTCCAATTTTGGAATCCCTTCTTATATTGTGCATTGTTGTGAGTTTTGCAAGTCCAGGGTCTGCTTGTTGCATACAACTGAAGGGACATCCATAAGTGCTTGAGACATACAGCCTACATACCTGCCATCACATTGGTACTGAAACTCATGAACCACCATTACTTATTTGTGTGATAGGCAGAACATCTTTTTGGCCTGACAGCAGCATCTTGTAAGTGGCAGACACCACCCATGTTACACTCGTACAGAAGGAGCTTGAAACAACTAGGTTAACCTGTTACTCAAACTTCAGGGTAAATGGGAGGTAAACATAGCACTTTTCAGTTTAGGATCAAAAAAAAGTGACAACTTAAGCTCATTCATGAATTTACATAATGTACAGTGAGAAATGAACAAACCAGGATTGCAAAATGACCAAAGATAGCTATTATCGCAAAGGAAGGTGAAGACATAGAAACACAGAGTCAATAAAGTGTGGTGCTGGAAATAGCACAGCAGATCAGGCAGCTACTGAGGAGCAGGTGTTGACATTTTTGGACCGTGGAGAGGGAAGGGGGCTGAGAAATAAATAGAGGGATGTGGCGCTAGGGGAAAGGGGATGGGGCTAGGGGAAAGGCTATTGAGATGGTGACAGAAGCATGCAAGGCTGGGGAGGTTTAAGACACTGCATGCAATATGGCATTAGTTAGTGGCAACTCACATATTAATACACAACGTTTGGTTCTTTGCAGACAGAAAGAATGTGTGCGTGAAATGAGTCAGCATCAAACTCAACAAGGTTGATGATAACATTTTCTGGTTAATTTCTCAAGACAATGCCTTAACCAAAATCAAAAAACCTGGCTGGCTGAACATTTAAATGATGCTTCACCATGGTAATACCCCTACCAATCAAAAACCACCTACAAATCAGCACTTTTCACTCATACAGTAGAAATGATGTTTTCCCTCTATTACTTATTCTGAATGGTCATGAATGCAAGACAAAAAACATCAACAAAACATAGCATTCAAACTACATTACAGAATACCCATTCATAAAGGATCTCCATACAACTTGGAAGAAATAGCCATGACTGGGGAAATAATATCTAATACTGTAACAGTCAGCACTGGGAAATCTGGGTCAAATTACAAGTCAGAAGCAATGTACAACTGTTCTTTGCGAAGGTTTTAAATAGCTACAAGATACAGTACAGTATAGTAGCAAGGACTTTGCTCCTGATGCATGCAATGGGAAGGAATAGTAAAGGGATACTTCAGTCCATTTTAATGTCAATATTACTGCTTCAGAGTTGTTTTGTATTTTGATGATGAAGCATGAAAATCTATTGACAGCTATATTAGCTATGATACAATTATTCAGTTTGACAAGATATTTTCAATATTATGTTGTGGAGGTGCCGATGTTGGACTGGGGTGGACAACATCAGAAGTCACACGACACCACGTTATTGACCAACAGGTTTATTTGAAATCACAAGCTTTTGGAGCAGTGCTCCTTCATCAGGTGAAATCCTCGCTCTGAAAGCATGCGATTTCAAATCAACATATTGGACTATAAACTGTGGTTGTGTGACCCATGGTAATATTATAATAATGGATGTAGGTTTGCTCGCTGAGCTGGAAGGTTCATTTTCATACATTTCGTCACCATACTAGGTAACATCTTCAGTGAGCCTCCAGATGAAGTACTGGCGGTGTAGCCAGTTTTTTATTTATATGTTTGGGTTCCTGGGGTTGATGATATCATTTCCTATGGTGATATCATTTCCTGTTCTTTTTCTCGGAGTGGTAAATGGGATCCAATTCAATGTTAGAGTGGTACTGGAAAAGCACAGAAAGTCAGGCAGCATCCGAAGAGCAGGAAAATCGATGTTTCAGGCAAAAGCCCTTCATCAGGAATGAATCAGCCCTCATTCCTGATGAAGGGCTTTTGCCTGAAACATCGATTTTCCTGCTCCTCGGATGCTGCCTGACTTTGTGCTTTTCCAGTACCACTCTAATTTTGACTCTAATTTCCAGCATCTGCAGTACCCACCTCCATCCAATTCAATGTGTTTGTTGATAGTGTTCCAGTTGGAATGCCATGCTCTTAGGAATTCTCATGCATGTCTGTTTGGCTTGTCCTAAGATGGATGTGTTGTCCCAGTCGAAGTGGTGTCCTTCCTCATCTGTATGGAAGAATACTAGGGAGAGTGGGTCTTGTCTTTTTGTGGCCAGTTGATGCTCATGTATCCTGGTGGCTAGTTTTCTATCTGTTTGTACAGTGTAGTGGCAATAATTTATAAGGTAAATTGTCAAACACTACATTGGACAAACAGGCAGAAAACTAGCCACCAGGATACATGAACATCAATTAGCCGCAAAAAGACTTGACCCACTCTTACTGGTATCCTTCCATACGGATGAGGAAGGATACCACTTCGGGAGCCAGGGAGATAGTGAGGAAAAAGAGATCAATCGGTGACTGGTACAGTTGAGAACAGAAGCGAGTCAAACAGTCAGGGCAGGCAGGAACAAGGTAGGACTGATAAATTAAACTGCATTTATTTCAATGCAAGGGGCCTAACAAGGAAGGCAGATGAACTCAGGGCATGGTAAGGAACATGGGACTGGGATATCATAGCAATTACAGAAACATGGCTCAGGGATGGACAAGACTGGCAGCTTAATGTTCCAGGATACAAATGCTACAGGAAGGATAGAAAGAGAGACAAGAGAGGAGGGGGAGTGGCGTTTTTGATAAGGGATAGCATTACAGCTGTACTGAGGGAAGATATTCCCAGAAATATATCCAGGGAGGTTATTTGGGTGGAACTAAGAAATAAGAAAGGGATGATCACCTTATTGGGATTGTATTATAGACCCCCCAATAGTCAGAGGGAAATTGAGAAACAAACTTGTAAGGAGATCTCAGCTATCTGTAAGAATAATAGGGTGGTTATGGTAGGGAATTTTAACTTTCCAAACATAGACTGGGACTGCCATAGTGTTAAGGGCTTAGATGGAGAGGAATTTGTTAAGTGTGTACAAGAAAACTTTCTGATTCAGTATGTGGATGTACCTATGAGAGAAGGAGCAAAACTTGACCTACTGTTGGGAAATAAGGCAGGGCAGGTGACTGAGTTGTCAGTGGGGGAGCACTTTGGGGCCAGCGACCATAATTCTATTAGATTTAAAACAGTGATGGAAAAGGATAGACAAGATCTAAAAGTTGATGTTCTAAGTTGGAGAAAGGCCAATTTTGACAGTATTAGGCAAGAACTTACATAAGCTGACTGGGGGCAAATGTTCACAGGTAAAGGGATGGCTGGGAAATGGGAAGCCTTCAGATATGAGATAACAAGAATCCAGAGAAAGTATATCCCTGTCAGGGTGAAAGGGAAGGCTGGTTAGTATAGGGAATGCTGGATGACTAAAGAAATTGAGGGTTTGGTTAAGAAAAAGGAATCATATATCAGGTATAGACAGGATAGATCGAGTGAATCCTTAGAAGAGTATAAAGGCAGTAGGAGTATACTTAAGAGGGAAATCAGGAGGGCAAAAAGGGGACATGAGATAGCTTTGGCAAATAAGAGTTAAGAAGAATCCAGAAGGGTTTTTACGAATACATTAAGGACAAAAGGGTAACTAGGGAGAGAATAGGGTCCCTCAAAGATCAGCAAGGTTGCCTTTGTGTGAAGCCGCAGAAAATGGGAGAGACACTAAATGAGTATTTTGCATCAGTATTTACTGTGGAAAAGGACATGGAAGATATAGAATGAAGGGAAATAGATGGTGATGTCCAGATTACAGAGGAGGAAGTGCTGGATGTCTTGAAATGGATAAAGGTGGATAAATCCCCAGGACCTGATCAGGTGTACCTGAGAACTCTGTGGGAAGCTAGAGAAGTGATTGCTGGGCCTCTTGCTGAGATATTTGTATCATCGATATTCACAGGTGAGGTGCCAGAAGACTGAAGATTGGCTAACATGGTATTACTGTTTAAGAAGGGTGGAAACGACAAGCCAGGGAACTATAGACCAGTGAGCCTGACATCGATAGTGGCCAAGTTGTTGGAGGGACTCCTGAGGGACAGGATGTACATGTATTTGGAAAGGCAAGGTCTAATTAGAGATAGTCAACATGGCTTTGTTCGTGGGAAATCATGTCTCACAAACTTGATGGAGTCTTTTGAAGAAGTAACAAAGAGATTGATGAGGGCAGAGCAGTAGATGTGATCTATATGGACTTCTGTAAGGCGTTTGACAAGATTCCCCATGGGAGACTGGTGAGCAAGGTTAGATCTCACGGAATTCAGGGAGAACTGGCCATTTGGATACAGAACTGGCTCAAAAGGTAGAAGACAGAGGGTGGTGATAGAGGGTTGTTTTTCAGACTGGAGACCTGTGACCAGTGGAATGCCACAAGGATCGATGCTGGGTCCACTACGTTTTGTCATTTACATAAATGATTTGGATGTGAGCATAAGAGGTATAGTTAGCAAGTTTGCAGATGACACCAAAATTGGAGGTGTAGTGGACAGCGAAGAAGGTTACCTCAGATTACAATGGGATCTTGATCAGGTGGGCCAATGGACTGAGAAGTGGCAAATGGAGTTCAATTCAGATAAATGCTGCATTTTGGGAAAGCAAATCTTGGTAGGAATTATAGACTTAATAGTAAGGTCCTGGGGAATATTGGTGAACAAAGGGACCATGGAGCGCAGGTTCATAGCTCCTTGAAAGTGGAGTCACAGGTAGATAGGATAGTGAAGAAGGTGTTGCGTATGCTTTCCTTTATTGGTCAGAGTACTGAGTACAGGAGTTGGCAAGTCATGTTGCGGCTGTATAGGACATTGGTTAGACCACTTATGGAATATTGTGTGCAATTCTGGTCTCCTTCCTATCGGAAAGGTGATGTGAAGCTTGAAAGGGTTCAGAAAAGATTTACAAGGATTTGCTAGGGTTGCAGGGTTTGAGCTAACGGGAGATGCTGAACAGGCTGGGACTGTTTTCCATGGAGCATCGGAGGTTGAGGGGTGACCTTATAGAGGTTTACAAAATTATGAGGGACATGGATAGGATAAATAGACAAAGTCTTTTCCCTGGGTTGGGGGAAGTCCAGAATTAGAGGGCATAGGTTTAGGGTGAGATATTAAAGAGACCTAAGGGGCAACTTTTTCACGCAGAGGGTGGTACGTGTATGGAATGAGCTGCCAGAGGATGTGGTGGAGGCTGGTACAATTGCAACATTTAAAAGACATTTTGGATGGGTATATGAATAGGAAGGGTTTGGAGGGATATGGGCCGGGTGCTGGCAGGTGGGACTAGATTGGGCTGAGATATCTGGTCGGCATGGACAGGTTGGACTGAAGGGTCTGTTTCTGTGCTGTAATTGAGTCTATGAGTCTATGACTGGGACAACACATCCACCCCAAGACAAGCCAAACAGAGACTCGCACAAGAATTCCTAGAAGCATGGCATTCCAACCAGAACTCTATCAACAAACACATTGACTTGGATCCCATTTACCACCCCCTGAGAAAAAGAACCAGAAGTGTCATCACCATAGAAAATAACCACCCCCTGAGAAAAAGAACCAGAAGTGTCATCACCATAGAAAATGATGTCACCACAGATAATGACATCACCAACCCAAGGAAACCCAAACATATAAACAGAAAGCTGGCTACATCACCAGTCCTTCATCAGGAGGCTCACTGAAGATGTTATCTAGTATGGTGACCAAACATCTGAAAATGAACCTTCCAGCTGAGCTATATACAGAGGCTCAACCTGAGCTACAAATCTTCTCAAAACTCTCTGATATAATTATGATTGTAGAATATCATAACTTATTGGAAAGCAATTCTCTTGTGTTGCAGTGGTTGTATCCCTCCCATGAGCCAAGGCTGCCTGGGGTCAAGTTCCACTTGCTCCTGAGGCACATATATAATATAATACCGGAAATTCTACTGTCAAGACCAATTGATCTGTCCAGCAACTCTTTTTGGTGTGTGACATTTTCTCATAAATTTAATCAAATAATCCCAATATTAAGTTGCAGCAGCTTATCAGAAAGAAATTGAGGAAGCAGAGTTATTGAGGTGCATTCAGAAAAGATAACTTGGCAAATATGTGACAAGTCCAACAATCGTTGCAGTTCTGGGGTTAATTTTAAGAACTTAAGTTAACAGGTGGAAATAGTGGCAGCAGGAGAACATTTTAGCAGTAATGACTAATATTCAGTTAAAATTTGAGCATAATTATGGGAAATGACAAATATAGAACCAAAGTTAGAATTCTTAAACATTGGCAAGGCAGGTCTTACAAATCTAAGGAGTGATTTAGCAGAATGGGTTGGAAACAAACGGGTTTGAAGGTAAATCAGTGTCAGAACAGTGAAAACATTCAAGGTGGAAGATTCAAGTGGTTCAGAGCAAACATGTTTCCAATGAAAGGCAGCACAGATTTGTTAAGTGGAGATCATGAAGATTTTGTCTGATTAATATGCTGAAACTTTATTGCTGGAACAGCACAACAGGTCAGGCAGCATCCAGGGAACAGGAGATTCGACGTTTCGGGCACAGGCCCTTCTTCGGCCTGTGCCCGAAACGTCGAATCTCCTGTTCCCTGGATGCTGCCTGACCTGCTGTGCTGTTCCAGCAATAAAGTTTCAACTTTGATCTCCAGCATCTGCAGACCTCACTTTCTCCTCCCTGATTAATATGCTGGTATTGTTTCAGAAAGTAGCAAGGAGAATTAATGAAGGCGGCGTTGACATTGTCTACATGGATTTTAGCAAGGTTTTTAAACAAGGTTTAAAAGCATATGGATAAAGTAAAAATCAGTGGCAAGAAACAGAGAACAATTATCAATAGATACTTTTGTGATGCTAAGGGTGACTCTAGTGAGGTTCCACAGGGCTTCGTACTCAGTTCCTGCTTTTCTTTGAAATGTAGATTAATAATTTGGACATAAAGTCATAAGGAATTATTGGGAATTATTACAAAAACTGGCCACCTGGTTGATAGGAGGATATCTGTAGATTGTAAAAGTTGTCAATAAATTTGCAGGCAAGTATGTTTAAAGCAGAGATTCTAGTTAAGCAAATGCCGAAAGATTATCAGGAGTAGGCAAAAATGTCAAGCTAAAGTTAAAACCACATTGGTCATGATCAAGCTTAATGGCAGAAGAGGCTGAAAGGACCAAGTAGCCCTTGTCCACTTCTAATTCATACATCCATATCGCAGAAAAGCTCTGATAAAAAAGATGTGGTGAGCCAAAATAGGTCTTTAAAATTAGAAAACGATAGAGTGGACAGAGAAAAAGCAGATGCCATCAACAGAAAACTATCACCAAGAAATGTCTACTGAAAACTGAAGGAAGTCTTTTTTCCTGATAAAAGCCGCAAGTGTTACCTGTGGGATTGGCACTGAAGGGAGCATATTCGCCAGCATGATCTGTTTGCATTGAATGGCCTGTTTCCGTACCTTCGGACAAACTAGTACTTCATTCCCCCTTCCCAAAATTGGTTCACAAGAACAGCAATATATCTAAACATATTGTACACCCTCCAAAAGAAAACTATAATTTTTATTTTGGCTTTCCAATCACCCTCACTCCATTCCAGACTAAAGTGCAAAGACTGGGGACTGTTCCTCTAAATTTTCCACTGATTTAAAGGGCACCGGTGCGCTATGGCACTTTTATTTTGTGAAAAACTGAAGATGGCGCAAACCGAAAGAGCAGCACGTGGGATTTAAATGATCAGATTATTTGTTACAAGTAGATACTGTAAAATAATTAGGGACCTCTAGAGCGATACACGAACTACAATCCACAGGGCAGAACAAAAACAACATACGTTACTTACGTAGGAGGACTGGGGGTGATAATTGTCCTTTTTCTAAGTGCCACAGTAAGAAATACCCGTCGGGGACAAATTACAAGACGGTCACGAATAGCCCTGAATCGAGGGAAATGTGCTGTGCGAACCGATCCCACTTTCTCAGTGATTCCGACAAGTATCCAACTCCAACTCGATACTTTCAGCGTTCCACTCATTGGCAACATCAGCGCAAGCGCAGAACAAAACCCAACCCGCCGGATTGACAGCCGAACTACCCAATCATCATGTGGCCTCGGGCACGATTATCCAATGAATGCAATCCGGGTGAAATGGGCGGGACGAAGGCCCTGGAGGGGGCGATGGTGATGTCAGTAGAGTTATAGAGATGTACAGCATGGAAACAGACCTTTCGGTCCAACACGTCCATGCCGACCAGATATCCCAACCCAATCTAGTCCCACCTGCCAGCACCCGGCCCATATCCCTCCAAACCCTTCCTATTCATATACCCATCCAAATGCCTCTTAAATGTTGTAATTGTACCAGCCTCCACCTCTGGCAGCTCATTCCATACACGTACCACCCTCTGCGTGATAAAGTTGCCCCTTAGGTCTCTTTTATATCTCTCCCCTCTCACCCTAAACCTATGCCCTCTAGTTCTGGACTCCCCAACCCCAGGGAAAAGACTTTGCCTATTTATCCTATCCATGCCCCTCATAATTTTGTAAACTTCTATAAGGTCACCCCTCAGCCTCCGCCGCTGCAGGGAAAACAGCCCCAGCCTGTTCAGCCTCTCCCTGTAGCTCAGATCCTCCAACCCTGGCAACATCCTTGTAAATCTTTTCTGAACCCTTTCAAGTTTCACAACATCTTTCCAATAGGAAGGAGACCAGAATTGCACGCAATATTCCAATAGTGGCCTAACCAATGTCCTGTACAGCCGCAACATGACCGCTCAACTCCTGTACTCAATACTCTGACCAACAAAGGACTTTGATAATAATTTTCTGTTTCCTTCTCACTTGCTCCTCTGTTTGTCTATCCTTAAATTTACTTAATTAAAGAGATAAACTATTGGTCTCATCCTTCCAGATGTCCAATAACCGCGCTCCTGCTCTGACAGAACCTCAGCCCTATTCGAGAGTGTGGTGCTGGAAAAGCATCTCAGGAGCAGGAGAAGCGACGTTTTGGGCAAAAGACCTTCATCAGCCTTTCATCCTTCCTGATGAAGGGCATTTGCCCGAAACGTCGATTCTCCTGCTCCTCAGATGCTGCCTGACCTGCTGTGCTTTTTCCAGCACCACACACGCTCAACTCTAATCTCCAGCATCTGCAGTCCTCACTTTTGCTCAGCCCTATTCAATCTATCACAAAGGAGATCTCCAAAGAGTACTAAAATAAATTTTACTTTCGGGCAACTTGGCCACCAATGTTTGTTATTTTCAATCAACCTGTTCAGGCATGTTATGACACACCTCTGAGGCAAGCGGGTCTTGACCCCAGAACTTTTGGCCGAGAGTCAGAAGTCAGGTGACACCAGGTTGTCGTCCTACAGGTTTATTTGGAAATCCCAAGCTTTTGGAGCCCTGTTCCTTTGTCGGGTGAGTGGGCTTGTGCTGAGAAAGCTTGTGATTTCAAATAAACTTGCTGGATTATAACCTGGTGCCCTGTGACGTCTGACTTTGTCATCTTGGTCTAAAGCCAACACCTCCCCATTCTGGCGCAGAGATAGGGACACCACTGACTGCACCACAAGACCCCATTTGCCAATTTTCTATCTGACTTGATGTGGAGATGCTGGTGTTGGATTGGGGTGGAAAAGGTCAGAGGTCCCACAACACCAGGTTATAATCCAACAGGTTTATTTGGAATCACAAGCTTTTCAAGTGCTGCCTCTTCATCACCTGACAACAGGGCAGTTCTTAGAAAGTTTGTGATTCCAAATTTACCTGTTAGACTATAACCTAGTATTGAGTGACTTCTGACCTCTGTCTGACTTGATAATATCACTCATTTAAGTCATTTGATTTTTCTTGCATTAAGTAACTAAATTGGGCTGTGGAATTATGGAGCTGCAACTCAATGTAGCCAGATTAGACAAACCGGTAAGTAAGACAAGTATGGGTATGGACTATGGCATACAAAATTTTACATAAAGACAAAGTAATGAACATAGGGAAATACACTTCAATAAAAGTATTGTTAAGATGTTGGAAATTTTAAATAGAAACAGTGTTGGATAAAATCAGCTGGTTGGGCAGCATTTATGATTAGATTAGATTAGATTAGATTACTTACAGTGTGGAAACAGACCCTTCAGCCCAACAAGTCCACACTGACCCGCTGAAGCGCAACCCACCCAGACCCATTCCCCTACATTTACCCCTTCACCTAACACTACGGGCAATTTAGCATGGCCAATTCACCTAACCTGCCCATTTTTTTGGATTGTGGGAGGAAACCGGTGCATCCGGAGGATACCCACGCAGACACGGGGAGAATGTGCAAACTCCACACAGAGAGTCGCCTGAGGCGGGAATTGAACCCGGGTCTCTGGCGCTTTATGGATGGAGAAAAGAGTTAATACTTTGACTCCACCGTGACTCTTCTTCAGAAATTCAATTTGGATTTTGCCAGGTCACTCAGCCCCTAACCACATCACAGCGGGGCAGCATACTCTTTGCCTTCGTTCTTTGGAATTAACTATAGCAAAGACCTGCTGCGCTTCTCCAGCAACACATTTCCATCTCTATAGCAAAGTCAAGCTGATTGCAATGCAAGGAGGTAATTGAACATCTGGATCCTTGGTGAAGGATGAGACCAATAGCCTATCTCCTTTATTAAGTAAATTTAAGGATAGACAAACAGAGGAATAACTGAGAAGGAAATAGAAAATTGCTATGAAAGTACTTACATCAGAAAAATGTAGAGTGATAGTGAAGAGATTGAATAAACAGACAAAAAAAGGAATATAAAACAAAATGTTACAAATATGTAAATCACTTATAAGAACAATTCACCAATTCAAATTTAGTATTTTAAAATCTTCCCTTTATGGCCTGAAGGTGTTGACTGGCAAAGCAAGGATATAAATCTCATGATTGAAATTATCCTTAACTGTTAAGTATCTGCTCTATTGTGTTTAAATGGATAACTTTCTATAGTGTTTAATTTACTAATTTCACTGCCATGGGATTGTAAGGATCTTTATAAAAGATAATTGTATATATAGATCCATATTATTTCATTTTCTGTTCTTCTTTGATTCATGATATTGTAAATAAAATTTCAAAAATGAGCTACTTACAATTCTAACATAATGCATTGTTGTTAATATATTTTTGCATAAATAATTCACATCTAGCAAACACCAAACTATGATCCGGTAAAGTAAGAACTTGAACACGATGTCCTTTTAAAATGGTTGTGCTTTTAGATATGTTTTTATCAGCTCAGCGCATAAATGTGTGATCTGGGTTTACTTATCATAGCTGACCAGAGTCACATGAATTTCTGACTAGAACCTTAAACTAGATATACCCTTATCTTTAATAAAACTGGCGAAAGGCAATTCGTGGTTTGTGATTTGAAACTCCCATTGCTGATTGTTATGACTTTTCAGGTACACATGTTTCTTTGGTTAGCTATCTTTGAAACTTGTTACATTCTTCTCATGAAGACAGAAACTAGTATTATTCCATGGCTGCTGACCAGTAACTGAGAGTCGAAATTAGTGTGGTGCTGGAAAAGCACAGCAGGTCAGGCAGCAACTGAGGAGCAGGAAAATCAACGTTTCGGGCAAAAGCCCTTCATCAGGCTCCAGCATCTGCAGTACCAAGTTCCGCCTGACCAGTAACTTACCAAAGTGATCATCCTAATATTTTACAGTAGAGATTTGGCAGCAGTAATGCCATTAAATGTCAAAGGCTAATGGTTAAATTTTCTCTTTTTTAGGATGGTTGTTCCTGGCACTTGAGTTATGCAAATGTTACTTGCCATTTACCAGCAGAAACTTGGATATTGTCCAGATCTTGCTTCCATTGGTAATGACTATTTCAGTATCTAAGGAGTCACAAATGTACTTAACATTTTGTAATCATTAGCAATCATCTTCACTTCTAATCTTGAAGGCACAGTCATTGATGAAGCAACTGAAGATGGTTGGGCCTTGGACACTCCCCTGAGGAACTCCTGCAACGATGTCCGAGCCCTGAGATGACTGACCTCCAATAAACATCTTCCTTTGTGCTGGGGTATGACTCTTTCTCCTGATTCCATTGACCCAAGTTTTGCTAACGCTCCTTGGTCAAATGATGCCCTTGATGTCAAGGCCAGGCATTTCCACCTCATCTCTGAAATTCAGCTCTTTTAACCATATTTCAACTAAGGCTGTAATGAGCTCAGGACCTGAGTAGCCATGGCAAAACCCAAACTGGGCATCAGTGAGCAGATTATTACTGATAGGTACTGCTTGATTGCACATCAATGACTCCTTCCATCACTTTATTAATGATCAAGAGTAGACTGATGGGTCAAAATCCCCCCTAGACCTCCCTTCCTAACAGTATTGTGTGTGTGCCTACCACCCTATATTCTGCAGCAGATCAAGGACATCTCACCACCACATTCTGTAAGGCATTGAAGTTGTTAGCAAATAGGAGGGCTAGCTTCTGAGGCATTCTCTTCATTTTCTCCACAACCCATGCCAAATTAATTTAATGCTCTTATCAAAAGTAGGAGAACCCACAATATCCTTACATTGGTCTTGGTCCACAGCTCCTGGCAGGAATATTAAAGCTCTGCTGTTATCATACTTTGACTTAAGTGACATGAATTTAACAATGCAAATACAAATCCCTCATACATGGGAACTGTAAAAACATGATAACGGCGTGAGTGTTAAGAGAAGCCCATCTGATTATTCTGACAATGTGGTTACTGCCAAGAACCAAAGGCCCTTCACAGAACCAACTTGCAGTAACTCCGGGAAAGTGCGCAGTCGGCCCGCCCTGACCCACAGAGGACTTCCTGCACATGGAACGGTGAGAGAGGGAATGAGAAAGGAGAGAGAGAGAGAAAGAAAGAAGGAAGGAAGGGGGAGAGAGAGAGAGAAAGGAGCGGAAAGGGAGACAGAAGAGCGAGAAGGGGGTAGACAGAGGAAGAAACGAAGGTGGAGAGAGAGAGTGAGTGAGTGGATGGAGGTTATAGGGAGGAGCGGCCTGAAGTCCAGGCTCCGGTGTGTCTGGGGGGAGAGGGGGCACTGCCACTCTCTGGGGCAGGAGAGGGGGGCACTGCCACTCTCTGGGGCAGGAGAGGGGGGCACTGCCACTCTCTGGGGCAGGAGGGGGGGCACTGCCATTCTCTGGGGCATGAGGGGGGGCACTACCACTCTCTGGAGCAGGAGGGGGGCACTGCCACTCTCTGGGGCAGGAGGGGGGGCACTACCACTCTCTGGGGCAGGAGGGGGGGCACTACCACTCTCTGGGGCAGGAGAGGGGGGCACTGCCACTCTCTGGGGCAGGAGAGGGGGGCACTGCCACTCTCTGGGGCAGGAGGGGGGGCACTACCACTCTCTGGGGCAGGAGAGGGGGCACTGCCACTCTCTGGGGCAGGAGGGGGGGCACTGCCACTCTCTGGAGCAGGAGGGGGGCACTGCCACTCTCTGGGGCAGGAGGGGGGCACTACCACTCTCTGGGGCAGGAGGGGGGCACTACCACTCTCTGGGGCAGGAGGGGGCACTACCACTCTCTGGGGCAGGAGGGGGGGCACTACCACTCTGGGGCAGGAGGGGGGACACTGCCACTCTCTGGGGCAGGAAGGGGGCACTGCCACTCTCTGGGGCAGGAGAGGGGGGCACTGCCACTCTCTGGGGCAGGAGAGGGGGCACTGCCACTCTCTGGGGCAGGAGAGGGGCACTGCCACTCTGGGGCAGGAGGGGGTCACTGCCACTCTCTGGGGCAGGAGGGGGGGCACTGCCACTCTGGGGCAGGAGGGGGGGCACTGCCACTCTCTGGGGCAGGAGAGGGGCACTGCCACTCTCTGGGGCAGGAGGGGGGCACTGCCACTCTCTGGGGCAGGAGGGGGGGCATTGCCACTCTGGGGCAGGAGGGGGTCACTGCCACTCTATGGGGCAGGAGGGGGGCACTGCCACTCTCTGGGGCAGGAGGGGGGCACTGCCACTCTGGGGAAGGAGGGGGGGCACTGCCACTCTCTGGGGCAGGAGGGGGGCACTGCCACTCTCTGGGGCAGAAGGGGGGCACTGCCACTCTCTGGGGCAGGAGGGGAGGCACTGCCACTTTCTGGGGCAGGAGGGTGATCTGGCCCCGACACTCCGCCTGGAGACCCCCCCCAGCCCAGCGCCGCGCCTTTTCTGGGCTGAGCCAGGTAAAAGGGGGAGACACAAGCAGCTAATTCCTCAGTGGCCAGCCATCGGGGCCCTGTGTTTGTCAGATTTAACCCCCAATAAATAGTGGTTACTGGGTATTTTACAAAAGGTCAATGTGAGGAAGTGTTCTCGTTTGTGACATTTGTCTATTCATTGGAAAAGCCTTGGTTGTGGGAAAGATTTAAAATGTTTGCAGTATGTTTCACCTTTTGTTGCAAGTGCTGAATGTAATTTACAGTTTTCGCTTTTAAAATTAATAGTTCACTATAATGGGAACTTATAGCTATCCCTGACCTTGTGTCTTTTTCTGACAGGCGACGAGTAACGTTGCTGAAGCTGCTATGGCATTAAATCTTCTAAGAGTGTTTCATTTTCTTTCGTCGGACTTACAGACATACAATGTTTTACAAATCGTGAAGCGACAGCTGTGTTCCTGCAAAAGCCTTAACAAAATTCTGTATCCACAATATAACAAGACTTTGTCAGTAGGACCTCTAAAGGCATGGTATCATCAGATTCCACATAAAGGATACCACAACCTGGTCAGAGACCAGCCTTGTGACACCTTGGGAACAGAGTGTCTCCATGGGGATGCTGGGGAGAACCTTAATTTGGACAACAAGCAGAATGGATCCTCCAATGAGCAGGAGTTTTTGAAACATTTGAACAACTATAAAACTGCGAAGCACATCTTTAAACTTCTGAACTCTTCAGGTGCATTTACGGATACAATGGCTGCTGCTGCATTGCTTAAAATATCGCAGATTGAAAGAGATGGGAGTAGTCTGAAAAGCCCTGCGGACCTACTGGAGAATGAAGCTTTCAAGGCATTGTGCTTCCAGTTCGAGCACGAGTCTTTGAGGCTCAGCAGTGCAGCACTGGTGACTGCTCTGTATGCTTACGTTCAACTGTATGTGGACCCACAGAGCACGCTCATGGTGCGACTGGTGTCAGAATGTCAGATGCGGCTTAATAACAGACAGATGTCCATTAAAGACTTGTGTTTGCTGGGCAAGGCCTTGCTGGACTTGGAAGGCCCGGGGTATAGAATGTTTAAGCAAGTAATGGATGAAATTCAAAGAATGAAAATTGTTAATTGGACATCTGAAGAGATAGTAATGGTTTATAATTTGCTGGAGGCTAGTATGGGAGAAGGAGGAAATTATCAGCAGTTGCTGAACAAAATGAATACCCATACCGTTCATTTAGTTTCCAAATTGAGTCGTAAAGCCAAAAATGACATCCTGAAAGCAATGGTTGTCCTTAAACAAACCCAAGCACTTCCTTTGGTGATTAATCTATGCAAACATTCAGTGAGACATGTTCCTCAATTCTCAGACCAGGAGCTCATTGTGGTACTGAATGCTCTCATGTACTTTGGACACAGTGACAGATTTTTTGTTGACACTTTGGAGCAAAATGTCCCCAAAAAAGCCTTTGTCTTAAAACCAGAGGCAATCAGTAAAGTGATGCAATACTGCAGCCAACGGCGAATCCTGTCACTTCCCATATTTGATGCAGTCGCTGAGAGTTTTGTTTACAATTCAGATAATTTTACAACTGAAGAAATTGCCTTACAAATTATGCCGTTTGGCAAGTTGAATTATCTGCCACCAAATGCTGGCCAGCTCTTCCGAAAGATTGAAAACTTATTAAGAGGACGATTTTCACAATTTCAGCCACGTACTTTGTTGAACCTTCTTCACTCCTGTATATTAATAGGACGCTTTCCTGTGAATTTTGTAGCCAAAATCTTTAGTCCATACTTTCTGCAGCAGCTGGAAGGTGAGCTCATCTCGAATTATGCCGGTTCTCATCCTGTGTATACCATTCTTGTAATGTGGAAGCAACTGCTCTTTTCATAATTGATTTCATTGGAAAATAGTAACTTAACTCAGAGTTTTTAAAATTTAAAGTTACAATTTGTTTGGATTTTGGGCTGTGATACTTTGAACTTATTAGATATTGAATCACATTCAAATTGGCTCCAACACTCAGTATTCAGTTGTTTAATTGGATTTTTCTTTTTAATGTTTTTCTTAGATGTAACAACATAAATGTGCAATGGGCTTTGAGCTGATACAGTACAGTAATTTCATACTGACCAAAATATCTTCTAATGAATACTGTGCCCCCCACCCCTCACCCTGTAATGTATCTGCTTCTGACTCCACTCTATTCAAATTCACTTAATCTATTCATTCTGTTTTTCCTGGTATGATTAAATTAGTCCTGCATCACTTATTGAAATGCATTTGCTGGTTGAGTTTTAATGTAGCAGTTCAAAGTTTGCACGAAGATTTGTAGCTCGGGTGCTCGTTGTTGTGGTTCTGTTCGCCGAGCTGGAAGTTTTTGTTGCAAACGTTTCGTCCCCTGGCTAGGCGACATCATCAATGCTTGGGAGCCTCCTGCGAAGCGCTTCTTTGATGTTTCCTCCCGTGTTTATAGTGCTCTGTCCCTGCCGCTTCCGGTTGTCAGTTTCAGCTGTCCGCTGTAGTGGTTGGTATATTGGGTCCAGGTCGATGTGTTTGTTGATGGAGTTTGTGGATGAATGCCATGCCTCTAGACATTCATCCACAAACTCCATCAACAAACACATCGACCTGGACCCAATATACCAACCACTACAGCGGACAGCTGAAACTGACAACCGGAAGCGGCAGGGACAGACCACTATAAACACTGGAGGAAACATCAAAGAAGCGCTTCGCAGGAGGCTCCCAAGCACTGATGATGTCGCCTAGCCAGGGGACGAAACGTTTGCAACAAAAACTTCCAGCTCGGCGAACAGAACCACAACAATGTAGCAGTCTCCATATGCTTGTTGGAGGTACACTTCTCCATTCCTGGAGAAAGAGGAGCTAGCAATGGAGGTTCACAAAACTTTCTTTACGAATTAACAGCACATTGATACAGTTTGTTTCATGTAGATTGATAATAATTAGTTGCCGTTTTGAGTCAGGAAATAATAAGTTCATAGAGAACACAAATTCTTATAAGTGATTATGTTGCCATATCTACCTATCAGATTCAGGTGACACCATAAACATCAAAACAATAGATCATTTTTTAACATAACTTTATTGCACTTTTTCTGTGTTTTTTATTATCAGAGCCAGTATTTGTTAGATACTACACACTAACCGGTAGTGGTATGCATTGGAAATGAAACACTTCACAATGGGAAATAACCAATCCACAGCATTTCGAGGGCCTGGGGATTCAGTTTAAAGCTCTTAAAAGACATAGAAGGAAGATGTGGAGTTGAGTCTTACTGAGTCCTCATAAACCAACAAGAGACATACGTTGTTATATGGTGTTTCTCTAGCAAACTGCTTAGTGATATATGGACTATTAGGAGATGAGGCTGAATTGATTGGCCCCTGACAGCTCCAACTACCTATCATTGTGCTGGGTTTGATTCCAATCTCTGGAGAGTTTTCTCCTTGATTCTCATTGACTCTAGTTTTGCTAGGGCTTCTTGATGCCATGCTCAGTCAAATGCTGTCTTGATATCAAGGACAGCCACCCTCGCTTTTCCTCTTGAGTTCAGTGCTTTTGTCCACGTTCAGATCAAGTCTGTAATTAAGTCCGCAACTGAATGGCCTAGCAGATCCCCATAAGAGTACCAGTGAGCAGGATATTATTGAGTAAGTGCAGCTTAATAGCACTATTGATGACAGCTTCCATCACTTGTTAACGGTTGAAACAAAATGGTTGGACAGTAATTGGCCAGGTTGGAGTTTGTGGATAGAGCATACTGGGGCAATTTCCACATTCCTGGATAGTTTCCTCGATAGACCCTTGAGTAGTGGGGTGGTGAGGTGAGGGACAGAATTTGTTTTATGGATGTCTGATTTGAACATTAGAAAAGACAGTGATCGTACAATTGTTTAATAGACTAAGATTTGCTCCTTAGGCTTGCATATAAATGATAGTTAAGAGAGCATCTGTGAAACTATAGCCCAGCGAGTAGTTAATGATTCAGCAAGAGAGGAAGAAATGTAAAGGAGCTTGAGTATTCTTCCCCATGCATACATTAAATGGACAGCCCAGAAACAAGCTGTTGGCCCAGTAAGTCAATGCTGCTGCTTATGTGCCCTAAAAATTGCCTCCCACTCCTTTTGATCTGTCTCCCATCGATACATCATTTTATTCATTTTCCCTCCTTCCAGTTTTGCCTCTAAGCTTGTTGTGTGATTTATCTCAACAGATTCTAATGATTCTCTGGGTAAAGAGGTGTCTCCTAAATTCCTTTTTGGATTTTAGTCACTGTCCTCTTAGAACTAGTCTCACAGCCAATAGAAACATTCTCTGTACATCTCCCATATTAAACCCTTCATGCCCTCAGTCGGTCTCCTTTTACTTACTCTTATCTAGGGAAAGGAGACCCAGTCTCTTCAAGGATCAATCTTTCCTGATTGGGTAACAACCATTCATGAATTGATTTAGCAGTTTTCTTTGCTAACTTTACTGTTTTATTTTGTCCATAGCAACAATTTGTCTGTGATAGTTGTTCAGCACTGTTTGAACATTCAAGAACAGAACAGTCTGGTTGATTAGCATTGCACCCACAATCTCAAACATTCACTTCCTCCATTACTGACACCCATAGTCACTGCTTAAGCTATATTAACTCTGTGATTATTGTGGCAGGCAACACAGTTACTTGTGTCTCGATTAAACTGCCAGTAATTTCTTTAAAGCTGCATTTGAGTCTCTTACTGCCCTTTCAGCACCACCCTGCTTTCACTCTCTGTTCTTGAATGTGACTTTGTCCACCAAACAGCTTCTCACTCTCTTTCTGCCTCTCGCAATCAAGGTACAGGTAGCCTTCACATTTTTCTCTGTCCTAATGACCTTCTCTACATCTTCCCAATATCTAATCATTAGTAATTCATTATGTCTGTAGCATGGACTTAACAAGCAACTACCAGCCTCTTTCTGTAAGAGCAGGATTGGCATGAAGAGCTTTCCAAATCAAAACATCATTTTATTTCTCCCTCTGCTTAGGCCTCATTCATATTCTGATATGGTCTTATGAACATAAGCAAGTCTCCAGAATATCACCCAACTCTTCATACTTCATGTTTGAACCAAAACTTGACTAATGATTCAGATTTTGTTTTCAGTTAAAATCCTTGCACGGGCAATGCATATTAACACAAGTCCAGTAGAAAACAGCAAACGCAACGTTTCTCTTCCTTCTCCGATAAGCCAACTGTCTTAAATTGGTACATGGTTGTAAGGTTCTTTCGGTATTAAAAAGTGGTGCTGGTGGTGATCCCTAGCTCCAGTTAGCATCATACATTTTATTTTTCATATTTTGTCCCTATATTCTAATAGCAGAAGGAACAGGTTTTGACAAGTTTGTCCTTGCCCAGTTGACTCAGCTCTTCATGACTATGAAACTGGAGTGCCGAACCTATGAGGTATGAAGTTTTTTAACTATTCACTTTGTCTCTTTACAGATTATGTTTCCTCTATACTGCACATGGTTAAGGTTTTTAAATACGTAAAGTAGATGGGGAGAAACTACTCCTGCTCACTAAGGGATCACAGACTAGACGGTACAGATTTGAAGTTATTTGGAAAAGGAACATATATGATGCAATAAAAACATTCTCACAGAATGAGTGGTTTGGGTCTGGAATTCACAGCCAGGAAATGTGGAAGCAGGTTCAATTGAAGCATTCGGGAGGCTTTTCCAGCGCCACACTTTTTCGACTCTTGAATATTTCTATCCAAGTAATCAATGTGCATGGGTATGGTGAACAAACAGGCAATTGCCAGTAGGTAATAATGCTCATTTGATGATGGATTTTTCTGCAGCATTCAAATGGTCTATGATTCTGTGATATGGTGAATCAACTTTAGGCTTTGAGTGAATCAGAGGGAGGATATTAAATACACCAGGGCACATGGACACTGTTAGGTTTCTGATTTAAAGTTGTAATATAGACGTCAAAACTTTGGTTCAGTCAGACCATTTCTGGGAGAAGTAATGGCCTTCTGCTGAACTATACAATGGTGTTGCATTGGAATTTTCTGAACCAGGACATCTTGCTTGAGTTTGATTTCCTGCAAATTGTTAGTTGTCTGAGTTGATAGGTGTACTGAGATCAAAGAGGTATTTTAGATTTTGATGAACAATGTATATAACCGTTTACTTCCAAGACGAATTAAATTTGAGGGAAGAGAATGTAACAACGACAATGGAGAAATAACTAGAGTGAATGATAGTCAAATTAAATAGAGATTAAAAAGAGGGCAGAAAAGATTGGATTGAGAAAGAGAAGGGAAATGAATTTTCCAATAAAGGAAAAGTAAGAAGACAAAATATTTAAAACCTCTAAATGTAATTTACCATCTGTAGGAGTGAGACACCAGAGTATGAGTTGTTTCTTATCTCATGTTATGATCCCAGTTATGAGAATACTGAAAAAGCTGGATCTTTATTAGGATCTAGCTTGATAGACCATAATGTTTTAAAGAATAATGGAACCAAGGATAAGAAAATAAGTGACAGGATCTCAGGGTTGAATTGATGTGACAAATAAAATCTTTATTATATAATTTAACCAAAACCAACACAAACAATAATGATTAAATAAGTATAATAAACTGGTAAATTGATGGTTCTAAACAATATATCGGTATATACAACTTAAACTTTATTATTCAGGATTAACATAAGGTAAGTTTGAGTTAGCAGACAAATTGTGTTCAAATATCCCACAGACTAGACTTTGAATGGCCAATGCAGTTAAGATAAATCCAGCTCAGATGTTAGTGAACTGTGGATCACTAAATCCCACTAAAACTCTGTCTCTTTTGCAAGGAATTCCAATTCTTGACTTTCAAAAGTCTAACCTTAGAATGTCCTTAAAGCTTCTCTTGGACTTGGACTGTCTAAATGATTACTGATGTCTTTGTAGTTCAATCTCTTGTCCCAACAGTGCTCCTAAGCATCTAATTGCTAGCTCAATATCAGCTTTTATGAAACAGCTAGCCTCCTCTAAAATCTTTCTCAGTTGCATTAAACAATTACTGCTTGTGAGGAATAGCATTCCAAGTCGAGATTGTATGGGTTTGGAGGAAACCTGCAAGTACCTGTAGTGCACTTTGTCAATGGTGAAAGGAGTTAATGTTAAAGATGGTGGGTAGGGTGCCAATTAAGCAGGCTGCTTTATCCTGGATGGTGTGAAGGTTGTTGAGTGTTGTTGGAAATGCACCATCCAGGCAAGTGGAGAGTGTTCCATCATACTCCTAACTTATGCCTTTTAGATTGTTGACAAGTATTGAGAAGCCAGGAGGTCAACTGTGAAAGTGGGGATTTAAGAATGGTCATGCAATTGAACATCAGGAGCAATGGTTAGATTCCTTCACTGGAGATGGTTATTGCCTGGTACTTGCCACTTGTTAGCTCAATTCTGAGTGCAACGATATTCTTTGCTTCCCTGGAGGATCAAGTTCTATATTCCCAACAATTTCTGGGTAACAATGTTTCTTTTGAATTCCGCATTTGACTTTTTGGTAACTTTATTTAGTATCGATGGTCTCTAGTTTTAGTTCTTCCTCAAAAGTGAAAACATTGTGTCTATACCTAATCTAGAAAACCCTGATTTTTTTAAAAAAACTATTAAGTTGTCCCTCAGCTGTAACTTTTCAGGAGAGAAAAAAAATCAATGTTTACCCTTTCCCCAAGCTGTTATCTCACATCTAAAATATTACTTTCAAGTGTTTTCTGCACCTCCTCCCATGCCTCTATGTTCTTTTCAGATAATATGATCAGAACTACACAGAATACTCCACGAGGTCCCATCTGCCTTTTCAGGTGGATGTAAAAATTTCAGGCAGTGTCTCCTTGTTTCAAAGAGAAGCAAGGAAATTGTCCCCTATGTTCTAACCATTAAGCATCTTGAAACAACAGAAAACTCAGGTCTTTATTACTTGTTAATATTTGTGGGACCTTGCTGTGTGTAAATTAGTTATTGCATTTCCTTTGTTAGAACAATGACTGTGGGCCAGACTTTCTGAGGAGTGGTAATCTCGAACATATTGTCACTCCACTCCTAATTTTACAAAATGAAAAAGCTTAGGATTTCAGAGAGTAGATGCCAGTTAGGTCTTCTTCAGAAATGCTGTGCTGAATTTCTGTTCTCACACATCCCATGTAGCATAAAACAGTCAGAGAAAGGCAAACCACCCTGCTTTTCTCACAGAAGACTGTTGCCGAGTTCTGTAACTTAAAGGTCCAGCACCACACACTTTTTCATGGCTGCTGTCAAAGGGCGAGTATGTAAGGTAAGTGTGGAGTTAGGGTGCCCGGTAGGTAGGGTTAGTAATTGAGTGTTTACAGTATGTCGGTATGGGTGTGAGGGGGGAGGGAGATTGCTGATTTAATTGGTGGGGAGCTATTTTTGAATCTGAAGAAGGTGTCCAGAGCAGTTAGGGGGTGTCAGGTCATGGTCTGGGATGGTACTGGATTTAGGAGATGTATATTTGAGTGTATGAAGTAAGTTGTGGCTTTAGTTAAACAAGACATTTAATAGCCCTAACTTTTCCTGTCTATTTACTTAACTTCAGCAGAACCATCTTAATTTTGTGATTAAAATTTATATCTTCCATGGATTCCAAACATAGGGGGATTGTCCAACAGAATCTTCAAATTCACAGGCAGTATCTTGATGGGCTGATATAATGGGGATTCTGCTGGGTTTCAATAAGTAACTCCCATCTACATTTCAGAAAATCCATATCAAGTACCAAATTGGCTGTGAAGCACTTTGGAATGTAGATAATTTATAATTTACGCCTTTCTTTCCAAATTGATAACACAAAGCGATTGTGTCCTGGGAATTAGATAGTCCTCAGTTTATGTAACCCGAAACTTAATGTATGAAACAGGCACACCTTTGACATAAAAAAATATTTTTCTCAACAGGGTCCCAGCCTTCCTTCAAAGTATCGAGTGAAATCTTTCATTACACCAGGGCGTTCAGTGGAAAGCCTTGTGGATGATCATCTCTACAACAAAGTTAAGAATGCCCTGATTGATCTTCTCGGAGCAAGGAATTACTTTGCCTCCCGTTTGCTGACACCATATGGCTATACATTAGGTATAAGCACTCATTAATTTTTAATGTGATCTGGATGTACATCATTGACTATTAATGGTATGTTTGTGCAGTATGATTTTCTATATATCCAGCAATTATAAAGGAGACAGCATACAAAAATATTTGAGAAATGTCTGTTACCCTGTCTTTGTCTAAATGGCATCTTGAATAATAATTTAGTTTTGAAACTAAAGTGGTGAGAAAGGAATATTTTTGGGTGCATATCAGAATAAAATAGGAATCCCAAAGGTCAGCTTTCTTTCTTTTCTGAATTTTGTTTTGCAATGAACTAAATTTTTTTCATTATTAATATATAACATGTGTAATATTGACTTTTCAACTGATAGACGTTTTCTCCCTATCTTTTTTTTTTAACATATTCTGCAACCATACTTACACAGTTTAGAGTATTATAAGAATGTCAAGATTAGCCCCTCCCCCAAAAAAACTTGTTTGGGACAGCTTTTAGCCTCAGCTCCTTTGATAATTGTGTGGGAGCTTGGCAACATATACCCAAATGCTATGCAACTCTAAACCATTGCATTACAATGTCTTTTGGTAACATATTGATCAACTCTATAAAACAAAATTAAGCTTAGATGTTTTTCCCCTGAATAAAACCTGAAACCACTGCACTTTTTCAGATGTTGAGATTAAATTGGATGAAGAAGGATATGTGCTCCCTGCCTCTCAGCGCGAAGAGGTATTCCGAAGGTGAGAACATTTAATTAATGAAGCTGTTGTCCTTCAGAGAAATATTTATTTCACAGTCAGAGTATAGCAGAACACTGTAGAAGTGTATGTAAAATGGCAGCAGGGTACAAGTGGAGAGAACAGAGAAAAAAATGACACGGTCTTGTCCTAAATGATTGATAGGAGTTTTACTGGGAAAAAAACAGAAATATAGCAAGCTTCTATTAGCTTAATGTATTCCATCAATTGTGGTGGTCTGTGTGTCATTTTCTGAATCCAAGATACAATGTTCCAGCTGATCACATTATTTGGCTATTTATGCCATTGTGCTGAGGTGCAACAAGAATTACACTACAGCCTTGGTAGAACATGGATGCAGGTTTAAATGTTAGGAACTCCTTCATTTGTAACTACTAAAAACTCAAGTGTTTATGAGTAACCTTTGCTTATCAAATGCACTGATCTGGATGGCAATAGTTTGATTAGGTCTATAGGTGTTCAGGAGATGGGTTTTCTCTCTTTAACAATGCTGGAGCATTTCATCCTTGATTTAGAATTAAATTGTTGGAGTGTCATTCTTACACCAGCATTTGCAACTGGTGTTGCTATTCATTTACATCAGCTTGAATCGCTACTTTAATTACCAAATTTAATAGGCTAATAAAAGTATTGGGTTTGTATTCCATAGCAAAATTATATAGATAGTTTTCAGTTGATCTCATTCAGTGGTTTTATAAATGTGTTCTTTCTTTGAAGAGAATGCTCCATGTGTACTTCTTTTCATTACACTGTCTGTAATGATCTGTAATTTTGATTGCAGCTCACCTTTCAGTTAGCTTTTTAGGGGATGGTGTCATCAGCATTAGTGGCATTTCAATAGGTTGTTGCTGAAGATGATTGGTACAAATGACCTTTAAAAGGATAAAAAAAGGACAGTGGATGAGGATTTAAGGTAATAAAGTTGGGGAAAGGAAATTGGAAATATTACACTTAAAGGGAATTTCAACCAACCTAATATAAGTTTAACTGGTCTAGAATATCAATGTAAACGTAATGCAGGACTATTTTCTCACCTGTGTTATTAAACATGCCACAAATTGCAAGTCAAATCTCTACTTGACAATGCCAAGTGAATCAATAGTAATAAAACAAACTGTACAACAGCTAAGAGGAGAAGAAGGGGTAACCAGTGGGAAATAGTTATTCAATAAAAAATAAAAACAAAAATTAGTCGGTGTTGAATAGATAATCTAACTTCTCTGGCTCTTTATTTCTAGTTTAAAGATGTTTTCCACTCAATGAGGGTAATCAAAAATTAGAATTCTTTAAGAATATAAACAAATTCAAAATTGTAGATGATCTTAAAATAATCAAAATAGAAGGCAGTTGGTCATCCACTGAAAGTGTTCACTAAAGACATCAGATATAACTGTGTTCTACTTTACCTAACGGCTGATACTGTATACCTGAGGATACAACTAGATTGAAGATGAAAGGCCAAATTCTTCACATGACTGTGTGCAAAGAATGGCACAGTACATAAATGATAAATTGGATGAGAGAACTGCACACTGAAAATGGGAACTTCAAATGTAAATAGACAAAAAAAAATTCAGGAAGGAGTTAAATCTCCTCTGTGGCTGATTTTCCTGAACTACATCCAGGTGAAATTTTAAACATTGTTGATTTACAAAATGCTAGTGATTTTTGTGACTAGGATTTTACTTTTCTCAATGTCAATTTACTTTTCATGTCAAGTCAAGGAGATTTCCATGTAACACCAAGTAAGCTAAATTATGTTCAAGCATTCTCACAGCAAATCAAGAGTAAAAAGCACTGAATTTTTCCACTCAGTTAAAACATGGACAGTGAATCAATCAACTGAGACAGACATGAGGTTCAGCTAGAAGGTGAAATATCGAAATTTGCAAGTTTGTCCAGAATGTTCAGTGAAGAGACTGGATAATTCAATTATATAACTAGTTTTCAGAGGTAGTATGTCTGTTTTTCAGTAACTATTACCATTTTATGCTATTGAAACCCAGTTAGGCCTTATTTTAAAAAAAAAGACAGCTTGATTGTTAGTATCATTGTGAAAACAATGTAAAATAAAATGTTTCTCACAGTTCAGTGACTTTTAATTGATTGGTTTGCGGAGACTGCAGTATGGACTAGGGGTCTGTGTAGAATCACTAACTGCAGGTTCTGGATTTTTACATGTGTAGATGCTAGAAGTTGTTAGAGTCAAGAGAATGGTGCTGCAAAAGCACAGCAGGTCAGACAGCATCTGAAGAGCAGGAAAATCAACATTTCGGGCAAAGGCCCTTCAGGGATCAGGCTTTTGCCCGAAATATTGGTTTTCCTGCTCCTCGGATGCCACCTGACCTGCTGTGCTTTTCCAGCACCACCCTTCTTGACTCTAATCTCCAGCATCTGCAGTACTCACTTTCATCATGAAGTGGTTAGTAATTTCATAAGAGTGACTAATGCAAAATCTGGATTAATATTAAAAGCAAAGTCAATGCTAGAAATAAAACAAATAAATTCACGAGATCAATGTCCAAAGAAAGAGAACCAGAGTTAATGATTTAGAATGCAGAGTTGATTTACCAGACATTGCTGATAAATAACAGAAATACCATTAGCCTGTTATATATGTGGAAACATCTTCAGGGAAGGTCCAGATACAACATTAGTGCAGCCTTGCTCTCTCTCTCTCTCTTCCTCTTCCCCCCCCCCCCCAAACCAAAGAAACCATGGACAAAGGATGTGAACTTGAAGGTGCGGTGAGGTGAGGATAGAACTCAAACAACACTTGAGAAACTCAACACTATCCAGGACAAAGTAGCACACTTGATTGGCACTAAACATCCATACACAAGACACACTGCAGCAACACACTCAAGCTGCTTCGACAGCATCTTCCAAGTCCGCAACCTATATCACATAAAAGGACAAGGGTAGCAGATGCATGGGAATGCTACCAACTGCAGGTTCCTCTCCAAGGTGGACATCATCTGACTAGGAACTATATTCTTGTTCTTTCCCTGGCTCAAGATCCTGGAACTTCTTTCCCAACAGCACTGTGAGTCTGCCTCCACCCCAAGGATTATAGTAGTTCAGGCTAGACCACCACAAGATTAGTTGGGGGCGGGTATCAAATTCCTATCCAGTGACACCAGTCAAATAATTTTTAAAAAAAGATTCAGATAGTTTGCTGATGACACAAAATTAGGCAGCGTTGTAGACAGTGTAGATAGTCTATCAATATCCTGTTGTAATTTTATGCTAAGTGACTGAGCAAAACTGTGTAAACAAGTGAGGATATCTATTTTGGACTGTAAAAAGATCGATCAGGGTACTTTTAGATGTTATGAAATTAAATACCGTGGATGTTTTTAAAGAGAGATTTGGGTCTTTAAAATGCACAGACAGGTTCAGAAAATAATCAAGAAAGCTAATGAAATGCTGGCCTTTATTTCTTGAGGTCTAGAGTACGCAAGTTATGCTGCAGTGAGACAAAACCCTGGTTAGACTCCACTTGGTGTATTAAAAGCTGATGTGGGCACCAGGCCGTAGAGGGAGGACAATGTAGGTGTATATACCTAGACTTCAAGGGTTAAGTTATGAGGAGTGATTATATAAATTAGGCCTATTTTCTCTGGAATTTAGTATATTAAGGGGTGATCTGATCGAAGTTTTCAGGAAACATTTTAACAGGAAAAGAAAGGTAGATAACCAGTGGAAACTCTAGAACTAGGGGTATTGTCCGATAGTTAGCGCGAGACTGTTCAGGAGAGATGTTAGTAAGCACCTCTATGCACAAAGGGCAATAAAGACTTGGAAATTTCTTCCACAAATGGCAGTGGATGCTGGATCAATTGTTGAATTTTAAATCTGACAGAGGAATTTTTGTTAAACCAAAGTATTAAAGATATAGGCCAAAGGGAATTGTATGGAGTTAGGCCACAGATTGTTTATGGTCTCTGTGAATGGTGGAATGGGCTTGAGGGACTGAATGACCTACTCTTGTCCCTGTGTTCCTAGAAGTTTACTACTCCTCCATTGATTCCAAAAAAATTCTATCTCACGCTGTAGCTTATAAATGAAATGCATTAAAAGTGTAAAGATGCTGTTTGCGCACAGTGGATACAAACTAAACTTGACATGATATTGACTTTTTTAAAAGCTGTGATACGCTAGTGATTGCCTATTCAATTACTGACGCTTGTGTGTAGTCTCACTCCTTTTGATAAAGATTTGAAAAATGTACAGCTTAAATTAAAATATTTTAACTTTCCTCCTTCAATCTAATATTTATTTCCCTCCACCTAACTGATATTGAATTCACTCATTTCAATGTAAAGGTCTTCATGATTTCTTCACTGCTAGTTAACTGAGTGTTTCTTTGTTGTCAGGTTTGAAATTTTCTTTGCAGCTGTTACTCCCATCCCCTTGCTGACGCCCTCTGTCAATCTCAGCATTCCTGTTTCTGCCTCCCCATCTTTCCCAATCCCCACCACCCCCGTGTATTTTGAGTGTTAGTGTATATGTTTGGTGTTCCTCTTGACCTGCCCCTCTGTCCCTGTAGATATCATTTGGAGATCTTTGTGTAAAATGAGGTTACACCACTAGATGGCATTTGTGTTTTCTAACATATTGGAAGTGGATGGAATATTTGGCTGCTGAGAAGTGATATAACCAAATTCAAAGGCAAGCAGAATTGAAAACAGCATGGGTTGCTTGCAAATCTGGTGCAGAGCAGGCAACAACTTGGCAGTCATCTGCCATCTGTAGATCAGGTGTGTCTAATGTGGTCATTTTGTTTGGGTACAGAAACAACTTAGGTTAAAAAGCTTCCATCTAAGTGATCATGACAAGGTGAATAATGAATACAAGGGAGATCGTAAATATTATGGGAGCTATTGCAGTACCTTGTTTAATCCTGGTCTGGATCTGGAAGGTATCTGTTTCAGATCTCCCACTGAAATCATTTGCAATGTTATGAAACAACTATAGGATTATGATATTTCTTGTACATTAAATTTTCGGAGCACAATCCAAAAAGCCCACAATTTGCAGAGTCAAATGCTTTGGTCGGGTAGAGGATTGCAAGAAAAGGTTTCTGGTGATATTCTCAACTTTTTCTTTCGGATTTACCTCGCAACAAAGACAATGCCAGAAGGTATGTCTAGAAAGTCTAAAATCACACTTAAAAATCACACAATACGGTTATAGTTCATCAGGTGGTGAAGGAGCAGCACTCTGAAAGCTAGTGTAAACCTATTGAACTATAACCTGGCGTTGTGTGATTTTTAACTTTGTACACCCCAGTCCTACACCGGCACTTCCAAATCATGAAGTCACACTGTAACATGTAACATTTTTCTAAAGGGGAATGTGTGTATGCTGTATGCTTTGAGGGCGACAAATTTTCATAAAGGTCTGTCTGAATTAATATAATCTGTCCCAAAACACGAAGTTAGATGTAGTCACTGTCACATGATGACCCACAGCTTTGTAAATTGGTTGATATTGCTCATCAGTAATCGACTATGTAGCTTGGGTAGTCTTAGTAAAGCTTTAAATAAAATTTGCACTTGTAATCGGATCCTGAATTTCTGCAACTTTTTTTTTAAATTGTAAACTTTGCTTGCCACACATACCATACCCAAGATTTCAGTTATTGTCCCACCCTACAATTCCCAGTTCTGAAATAGTGCCCATGTGTTATCCTACTCTTTGTCCCAATGTCCACTAACTTAATCCCATTCTGTGGAACTCCCTCCCTATCCACCTTAAACATAATCACAGGAAGGTTTTATGTAACGGGCACCGTATATGTTTTTTGTTGTTAGACAACTGTGTTATTTATTGTGGTTATCCTTTTCAGAGTAGCACTCTGCATTGATGACCAGAGAAGGTACTCTGCAAATACTCAAAATCTACTCGGTAAGGAAACTATCAAACAGAGGCAACTACGGCTGCTGGGCTACGATGTTGTACAGGTGGGTACAGCTTGAGATAGTTATAAGTATTTTACTCATGAAATAAGTATTTAGGATATATACTTGGACAAATGGTTATAAATTGCTTTGACAGTAATTCCAACTTTCAAAGCTTTCATATTGACAACTTGTAATTAATTAATGTCTGCACATAAATGTATACATTTTTATTAAACTAAAGATAATGTGAAAATCTGTAATTTGTTTTATCTAGATTCCATTCTACGAATTTGACAAGCTACAGAACAGTAAGGAGATGGTAGAATACCTTCACAAGAAGATCTTTCCATACAGCTACAGACTTGCTTGGTGAAAAAAGCTAAAACATAGCCAGTTAATTTCCACTTTACACAATGCAATGCCAGCATTTTGCATTGGTGGCCACCTTACAGCAATGTTTACCTACTATTTAGCATCTTGATTACAGTCATGTAAATAAAACTATTACTGAAAATAATGTATAAAAATAAACTCCTTAAATAATATTAGTCATGTGTTTTAATCATTTCATTTTTGCAGAAAGGGAACTAAAACGCAAATACAGTTTTGAATGCGCTTATTTGAAGTATATTATTCTTATGGCCACAGGTTAATATACCTAACTTCATGGATCTTTTGACTTTAAAAAATAAAAGGTTTTGAGTGGGACAAATATAGTAAGTTAGAAGTAGCACAAGATGAATATAGCTGATTGATTTTAGCATGCACTATGGCAGATTTGGACCTATCTGATTAGCTACACTACATGCATGAAAGAACTTGTATGTTCCTCACATTCCTTTTAATTCTTCCTGCTACTGCATGTGCTTTCAAAGTCCACACACAACAATGGACTCTGGAACTGGAAGCTAATACATGTCAGTAGAGTCATAGAGATGTACAGCATGGAAACAGACCCTTTGGTCCAACTCGTCCATTCCGATCAGATATCCCAACCCAATCTAGACTCACCTGCCAGCACCCGGTCCATATCCCTCCAAACCCTTCCTATTCATATACCCATCCAAATGCCTCTTAAATGTTGTAATTGTACCAGCCTCCACCACATCCTCTGGCAGCTCATTCCATACACGTACCACCCTCTACGTGAAAAAGTCGCCCCTTAGGTCTCTTTTATATCTTTCCCCTCTCACCCTAAACCTATGCCTTCTAGTTCTGGACTCCCTGACCCCAGGGAAAAGACTTTGTCTATTTATCCTATCCATGCCCCTCATAATTTTGTAAACCTCTATAAGGTCACCCCTCAGACTCCGACGCTCCAGGGAAAACAGCCCCAGCCTGTTCAGCCTATCCCCGTAGCTCAAATCCTCCAACCCTGGCAACATCCTTATAAATCTTTTCTGAATCCTTTCAAGTTTCACAACATCTTTTTGATAGGAAGGAGACCAGAATTGCACGCAGTATTCCAACAGTGCCCTAACCAATGTCCTGTACAGCCGCAACATGACCTCCCAACTCCTGTACTCAATACTCTGACCAATAAAGGAAAGCATAATAAATGCCTTCTTCACTATCCTATCTACCTGTGACTCCACTTTCAAGGAGCTATGAACCTGCACTCCGTGATCTCTTTGTTCAGCAACACTCCCTAGGACCTTACCATTAAGTGTATAAGTCCTGCTAAGATTTGCTTTCCCAAAATGCAGCACCTCGCATTTATCTGAATTAAACTCCATCTGCCTCTTCTCAGCCCATTGGCCCATCTCGTCCAGATCCTGTTATAATCTGAGGTAACCCTCTTCGCTGTCCACTACACCTCCAATTTTGGTGTCATCTGCAAACTTACTAACTGTACCTCTTATGCTCACATCCAAATCATTTATGTAAATGACAAAAAGTAGAGGGCCCAGCACCGATCCTTGTGGCACGCCACTGGTCACAGGCCTCCAGTCTGAAAAACAACTCTCCACCACCACACTCTGTCTTCTACCTTTGAGCCAGTTCTGTATCCAAATGGCTAGTTCTCCCTGTATTCCATGAGATCTAACCTTGCTAATCAGTCTCCCATGGGGAACCTTGTCGAACGCCTTACTGAAGTCCATATAGATCACATCTTCTGCTCTGCCCTCATCAATCTTTGTTACTTCTTCAAAAAACTCAATCAAGTTTGTGAGACATGATTTCGCACGCACAAAGCCATGTTGACTATCCCTAATCAGTCCTTGCCTTTCCAAATACATGTACATCGTGTCCCTCAGGATTCCCTCCAACAACTTGCCCACCAACGACGTCAGGCTCACCGGTCTATAGTTCCCTGGCTTGTCTTACCCGCCCTTCTTAAACAGTGGCAACACATTTGCCAACCTCTAGTCTTCCGGCACCTCACCTGTGACTATCGATGATAAAAATATCTCAGCAAGAGGCCCAGGAATCACTTCTCTAGCTTCCCACAGAGTTCTCAGGTATATCTGATCAGGTCCTGGGGATTTATCCACCTTTAACCGTTTCAAGACATCCAACACTTCCTCCTCTGTAATCTGGACATTTTTCAAGATGTCACCATCTATTTCCCTACATTCTATATCTTCCATATCCTTTTCCAGAGTAAATACTGATGCAAAATACTAATTTAGTATCTCTCCCATTTTCTGCGACTCCACACAAAGGCCACCTTGCTGATCTTTGAGGGGCCCTATTCTCTCCCTAGTTACCCTTTTGTCCTTATGTATTCGTAAAAACACTTATGGATTCTTCTTAACTCTTATTTGCCAAATCTAACTCATGTCCCCTTTTTGCCCTCCTGATTTCCCTCTTAAGTATACTCCTACTGCCTTTATACTCTTCTAAGGATTCACTCGATCTATCCTGTCTATACCTGACATATGCTTCCTTTTTCTTTACCAAACCCTCAATTTCTTTAGTCATCCAGCATTCCCTACACCTACCAGCCTTCCCTTTCACCCTGACAGGAATATACTTTCTCTGGATTCTTATTATCTCATTTCTGAAGGCTTCCCATTTTCCAGCCATCCCTTTACCTGCGAACATCTGCCTCCAATCAGCTTTCAAAAGTTCTTACCTAATACCATCAAAATTGGCCTTTCTCCAATTTAGAACTTCAACTTTTAGATCTGGTCTATCCTTTTTCATCACTATTTTAAAACGAATAGAATTATGGTCGCTGGCCCCAAAGTGCTCCCCAACTGACACCTCAGTCACCTGCCCTGCCTTATTTCCCAAGAGTAGGTCACATTTTGCACCTTCTCTAGTAGGTACATCCACATACTGAATCAGAAACTTGTCTTGTACACACTTAAGAAATTCCTCTCCATCTAAACCTTTAACACTATGGCAGTCCCAGTTGATGTTTGGAAAGTTAAAATCCCCTACCATAACCACCCTATTATTCTTACAGATAGCTGAGATTTCCTTACAAGTTTGTTTCTCAATTTCCCTCTGACTACTGGGGGGTTTATAATACAATCCCAATAATGTGATCATCCCTTTCTTATTTCTCAGTTCCACCCAAATAACTTCCCTGGATGTATTTCCGGGAATATCCTCCCTCAGCATAGCTGTAATGCTATCCTTTACTAAAAATGCCACTCTCCCTCCTCTCTTGCCTCCCTTTCTATCCTTCTTGTAGCATTTGTACCCTGGAACATTCAGCTGCCAGTCCTGCCCATCCCTGAGCCATGATTCCATAATTGCTATGATATCCCAGTCCCATGTTCCTAACCATGCCCTGAGTTCATCTGCCTTCCCTGTTAGGCCCCTTGCATTGAAATAAGTGCAGTTTAATTTATTAGTCCTACCTTGTCCCTGACTGTTTGACTCACTTCTGTTCTCAGCTGTACCCGTCTCAGACCAATCTCTTTCCTTACTATCTCCCTAGGTCTCACCCCCCCACTTTACTAGTTTAAATTCTCCCAAGCAGTTCTAGCAAATTTCCCTGCCAGTATATTAGTCCCCTTCCAATTTAGGTGCAATCCGTCCTTCTTGTACAGGTCACTTCTACCCCAAAATAGATTCCAATGATCCAAAAATGTGAATCCTTCTCCCATGTGTGGATGTGTGGATCTCTGAGCAGTCACACAGCTTAGAGGGAAATTTGTTTGTGATTGATTGAAATGTTAGAAATATTCATATGAACATTATTATACTAATCTTTAATTAGTTATATGTCTGTCATGGTATTTTATAATCAGAGATTTATATGCTACAGGAAACAGCTATTCAGTATCTTGTTCATCTTCAGCCTCAAGATAGAAGATTTGAAAGTGATATGGCAAAAGGTGGGGTGGGGGTCGCATTGTAGTACTCCATCTGAGGGTGATCGAGTGTTTTATACAGGTTTATTATAACTTATTTGTTTTTGTCTACTTTTTCCTCATTTATCAAGCCCAGGATCCTTTATGCTTTATTACTTGTGGTCTCAAACTCCCCTGCAACCTTCAAAGATGTGTACACATCTGTAATGTAGTTATCATTAGCTGTGTTAAACATAAACTGACCTTTTGCCCCACATTCCGTCACTTTCCACATTAATCTCATTGAACCATGTACTTTGAATCTAAAAAGAATGGGAACTGCCCCAAAACTGAAAGCAAAGGTGTGTTACAATAGCGTAGAATTTAATTGCCTCTAAAGTGAATAAGCAGTTAAGCTTCAGCAATTATTTGGAGTAGCACTTTTAATAGTTATTCATGATCCCTCCAATGAATCTGAAATAAATTAGACATATTAAATGAAGTAATTTATTAAGGAATACCTTTTGACTAACAACTACCACATGCAAACAGTCCAACATACTGCTAGAATACAAAAACATTTATTTCAGTGCCAACTACATGCATTAATGTTTACGACCCGCAGTGTTTCAAAACAACCTGGTATCTTTATAGTAATAGAGAACCTTCTGATGTGACAATGTAGGAGGTAATTATCAGAGGAAATGTGTTACTGTCCTGGAAAGCAATTGGTTACCTTTATTACAAAGTTTCCATTCTCTAAATCATTATTTACACCAGGTTGTGAGTTATTTAAAAGTTCTTAGATTAAATGGTAAAATCTAGACAGGGTGGTTCCTTACTATCATACTCCTTTGTTATTTTCTGTAAAATCAGTCAGCAAGAGTGAGATTCTTTGATTGAAGCTTCTCTAGTTGCTGTGAGATATTTGTTTCAATGACATCACACTGAGCCAAGTAATTCTGAGGCAAAAAAAGAAAAAAAAATCACATTTGGAGATAATGTAGAAGTCTTACGTATACATTTGATGGCAGCTTTCTGGGCTGGGAGTATGAACTTGCCACATCTGGGAGAGACTGCCATTTGCTTACCAACTGTTACGCAGTGTCTACTTATAATTTGCTTAATAGTGGACAGAACTAGTGGGATACCTTGGCAAGCTATTCCCCTCCCTGACAGAAGGGCATCTTTGCAAGTACTACCTGCCCCAATCAAGTCCCTCAGGCTTCAAGGATGTTTTTAAACCCATCAGTAGTTAACAGCATGTTGTTGTCACCCACACTCTAAATATTTAGTTCAACCTCTCTGATTGCTTAGACCTAATACTTCCAAGCCATTAGAGTTGGCCAGGAAATGTAAACTGGCTATTACCCAGCTAGACCCAATACTTCGGCTACTGGTCTCAGACTGGTAAACAGAGCATCAAACTTGAAATTTCCAGACTTCTTGATTGTTTGTGTTGGGGCTTAGCATCTAAACCATTTACACATCCGATTTGACTAAATCGAAGCAAAATATCCACTGTTCAGGTTTTGAATTTTCAATGTTTCAGATTTAAATTAAACAAACTCTAGGAAGTGTAGTCAATTTATAAAAACAAGCCACTTAAAATGTAGATTAATAAGTAGTAAAGCACTCAAGACAGTTTTGTTCTAAACATCAGTTGAGTCAGTAATACTGGTTACAGGAGATGAAAGCTGAAATTCCAATCTAACAAATTAACATTGTTATCAATTAAATTGGGTACCAATTACACACAGTACAGTATGAGAGAGAGTCTGACTTTCAAACATTTGCAAGATATCCCTTAAATTTCAATATACAAGACCAACTCACCTGTACATTCTTTACAAGACTTTTTCTCTTATGTCTGCAGTCACTAAAGTCATCAGGCAAACTCTTGAAAATAAATTCAAAATATTTTACTTGTAAGGAACAAACAGTATAAATGCATAAATTTGACTTACTGTGTGTTTAAAACTTAAATTTAGTTTGGAATTTCCTAACAGAGAGGACAGTGCACTGTGATACTGGTCATTGCATCAGGTTTGTTAAATATTATGTTCCAGGACCTGTTACATGCATCTTCCTTTAAACTTGAGTCACTATTAGCTCTGACTGGAGTCATGCAGTACTGGCTGTACTTAAATAAGATTTTAACCCAATGTGCTTCAAAAATTAAAATTATTTTTTCTATGTTCATCATTCAAGTAGTTTCACCATTAGTTTCATGTTGTTCAACAGATGTCACAATTTTGCATTTGCTTATTCACAAACAACATTTGCTTGTTTGTAATTAAACTAAAGTCAATCTTTGATCACACAAAGATATCGCACATCCTGCAGGAAAATAACTGTTGAATGATACATACTGTTAACTTCTGTTTTTGGTATAAATTCAATTTGACATTCCTACATCGATCAGTTGGAGTTAAATGGCAGTATTAATTGCAACCATTGTATTAAATGTCTCAATCATGAGTAGTATATGATCAGAGGACATTTTAAAATATTCTGCAATATTACTGAATAGTTAAGAGTTTAAAATAAGACAACACTATAGGAATTCACTGAAAATAAAGTACAGATGTACAAGACTGATGATTTGGGCTACCATTCATTATCTCACTTAATTTCTGAATTAACACATCAAAAATAACCTGAAAGCACCCTGCTATAAATTTTCCCATGTGGATTAAAAGCATTGCTGCAACAGGACACAAGTCAGCTGTTCAGCCCCTTGAAGATTCTGTCATTCTATTGAATCATGGAGGATATGTACCACAACAGCCAATTACTTAACTTTGCTCCATATTCCTTGTATTAATCTGAGTTTTAAATTTCAATTAGCCTTCATCCTTTTAGTTAACTTCCAGATTTGCACTACATCTTGTGTGAAGTTGGACTTCCTGATATCATTCCTGTCCAATTCTAATGTTAATATTATGTCATATTGCTCCAGATTACACCATCAGAGAAAATAGTTGATCCCCTCAATTTAACGATTTCTTATTTTTCTGGCCTCAATCTGATCTTCATTCAATCTTCTAGATTTGAGGAAGTTAAAAGCCAAATGCATTTGCCCTCCGGATTTAATCCTTAAGCCCCAGTAGCATTCTGATTAAACTATGCACATAACCCCTAAGTCAATATGTCCAAAGAATGGTATAAAGTACATGTATCCAACAACCCAGTTTCACCCATCAAAATTGGACACTATTTCTGATCCTGATTCAACAAACAATAGCCGATTATCGGGTAACGTGGTAGGAGGTCAGATCAGGAAGTCAGCAGTGAATCAATGGTTTCATTTAATCCTCTAACTTGGAGGGCAATTATTGAGCCTAAGTAAATCAGAACCATCCAAAGTCTCCGATTCAAAGTAGAAGACTTCTGTGGAGCTTCCTGATGCTGGGTTATATGCCCCAGAGAAATTTCAATTGTCTGGGCAATTCCCACAGAGTTACCTGTATCAGGATTTCCACATGCTCCTAGGCCGTAATGGCTATCTTCCAATTGAAATATCAGGGCCAATGTCCCAAACGTAGTTGGAGAAGGACTGGAAAACTGAATTTTATCCCTCTTGAGCTGAAGACCAAAGTTATATTTATCTTTCTCATTATGTTCACGGACACAGAAGTCCCTTTGTTCATCTATAGATCTTAATTAACCATTAAGGAGGTTTTCTGATTTGTTCTTCCCTATGCTGCACTAAATATGCCAGTTGTGTCCACACACATGGTCTACCTATTTTTATAGTTACTGTGCCTTGACACATCCAAACCAAGTTGTTATATATATATATATATATATATATATAAAATTAAAATTTTAACATGGACCTACACAACTAAACTAATACATGAATTGAGAATGGTTCTTGAGTTTCTCTCTTGCCATGTGTTTTCAATTTTGAATTATGTCTGAAGTAATAAAAAAGTGGCACGAATCCTATTTAAACGTGGACAAATGCTACTGAAACAGACATTTCTCAAGGATCAACTACATTCATTCATATCATTGAGAAATTATTTTAGTTGCTTATACCTTTAAAACAAGAGGAACAAGAGTTTAATATTGGGAACACTAGGAGTGGGAATCAACCCATCAGATCCATCTGCCATTCAGTTAAATCATTGTGGATCATCTATCTCAATACCATCTTCCCAAGCTATCCTCATACCCAAAGATGTCTTCAGTATCCAGAAATCTTATTGATTTCTGTCTCAAACATGTTTATGATTGACTTTCCACAGCTCACTGTGAAAGAGAATTCCAAAGATTCACCAGCCTCATCTTAGTCTTAAAATGCCAACCCCTTATCCTGAGACTCTATCTTCTGGTTCTAAACTCACCAGCTTAGGAAAACATCCCATTTACATCTACCTAGTCAAACCATGTAAAAAAGAAAAGTTTAAGTTTCTACATGGTCACATTTCATTAATCAAAACACTATCCTCAAAATAAATTCTGAACATATTGCAGGAAAGAGCTGATCAGAATATGACTTGTTCAAATGCGTTGACTGTTACATTTAGCTATAATTTAAATGTTATACAATATATTGTCTATGTCTTGATTAAAATTTATTGCAGGCTGGTGTTCACAGCTGATCCATTTTTGCTGAAGGAAGTTTAATTATCAACATGCAAGCACTTGAAAAATAATTTTCCAAAGGGCTGGACGGAAAGAGATTTTTGGAAATAAAGCAATACATTGAACTAAGGTATCGAAAATTGTGAACTTTTTTTAACAGAAATAGAATTCATGAAAATGTACACTGCAGACTAATGAGAAAAACACAAATTTTCAGTTAACTACCACCCCTCCAGAAACTCTATTTATGTAATCTGTATACATTTGTAATTTTCTCACCCACCATAGCATCAATCTGTTCAAGAAACTTCATACACTGTTCCGATGTGCTCTTCACTTTCTTCTCTAATTTGCTTAATGCGGCTGATTGAAGATCTTGGGCAAGGAACCCCTAGATGACAACAAAATCTCAGCACAAATTATTTTATCCTTGTACATCATGTTTTATACATCCAATGGTGCCAGTTAAACCAAATCCTTAACATCACAGGAAACTACCAAAAATGCTCAGCTGTAATTCTTTGTCAGATCCACTGACTCTTAATAGGGGCATGAATAGGGTAAATAGACAAAGTATTTTCCCCGAGGTGGGGGAGTCCAGAACTAGTGGGCATAGGTTTAGGGTGAGAGGGGAAAGATTTAAAAGGGATCTAAAAGGCAACTTTTTAACACAGAGGAGGGGGCATGTATGAAATGAGCTGCCAGAGGAAGGGGTGGAGACTGGTACAATTACACCATTTAAAAGGCATCTGGATGGGTAAAGGAATAGGAAGGACATAGAGGGATATGAGCCAAGTGCTGGCAAATGGGACTAGATTAGGTTAGGATATCTGGTCGGCATGGACGAGTTAGACCAAAGGGTCTGTTTCCATGCTGTACGACTCTATGAATCTATTTATAAAATATGGTGAAGTACCCAAGATTTTATTGCATTAGGTGTGTATCATTAGTTGAGTATTGCCGCAAAAAAATCTTGTTGAAGCTTCTTGCCCTGCACTCAGCAGGACATTTGGCAAAACAGGTAAACAAAGAAGACAGGAGTAGGCAAATAGACCCATCAGCCTGCTCAATTATTCAATAGAATCATGGCTGATCACTGAGCTTAGATCCTAATTGCCACAAGAGCTCTATCGACTTCCTTCTTCAAAACACAATGTTTTTGCCTCAACTGCTTTCTCTGTAACTGAGTTCCACAGGTTCACCACTCTCGGAGTGAAGACATTTCTCCTCATCTCAGTCCTACAAGATTTATCCCTTATCCTTAATCTATGAACCATAGTTCTGGATTCCCCTACCATCTGGAACATCCTTCCTGCATCTAGCCTGTCTAGCCATCTTATAATGTTATAGGCTTCTACAGGATCCTGTCTCATTCTTCTAAAGCCGAGAATACAATCCTAACCAACTCAGTCTTTCATTACATGTCAGTCCTGCCATCCCAACAATCAATTTGGTAAACTTTTGCTTAACCTCTTCTACAGCAACATCCTTCCTCAGATAAGGAGACCAAAACTGCACACTATATTCCAGGTATGGCCGCACCAATGCCCTGTATAATTGCAGTAAAACTTTTTTTTTCATTCATTCACGGGACGTGGGTGTCATTGACTGGCCAACATTTATTGCCCATCCCGAGTTGCACTTGACAAAGTGTTGGTGAGTTGACTTCTTGAATCACTGCAGTCCACGTTCTGTAGGTTGCTTCACAATACCCTTAGGAATGGGAATTCCGGATTTTTGACCAAGCATCAGTGAAAGAACGGCAATATATATCCAAGTCTGGATGGTGAGGGGCTTGGAGGGGAACTTGTTGGTGGTGTTGCTCCCATGTATCTGCTGCCTAGTTGGAAGTGCTCGTGGGTTTCGAAGGCACTGTCTGAGGATCTTTGGTGAATTTCTGCAGTGCATCTTATAGATAGCAGCAGCAGCATGTACTGAGTGTCAGTAGAAGAGGGAATGGATATTTGTAGATGTTGTGCCAATCAAGCAGGCTACTTTGGCCTGGATGTGTCAGGTTTTTAAAATATTGTTGGAACTTCACCCATCTAGGCATATGGGGAGTATTCCATCGCATTCCTGACTAGTACCTTGTATATGGTGGACAGACACTGGGGAGGCAGGTGGTGAGTTACACACCACAGTATTCCTAGTCTCTCACGTTGTTCCTGTACTCAAATCCTCTAGCTATGAAGGCCAATATACAGTTCACCTTCTTTATTACCTGCTTCCTTTCAGTGACTAATGCACAAGAACACCCCAGGTCTCAATGACCATTCCCCTTTCTCAATTTACAACCTTTCAAGTAATAATTTGCCTTTCTATTTTTGCTACCAAAGTGATAACCTCCAATTTACGCATTTTATACTGCATGTAGTATGCACTTGTCCATTCACCCAACGTATGCAAATCATGCTGAAGCATCTCTGCATCCTTCTCATAGGTCACCCTTCCACTCAGCTTTGTGTCATCTGAACATTTTGAGTTATTGCATTTAGTTGCCTCATTTAAATTATTAACATATTTTGTGAATGTCTGAGTACCTCAATACCAGCAGCTGAGATCTGTAGAACTTGCCATGCCAGGTATAGTCTCTGCCACTAGGTGAGCCTAGTTTCTCTGGGACATTGCCACAAAGAATTACAGGAAGACAGCCTGGCAGAGCCAACCACTTTAGGCTGGTTGCAGGGCAAGTTATTACTTTTTAAAGGAGTCAGTTATGAATTCAGATAAACTAGAGATGAGACGGAATTAAACTTCATCCCAAAGAATGGAATTATTTTAATGCATAATAAAAGCATGAAGGCAAAATTTAATTAATACAGTATCACACTAGTCACTGTTTGCATTCAGTAAATGACCCTTTCATTCCTTCTCTTCATTTCTTGTCTGTGAACTAATTTTTTATCCATCTTAATACACTACCCTCAATCCCATGCACGTTAATATTACCCATTACTCTTTGATGCAGGACTTTGTTAAAAATAAACAATACCACCATTTCCAGGATAATTAGGGATAGGCAATAAATGTTGCCCTAGCCAGCGATGCCCAGATCCATGAACAAATAAAAAAAAGTCAAGACAGTAAAGGTTAGCATGTCAATATGAAATAACAGCTGAGTCCAGTCCTGTCCTGAACTACATTAGTTAATATTCCTAGACCATACATTGAGGCCAAATGAAATACACCCAACTGCAAAAATGAAATTCAGTAGTTATAACCTGAAAGGTTAACTTGGGATTTACATTTCTACACTGAGCTATTAAGAGAGACAATGTTCACAAGCAATTTTCTGAAACAATTACTAATAAAATTAGAACGGTAAAAGCTGTTTCAATAAAGAAACAACACTGTCATAATATTTCTGTGTTCCAATAACACAAATGTCGGAACCTTCCCAATACAGTGTTCCTGCAAGTAACAGATTTGCAGTGCCCAAGCAAACTGACAGAATGTATCCAAACACGACCAGAGAAGTTGAACAGTTTATGATCAGTGCATGAGAATGATATGTCAGTTATTTTAGTTAAGATACTCAGCTGCCACTGAAAGGAATGAAACTTTAATGGCATATTTCACACACAGCCAGTGATCCAAAATATGGGTACAACTATGTTTGAAAAGAAGCCAGCAATCTAGCTGCATTTATTTTACAGGGAGGAGAACTTAATACCAAGAATAGTAAAATTACAGTATTTTCAAAGATAAATAAGAAGCATCTCACATTCTGAATGCCTGTCAGCTCTGCATTAATTTCTTCCAGTTTGTGGGAGAGCTGGTCTGTGGATTTTTCCAGCTCCTTTAACTTCTTTAATTCAGCTTCCTCTTCAGGACTGTTCTGCAAAGTGAAAGAATATGATGGGATCAGGATGGAGCCATAAACTGGGAACTGTGAGCTAAAGATGACTTGTGGACTTGTGTTAAAAGGAAAACAAATCAAACAAGCTTTTATTTATTCACGAGGCCTGGACTGCAGGATGGTTCCAGAAGAAAAGGCTCTGCAGATGATTTATCACTTGGGAACAGCAGACAGCAGAAGTTGGTTATTAATGAGGCCAATACCTGGGAATTGGTTCCAGCAAGTCTGGAAAGATATTATGCTCAAGCAGGTGGCAGATGTTGAATGGTAACTGGGACCTCATGGAGTAAATGGTCAGTCTTCTGTGAGTGGTCACAGTTTGAATTGGGTTTTGGACTGCATTTTATGTGGGAAAGAATCTGGCTGTTGACACTACAGCATAAAGATTAGAAAGCTCCCTGCCTAACCTCCTACGAGCAGCTCTTGAAAGCTGAGAGAATAGAAGACTAAGGTTAAGTGTTACTGCCTTTAACTGAGTGAACTGTAAAGGTGACCACAATCAATATCTTCATAAAGTAAACCATGAAACCATCACCTATGCATTGTAAAAACCACTTAAGTAATCTGGTCAGTTTTGTTATTTACTGTTATTTATCCATTAATTGCATTTATCTGCCTGCCTTTGTGTGAATGGAGCTGAAAACAATAAATTTTGGGTTTACAGCATTACTTCGTTGCTTAATTTTGCTCTACTAAAATAATTGTATTAAAAATAAATAGCTAAGTTTTTTTTGTTTAAGCTTAAACTGGTGTCAAAAATGATTATTCACAATGGTTATTTAAAATCTTATTAGGAACCATTTGGTCAATTTTGAGAATCTTTTGATGGCTTTACTTTTACTGCATTGTGAATACAGAGGAAGGAAGGCTGATTTGGTTTGGCTGTCTGTCATAACAACATTTCCTCTGGCATCTTCCAATCCCAGCTGTCCCTGGAGGAATGCCATTGGAGCAGAGCCGAGTTGAGAAATAACAAGACACTTTCACAGCTGTGGCAGTACGGCAATTTTAAAGGTCTGGTCTAAATGTGAGTGAACGGATTCATGGGAGGGTGGGCAAGGTAGAGAGGTGGATGAGTCAGTAGTCAGTGGTCAGATCTGGTCAAGAGGGTAGTCAACACAGGGTAGCAGTTGGGTCAGTAAGTCTGATCTGATCCAGAGAGTGGCTGGGTCCCAGGGAGGTGGTAGTTGGATTGGGTCAAGAAGGGTAGTCAATTTGGAAATGGGCTGGTTAGATCTGATTGGGAGGGTGGTCAGGTTGAGAGTTGAATGGATGGTTGGGGAATTGATTGAGAATGATTGGGTTATATCAGAAGCAAGTAATCAGGGCAGTTAGGAGGGGTAAATGCAGAGATGGGAGTGAGATTGATTGGAGGGTTACCCAGATGTTAGACGAGGTCTTAATCTAACAGTTAATATAACATTTCCTAGGTAATTACCCAGGAAACTACTGCAGATTGCTCGCTTCTGACTCTAACTCAGAGACATTTGTGGAGGGTCCAGACCTGCTATGGAATTGACCATAAACTTCCAGATATTTCCCACATAGGATCACGCATGTATGTTCCAAAGCATCTTGCCACACACCTTCAGCCATACACGACAGAGAGCAGATGTATAATTGGAGGTGTACAAATTTAACATCCTGCTGATGGATTACTAAATGAGTAACAGTGTAAAAATAAGTAAAACGTCTTTCTGAATATGTGCCTGTTGTTCCAGCTGACATCAAGTAATTCTTGCTGTGTTTATTCATAGAGACAGATTTGTAATTTGAATGGCCAAAATTCAAGGCATAGACTAGGCATTTCCCTACACAAGAAGGATGATGCAATAGGCCATGTCACCCAGATTACTCTCATGTACCTTATTTAGAACAGGCAATCTGTCTACTCCGATGACAAAGGAAACATGGCATGGCCGAGGAAAACCATACAAATGAAGGAGAAATCAAGAAAATAGTACTTTTTTAAAAAAAAAGGAAAATATAACTTAGATCTAGAAAGCACAAAACAATATTTTAGACACGTTGGAAAAATTCTTTGACAGAAAAGTTATACAAATTTACCTTTTTGCCGATCATCATTATTTTACAGCCATTTTTAACACCAAGAACAGACAAAGGCTGTTCCATTTCTTTGAGAGATTTACCTATGTGACACAGAAGAATAAAACCATTAAAAATATTGTTAGCAATTTTGACACTTTTAACTGAACTTACACATAGTGTCTGAAGTGTCCTATGGTTTTTGGTAGCCTGTACCAACTACTTCAAGTTTAAAGGTTCAATTCCTAGCATGGCAAGTTATATTCTAAAATCAATGTCAATTTACGGGCAAGCACCAGAAAACAACAGAAGACATATAAACCCAACCTCTTTCTGGGAAGGAAACTTCCTTTGTGCCACACAAAGACTTATGACACATGCTGTACACCATGGTTATGACAATGCTGTCACTTTAAGAAAGTTATTTTGTCCTGGGTTTTTTGAAAAGAGATTGTAAAGGCAGAGGTGTAGGACTGGCTATTATAAAAATAAAGCTTAAGTGAACTTAGGAGGCCATTAGGTTGTTTTAAAACAGTTTGAACAGTGAAAGGGGAGTGGCTAGCTCTCACATTTAAGGCTTTCTCATTTTTTTTAGTTGTAGCAGGCAGTAGCTGTCTGGGGTCTCAGAAGGGTAGGAAGGCTTCAGTAAATGATTCCTAGCTGTTACTTTCTCCGAGATCTCTCTTGATGTTGTTTCCTCCTGGATTGGAGAACTGCATGTAAGAATCTGTGTCTGAATTAACCTTTTCTGCCAAGGGGGTGTGTTTATGGGATGTTACTATGTTGGAATTGTTAATTAGTAATGGATACTGCATCTATCATTCCGTTAAGTTTTTCAATAGTTATTTTAAATTCCTCTTTCTTTTGTTTGTATTTTAACTATAGCATTTAAATTAATTGTGTTCTGTTTAAAGTCGCATCAGCTTTGGAACACGCACTTCACATCTATCTTTAAAATAAGAAAAAGGTAGGATCTAGGCTACCTTCTCATAAAAGGGACAGCAGCAACCTGGACTTTAAATTGGCTGCGTGAAAGGAAAATAATGGTCAATGGACATTTTTAGGGCTGGTGGAAGACTTGTAGCGGCAATTCCACCAGGGATCAGCATTGGAACTCTTGCTTTTCCTGACATATTAATTGTCTGGATCTTGGTGGGCAGGAGATAATTTCAAAGTTTGCAAATGACACAACACTTTGAAGAATTGTGAACAGAGGACAGTACGGAATTCTAAAAAGATACTGACAAGTTGGTGGAGAGGGTGGATGGGTGGCAGATGAGATCAATGCAAAGAAGATTTCAAAGTTGAACAGGTTGGGACTCTATTCACTGGAATCTAGAACAATGAAAAGTGATCTCACTGAAACATTCTTAAGTGGTTTGACAGGGTAAACACTGAAGGGATGTTTCCCTACATGGAAAAGTCCAGGACCAGAGGCCATAGTGTTAGATTAAAGGTGTATCAATTTAAGACTGAGATAAGGGATTTCTTCTCTCAGGGCTGAGAGTCTTTGAAACTCCTTGCCATAGAGAGCTGTGGGGACAGAGGCCTTGTGCACATTTACATTCTTGATCAGTATGGGAATCAGGAGTTAAGGGGGGAAGGACAGGAGAGTGAACATAAGGAATATCTGATCAACCTTGATCCTACTGAATGGAAGAACAGGCTCGAGGGACTGATTGGCCTACTCCTTGTTCCTATTTCTTATGATGTTATTATAAGGGCAAGGTGACATATTTTGGCTGAAGAACACTGATAAACAATATAAAATAGGGGGTACAGTTCCAAAGGGGATGCAGGGGCAAAATGGTCCTGGGCATACTGTAGCGCAAATCACTGAAGATGGCAGGAGAGGTGGAGTGATCAATTTTTTAAAAATTGAGTGTTCTCAGCTTTATCAATAGGGGCACAGAGTACAAGAGTAAGGAGCTGATGTTGAACTTGTACAAGACACTGGTTAGAGCTCCACTGCAGTACAGCATACAATTTTGGGTGCCACATTATAGGAAAATTGTGAATGCACTGGGAAGAGTTTAGAAGTGATGTACAAGAATGGTTCCAGGAATGAGAAACTTCATTTGAGAGGATAGATTGAAGAAGTTGGGACTGTTCTCTCAGAGAGAAGGCAGCTGGCAGAAGATCATGGGAGCTCCAGTGGTGCCAAGGAGCTAGTTCATCTGGAGAGTGCTGAAAGAGCCATCAGCCAGATTAGTATTCAGAACTAAACACTGGTTGAAAACTGTATTATCTGCCTATTTCTTTTTGACTAGCAGTGGTAACCTTTAGCTACAGAGCGATTACATTGTAGTTCTGAAACCCAGAGCTTAAGCTGCTACAACTGATGATACTTGCAACATAAATGGTTATCCACAATATAGGCATCATCCTCGAGTTCCCACATCAGGACTGAAGAAGCCCTGCCATTTCTTTGCTTACTCGTGAACCTTGCTACTATGAAAATAATCACAAGTACATTTGGTCTACAACTCACTTAGACACAGTCTCTTTACTGTACTTTCTTTACAGACACATTCAGAAACTGAAATGGACCGGCAAGAGCAAATACAAGAGCGAGTCAAAGACTAGGAAGTCCGAGTTAATTTACCTCCAAACTCCCAAGGTCTACCTAATAAGAAGTCTGGAGTCTATCTGAATAATTTGCAGTTGTCTGGATGACTGTGGCTCCAATAACCGTCTCTCCACCAGAGCACAGTGCCTGCAGTGTAGTGTATACCATCTACAAAAACTGCTGCAGCTTGCCAAGTTTCCTTCAAAAGTAGCACACAAACAGGCAACCTTTACTACCTCAGAGGAAAATGGCAGCAGACACACAATATGTTCACTTCCAAGTCACAAACCATCCTGACATGGAACAATATTGTTGTTCCTTTAAGATCACTAGTGAAACAGCACTGGAGGGGGATCCATGCCAAATGGGCCGTAATGGTTCAAGAAGGTGGCACACCATTTTCAGCTCCAGTGCAATTAGAAATGTGTAATAAATGTTGGTCCTGTCAGTGCTGCACAACTACATAAATAGAAGCTCATGTCCAAGTCAAATATCGCACCAAGATTACAAACAGGCTGGACTGCTAAAAGCATTTATGAGTTGAGATTATAATAAATTATCATAATCCAAGGAATTAACTAATCATGTCAAATTTGTGGAATTTTGCTGTTGCAAGATCACTAGTCACAATAATGATGATAAATTATTTCATACATTGTCCATCTTTCCAGTAAATCATGTATACCTTTGAAAATTAGTTTCTGAAGTTGCTGGGGTACTCCAGTAACTTGAGCAATAACAGTTGCCATGTCTTGTAATGTAGGTTCACATCCTTCCTGTACCGCTGAAATTTCAATCTTGTGTTTTGAACTACCTAAGAATGAAATATAAATCTAATAGTAAACATACTCCTGCTCCCATGATTTTACATTACCATAATAAACAGATGAAAATAATCTATGTGCAGATAAATTACATTCAGTTTAATTGTTGCACACGCCAAGCACAAAAAACTCCAGGCCTTTTGATTCAAACTGCATCTTATTCACATTAAAACATCTCATATTGTAATGCCACAATGTCTCATGTGCTATAAAAATGCGGAATTATATTCACAGAATCAGATAAATTTCAAGAGACCATGCAGGCCTTTATGTTCATAACTGCAGCAGCAATTTAGTTCCACTCCCATCCCTTTCTATGAAACCCCACTGTTTGTTTTCCTCTTCAGATAATTATATTACTGCCCAATGAATCGGTCCTCTACCACAGTAATAAGGCAGTGTCTTACAGTTCATGAAGAGATATATCAGAAATTACTCTGCCCCTCGATCAGTGAGATGGCAGGTTTATTGTAGATGAACGGCCGGGCTGGGCTGCAGATGATTGAAGCCAACTCACTTGGTGAATTAACAGTGAATGCAGACAGGCTGAGTGTGCAGACACAGACAGAGCCTGCCCGGGCTCTGCAGCTCCTGCTGCTCACTGACTGCCCGCTCCCTCCACGCTGCTCTGTTGCTTCCTCCACTAACAGAGGAAGCAGAGCCCAGTCACCGGCCATTACCGTGCATCAGGGTCAGTCCCACCGTATCCCCAGACATGTCTCCTGCAAGAGGATCCCGCTCAACTTCCGCTCCGCAGCGGAAATAGTAACGCAGACGTGGCGGAGACTCGGTCCGGGCGCCATCATTGTGCGGGGCACAATCGGAACACATCCGGAAACAGCGCCATCATTGTGAGGGGCACGGCATGCACAAATCCGGGAGCGACGCCATCTTTGTGAGGGGTATAACCTGAACTGGTGCGGAAATTAATCAGTGGGGCCCATCAAATACAAATAATTTAAAGTTTTAGTTGTACTAGTGATTGTATCCAGCCTCTGCACTGTACTCTGAACTTTCCTAAACCTGAGCAGAGATTTTGTTTGAGGTGGACTAACTTCTTTCCTCTAGAAACTTTCTTCTTTTGCGATTTGATTTGGAGATGCCGGAGTCGGACGGGGGTGGACAAAGTTAAAACTCACATAACACCACGTTATCGTCCAACAGGTTTATTCGGAAGCACCGAAAGAGTAAATGAAGAACTTTCCTGATGAAGGGCTTTTGCCCGAAACGTCGACTCTGCTGCTCCTCGGATGCTGCCTGACCTGCTGTGCTTTTCCAGCAACACACTCTCCACTCTGATCTCCAGCATCTGCTGTCCCCACTTTCTCCCATCTAAAATTGAGGCTTTATTGTTCTGCGATGAACTATCCCTCTTTTCAATGACTAACTTTGATTCCATATGCCCTAATGTTATTAAAATTAAAATATTTATCTGAACCCATAAATCTCTGTGTTCTGCCTCTCTACAATTCTCTACAAATTATACATATCAATCCCATGTCCTTGTGTAAAGCTATCAGAGAAATTATCAATGTTCTAGTTTTACACCACGAAGGAGTATGGTTAAAATCACTTCATAAAAGAATAAAAGTTGTGATGTTATGAGACAAAAAAACGTTCATCTCGCCAACATATTGATAGAACTATTTTATCAGTTCAGTTCCAATTCTCTGAAAATGTAAATGTAATTTTACAATGACTGGAAGGTGTGTGCAGCAGACCAGGATCACTCTGAAGCCTGTAGGAGCATTGTGAAGCAGAATGGGAGGAGTGTGCACGAAAACAGAATTGTTATGAAGCAGAGTGGGAGCAGTGTGCAGTAAATCAGAATAACTGAGGTAGGAAACAGAACAAAATCAGAATGTGACATTACAAGAAAATTGTGAGTTGATTGGCAGGTGAGTTTGCATCCTTGTTCCCCTTTCTCTGTGGTTGGAAGTTGGTCTAAGGAGCTGGAAATCTTATGATATGGGAAGCATCCTAATTAACCTTTTCTTTAACAGTCCTTACTATAGAGGTAGAGGAATGGCAGGGCAGCTCTGACCCCTGGACTGAACATCCTGTTCCCTGTGGGATTTCCAGGATATCTCCTGTGTATGAAGTGTTATCAGCTGTTGTACCTTGAGCTCCAGGTTTTACCTTCTGGCTCTCCAAAGCCTGACCACCATCTAAAAAGAGCTGAAAATGTGTTGCTGGAAAAGCACAGCAGGTCAGGCAGCATCCAAGGAGCAGGAGAATCGATGTTTCGGGCATGAGCCCTTCTTCAGGAATGAGCAAAGTGTGCCAAGCAGGCTAAGATAAAAGGGGGGAGGGGCGTTGGAAATGCGATAGGTAGAAGGAGGTTAAGGTGAGGGTGATAAGGTGAGGGTGATAGGCCGGAGTGGGGGTGGGGGCAGAGAGGTCAGGAAGAAGATTGCAGGTTAGGAAGGCGGTGCTGAGTTCGAGGGTTGGGACTGAGACAAGATGGGTGGAGGGGAAATGAGGAAACTGGAGAAGTCTGAGTTCATCCCTGTGGTTGGAGGGTTCCTAGGCGGAAGATGAGCCGCTCGTCCTCCAGCCGTCGTGTTGCTATGGTCTAGCGATGGAGGAGTCCAAGGACCTGCGTGTCCTTGGTGGAGTGGGAGGGGGAGTTGAAGTGTTGAACCACGGGGTAGTTGGGTTGGTTGGTCCGGGTGTCCCAGAGGTGTTCTCTGAAACGTTCCGCAAGTAGGCGGCCTGTCTCCCCAATATAGAGGAGGCCACATCGGGTGCAGCAGATGCAGTAAATGATGTATGTGGAGGTGCAGGTGAATTTGTGGCGGATATTTGTGGGCGGCACGGTGGCACAGTGGTTAGCACTGCAGACTCACAGTGCCAGAGACCCGGGTTCAATTCCTGCCTCAGGTGACTGACTGTGTGGAGTTTGCACATTCTCCCTGTGTCTGCGTGGGTTTCCTCCGGGCGCTCCTGTTTCCTCCCACAGTCCAAAGATGTGCAGGTCAGGTGAATTGGCCATGCTAAATTGCCCGTAGTGTTAGATTAGGGGTATGGGTGGGTTGCGGGTCGGTGTGGATTTGTTGGGCCGAAGGGCCTGTTTCCACACTGTAATGTAATGTAATGTAATATGGAAGGATCCCTTGGGGCCTTGGAGGGAAGTAAGGGGGGAGGTGTGGGTGCAAGTTTTGCATTTCTTGCAGTTGTAGGGGAAGGTGCCAGGAGTGGAGGTTGGGTTGGTGGGGGGTGTGGATCTGATGAGGGAGTCATGGAGGGAGTGGTCTTTTCAGAACGCTGATAGGGGAGGGGAGGGAAATATATCCCTGGTGGTGGGGTCCGTTTGGAGGTGGCGGAAATCTCGACAGATGATACAATGTATCTGGAGGTTGGTGGGGTGGTAGGTGAGGACCAGTGGGGTTCTGTCCTGGTGGCAATTGGAGGGGCGGGGCTCAAGGGCAGAGGAGCCATCTATAAAGTACAAGTCAGAAGGGACAATCTTCACTTGCCTGAATGAATCTACCTCCAACAACAGTAAAAAAAAACTAAGCAATACCATCTAGGAGAAAGCATTCACTTGATTGATACCACATGCAATCAGCAAAGCACAGTTACAGCAGTGTGTACTATCTATAAGATGCAATGTATAAAACTCACCAAGGGTCCTTCAACAGCACCTTCCAAATAAGCAATCCATTCAGAAGGAAAATGGCAGCAAATGCATGAGAACAAATTTCCTTCCAAGCCATACACATTTTAATTCTTGAGTGAATAGGAATGTGACCTGTACAGGTTGGATGGGCTGTTTCTGTACAAACAGCCAGGATCAATTTTCTGAGGGGATGATTTGCTAGTGCAACAGGGAAGGTTTAAACTAGCTTGGCAGAAGTATGGGAACCAGTAGATAATACTTGGAAGGAAAACCAAGAGGTAAAAAATACTGGGAGAGATGGATATACTACAGCAGGAAATAATAAGTTATTAGGTGGGATCAGTGTAAGAGAGAAAGTTATAAAAACTAATTTAGTGTTATGGCACATTTATGGGAAAGCATGGAGTGTGATATTGTTGAGTCGCAGATGGACATATGGAAATATGATGATGTCGTTATAACAGAAACCTGGCTCAAAGAAGGGCAGGACTGGGTTTAAATATTCACAGATATAAGGTGCATAGGAAGAATAGAAAAGAAAGAATTAATGGCGGGTTCGGATTTGTGGGACTTTACAGTAATTCACATGTTTAGATTAGATTCCCTACAGTGTGAAAACAGGCTCCTCGGCCCAACACCGACCCTCTGACGAGTAACCCACCCAGACCCATTTCCCACTGACTAATGCACCTAACACTATGGGCAATTTAGCATGTTCAATTCACCTGTCCTGCACATCTTTGGACTGTGTGAGGGAATCGGAGCACCCAGAGGAAACCCATGCAGACACAGGGAGAATGTGCAGACTCCACACAGACAGTCGCCCGGGGCTGGAATCAAACCCGGGTCTTTGGCAGCAGTGCTAATCATTGAGCCACCATGCCTTTCACATGTACAAGAAAGTAAATAGCCTTTCATTTTAATCTCATAAAAGCTTGCTGTTGAATTACTTCATTGAATGACACATTTAAAAAAGTAAGAAGATGCATACCATTTTCCACACAAAACATAGAACATTACAGCACAGTACAGGCCCTTCGGCCCTTGATGTTGTGCTGACCTGTGAAACCAATCTGAAGCCCATCTATCCTACACTATCTCATTTTCATCCATATATTTATCCAATGACAAATCAAATGCCCTTAAAGTTGGCAGGTCTACTACAGTTGCTGGCAGGGCATTCCATGCCCCGACCACTCTCTGAGTTAAGAAACCACCTCTAAAATCTGTCCTATATCTATCACCCCTCAATTTAAAACTATGTCCCTTCATGCTAGCCATCACCATCCAAGGAAAAAGGCTCTCACTGTCCACCCTATATAACCCTCTGATTATCTTGTATGTCTCAATTAACTCACTTCTCAACCTTCTCTCTAAAGTAAACAGCCTCAGGTCCCTCAGCCTTTCCTCAGAAGACCTTCCATCCATACCAGGCAACTCCTAGTAAATTGCCTCTGAACCCTTTGCAAAGCTTCCACATTGGTCCTATAATGTGGTGACCAGAACTGTACACAATATTCCAAGTGCAGCCACAGCAGTGTTTTGTACAACTGCAACATGACCTTGTGGCTCCAAAACGCAATCCCTCTACCAATAAAAGCTAACACACTGTATGCCTTCTTAACAACCCTATCAACCTGGGTGGCAACTTTCAGGGATCAATATACAAGAACATCGAGATCTCTCTGCTCATCTACACTGCCAAGAATCTTACCATTAGCCCTTACCATTACTCTTTATTCCTGATGCTTCTTCCAAAGTGAATCACCTCACACTTTTCTACATTAAACTCCATTTGCTACCTCTCAGCCTAGCTCAGCCCAGGCATTCGACAAGGTTCCCCATGGGAGACTGATTAGCAAGGTTAGATCTAATGGAATACAAGGAGGACTAGCCATTTGGGTACAGAACTGGCTTGAAAGTAGAAGACAGGATGGTGTTGGAGGGTTGTTTTTCAGACTGGAGACCTGTGACCAGTGGAGTGCCACAAGGATCGGTGCTGGGTCCACTACTTTTCATAATTTATATAAATGATTTGGATATAAACATAGGAGGTATAGTTAGTAAGTTTGCAGATGATACCAAAATTGGAGGTATAGTGGACAGCAAAGAAGGTTATCTCAGGTTGCAATAGGAGGTTGATCAGATGGTTGAGGAATGGCAGATGGAGTTTAATTCAGATAAATGTGAGGTGCTGCATTTTGGGAAAGCAAATCTTAGCAGGACTTATACACTTAACAGTAAGGTCCTAGGGAGTGTTACTGAACAAAGAGACCTTGGAGTGCAGGTTCATAGCTCCTTAAAAGTAGAATCGCAGGATAGTGAAGAAGGTGTTTGGTATTACATTACATTACAGTGTGGAAACAGGCCCTTCGGTCCAACAAGTCCACACCGACCCGCCGAAGCGCAACCCACCCATACCCCTACATTTACCCCTTGCCTAACACTACGGGCAATTTAGCATGGCCAATTCACCTGACCTGCACATCTTTGGACTGTGGGAGGAAACCAGAGCACCCGGAGGAAACCCACGCAGACACGGGGAGAACGTGCAAACTCCACACAGTCAATCGCCTGAGGCGGGAATTGAACCCGGGTCTCTGGCGCTGTGAGGCAGCAGTGCTAACCACGGTGCCACCGTGCCGTCTAAAATGCTTTCCTTTATTGGTCAGAGTATTGAGTACAGGAGTTGGGAGATCATTTTGTGGCTGTGCAGGACATTAGTTAGGCCACTTTTGGAATAATGCGTGCAATTCTGGTCTCCTTCCTATCGGAAGGATGTTGTGAAACTTCAAAGGGTTCAGAAAAGATTTACAAGGATGTTGCCGGGTTGGAGGATTTGAGCTACAGGGAGAGGCTGAATAGTCTGGGGCTGTTTTCCCTGGAGTGTCGAAGTGTGACCTCATAGAGCTTTATATAATCATGAGAGGCATGGATAGGGTAAATATTCAAAGTCTTTTCTCTCGGGTGGGGGAGTCCAGAACAAAAGGGCATAGGGTTAGGGTGAGAGCGGAAAGATATAAAGGGGACCTTTGGGGCAACTTTTTCACACAGAGGTTGGTGTGTATATGGAATGAGCTGCCAGAGAAGTGGGGGCAGCTGGTACAATTGCAACATTTAAAAGGCATCTGGATGGGTGTATGAATAGGAAGGGTTTAGAGGGATATGGGCCAAGTGCTGAAAAATGGAACTAGATTAGGTTGGGATATCTGTTCAGCATGGACGAGTTGGAACAAAGGGTCTGTTTCCATGCTGTACATCTTTATGACTCTATGACTCTCTGCAGCTTATTTATGTCCCTCTGTAACCTGCAACATAATTTGGCACTCTCCACAACTCCACTGACTTTAGTGTCATCTGCTAATTTACTAACCCATCCTCCTACACCCTCATCCAGGTCATTTATAAAAATGACAAACAGCAGTGGACCCAAAACAGATTTTTGCAGTACACCACTAGTAACTGAACTCCAGGATGAACATTTCCCATCACCACCACCCTCTGTCTTCTTTCATCCAGACAATTTCTGATCCAAACCGATAAGCCACCCTCAATCCCATGCCTCCAATTTTTGTGCAATAGCCCACTATGGGGAGCCTTATCAAACACCTTACTGAAATCCATATGTAGGACATCAACCGCTTTACCCTAATTCACCTGTTTGGTCATCTTCTCAAAGAACTCAATAAAGTTTGTGAGGCATGACCTACCCTTCACAAAACCGTGTTGACTCGCCCTAATGAACTTATTCCTTTCTCGATGATTATAATTCCTATCTCTAATAGCCTTTTCCAACACTTTACCCACAACCAAAGTAAGACTCACTTGTCTATAATTACCAGGATTGTCCCGATTCCCTTCTTGAACAAAGGGACAACATTTGCTATCCTCCAGTCTTCTGGCACTATTCCGGTAGACAATGATGACATCAAGATCAAAGCAAAAGGCTCAGCAATCTCCTCCCTGGTTTCCCACAGAATCCTAGGATAAATCCCATCCGACCCAGGGGACTTATCTATTTTCATACACCTCAGAATTGCTAACAACTCCTCCTTGTGAACCTCAATCCCATCTAATCTAGTTGCCTGTATCTTAGCGTTCACCTTGACAACATTGTTTTTTTTTCCAGTGTGAATACTGATGAAAAATATTCATTTAGCGCTTCTCCTATCTCCTCAGACTCCACACACAACTTCCCACTACGGTCCTTGATTGGCCCTAATCTTACTCTAGTCATTCTTTTATTCCTGATATACCTATAGAAAGCTTTAGGGTTTTCCTCGATTCTACTGCCAACAACTTCTCATGACCCCTACTGGCTCTTCTTAGCTCTCTCTTTAGGTCTTTCCTGGCTAATCTGTAACTCTCAAGCACCCTAACTGAGCCTTCATATCTCATCCTAACATAAGCCTTCTTCTTCCTCTTGACAAGAGATTCAACTTTCTTAGTAAACCATGTTTCCTTCACTCGACCACTTCTTCCCTGCCTGACAGGTACACAGTAGCCGTTCCTTGAATAAGCTCCACATTTCAATTGTACCCATCCCCTGCAGTTTCCTTCCCCATCCTATGCATCCTAAATCTCATCTAACTGCATCATAATTGCCTTTTCCACAGCTATAACTCTTGCCCTGAGGTATATATCAGTCCCTTTCCATTGCTAAAGTAAACATAACCGAATTGTGGTCACTATCACCAAAGTGCTCAACCATCTCCATATCTAACACCTGGCTGGATCCATTACCCAGTACCAAATCCAATGGGGTTTCGCCCTTTGTTGGCCTGTTTACATTCTGTGTCAGGAAATAGGGTCCATGGACAAAAGGAGAACACATGTTCTGTCTATGACAAGTAGTCAACAAACAGGGAACAGAGAGTCAGGATTTTTGTAACCAATCCATATTGAGTACTGTAGGGTCAGTGTTGGAGCCTCAAGTATTTATGATTTCTACTATTGATTTGAATGAACAGACTGTATTGTACCCAAATGTGATAACAATGCAATAACGAGTAACAAAGCTTGTTGTGAAGAGAATACAAAGAAGATACAAAGTAATAGACACAGGTTAAGTGAATGGACAAAACATTGGCACATGAATATGACATGACACCCTGTGAGTTTAACAGGAAGCATAGAAAATCTGAATATTACTTAAATGAGAGAGATTGAAGAATGCCACAATTGAGAGATTTTTTTCGTGTCATTGTACATGAATCACAAAAAAAAGCATGCAGGTACAACAACTAGGATAGATAAAGTGTTGCCATTGATTGCAAGGGTAATGGAGTATAAAGGTCGTGAAGGTTACAACCATATATTGGTGACAGCACACCTGAATATTGTGTTCAGTTTAGGTGCAGATAGATTTGCTTTAGAAGCAGTTCTAAACTGCTAGACTGCATGAAGGGGTTGCCTATTGAGAGAAGTCTGAGCATATTCAGGCTGTACTCATTGAAATTTTGAAGAATGAGGTGAGAATTCCTGAGAAATCTGGTCACAGGAGATAGGAAGAAACTCTTCCCATTGGCGAGAGGATGAAGAACAGATCGAGAAGAACGGCAGCGGGGGGAGGGGGGGCGCGGCACAGATTTAGCGAAAATTAATAATGGCAACAGTGCTCGCAAGCACACACACACAGCGAGTAGTTAAGATGTAGAAGGCACCGCCTGGGAGTGTGCAGAAGTCAGGGTCAATCAGTCCTGCCATGATCTGAGGAGGAGGAGGAGTGTGCGCAGCTACAAGGAGCGGTGAGGGTCACTGAGCCTGGACTGATCTGAACGGCCTCCTGCGCTGTTCTCCTACTTGAATCTTGGCCCAGTAGTGCCGCCTAACGGAGCAAGAGAACCGGAGGAAATCCTGGCATTAAGGAGAAGGGAATTCACTGCTGGAGACGGCCCCGTTCACTGAGACGGAACGACGCTGTTGCAATAGCAACAAAAAAAAAGATTGCACACACTCGTTGGAAGTTTGTGACTTTTCAGAAAGAATGAAGAGGCCAGGTCTGCGCTGATACAGCAGAGGGATTACACTGCAGCTCCCACTTACACATTTATTCAACGACCAAGATTTTCAAAACTAACAGATGCCATGAAACGTAACAGATTGTGATGGTCAGGGCGAGAGAAAGTCAGCCGCCGGCCACAAGCGGCTCCGCAAAGCAGAGGAAACGCGGTTGAACATTGAGCTGGCTCCCGGGCTCCCAGGCTGCCGCTGGCCCCTTCCCCCCCCCCATTCCTCACTCGCCCTGCCCTTCGTACCAGAAGCTGCAGCCGCTCAGTCCGAATGTGCCGCTGGGGCTGCACTGAAGTCAACACGGTAATCCCGTCCTAATATGTGCTTAGACCGGGCATTACTCCCCAGGAGGACACATACAAGAGAGTGCATGTTTCTGTAAAGCTTCAAAATCTGAAGGAATTGACAGGATGATAGTTGTGTGTGAGAATTGTACACAGTATTTGGAAAGGGGTAATACTTTGCTCCCTTGGAATGAGGAACAAATGCCACAGGAGAAGGCTATTAATTCTGTATAAGGTTGAAAAGGAGTGATTAATAAAACACTGAAGGGAAAATTAGACTACTTTTAATAATGTAGGAGAGATGTTGGATGCAAATCATAGAAAACATGGCGCTGAATGTACAATTTTGATGCAGAGTACATTTTGATTATCTCGGTGCAGTAGTAATGTTGCAGATAGGGAGTACTATACTACCCAAACAAGGGTGAGAACGGAACTAAGAGTATACGGTTTAATTCGAGACGTGGAAACCTGGGGAAGTAGTCACTGACACCGAGATTATTATTAGGGATCACATAAAAGTATTTTTCAATGTTTTAATGGAGCTTCAGAGGGCACATATCAAACAGTTATGTCCAGTGATTGGTAACAAGGCGTGGATATGACTATAGGTCTAAAAGCGATTAGAATATGTTATGTATGATAATTGAGGATCAGTCAACGATCATAATTAATGAATTGGATAATAATTGATTAAACTAAATAGTACAGAGAAAAAGCAGAGTTGGATTAGGAAAGCAACTTCAATGACAGGAGATATCACTGGCAGAAATATTATGAATCAAATGGCCTTCATGTGCATGCAAATTACAATCATTTTATGACTGAGAGGGATTAATAGTATTATATACACTGCAGAAAAGAGAATGATGGTTAATTAAACTATGGAATGAGAGAGGCTGAATGTCTGCACAAATGGACTGATGGAGAGAGAGGGTAATAGACCTTTGCACCTGCAATGTGAAAGTGTAATGGTTCTGTGCACTATAAACTTGATAGGGTCGTAGTTCCATAAAGTATGACATGAGAAAAAGTAATTATTTCAGTTGGATGAGAGAAATTAATAGACCTGTACCATATGGGCTGAGATATAGATTGGATTCTAAAAATACTGTATGACAAACAGGAAAATATTTCTCTGTATTAGTGATGGGGGGGGGGGGGGTGGTATTTGGTGTGACATTATGGGAGTAGACAGATAATAATCTTTGAGGATTTTGAAATATTAAAACTTTTATACATGATGGAAAGGATAGCAGTTAATAAAGAACAAAGAACAATACATCACAGGTACAGGCCCTTCAGCCCATGAAGACTATGCCAATAAATTATGCCTTTCTAAACTAAAGCTTTTTGCCTTTCATTGGTCTGTATCCCTCTGTTCCCTGTCTGTTCATATATCTGTCAAGATGCCTTTTTAAACGTTGCCTCCACCACCTCTTCTGGCAGTGAATTCCAGGTACTTAGCCACCCGCTGTGTAACTTGCCTCTCACATTCCCTTTCAACTTACCCCTTTTTACCTGAAACCTATGTCCCCTTGTAATCGACATTTCTACCCTGGGGGAAAAATACTCAAACAATCCATTTTATCCATGCCTCATAATTTTTTAAACTTCTATCAGATTGCCCCTCATCATTCGACATTCAAGTGAAAACAAATCAAGTTTGTCCGATCTCTCCTCTTAGCTAATATCCTCCAAACCAGGCAACACCCTGGTACACTATTTCTGTACCCTCTCCAAAGCCTCCACATCCTTCTGGTAGTGTGGTGACCAAAATTGTACATAATATTCCAAATGTGGCCGAACTAAAGTGCTATATAGCTGCAACATGACTTGTCAATTTTTACAGTCAATGGGGGTGGTGCTGGAAAAGCACAGCCAGTCAGGCAGCTTCTGAACAGCAGGAGAATTGATGTTTCAAGCATAAGCCCTTCATCAGGAATGAGGCTTGTGGCCCAAGGGGGCAGAGAGAAAATGGAAGGGTGTGGGGCTGGGGGGAAGCTGGCTGGGAATGCAATAGGTAGATGAAGGTGGGGGTGAAGGCGATAGGTTGGAGAGGAAGATGGAGCGGATAGGTAGAAAGGAAGATGGACAGGTAGGACAGTTCAAGAGGGCGGTGCCAAGTTGGAAGGTTGGAACTGGGATAAGGTGGGGGGAGGGGAAATGAGGAAACTGGTGAAATCCACATTGATCCCGTGTGCTTGGAGCATCCCAAGGCAGAAGATGAGGCGTTCTTCCTCCAGACATCGGGCGGTTCGGGTGTGGCAGTGGAGGAAGCGGAGGGAGAACTGTTTCTGGAGGCTTTGGATTTGTTGTAGGTACTGGTTGTCCTGATCAGGTCCAAACCGTGCTTGTCTGAATGTAGTCCAGAGACCATGCGGGATCAATCGGTTCCATCGGCAGGCGCTGAGGAAGGATGTGGCTGTAGTAGCGAGTCTGCTTCAGGACATGGCTGAAGAGCTTCAGGGCAGAGGAGACAATCTGGAGGTTGCAGTGAGAGAGAGAGAGAGACTCACTGAGATCCTTGTAGAGGGAGAACTTTTTCAAGGATACTCTATACCCCAATCAATAAAAGCAATAATGCCATACGTCTTCTTGACCACTTTATCCACTTGTGTTGCCATATTATGGGAACCTGTACACCTGGATCCCCCTGTATATTGATGCTGCTAGTATTCTGTCATTTGCTGTATACTTCCCTCCTGCATTAGAAAATACATCATTCCTGCATTTCAAAATACATCACCTCTCAATTGTCTAGATTAAACTTCATCTGCAATTTCTCCACTCAAAATTCCAGCCTATCTATATTCTGTTTTATCCTCTGGCAATCCTCCTCACTATCTATAGCTTCCCAATCTTGTATTGATTGCAAAGGTACTAATCCGACCACCCATATTCTCCTGCAAATTATTTGTATATATGATGAACAGGGGTCCCAGCACTGATCCTTGTGAAACGCCACTGGTCACAGATCTCCAGTCAGAAAAAACACCCTTCTCCCATTACTGTCTGACTTCTATGAGCAAGTCAGTTCGATATCCATCTTATCAGTTCACTGTGGATTCATGTGACTTGACCTTTTGTATCAGTCTGCCATAAGGGATTTTGTCAAAGGTCTTACTACAGTCCATATGGACAATGTCTGCCACCCTGCCCTCATCAATCATCTTTATCACTTCCTCACAAAACTCCACCAGGGTTCTGAGGCTCAAACTTCGCTACACAAAACCATGCTGCCTATTTGCTAATAAGTCCATTTTTTTTCAAAATGTCAGTAAATCTAATCCTGAACGATCTTTTCCAATAATTTTCCTACCATTGGCATAAGGCCCATTGGCCTGTAATTTCCCAGATCATCCCTGTTGCCCTTCTTAAACAAGAGAACAAAGTTGATTATTCTACAGTCCTCTGGGACCTCTCCTGGGACTGAAAAGAATTTGAAGATTTCGTACAAGACCCAGCAATTTCCTTCCTTGCCTCCCTCTGCATTCTGGGAGAGATCCCATCAGGTCCTGAGAACTTTTGTCTACTTAAATCTGTTCAAAACACCAAACACCTTTTTTAAATTGACATACCCTGGAATACCAACATACTCATTCCTACACTCACCATCCACCATGTCCTTCTCCTTTGTAAATACCAATGCAAAGTATTCACTAAAGAAAATATCCACATCCTCCGGCTCCATGCTTAATAATCTTAAAAGTTACATTTGGGGAAACAAATAAGATTGTTGCACAGTATGGAATATTGGAACTGTAATAATTCAGTTTGCTGTAGGCTGAGAAAATGGATTTTATTTGACATTAATGTGCATAATAGATTTTGTGGAATATTGTGTATTACATACAGTGTCACATATTTCTCTTTTCATTCAGGTCTTTATGTGTCAATGGTGTGGGACTCGTTACTGTAGGGAATGTGGTAGGGGAGATTTCATTGGCACCATGTCATCACCAGATAAATGCCGAGTATGTTTCCAGGTGAGAAGGACTTAAATATAACCTACAATTCCAACACAACTACAAGCAAATATTCCCTCTCCTAACTTGGACCCAGAGTAGCAATATAGTTTTAATCTGACAACAGGCAATAAATATAATGGAATCAATGTGGCTTGTAGTGTTTGCTTTAGTATTATTGTGTACCTAATTGTGAATGGGTTTCTCATCACTGGAGCTCATCTTTTACTGCATGCATCAAGATGATTGGTTCTCAACTACCATTTAGTGCAATGCCGTTGTCAAAAGGGAAGGAGTAACTGCATTATCTACATGTTCCCACGAATGAATATTTTAAAAAAAATCCAGTTAGTTCACTTAGAATCACTGCTGGTCACCATGTATTTTAAGCACCACAGTTTTTCTTGTCTTTTCTATTTGTATATGGGATGTGGCTAAGCCAGTACTTACTGCCCCATCCCTAACTGCCCTGAAGAAGGCTTTGACATTTTTGAACTGCTGCAGTCCTGGTGTGTAGGGACATCCAGTGTTGTATGAAAGCAGTTCCTTGATTTTGACTCAGCATGGTGAGTAGTATGGATGTGAACTTGCAGTGCTGGTAAATCACTATTCTTATTCTTCCTTATGGTAGAGATCATGGATTCAGAAGGTGCTGTTGGAGGAGCTTCAGTGAATTACTGCAGTGCATCTTATACATAGTACACACAGCTGCTACTGTGCATGGGTTGTAAAGAGAGTAAACATTTTAGATGGTGGATGAAATAACAGCTTGAGACTGCTTTGTCTTGGATAGTGTCTTCTTGGTTATTCTTGAAGCTGCACTCATCCAGTGGGAAATATTCAATTACACTCCTGATTTGTGCTTTGCAGGTACTGGACAGACATTTTCTTTAAAGTCACCTTCACGTGTAACTGTATCCATCCCTATGGGGGAACAATATAGAATTCAATTGCAGCATTACAGAGGTCAGTGGCTTAGAGATGTAACCAAAGGGTTAATTTTAACTCAGACACAAGGGAGCCAAAATGGACAGAGATTACTTCAGCCTTCCAAAAAAATGAGTTAGGGACTAACACCCAGGTCTTTCTTCCATACTGTGATTCTGACCACGTAACGATTAATGAGAATCAAAGTGAGCACAAATGAAACTGCTACTGAGAGACAATCCATGACAAAGTATAGTTTTGGGAAAAGTGGTGGTCTATCAGCAATCAGGAGCAGGATTGAAGCCTTATGGCAATGAAAGCCATTTATCCTCATATAAAAGCAGTGCTGTGGATTCAAGTGCTGTAGAAAACCTAGCAGGTCTGTTGAGAAAGAAACAACGTATATATTGAGTCCAGTATGACTGTCCTTCAAACTAAGGTCAGAGCCTTGTACAGAAGTTAAAAGTCACTTAACTGGGACTCCTGCAGCCAGGATCCTGGATGCTGTCAGCTCTTAAAATTCTGTGCAGCTCAAGATGCATATCCAGTCGTGAGACATGACACTTAAAATTAGTGCTCCTTTGGTAGGTCACCATATGACTAAATTCAGTCAAATAAAGTGGCAGAGATAGAAGCAAAAGGGGAACTCACCAATTGCCATCTTAGCTCTACACCTACACTGCGCCCAACAGATGGGAAGGTCAAACTTCCTCTATTGTTTGTAACTTCACACTAGGTTTGTATCTACTGTCCATGCAGGAGTCAGCACTGACTAATGTAAATGATATCTGGGCACTGAAATGCCTCATCCTTATACACAACACCTGTTTAATTTTGGCTCCCACATCTCCAATTCCTGCCTCAAGTTTAATTGGTTCTGAAGTGTGGGAGAGGCTTCTGTTCAAAGGAGACAGGAAAATAAATAAAAGTGCTTTAGAGCTACAGTTTCAGTAACCCTTTCAAAAAGAACCACAGTTTGACCATTTTTAAATTTTCTGTTCCGTAGTTGAAGTGCCAGGGCCAGCTAGTTGAATTTGGACCAAAAGTTAACACATCTGGCAAAGAAAAAGAAAAGAGCACAGAAAAATCAAAGAATGAAAGCCCTCCTTCCAAAAAGAAATCAGCAAAAAAGAAATCAACGAAAAAGAAAAAAGTAAGTGCACAGTCTAAACAAAGATAGAAAAATCTGAAATTTAAAAAAAGTTCATGGCTAATTCAACTCCTATCAAACTACCATAATGTTATATTGTATTGCTTCACATGATTTCCATTCAAATAATAGCAGAATCTGGGCAGATTTATTTAAGCAGCACAAATACCCATGGCATTTTAAGTGTAAGTGTGCAAAAACACCTTCTGCTGGAGCTTTTGTGATGTTTTTGTTGTTTCAAAAGTCCCTTCACCACAAACAGAATTATATTGGGTATGGGGAGTGAACACTATCAAATCAAACTAGTGACTCTTGAGGTGAATAAACTGTAACTTTGATCTGATGCCCCTGTAATTTTTGATTCATTTAAGGGTAATGTGCCAGCATTTAATTTCCCATCCCAAATTGTCCTGGAGAGTGTGGTGGTTGCGTGCTGTCTTGTTGAATTGTTGCAGTCCTTGGGGTGGAACATGCTGTTAAGAAAGGAATTCCAGGATTTTGACCCAGTACTAGTGAAGGAATAGGGATATAGTTCCAAGTCAGGACGGAACTTGTAGGTGATTTTTCCAGACATTTGCTGCCCGAACAAATGGAGATCATGAGTTTGGAAGGTGCAGTCGAATGAGCTTGGTGAGTTGCTGCAGTGCACCTTGTAGATGGTATATGCAGCTGCCACCATGCATCAGTGGTGAAGGGTGTGGATATTCTGTCACATTCCAAGATTGTATGAAAAACATCATTCTCAATGTGTTCTTACTGCAAACTAGATGACTACCAGCAAAGCTAATTTCACGTAAAATCACAGATAGAGGACTGTCAATACACTCATTTGGGCTAAGTTCCAACCTGCAGCTTAATGGTAAAGGCATTTATTTCATCCATACAAATTCAATTTATATATCAAGCTTTTTTAAAAGTGAACAAAAACAATTACATGTTACAAAGAAACAGATTTCCAATAGACTCCAATCATGTGAAAATTATTCATCGCAACAAGAAAGAGAGATTTACAGAGTTGGCCTGTCTGAGCAGTAAGTTTATTAACATACAGCAGTTTAATTGAATCTTATAAAGTTTTTCACAATTCTATTTTCTGTACTATCATGCTTGGAATCCATTGCAGATTAAAATATTAGATGAATGCAGTTAATCATTGTTCTGTTAGGGGGATATTATAAATCAAGATTCTACAAGATATTTCTTGCACATTATTTAAAGGAATTAAATGGAAACTTAAAAGCCCACCCGCAATAATCATTAAGATGTCTACATGTACCATCCTTTCATGCACACTTCCATAATGTAGTGACCAAGATCATGAGGAGACCAGGTTTTGATTTTGGAACATATTCTTTGCAAATAACAATATACATACAAAAAATGTTTAATTACAAATTTGCTTGAAAGCAGCTTGCGTTAAGTAGCAGGAATCTGAGGCAGGCCAAATTCGTCCACCAATACGCCATCCTAAAAAGACAAGCAAGTCTTAGTATTGGTTGTTAACTTAAAATTAATATTTACTGCTGACAATTTTAAGTACTGTCTATGAAGATACAGAACTGGTGAGGTGAAGTGGCCTAAAAGATTATCAGTAATAAATGCAACATTCAGATAGCAAAATGGGAGATGTGAATGAACGTTAACTTAAAGGACATTGTTGCCGATGTGAATACTGAGTCACAATTAAGTAGAATGAATGGCTTTGAGGTATGTAGGGAAGAGGTGTTGGAAATTCTGGAAAGGGGGAAAATAGATAAGTCCCCTGGGCCTGATGGCATTTATCCTAGGATTCTCTGGGAAGCAAGGGAGGAGATTGCAGAGCCAGTGGCCTTGATTTTTATGTCCTCGTTGTCTACAGGAGTAGTGCCAGAAGACTGGAGGCTAGCAAATGTGGTTCCCTTGTTCAAGAAGGGGAGTAGGGATAACCCTAGTAACTATAGGCTGGTGAGTCTCACTTCTGTTGTGGGCAAAGTCTTAAAGAGAATTGTAAGGGATAGGATTTATGAACATCTGGATAGGAATAATGTGATCAAGGATAGTCAGCATGGTTTTGTGAAGGGCAGGTCGTGCCTCACAAACCTTATTGAATTCTTTGAGAAGGTGACTAAGGAGGTGGACGAGGGGAAAGCGGTAGATGTGGTGTATATGGATTTTAGTAAGGCGTTTGATAAGGTTCCCCATGGTAGGCTACTTCAAAAAATACGGAGGTATGGCATTGAGGGTGAGCTGGAGGTTTGGATTAGGAATTGGCTGGCTGGAAGAAGACAGAGGGTAGTAGTTGATGGTAAAGGTTCATCTTGGAGTGCCGTTACTAGCGGTGTTCCGCAAGGATCTGTTTTGGGACCATTGCTGTTTGTCATTTTTATAAATGACTTGGAGGAGGGCCTAGAAGGTTGGGTGAGCAAGTTTGCGGATGATACGAAAGTCGGAGGAGTTGTTGACAGTGAGGAAGGATGTGGCATGTTACAGCGGGATATAGATAAGCTGCAGAACTGGGCAGAAAGGTGGCAAATGGAGTTCAATGTAGCTAAGTGTGAGGTGATTCACTTTGGTAAGAGTAACAAAAAGATGGGGTACTGGGCTAATGGTCGGATACTTGGTAGTGTGGATGAGCAGAGGGATCTTGGTGTCCACGTACACAGATCTTTGAAAGTTGCCACCCAGGTAAATAGTGCGGTGAAGAAGGCATATGGCGTTCTGGCTTTTATTGGTAGAGGAATTGAGTTCCGGAGTCCTGAGATCATGTTGCAGTTGTATAAGACTCTGGTGCGGCCGCACCTGGAGTATTGTGTGCAGTTTTGGTCGCCATACTATAGGAAGGTACTGGAACGGGTGCAGAGGAAGTTTACCAGGATGTTGCCTGGTATGGTAGGAAGATCGTATGAGGAAAGGCTGAGGTACTTGGGGTTGTTTTCATTGGAGAAAAGAAGGTTTAGGGGTGACTTGATCGAGGTGTACAAGATGATTAGGGGTTTAGATAGGGTTGACCGTGAGAACCTTTTTCCACGTATGGAGTCAGCTATTACGAGGGGGCATAGCTTTAAATTAAGGGGTGGTAGGTATAGGACAGATGTTAGGGGTAGGTTCTTTACTCAGCGAGTTGTGAGTTCATGGAATGCCCTGCTAGTAGTAGTGGTGGACTCTCCCTCTTTATGGGTATTTAAGCAGGCATTGGATAGGCATATGGAGGATAGTGGGCTAGTGTAGGTTAGGTGGGCTTGGATCGGCACAACATCGAGGGCCAAAGGGCCTGTACTGCGCTGTATTCTTCTATGTTCTATGTTCTAGATACTGCACCTAGCATAAAGTTTTTAAATGTTCTCATTGCACTGAAACATATCACTCACTGTTCACCACAAAATCTGAAGGGGAACAAGTTTCAAGACAGCATTCTGTGATGGCCATTGTAAATATACCTTGTTGGTTTTTGAGTCAGTGGGAACACCTTCAGGAATAGATGGTGCAGATGCAGCATCATCGAGATAGGATGAATCTTCGTCAGCTAGAAGCTCATCACCCAGTGCATCCAGTTCTGAAAGTATTAAACATGATAGTGTTATTAAATGCATATTTCCTTACATTCATCTAATCTTTGACTGATTTAAGCACCCAAATACATTTTTACAACACTGTGACAAATTGCTGGGAATACACAAGCATCCCACCACACCCTGGGCATTAATTTTCCTTCCAAGACACACAACTGGGCAAACTGACTTTGAACATGCCAAGTGTGGCATCAAGGAACAAAACACTTATATAAAAATACAACGTGAAATTGCAGTTTAAAATTGAAAATAATGCCAACCATAATATTATTAAATGAAACAGTCAACTAAATTCATTTGCAAGAAGCAACATTTAGGTCTATTCCTCCCAGAGGATTTAGGAGAATCTAATTTAACAGAATAGTCTCAGGCATAAACCTACCAAATGAATTGAGCAAGTTGTTCATAATGTCTGTATTTTCTTTCATTCATTCGTGGGATATGGCAGAAGAGCATTTGTTGCCCATCTCCAAGGTGGCACTAATCACCCGAGTGGCAAGTCACCTTCTCGAAATAGAGTCCATGTAATGAAGGTACTCAGACAGAGGAGTTAGGGAGGATATTCAGGATTTTGACCCAGTGACAGTGAAGGGACAGAATTACTTTCATCAAGCCAGGATGCAACTTTGAAGGGAACTTGAAGCTGCCAACATTTCCATGCATTTGTTGTTTAAAACATTCTAGACTAATGCTTTCCAAACAGTTTCTCCCACTTTGAAACTTTAAAATTGCCATGACCCCAGAGTGAGGACAGGTTGGAGGCTTGGAAAATGAAGGGGGAAGAGGAGAGGTTTGCTTCACCAAAAGAGAGAGAAGTTTGTCAGAGCAAAGAAAGGCACGCAGATTTGTAAAGCAAAGAGGCAGAGACAGAGAGAGTTATGAAAGTAAACAGAGGAGAGAGAGAAAGAAAGATTTGCAAGAGCAAAAGTTGAGGTGGTGAGTGAAGTGGGGCATGGAGGCATGTGTTTAAACTGCACTTTTTTTTAAAAAAAGAGAAAGAATAATCTTTTCACTGGCTTTTTTGGAACAAGCAGCAGTCCTGGAGGATTGGTCAGTTAGTCCATGCCCACCACCTGTAAAAAGATGGGATTTAAAGGGCTCTTGTAGCTGTTCGTATTCAGTCCGAGCTCTACAGCAGCCATTGATGCCTTGCAACTTGCAATCCCAAAAACAAATCTCAAAATTCCATTGGGATTTGCAATGCATGATTTGGGAAGCCAAGTTCTAGTTTTGGAGGTCATTAGTTTTGAAGGTACAGTTTAAGAAACCTTGGCAAAGTGCAGCATCACATTTTATAAATAGTACACAGCAGGCAGTGGTGGATCAAATGAATGTTATGGTGGTGGCAGATGTCAATTAATTAGGCATTGTTGTGCAGTGTCTGGCTTCTTAATGTTGGAACTATACTCACCCAGGCATTCCATTACATTAGTGACTTGTCTTACATATGATGAAAAAGCTTTGCAGAGCCAAGCAGTTAGTTACTTGCCATGGAATTTCCAACCTCTGACCTGTGCCTTGTATGTGGTGGACAAGCTTTGGGGAGTCAGGTAGTGAGTTACTGACCACAATATTCTGAGCCTATGACCTGTTCTTGTTGCCACTGTATTTATATGGCAAGCCCAGTGCATTTTTGGTCAATGGTAACCCTCAGGATGTTCTAGGTGGGGGATTCAGTGGTGGTAACACCAATGAATATTATGGTCAGTGGTTAGATCATCTCTTATTGGAGATGGTATTGCCTGGCATTTGGGTGGCATGAATATTACTTGCCACTTTTAAGCCTAAGCCTGGATATTATCCAAATCTTGCTGCATTTGGACATGTCCTGCTTCAGTTTCTGAGGAGTTGTGAATTGTGCAATGTTCAGCACCATCATTGGCGAACATCCCCACTTCTGACCTTATGATGGAGGGAAGGTCATTGATGAAGCAGCTGAAAATAGTGAACACCTAAAGAGATGTCCTGGAGGTGAGATGCCAGACCTCCAACATCCACAACCATCTTATGTGCCAGGTGTGACTGCAACCAGAGAATCTGCCTCCCGATACCTATTGATTCCAGTTTTGCTAGGGTTCCTTGATGTTACACTCAGTCAAATGCTGCTTTGGTATCAAGGGCTGTCACTCACACCTTGCCTATGGAATTAAACTCTTTGGTCCACGTTTGAACCAAGGCTGTACTGAGCTTGGAAGCTGTGGCTCTGGTGTCACTAAGCTGGTTACTGCTGAGCAAGTGTTACTTCATAGCACTGTTAGTGACACCTTCTATCTCTTTATTGATGATCGAGAGTAGGGGCAGTAATTGGTCAGGTTGGATTTGTCTTGCTTCCTGTGTACAGGATGTACCTGGGCAATTTCCCACATTTCTGGGTAGATACCGGTGTTGTAACTATACTGGAACAGATTGGCTAGGGAAGCAAAAGGTTCTGGAGCACACATCTTCAGTACTATGGCCGGAACATTGTCAGGGCCCATTACCTTTGCAGTATCCAGCATCTCCAACCATTTCTTGATATCATGTGGAGGGAATCAAATTGGCTGAAGCTGGTCATCTGGATGAAGGAAGCTGAGATAGATCATCCATTTGGCACTTTTGACTGAAGATTGCAGCAAATGCTTCAGCCTTATTTTTTACATTAATCTGTTGGGCTCTTCCATCATTGAGGAAGGGATATTTGTGGAGTCTCCTCCTCGAGTTGTTTAATTGTCCACCACCATTCATGGCTGGGTGTAGCAGGACTGCAGAGATCCCACAGCACTTCAAGCCCAGCCTTCAGTTGCTAGATCTGCTTGAAGTCTGTCCTTTTCACGGCAGCTCGTGGAATTTGATTCATTAAAAAAAAATTGGAATCGAGAATCCAGTGATGACCATGAAACCATTGTAGTTTGTTGGGGGAAAAAAAAGACAGTGCCATAAAATGCAATGAAGGGTACTGTCAACATGATATGTAGAAGTTAGCAGGAGGTTTTATCACTATATTTAACCTGAAGCCATGAGACCTCATGGGGTCTAGGGTCAATGCTGAGGGCCTTCAGTGTGATTTCCTTTCAATTGTATACCACTGTCACCACCTCTGCTGGGCCTGTCCTGCCGGCAGGAGGGGACAGGACATATCCGGGGATGGTGATGGTGATGATGTCAGGGATATTTACTCTAGAGTATGACTTCATGAGTTTGACTGTCAGGCTGTTGTTTGACTAATCTGCGAGACAGCTCTCCCGATTTTGGCAGCCGCTCTCATATTTTACTAAGGAGGACTTTGCAGAGTCGTTGAAATTTCCTGTGCCTAGGATGATGCCAAGTGAATGTCTGGTTTCAGTTCTTTGTTGAGACTTTGTAGCATTTAGTATAACTGAGTTTATTGATAGAACATTTCAGATAGCAGGCAAGAGCCAACCTTGAAAGAACCAGATGGGTTTTTCCCCCCCAACAATTTACAATGGTTTCATGGTCATCACTAGATTCTCAATTCCAGATTTGTTTTTTTTTAAAATTCAATCAAATTCCATGATCTGCCGTGGTGGGATTCAAATCTAGGCTCCCAGAACATTAGCTGAGTTTCTGGATTAATAGTCTATGATAATATCACTAGGCCATCACTTCCCCTTCAACAGTGGAAGTTGCTGAATTCAATGCAGAGTTCAGAAATTTACAAGGTGGAATGGAAAATGAAATGCTGTTCCTCCAGCTTGCACCGAGCCTCACTGGAACACTGCAGCAAGCCTATGACAGAAAGGTGTGTATGCCAGCCAGATGGTATATTAAAATAGCAAGCAACTATAACATCAGAATCATTTTTGTGGACTGAGAGACCAGATGCAGTAGATAGATTGAAAGTAGTGAAGAAAATCACTGTCTCACCTGGGAGAAGTGATTGGAGTCTTCAGTGGTGTAAAAGGGAGGAGTTCAAGGAGCAAACATTGCAGCTTCTGAGATTGCATTGGGAAGCTACCACAACTGGAATGGATGCAACAGAGACTGAGAATCAAGGAGAACTGAATGAAGTGCATACAGGAAGCAGGGTGAGAGAAAGTGAAGATGAGGTAGCTGAGGTCAAAGGGACTACAATGCAATACAGCATATCCCCAGAAATGAAAAGAGAGAAGTCAAAGAGGGGATGAAAACAGTCAGAGGTGGACCAGTGTGAAGGTCAGAGAAGGAAGCAAAATTGATTATATTCTCTAGTTCTGGCCAAGAACAGGAAGTAGCACCATTCGGTCAGTCATTAACATATTGGTGTTTCTCTCTTCATGGATGCTGGCAGTGCCGCAGCACTTGCTAAATATATTTCAGATCACCAGTATTTGCTTTTTTTGTAGCTGGTTGAGTTAGATTTATGGTCAAAGGCAACACTGGGAAACCTTGCTGGTGTGAGATTAATGATTGGTAATACTGCTGAATGTCACGATGATGTAATTTGATGGCATGATTGCCACTTGCCATTCACCAGCCCAAGCCTGAACACTGTCCTAGTTTGCTGTACATGGGTACATCACCATTCCAAGAGCTCAAAAAAAATGTTTTCATCAACAAATATCTCTATTTCTGATCCTACATTGGAGGGAAAGTCACCGAAAGTAGCTGAAAATGATTAAGCTTTGAACACTGCCCTGAGGAATTCATGCTGCACTCAGTTGAGATAATTGGCCTCCCATTTCCACAGATGGAGTTTAATACTTTCTGACTGTGCTCTCATGTTCAACATTGGCATGAAAAGTATCTTAGGACAGGCATGTAGCCAATAATTTGAAAGCAGTGAGTTTGTGACAGAGGGACATTGGATGTAGGAGTAGGCCACCTGACCCTTTAAGCCTGTTTCAACATTCAAAAGATCATGGCAAATCTAATCGAAGTCTCAGTTTCACCGCACAACCTGCTACACTCACTTGTCAAATATCTATCCAACTCAGCCTTGAATAAATTTTAAGCTTCTACAGGTATACATCTAACTTGTGCAACCTTTCATAAATAAGGCTTTCATCACAAGAATAGGGTGAACCTTTTCTGTACTGTTCCTAAAGCAATTCATTTTTTTCAAATAAGACAACTAAGACTATTGATGTGGTTTCCCTATTTTTATATTCCTTTCCTCTTATGAAGAACTTTTCCACTTCCCCAAGATCACGTCTCCTTCTCAACTCCTTTTTATAATAAAATTCACTTAACCTTTCTTCATAAAATAATCCCAGGATTATAAAATTGCAACTAATACAACATTTCAAATCGTTCCTCCCAGTACACAGCTAATAAATACTGCTACAACAAGTCCCAACTTCTATTTGCAAGTGGAGACTTGTGAAATTCTTGTCTTGCACTCCCTGTAATTATAAACTAAACTATGGAAATGTTCTCACCCGCTTCCAGATCATCCTCATCGATCTCTGGCGTTCCGTAACTGCGACTCAAGGCCTCCTGCACATCATTTGCTTCTTCCATCATGTCTTCCAGTTGATCTTGTATATTCTAGGGAGAACAACAATGGGTAAATCAATGTCACCAATGTCATTTACATTACACGAACATTCTTCCAAAAACTCATCATTACCCTAATTAGCAACAAGTTACTCTGAGTAGCTTCTTGATGTAGCACTGGAAACATGCAATGTAAATAACAATCTCTCATTTTCACTTCCTTTATGAATTAATTGATTGGTTTGTCATGTGTAGATTCCAAATCATTTGAATTAGCATAAGCATTTTAATTCCCAATTTTTCAAAAAAAGTTTATGTTCCATTATAAATCCATGAAATGTGTATTGTATATTCTTGAGCACTTGTATAAGTTTCTTTCCCCAGCATTGCAAGGATTCAGACAGTCAGGTCATATGTTAAAACCGGCTTCTATAATGACATGGAGCGCACCATGACTTCTCAACATCAAGTAGTGGGTAGCAGTTAAGTGACTAGAGCAATTCTAGAGAATACCAATTCCACTAAACAGTTGATTACCAACAGGCAGTTAGTTGGGAATCTTGATTTAGGAAATACCCTCAAAAGACAGATGAGCTACCCTTTGTATGAGCCAACTTGAGTCAGCGAGTACAGCCCACAAACCATGATGTAGCTGCAGTATGCAAAAAGACAATAAAAGAACAAACATGGACTGTTTGAAACTCTCAGAAATATTAACAACCACAGAACAAATTTCAAAGTGGAGTCTATCTTATTGGTCAACAAAAAAAAAAATGAAAGATTTTCAGGGGTATGCATGAATGTACAGTGGGGTTAAAAATCAATCAGCTATGATCTTATTGAACGGTAGAGCAGTCTTGAAGTATCGAGTGGCCTTATCCTTGTTCATATGCAATATTCCTTCTTAAACACCATGTTGCACTGAATGCTGTAAATAACATGGCTGTGGTAACTGCTTACCTAAGAATTATTTGAGATTTCGTGACTCAGTTTGTAAATCGCTCAAGGAAAATAAGAGAAAGAGCCAATAAATTTGAACTACCAACATACTGGATCACCAACCTTTAAGAACAGTCTGGTTCCAGGCAGCTTGTGTCCCCCTAGCAGCCTGCTTGGAACACTGATAGCAGAGAGTTGAAAATAAATCAACTGGCTTTCTTGACAAAGCATAAAGTCATAGAATCAGAGAGTCATGCAGCATGGAAACAGACCCTTCAGTCCAACCAGTCTATGCCAAACATTATCCCAAACTAAACTAGTCACACCTGCCTCATGTCCTTCCAAACCTTTTCTATTCAAATATTTATTGCACCCACATCCACCACTTCCTGAGGAAGTTCATTCCAAATACAAACCACACTTTATTAAAAAAAAATTGCCCCTCTTTTTTCAATCCTGTATCTGGCTTAGAAATGATGGGAACTGAGAGATAAAGAAATACAACTGATCAATATGATTAAGAAACAGATACAAGGATTTTTAATCTAGGCCATTTGGGACAGAAATCAGAAAATGCTTCTTTACACAAAAGATGGTAGTTGAGTGGAATTCTCTTCCACAAAAGCTTAGATTTTCTTCAAGCAATAATTTCATGTCAGAGACATTTTTTTTAGCCGAGGATATAAAAGAACATGGAAATAAGACATGTGGATAGAAATAAGATCCAGACCAGCCATGATTTCACTGTATGATAGAAGAAGCTCTATAATCCTCTCATATTGACATTTAATGTAGGAAATCTGGCTTAATATCTTTAGAAATTCCTAATTATTTTGCCTTTGTCAGATGATCAATTTCAGTAACAGCAGTTACTAAACAGAACAATGAATAGTGCTTCACCTCAATCTGATCAATCTTGACTTGTTTGTAAGCTTTCTTCATTTCCTTGACACCAGTTTTCATTGCATCTACCTACAGAACAGAACAGAAATCAGCACAAGGAGAAAGTGCGGACTGCAGATGCTGGAGTCAGAGTCGAAAAGTGTGACATGGAAAAGCACAGCAGGTCAGGCAGCATCCAAGGATAAGAGTCTTATGTTTTAGGCATAGGCCCTTCATCAGGGAAGATGAAGGGATTATGCCTGAAACGTCGACCCTCCTGCTCCTCTGATGCTATTTGACCCATTGTGCTTTTCCAGCGCCACACTTTTCAACTCTAGATATCAGCACAACCCCACATAATTCAACAAAATTAGTTTAAGACAATTTACTCTATTTAGAAAAACGATTTCTTAAATATAATGAGCATTTGCAGTGTTACTTCATAAAACTATCACTCATTTTTATTTTTCCATATTAACTAGTGTCCATATGTATATTAAATCCTTCATTTAGGCATATTAGGACTGCAGTTATGCTATTTTGCTTTACCGTTGTTTTTGTATCTTTTAATGTCTGTATGGTATAATTGGCTTGTTCCATGTTGAACGACTGCTGCATTAGATTGTCTCTCTGCTGTTCGTACCTATCAATGGATACCATATACATTCAAAATATTAATTGCTTAAATTATTGAGTATACTACAATTAAGATTAACTACAATAAAAAAAAACTCACATTCTCTTCTGTTTCAAAACTCGCATTGCCTTTTGCTTTACCATATTCTAGAAAACAAAAAAATAGTAATGAGTATTTTTTTGCTAATGTAATCAAAAGCCCAAAGATACATACCATTGGTCAAAGCTCCTCTAGGATATAGAAGCAAATCTTAAAAAAAAAAGACTTGTGGTGCATTTAACTAAAAGCTCAAGAGGCAATACCTTTCTCAGACATCTTAAAAAATTCCTTTAGTCATTGCTTAGTTCCGGTTTAAGACAACAATTCCATGTAAAGAATAACAGTAATTTCCCCGATTTATAAATGATTCCAAATAAATGGTTTTCATCCCTCAGAGCTAAACAAAAAAAATGCCAGAAAGCCAGCTTTGCCCATAATGTTTTGCACCATGATTTTTTTTTAAAACTATTACCTTTGATGCACCATCTCTCATTTTCTTCATTTGATCTTTGTATTTGGCCAATTCAACATCAAGCCGAGAAATTTTCTTATCAATAGATTCGGCTCTGCCATCAACCTGAACAAAAAGATCAAAAAGGTTTGTTTTTCCTTCAAATAGAATTGAAAGCAGAGAGAGGGAGAGAACATAATAAGAATAATAGCTTTCATTCATATAACCTATTGATTAAAATATCTGAAATCTCTCATCGTTGGTACATAGCTCACCAGATGTAAAAATAGATGAGGGGAACAGAAAAGATGATAGAGGACAAGAAAAGTGAGAAACAGGAGTGGAACAAAGGACAGATTGGAAATGGGACAGAATTAGACGAAGAGGGACAAAGGGATGACAATGAGTTGCTACACAAGGTTGGAGTTAGCAATAATGAAGTTGGAAAAGACAGTTGACTATTCATGCAGGCATGGGGGTGACCAAAATTTTCATGTGTGATGGGTCTAAGTCACTGGAGGATGAATGAAGAGAGGTGGAGAAGGGAATTAGGCATGGGAAAATGACAAGTGAGAATCCTTATTGGGTTTGCAATAATGTATGCAGTATGTCAAGTGTTAGTGGGAGCATAATAAAGTCTCAGCTCTCAAGCAGGACCATTTCTTCTAAATTGAGATTTTTTTATTCTTCCATGAGATAGTCATTACTGTTGATGCCAGCATTCAATGCCCGTTCCTAATTGCCCCCAGAGATTTAGCTTGGGTCTCTATTACTAGTTCACCAACATTACCATCATGCCAGTGTCCCAGAGTGTGGTTTTGTCAATGTTCACTTTCATTAACCAATTGTTACCAGTTTATCCAATACCTTTTGCAAGCATCTTCTGTGATTTTAAAAATTCTTGCATGGGATGTGGGGTGACGTTGGCTGGGCCAGGATTTTTTTTGCCCACCCCTAAATATTCTTGTGGTGGAGTTGCATTCTTGAACTACTGATGGTTATGGTTGCAGGTTTGGAAGTTGCTATCGAAAGAGTACTGGTGAATTTCTACAGTGCATCTTGTAGAACTGCTGCTACTGAGCATCAGTGATGGAGAGTGTGAATGTTTATATTTATGGTGTAAGAGGATTGCTTTCTCCTGTATGGCATCAAGCTCCATGAATGTTGTTGAAGCAGCACTCATCCAAGCAAGTGGAGAATATTGCAACACACTCCTAACTTATACCGGCGGTGGATGGTAATGCTATTGAATATCAAAAGGATAATGACTAGATTCTCTCTTGTTGGATATGATCATTGCCGTTTTGTGGCACAAATATTACTTGCCACATTTCACCCAAAGCTGCATATTGTCCAGGTCATGCTGCATTTATGCATGAACTGCATCAGTTACAAGTGCTTTGTCATCTGCAAGTAAAATTGATGTCATCTTTCACTCACTGAATCTTAACACCAGATCTTGTGTCTTCAAACTTCCATTGATCACTGCTTTACATAGAAATTGGTGAATATCACCGGTTCTCATCAATTAACAACATAGGTAATGAGGAAGGCTTGGGACTTCATCAATGCTGTGGGAGGGGAGGGATATGGGGCTCCAACTAAAGGCAATGTGTGGGCTGGACATAACCCACTGTGAAAGCAAATGGTTGTGAGGGATATAGTTACGAAGGAGCAGGTCACTTGGAGGCCTAGGTGAGGGTAGCACGTGATTAGCAGAGCCTGGGATCGAGAGTGAGCAGGAGCACCACTGGTGAACTGGCCTAATGCACATAGACAGATTGGCCAAACAGGCAAGAAGAGCTAATGGCTAAGCTGTCAGATCACACACAAGGGTTCATGCAGCAGTGAAGCAACACTATTGGCCTCGGTGTTCTTGGACCAAGAGGGAAAATAGACATGACCAATTACTCGCCAATGATTCTACGTAAAATGTGCGCATGATGATCAAGCTCAATGGTCATGCCCACACTCCTGTAAATTAACCTGCTAGCACTTTCATGTAAAGAATAGGTAGGTGGAACAGGGTGTTGCCTTTGTGAAATCCAGCAGGTGTGGCCTTATGAATAGACATGTTCTAATCACATATTGCACAAGAGATGGTGGCAGTACATCTCAAATCAGAACCAATATGTGTAGCATTCAGATTTGGTTTGACTGTAAAATACTTGCATTTATTTATTTGAAACAAACAGAGCTTTAAATTGGTCATCCCACGCTATTAGGTATTATACTTCACGAGCAAGCAGGAATATCTACTTGTCTGGCAACCAGATAACTAACTATTGTACCCAAATTGAGCTGCCATAGATTAGCTTTTAATGAAGCCAAGAACATTACAGTATCTCAATCTGAGTCACATCCACTTCAATAGAAGTCACATGAACAGCATAAATATTTTGGCACTCCTATGGAAATATATTTTAACAGTGTTTCCACTGACTGGAGGTCAGCATTTTTAATTGATAGATATAAATGTAAAGCAAGTAGTTACAGAACTGAACCATTGATATTCCATCAAAAAAGATTAATTAGGTCTGTATTCACAAGGAGAAAGTGAGGACTGCAGATGCTGGAGATCAGAGTGAAAAAGGTTATTCTCAAAACGTTGAATCTCCTGCTCCTCAGATGCTGTCTGACTGGCTGTGCTTCTCCAGCATCACACATTTTGACTCTGTATTCACAGGGGTCGAGAAGAATAAGATGTATAAAATTCTGTCAGGGCTGGACAAAGCAGATGCAGAAATGTTGTTTCCCTTGGCCTGGGGTGTTCAGAAAAAGGGGTTACAGCCTCAGGATATGGGTAGACCATTTCAATCTAGGTGAACAGAATTCTTCACTGAGGAAGGTGCTGAAACTATGGAATTCTACTGAAGATTCTGGAGGCCAACTCACTTGACTATACGCCAGCTAAAAAGAAACTTCTAGAGGCTAAAAGTAACAAGGAATATGGAGGGAGAGCAGAGATATGCCATGAGATAAGAGAATTAGGCATGATCATATTGAATGGTAGAGTGGGGCTCTTTGGACCAAATGGCCTACTCCTGCTTTCGTGCTTCAATTAAGCATACTTTGCACAGAAACCTGTAGTTGTTCTCTTCAGAGTAGAGAAAGTTAAGAGATTTGATAGTGTTCAAAATCATGAAAGATTTTGAGTAAGCAAAGTTATGATTATGAATACAATACTTGAAAGGATAATAATAGAGCAGATTCAATAACTCAAAGGAATTGAACAAATTCTTCTTTCTTCATTCAGTTCTTTGGGCAAGCGTCCACATTAGCCATCAGCAAACTGAGCCAAACACATTCCCTGACACCCAAGTACTCAGAGTTATTGGCAACATGCATTTTTGCGTGCATGTTTTAGGCCAGAGCTACAAATAGCAATGGTAGAGGATCCAAAATTCTTTCCAGCACATGGCCAATTATGACTTTCTCACATGCTTATCGCCTGCCACTAGTGTATTTTGGAAGGATTTACAAATTGACAACCTGTTTAAATACACCTTCCTCGGCTATCCTCGGTTTGAACCTGGAGCTTCTGATTCAGAGGAAAGGATTCTATTCACTGTGGCGTAAAACTACCGATTGAACAAACAACCTAAAGGAAATAATTTGAATAAGTATGGGGAAATGGCAGGGAGCACTTCCAGAGTGTAGCACATGCACATATGACATACGTCAAGTCTGTGTTGTATCATTAAAAAATTATTTGCCTTGAAAAGTACTTTTTTGTTCTTTTGTAGAAATAAAAGATAAAGACCAACAAATACATAGCAAAATCAAAGAAGAATAGAAATCTCAGAGCCAACAAGTTACAACAGAACAAAAGTCTGGTTTAAATCTCAAGTGGCAAGATTGCAAGTTTTGCTCAGTGTTGCTGCATGTGATGTCTGGAAGTCTCCATTCTTTAATAGGAGTATGGTGTACAAGGTAATACTGCAAAAGAGTCTTTAAATGGTAGTGGTGGTGGTTTTGGCAAGGGGAATGCAGAATTGTAATCCATAAATGTAAAGTGGTCTAAACCTCAATCAGAAAACAAGGGCGACCTCTAGGGAAAATGCTCAGCCCATATACCCTCTCAGGTAGAAGTGGCATGCCAAGGCACTAGTTTAAAAAGAGAGATCCTATAGCTTGGCCTAAGATTAAATCAACCAATGTCATGAAATGAAAGCTGATTATTTAATCATATTGCTGTATGTAGAAATTTAGGCACAAATTGGCTATCACATTTACCCCACAACAGTGACGAAGAAAGTCAGCATCTCTGTGGAACAAGGCCCTTCGGTCCAACAAGTACACTTTGACCCTCTGAAGAGTAACCCACCCAGACCCATTTCCCTCTGACTAACATACCAAACACTATGGGCAATTTAGTATGGCCAATCATCTGACCTACACATCTTTAGACTGTGGGAGGAAACCGGAGCACAAGGAGGAACCGACACAGACACGGGGAGTACGTGCAAACTCCACACAGACAGGCGCCAGAGGCTGGAATCGAACCTGGGACCCTGGTGCTGTAAGGCTGCAGTGCTAACCACTGAGCCACCGTGCTACCCGTGTTGGTGTATCCAATTCTGTGGTTTGGGTTGGCAGGCTTTGGGCAAACTGTACCTTTGATATTGACTTACTCTCCTACCTCACCTATTCTATTTCTCACTATTTTCCCTTGCATTATCACCCACTTCTTCTGCCACTCCTGCTCAAGTTTTCTAAACATCTTCAGTTATTCTCAATATGTCACTTACTCTAATGGCAATATCACTTCTGTTCTTTCCCATTTTCCACTTGAGTACTTTCTATAGATCATTTTAATTTATTCACATTCTTGCCCTTCACATTTCTTGTACTGTTTTTTAAATCTACAATATATTTTCACATATGGTCCTTCACTGACATGTTAATTTGCTTCATCTACAGATATTCTTTGACCCACTAAGTGCTACCAATGTTTTCTGGAAACCAAACAACAAAGAGAGATGCAACCCTTTTTGGAGCAGAAACCAATGGATAAACAAGATGTTGAAATTGCCAAGCATTAGCAATTGTCACTGTTTTCTGGAAAGGAAAAGGAAATATTTGGACCGAACAAATAAAAGCAGTTCTTCCGGTTTCCTCAAAACTCGAATACATACACTTGTCACATACTGTATTTATCGCCATTTGACCAGAATTCAGACAGGGTGGTGTTGCTGTTATTTTGTTGGTTGGGGTGAAGAGTTAAGATTTCAGTTTTGGTAATCAGCTCTTCTTTACTGATGAAGGGTCAATACTCGAAACGTCAATTCTCCTGCTCCTCAGATGCTGCCCGACGTGCTGTGCTTTTCCAGCACCATACTCTCGACTCTGATCTCCAACATCTACAGTCCTCACTTTCTACTCACGTATAGGAGTGTTTACTGAGCTTTATTGCATCTTAGGCAACAAAAAAAAACTTTTTTAACCTTCTTCCTGATGAGTCAAGAAGTTCTCTTCTGCTTTGGTTAACACATTCACACAAATACAATGAAATGCAAACAGATTGACTTCAACCTCAATGCATTTAAGTAGATTCTAAGCTAAACTTTTAAAATTAGCAAAATGCATTTTCATCCACTTGAAATTTTCTTCACTCATAGAAAACACAGCCTACTAAATACAAATGAATGATGCAAGATTACTTCTATATTTCAGACCTTGTTTATGTATAAAGTTTATCTTAAGTATAAAGTTGCTCAAAACCACAAAACACTGGTAAGACATTACAAAGAGTAGCAGACAACAAATTTCAATATGAAGGATCACTGTCCAGAGGATCACCAGCTGGTTAGTCATTCTTCTTCATCCATAAACTATATCAAATTCAAAACTCAGTGCAGATTGGAATCCAGGCAGCAAAGTTCAGCCCATGCCCTAACTCCCTATGTTTGCTTTGGACTCCCCAAAGTCTCAATAATATTGTGAACAGTTCATTTAACAAATGAAATTCATTAACCAATTAATGGAGTGCTATTACATTTTGGCAAGAAACATATGGAGGTCACATATTGCTGGGAAAATAAAATTCTGAATGTAATAGAGGAACAAAGTTATTTGGCAGTACAAATACACAAAATGTTAAAAATTGCAATACAGGTCATTTTACTAAACTTGTTGACCATATTACGTAAAAGCTAAGTGGGCTGACAGAAGGTTCAAAAAAATTATCAGGATGATGTCAAAAATGCAAATTATGACATTCAGGAAAAAAGAGTGTAATTTTTCTCTTGAATAAGACAACTTTCAGTAACAAAAGCAGGTTTATATTATAATGGGATTTAATAGACACAACGTGGGTGTTTCCACTTGTGGAGATAAGCAAAATGAGAGGCCATCAATTACAGCAAGATATTTTGCTCATTGCTCAGACATTTGAGTATCGAAGATTGGACGTTGTGTTAAGGCTGTACAGGACATTAGTGAGGCCTCTTCTCAATTAATGTGTTTAGTTCTGGTGTCCCTTGTTATAGAAAGGATATTAAGCTGGAAAGCGTTCAAAAATTATTTACCATGATGTTGCAGGGAATGGAGAGTTTGAGTTATAAGGACAGGCTGGATAGGCTGGGAACTTTTCTGCTGGAGCCTAGGAAGTTGTGAGGTGACCTTAAAGAGGTTTATAAAATAATGAATGGTATCGATAAGATGAATGGTAGGTGGGGGATTTCAAAACTAGGGGAGCATATTTAAGGTGAGAGGAGAAAGATTTAAAAAAAAGGAGGGGCTTTTTTTTCAAAAACACAATGGTTTGTGTGTGGAATGAACTTCCAGAGGAAGTGATGGATATGGATACAGTTACAACATTTAAAAGACATTTAGATAAGTACATGAATGAGAAATATTTGGAGATATGGGCAAAGCACAGGTAGGTGTGATGAGTTTAGTTTGGGATTATGGTCAGCATGGACTGATTGGACTGAAGAGTCCATGTTCGTGCTGTATGATTCTATATCGATTGGATAAAGCTATTTCTTTTGAGCTTCATAAGTGTGGTGAGAATGTGGAACTCATTAAATCCATCTATACTAATTTCAAATATTATTAATGAGAGGCTAGGGAAGCAGGAGATAGAAGGAAATAGAATGATACATATAGAGCTGGATGAGGAAGGATGAACAGAAGCATAAATGTCAGCATGGAGTGGCTGGACAGTTCTGAGAGTCATATTGGAATTTGGAGAGGTGGTCATTGGAGTAACAGTCTAGAATCCCAGGCTGATGCTTTTGGGTCATAGGTTTAAATCCCATCATAATGGATGGTGAAATTTCAATTCAATAATTGTCTGGAATAAAAATCTAGAAAATGACCACCATCTTTATTAATGACCTCGAGAAACGAAATATGACATTTTTACCCAATCTTGCCTCCACAGCAACATAGCTGACTTTTAGTATCCAACTTGGCAACTAGATATGGGCAATAAGTGCTGGCCTACCCAGCAAAGCCTACACCTCATGAACAAGTAAACAAAATTAACTCTCTCTTCACAGATGCTGCCAGACTTGAGTTTTTATAGCACTGCACTTTTATTTCAGATCTCCAGGATCCACAGTTCTGATTTTATTGTGTTGGCTTGGAAGAGTGCCCCATCTCTGTGCAATATATCCAATGTAATTTAAATTCTCAACCTCACGTTAAGCACTTTGTGGTCTCACCTCTTACCCTCTTACTTTTAAAACCTCTTTCCATTACACAAGACTTCTGGAATTCTGCATTCCTTTCATACTTTCCTACTGCATTTTATGCAATTTCTTTGCATGACTTTTCAGACATGCTTTTCCCAGTTTATGGATTAATGGTGCTGGAAGAGCACAGCAGTTCAGGCAGCATCCGAGGAGCAGTAAAATTGACGTTTCGGGCAAACGCCCTTCATCAGGAATAAAAGGAGGGCTTCTGCCCGAAACGTTGATTTTATTGCTCCTCGGATGCTGCCTGAACTGCTGTGCTCTTCCAGCACCACTAATCCAGAATCTGGTTTCCACCATCTGCAGTCATTGTTTTTACCCTTTTCCCAGTTTATACCAAAATGACCACATGATGTAGGAGCAGAATTACACCATTCAGCCAATTGTGTTTGCTCCACCATTGGATCATGGCTGATACGTTTCTGAACCCTATTCTACTTGCTTCTCCTCATAACCCTTCAACCTCTTTCTAATCAAGAACCCATCTTTCTCAGTCTTAAATACATTCAATGATTTGGCCTCCACAGATTAACTACCCTCTGGCTAAAAACATTCCTCATCTCAGTTCTAAAGGGTCATCCTTTCACGGAGGCTTTGCCCCAGGTCATCGTCTCTCCTACTTACAGAAACATCTTCTCCATGTTGGCTGCATCCAGGTCTCAGTATTCTGTAAATTTCAGTGAGACCCCTCAACCCCGACCCCCATCCTTCTAAACTCCATTGAGTACAGTCCCAGAGTCCTCAATTGCACCACATATGAGAAGTCCTTCATCCCCAGGATGATTCTTTTGAATCTCCTCTGGACCCACTCCAATCCCAGCATCTCCTTCCTCAGATACAGAGCCCAACACAGCCCACAATATTCCAATGTAGTCTGACCAGAGCATCATATAGCCTCAGCAGTACATCTCTACTCTTGTATTCTAGCTCTCTTGAAATGAATGCTAATATTACATTTGATTTCCTAACCGTCAAATGAACCTGCATGTTAAACTTCAGATAGTCCTGAACAAGGACTGCCAAATCCCCTTGTGCGTCAGATTTCCAAAGCCTTATCCCCATTTAGAAAATGGACCACACTACTATTCTTCCTAACAAAGTGCATAACCTCAGACTTTCCTGCATTGTATTCCATCTGCTATTTCTTTGCCCACTCTCCTAGCCTATACAAGTCTTTCTGCAGCCTTCCCACTGCCTCAACATTACTTGTCCCTTCATCTTTGTGTCATCTGCAAACTAAACATCAATGCCCTCAGACCCTTTATCCAGATTGTTAATGTATAATGTGAATAGTTGTCATCCCAACACTAAGGCCTGTACTCCACTTGTCAGCTGCTGCCATCCTAAAAAAGACCCCCTTACCTCAATTCTCTGCCAGTCAATCAATTGTCTATCTATGCCAGGATCTTGCCTCTAATGGGTTCTTATTTTATTTAGCAGCCTCCTGTGCAGCACCTTTTGAAAATTCAGATAGATCACATCCACTGGCTCCTTTGTTTAGCTTGCTCATTACCTCATCAAAGAATGCAAACAGATTTGTAAGGAATGACTGCCCTTGACAAAGCCACACTGACAGCCCTAATTTACCATGCACTCAAGTACTTGAGAATCTCATGCTTAATAATGGACAATAAGATCTTACCAATGACTGTGGTCAGGAGTATAGTTTTGTTTCTGATATTTTAGCACTGCTCTAAATATTCATCTCACTTTCTCCAAAACCTCTAAGCCTAAGTGAACATTCCAGCACAATACTGAAACAACGCTGAAGGATGACGGTCCAAGGTTTTGGCAGAATGGAGTGGTGGGAATTGACAAGTACCTGGTGCCCTCTGGCAATAACAAAACAATAAGCCACACAACGTGCAAAGGCCATTTGTTTCCCAGACAGTGGGTCAACAATCTCTGCCCCTGAACCTCTCCGCACACCACCCCCTAGAAAATCTCACAGCAAAACAAGCTAAAGGAAATATCCACAGCCCCATCAGCTGAAAAAATCAGCAAGGCTCATCTTTCGACAATTTCAATTTAAATGATTTCAGAAACGGGGACAACCTTTTCAGCAGGACTCGTACGACTAGTCACATAAATGGTGTTGGGATGTGGGTATTTGTGATGCTGACATGGCTGAAGCAGAGGCCTCAGGTGGATGTGAAGGATCCCATGGCACTGTTTCAGAGAGGTGCAGAGTTTGTTATCGCCGGTGTCCCAGCCAACACCTACATTCAGGAGATTGTTGACACTTATTTCCTTCTCCCGTCAGTGGGATCATTGCTGAGGACAGTCACACTTCCAAAGTGGCTGGGAGACACCGGCTCCGTGAAGGATGTCCCAAATCTTCACTCCCTTGAGGAAACACCCTGACAACTGACTGTCCTCAGCCATTCTCTCCCCCCCCCCCCCCCCCGGGCCACAGGACTCTGCCCCTAACCGGGCCTGACCCCCCCCAACACAGCCCGGTCCCGGCCTCCGCATTTACCCCAGTCCCTGGCTCAGGACCCGGCCTCTCTACCTGCCCCTGGGGCTGCTTTCCCATCACTCACATTCCCGATACAATCCGTCAGGTTGGGCGGTGGAACTTTAGGCTTGGCCCGTCCGAACAGTCGGTTCATGGCGGCGGCAGCAACGGCGACAAAATAAAAAATACAGACCCGACCCAGCAGCGAAGACGTCACAGGAAGCGTGGGCGGGCCTCAAAAACATGTGATTTATGACGCAACGAGCATAGATGATCGGCCTCGCCCTGGCGTCAGCGCGTACACACTCGTTTTGGGGTTGGTGGGTGCAGTCCCAGAGCCAGTCCAACAGGGGCGGTATGAAGCACAATAAGATTGGGTTTGGTACTCTGCTAGATAGTACAGCCAATCAGATCATTGCTATCAAAATAGTGCCTGTGTGGTCTGTTTTCATTGTTCGCTGCTTGACTTGGTGAATAGTTTATTGTTACATTCGGGCTGTAAGTGCAGCAAGTATGACAGTCTCCTGATCTGTCCGATGTAAGGCACCAATTGTGTATTTTTGTGGATTTCATTTAATAATCACGTGATGTGGCTTCAGTCAACATTTTTTGCTTATCCTGATTGAGGTGGTGATGAGCTGCCTTCTTTGAACCACTGGGTACACCCACAATGCTGTTGGAAAAGGAATTCCAGGATTTTGTCCCACTGGAGATCAGTTTTTTAAATTGAATAGAAACCCTACATTGTGAAAACAAGCCCTTTAGCCCTGCAAGCCCACACCAATCTCCAAAGAGTATCCCACACAGACCCATTCCCCTATTACTCTATATTTATCTCTGACTAATGCATCTAACATCCCTGAACACAATTTGGAGATGCCGGTGTTGGACTGGGGTGTACAAAGTTAAAAATCACACAACACCAGGTTATAGTCTAACAGGTTCACCTGATGAAGGAGTGACGCTCCAAAAGCTAGTGTGCTTCCAATTAAACCTGTTGGACTATAACCTGGTGTTGTGTGATTTTTAACTTTATCCTTGAACACCACAGACAATTCACCTAACCTGCACATCTTTGGAGACACAGGAAGAATGTGCAAATTCCACACAGACAGTTGCCCGAGGCTAGAATTGAACCTGGGTCCCTGGTGCTGTGAAGCAGTAGTGCTAGCCACTAGCTACAGTACTGCTCTTAAGTTACTTTGGGCTAAAGATGTTAACTCTATCTACATAGATGCTGCCAGACCTACTGAAGTTCTCCACCATTTTTTATTTTTTTTAAATTTCAGACCTCTAGCATCACAGTATTTTGTTTTTACTTCGTGTCTCATCCAGTTTTTAACTTCAATCCCATTTTCCTGTCTACCCTTTGTCTCCCTCGTTAATCAAAAACCTTTTTCTGAAAGGTAATGGATGACCCTGGCTCCACACTTCTGTGGGGAAGAGAATTTCACAGACTAATGACTTGAGAGAAAAAAAATCCTCGTCAAACTTATAAATGGGTCACCCCTTATTTTAAGGGGTGTTTCCTAACTTTGTCCCATAAAGGGAAATATCTTTTCAAGATTCATTATGTCAAGTCACATTGGCTCAGTGGATAGCACTGCTGCCTCACAGTGCCAGGGACCTGGGTTCAGTTCCCACCTCGGGCAACTGTCTGTGTGGGTTTCATCTGGGTGCTCCAGTTTCCTCCCACAGTCCAAAGATGTGCTAAATTGCCCGTAGTACTAGGTGCATTAGTCAAGAGTAAACATAGGGGAATGGGACTGAGTGGGTTTGTTTTTGTGGATTTGTTGGGCCGAAGGGCCTGTTTCCACACTGTATGTAATCTAATCTAAGTCCCTTCAGAATCTAAGATTTCAATAAAATCACCTCTAATTCTTCTGAACTTCAAAATGTCCAACCTTTCTTCAATTTTCCTTCATATCAAGAATCAGCTGAGTGAATTTTCTCTACTAACAGTGCAATGATCTCCTATCTTAAATAAGGAGACTAAAATTGTAAGAGTACTCTGAATATGATCTCCGTAGTACCCTACACAACAGTAGAAAGACCACCTCTCTGTTATCTCACATTCTCTTTGCAATAAACAAAAAAAGGTGATCTCTATCATCTAGAAGGACAAGAATAGAAAATGCATGGGGGTATTACAGTCTACAAACTCCCCCTCAAAGCACACAAATCTTCACATAGCTCTTTGTCAGTGTTTTGTCAGTCACTGAGTTAAAACCCTGGCACTCCCTAATAGCACTATGGGTATTTCCAATGTCCAGAACTACAATTATTCAAGAAGACAGCACAACATCAACATATCAAGTGGAATTACGGGTGGACCATAAATGCTGACCCAGTCATCCCTGAACGAATAAAAAACAAATTCCATTTGACTTCCTCTTGATTTGCTGTATCTGTGTGCTAATATTTTGATTAGAGTACTCCGATTTCTCTGTACTGAAGAATTCTGTAATATCTCTTCATATAAATAATATGCTGCTTTCCTATTCAAAGAGGACAAGTTCATACTTTTGGATGCATTACTGCATGTGCCAATATTTTTGCTCATATAATGTCCTTTTCATCATTATATTCTCTTCATAACTTACTTTCCTATCTTTGTATCATGAGCAAATTTAGCTACCCAATATTTGATCGCTTCATACAAGTCATTTACATCGATTGCAAATAGTTGAAAAAGGGATGATTGCAGATGCTGGAGATCAGAGTCAAAAAATGTGGTGCTGTGCTATGCTTTTCCTTCACCATACTTTTCAACTGTAAATAGTTGAGGTCCAGCAGAAATTCCTGTGGCATTCGTGTGCCTAATTGTTTTCAACCTGAAAATGAAATCACAAAGCTATGTCAACTTTACCTGATTATTTTGAGAGTTTCTAAGTGTCCTGATATAACATCCTTAGTGATCGATTTCAGCACTTTCCCTATGAGATGTCAACTGGCTCGTAGTTTCTTACTTTCCGTCTCCCTCCTTTCTTGAGTAGAGGAGTTACATTCATCATTTTTGAATGGAATCTTTCCAGAATCTATGGAGATTCCTAAAATTAAAACCAATACATCTACTATTAAGCAGCCACTTCTTTTAAGACTCCAGTTGAAATATATCATGATCTTGAGACTTGTTCTAATAGGTTTGTCAGTACATTTTCCTTGGTGACTTTAGTTGTCTTAAGTTCTTCAGTCCCTTTAGATTTGCAATTATTTCTGAGTTGTTATTTGTAACTTCCATAGTGAAGGAAGACACAAAATATAGGGGACTTGATAGGATAGAAGCAAAAATGTTTTTTACCAATGTGGCAGTTCTAGGACCAGAGGGCGTTGTCTCAGAATAAGGAATCGCATATTTAACACAGAGATGAGAGGATTGAATCTGAATTGAAGAGTGAATCTATGGATTTTTTTTAACCCACAGCCATTGGGGCTGCGTCATTAAGCATATTCAAGGCTGAGATAGGTAGATTTTTAACCAGCAAGGGAAACGGGTTATGAGGAAAAGACAGAAAAGTGGAGTTGAGGATTCTCAGATCAGTCAAATTCATTGAATGTCAGAGCAAACTCGATGGGCTGAATGGCTGAGTTCTGTACCTACATCTTATGGTCTTATGATCAATATACCTTTCAATTTATCCTATATTTTGTTCTTTATTACTACTAATCTCAAGATTCTCACTTTAAAAGACAAATATTTATTTTAGTTACTCTTTTACTTTCTAAGTGCTTAGAAATTATTAATACCAATTTTATATTTCTAGCTAACTTTCTCTCATGCTTTAATTTATTCATTTGTTTTGTTAATTATTCTTTGCTGGTTTTTATATTCTGTCCTCTCTTCTTGCCTGTTATTCAAAATTTTCTTTCAATTTAATACAATGTTCAATTTCCATATTTAGCCACATTTGATGTTTCCTTTTCTAAGAGTCTTCCATTCTTATTGAAATATATTTTTGCTGAAAATGTTTTGAAATATCTCCTTAAACATTTCCCACTACATCTCTATTGACCTGCCTCTTGATCTTATTTCCTACTTCACTTTAGCCATCTGGGACTAGGTCAGTTTAGGATATAGAGTCATAGAGTCATAGAGATGTACAGCATGGAAACAGAACCCTTCAGTCCAACCTGTCCATGCCGACCAGATATCCCAACCCAAACTAGTCCCACCTGCCAGCACCTGGCCCATATCCCTCCAAACCCTGTAAAAGATATCTGGTTGGCATGGATGAATTAGACGAAGGTTCTGTTTCTGTAACTGTATGACTCTATTACTCCATCTCTGTTTTCATAGCCATACAATTGCTATTACTTACAATTAAAGAGTTAGTCTCAGACCTAGCCTTCTCTTTCTAAGACAATATGAGAAGTTCAAATTTGATTGTTGCTACCTAGATGATCCTTCACTATGAAGTCATCAATTAACCCTGTTTTGCAACAAATTATCAGGTCTAGAATAGCCTGCTGTCTAGGTGGGTCTTGAATGTGCTGTTTCTGAAAATATTCTATGAACCCATCTTCCAGGCTATCTTTGCCAATCTGAGACATCTAATCTACATATAGATTAAAACCACCCACGATTATTTCTGTACCTTTCTCACCACTCCCCTGACAAATCACCTCATCCAAAATTACTGTGCAGGGAACTATAAATAACATACGTTTCTTATCTTTGCTATTTGTATCTCTACCTAAATTGAGTCTACATCATGGTCTTTAGAACTATGTTCGACTCTCACTATGATATATCATTGTGAATGTTGGACAATTGGGCTGATAACTCATCTATTTTATAAGAAATACTACACATATTGCAAAACAGAACCATTACTTTTACTATTTTTGCAATCTCTGGCCTTATCTCCTGGCATATTGTTATGTTTGTATACTCTGTCACTTGCCCCCCCATTCTGATAATCGTTACTCTTATTGCTACCTTGATTTCTTGCCTTGTCCTCTCACTTTCACTTATTAGATCTTCTTTTATTTGACTCTTCTCCTCCACTATTAAGATAAAAGCTCACTTCTCACCCTAGTTATATCACTTGAAAGAACACTGTTCCCAGCACGGTTCAGGTAAAGACCATTCCAATGAAATACATTCTGCTTTCCTAAGTGCTGGTGCCAGTGCCCATTAATCAAACTCATTTCTCCAACACTAATGTTTGTGTCACATATTCAGCTCTTAAATCTTATTTACCCCAGACCATTTTACTCGTGGCTAAGGTAATTAGCCAGAGATTTGAGGATCTGCTTTTTAACTTAGCACCAAACAGCCCATACTCCCTCAGCAGAATCTCTTTCTGGTTTAATCTGTGTTCTTGGCACCTATGTGGAACAACTGGATATCTGTAAATTTATTGTAAATGTTTGGATAAAAGCACACGACACCAGGTTATACTCCAACAGGTTTATTTGGAAGTACCAAGCTTTTGGAGTGTTACTCCTTCGTCAGGTAGTTAGCGGGGCAGGATCATAGAACACGTTTATAGTAAGAGATCAAAATGTCATACAACTGATGTAATGTATTGAGCAAATCTAGTTTGCTTTTAAGTTTTTAATCACTTAGAATGGGATCGCAGGTTTAGTTTTAAAATTTACTTACTAATGAATCGAAACCTGCAATCTTATTCTAACTAATTAAAGACTTAACGGCAATCCAGGTTTGTTCAATACATTGCATCAGTTGTATGATACTTTGATCTTTTACTATTCATTCTGTGTCCTATGATCCTGCCCCACTAGCTACCTTACGAAGGAGCAGCGCTCCGAAAGCTCGTACTTCCAAATAAACCTGTTGGACTATAACCTAGTGTTGTGTGATTTTTAACTTTGTCCACCCCAGTGCAACACTGGCACCTCCACATCATGGATAAAAAACAGATTAGTTAAGGAAAGCCAGCACAAATTTGTTCAGAACAAATCAGTAACTTGATGAAGTGTTTCTGATGAGATAATGCCATTGATGTGGTGTAAGTGGACTTCCATAAGGCATTTGATAAGATTAGATTAAATTCCCTACAGTGCAGAAACAGGCCCTTCAGCCTAACAAGTCCACACCGACTCTCTGAAGAATAACCCACCCAGACCCATTTCCCTCTTACTAACGCACCTAACACTATGGGCAATTTGGCATGGTCAATTCACCTGACCTGCACATCTTTTGACTGTGGGAGGAAACCAGAGCACCCAGAGGAAACCCAGACAGCCACAGGGAGAACGTACAAACTCCACACAGTCACCCGAGGCTGGAATTGAACCCGGGTCCTTTGTGCTGTGTGGCAGCAGTGCTAACCACTGAGCCACTGTGCCACCCCCATTGATAAAGTGCCGTTCAGCAGATTTGTGGACTGAGTGATAGCTCTTGGAACAAACATGTTATTAGCAATATGGATAGAAAGTTGACCAAATAACAGAAAACAGTGAGCCATGGATAACCTTTTCAGACCATAGGAAGATTTGTATTGGAATACCACAGGTATTGGTGTTGAGACCAGCTCTTCTTGATATAAATTAATGACCCAGACCTTGATGTGCAGAATATCATTTCCAAGTTTGGAGATGAAATGTAACTTGAATCATTGTGAACTGTGAAGATGATATTGTCAAATCTGAAAAGGCATAGACAAATCAATAGAATGGGATAGAAATAACAGAGAAAAATTCAGAGAAGTGCAGTGTAATTCACTTTAACATGAAGAATGAAATATAAAATGTATGAATGAAATGTACAATGTAAAATAAAGGGTACAAATCTAAAACATGCTGGACAGCCAGGGATTCAGAAGTACATAAGCATGATTCACTATAGGTGGCAGGACAGTTTGACAGCATGGTCAATAAAATGTATAGATAAAATTAAATAGAGCATTGATTTGGCTTTTGTTGGAGTAGAGTATCCAGTTTTGCTTGCCACACATTAAGGAAGATGGTAAGGCATTACAGCTTCGGTAAAAAGATTCACAAGAATGGTTTTGGAAATGATAAGCTTCAACTATGTAGAAAACTGCAGAAGTTGGAACCACTTTTCTTGGTGAAGATAGGTTGGGAGGAGATTTGACAGTGATGTTCAAAATTCTGAGGGATCAGGACATATTGTACAGGGAAAAAACTATTCCCATTTGTAGAAAGGTTGAGAACAAGGGGACATAGATTTAATTAACAAAAGAAGCAATGATGACAAGAAGAAAGGGTTTATCATGTATTGAATGTTTACAGTCATGAATGTAGTGTGGTGGAGGCAGAGTTAATTGAGGCATTCACATGGGAATTAAATTTTTACCTCAGAAGAAAGAATGTGCAGCTGTACTGGGAGGGGAATGTCTCCATGTAAATTACAGCTCTGGAAAGGTGTCACAGACATGATGAGCTGATTGGCCTTCTTTTCTGCTGTAACAATTCTGAACTATGAAAGCAGGCTCGTCTTCACCATGTATGTTAACAGGTATATGTTTCATTGAGGACAGCTGACATGTATGTGAATTGATGATTTTAAAAATGTGGTAAAGATTGGAAAGTGATTCTTTTTCAGATAGAGGATTGTAACTTGAGTTAATTTTGTGATCAATAGTTAAAATCAAATGTCAATTCTCAGCAAATGATTTCCCATTGATGTTCTCTGAATTTCTACCTTATTTATAGAAACGTGAGGTAGATGCATAAACATGAGATATACCCAACTGAAATGGAAAAAAGCAAGGTGTGCCTTTGGCACTGTAGCTTCCTAACAAGAGTATGCACAGATGCAAAATATTTTATCAGATTAAAGGCCTTCAGGTGAAAAACAAGGTATGTTTAGTGCTTCTATTAAGCTAATGGATATAAATTGAGAAGAATGATGGTGTATTAAATGCCATTGAGGAATGGGCATACTTTGGTAGATTTTAAAAGACAGACGGTTGTTCCATTGAGGAATATCACTTAAGCCACTTTTGGAATATTGCGTGCATTTCTGGTCTCCTTCCTATCGGAAAGATGTTGTGAAATTTGAAAGAGTTCGGAAAAGATTTACAAGGATGTTGCCAAGGTTGGAGGATTTGAGATACAGAGAGAGGTTGGATAGCCTGGGGCTGTTTTCCCTGGAGCGTCGGAGGCTGAGGGGTGACCTTATAGAGGTTTGTAAAATCATGAAGGGCATGGATAGGATAAATAGACAAAGTATTTTTCCCTGGGCTGGGGGAGTCCAGAACTAGAGGGCATAGGTTTAAGGTGAGAGGGAAAGATATAAAAGAGACCTAAGGGGCAACTTTTTCATGCAGAGGGTGGTATGTGTATGGAATGTGTTGTCAGAGGAAGTGGTGGAGGCTGGTACAATTGCAACATTTAAAAGGCATCTGGATGGGTAGATAAATAGGAAGTGTTTGGAGGGATGTGGGCCGGGTGCTGGCAGGTGGGACTAGATTGGGTTGGGATCTCTGGTCAGCATGGACGGGTTGGACCGAAGGGTCTGCTTCCATGGCTGTACATCTGTATGACTCTATGACTCTATATCATGGACTTTATAAGACTAAAATATTGCAAATTCAATGGAAAACTCCCTGTTCAGCATATGTTTGCAAACTCTTAGATTATGCTAAAGGTTTCTGGTCTTAGAGTCATAGAGTCATAGTGATATACAGCACAGAAACAGACCCTTTGGTCCAACTCGTCCATGCCAAACAATTATCCCAACCTAATCTAGTCCCAATTACCAGCACTTGGCCCATATCCCTTCCTATTTATATACCCACCCAGGTGCCTTTTAAATGCTGTAATTGTACCAGCTTCCACCACTTCCTCTGGCAGTTCATTCCATACATGCGCCACCTTCTGTGTGAAAAAGTTGCCCCTTAGGTTCCTTTTATATCTTGAAACTGTGCCCTCTAGTTCTGGATTACCCCATCCCAGGGAAAAGACCTTGTCTGTTTATCTTATCCATACCCCTTATGATTTTATAAACCTCTATGAGGTCACCCCTCAGCCTCCAACGCTCCAGAGAAAACAGCCCCAGCCTACTCAGCCTCTCCCTATAGCTCAAATCCTCCAACCCTTGCTTAGCTGGAGTTAGATTCTGAGAAGGAGACACTCTTTTGGAATAGATATCAGAAACTTTAGAAACCTACCTTGGACCACAGTCATTTCAAGCAGCTTAATTGAATTAATTGAAACTCTGTGGTGTTAAAGAAGATGGAGAACTCAGTTGTTACATCCTTTTGGAATCTTTCAGATATAGACTGTAGGTATTAGCACAATGGAAAAAAAGGCTTTTAAATTTAAAAACACTTGTACATTGAAAGGAGATTTGCCAATTCTCCCACTTCAGCTTTTCTCTGGTTTGGTTTGGTCTGGTTATTCACTGAAAGCAGTCAGGCAGTTTTGAAGCTGCTGGACCCAAAGAAGCAGATCGCTGCTGATCCTCTCTCTGTGACACCTATCCTGTAAGACCCTGTGTTTGATTTTATCTTTTGTGCCATAGAGTCATAGAGTCATAGAGATGTACAGCCATGGAAACAGACCCTCGGTCCAACCCGTCCATGCTGACCAGATATCCCAACCCAATCTAGTCCCACCTGCCAGCACCTGGCCCATATCCCTCCAAACCCTTCCTATTCATGTACCCATCCAAATGCCTCTTAAATGCTGCAATTGTACCAGTTTCCACCACATCCTCTGGCAGCTCATTCCATACACATACCACCCTCTGCATGAAAAGGTTGCCCCTTAGGTCTCTTTTATATCTTTGCCCTCTCACCCTAAACCTATGCCCTCTAGTTCTGGACTCCCCGACCCCAGGGAAAAGACTTTGTCTATTTATCCTATCTATGCCCATCATAATTTTGTAAACCTCTATAAGGCCCCTCAGCCTCTGACGCTCCAGGGAAAACAGCCCCAGCCTGTTCAGCCTCTCCCTGTAGCTCAGATCCTTCAACCCTGGCAACATCCTTGTAAATCTTTTCTGAACCCTTTCAAGTTTCACAACATCTTTCCGAAAGGAAGGAGACCAGAATTGCACACAATATTCCAACAGTAGCCTAACCAATGTCCTGTACAGCCGTAACATGACCTCCCAACTCCTGTACTCAATACTCTGACCAATAAGGGAAAGCATACCAAACGCCTTCTTCACTATCCTATCTACCTGCGACTCCATTTTCAAGGAGCTATGAACTTGCACTCCAAGGTCTCTCTGTTCAGCAACACTCCCTAGGACCTTACCATTAAGTGTATAAGTTCTGCTGAGATTTGCTTTCCCAAAATGCAGCACTGTGCATTTATTTGAATTAAACTCTATCTGCCACTTCTCAGCCCATTGGCCCATCTGGTCCAGATCCTGTTGTAATCTGAGGTAACCCTCTTCGCTGTCCACTACACCTCCAATTTGGTGTCATCTGAAAACTTACTAACTGCATCGCTTATGCTCGCATCTAAATCATGCTGAAAAATGAGAAGCCTTTAGAAATGAGATAACAAGAATCCAGAGAAAGTTTATTCCTGTCAGGGTGAAAGGGAAGACTGGTAGGTATAGGGAATGCTGGATGACTAAAGAAATTGAGGGTTTGGTTAAGAAAAAGAAGGAAGCATATGTCAGGTATAGACAGGATAGAACGAGTGAATCCTTAGAAGAGTATAAAGAAAGTAGGAGTATACTTAAGAGGGAAATCAGGAGCACAAAACGGGGACATGAGATAGCATTGTCAAATACAATTAAGGAGAATCCAAAGGATTTTTTTCAAATATATTAAGGACAAAAGGGTAACTAGGGAAAGAATAGGGCCCCTCAAAGATCCGCAAGGCAGCCTTTGTGTGGAGCCACAGAAAATAGGGGAGATACTAAATGAATATTTTGCATCAGTATTTACTGTGGAAAAGGATATGGAAGATATAGACTGTAGGGAAATAGATGGTGACATCTTGCAAAATGTCCAGATTACAGAGGAGGAAGTGCTGGATGCCTTGAAATAATTAAAGGTGGATAAATCCCCAGGACCTGATCAGGTGTGCCCGAGAATTCTGTGGGAAGCTAGGGAAGTGATTGCTGGGCCTCTTACTGAGATATTTGTATCATCGATAGTCACAGGTGAGGTGCCGGAAGACTGGAGGTTGGCAAACGTGGTCCCAAGGGGTGTTTATGGGGAATGTTGCAGCTATTTGGAACAGCATCTTTAAGTTGGAATGATCTGTTGGTTTTTCAGATAGGTTCGATATTCTGTTCTCTTTTGTTCGTGTTTCATTGTGTAATCTTGCAAGTAAACTCTGTTTTGTTTGAAACTAAGTGGTTTGACCAGCTGCATCCCTCCTGGGATATGGGTCTGGACTACCTTCTTGAAATTTTTTTTTGGGTGGGTTGGGCGGTGGCGTCTGGCCTGGTCCATAACAATAAAATGATCTCGAGTGAGATTTCAAAATGAACCTAAAAGTAAGTGTACAAAAACCCCAAACCCAACATTGATGACTTTCTAATAATACAATACAGTATTTACAACTGACTATTAAAATTATCATTCCTTAGCTGCTGTTGCTTCAACACCTTAAATATCAATGATCAAATGATGGGGAGAGTCAAGATTAGAATCGTTATTTCCTGCTCCTCGGAGGCTGTCTGACCAGCTGTGCTTTTCCAGCACCACTATAAAGTTGTCTCTAATCTCCAGCATCTGCAATACCCACTTCCGTCTAAATGATGGGGTGAGTTAAATAATGTTATTCATTTCTAAATGCTTAATTTCAATGATTGCATTTTTGCTGAGTCTGGTTTTCGTCCCTGTTCCCTTAGTCCTCACTTCTTAGCTCAGTTGGTTGGATGGCTAGCATCCTATGTAGAGTTAATGTCTAACCACATGAATTCCAATCTCCACTCAGGCTGAGGTTACCATGAGGGACTCTCCTTCTAAACTTCTTCCCTTGCCTGAGCTGTGGTGACCCGGCGTTAAACTACCACCCATTGTTTCTCTCTAATGTAAGAGTTGCTCTTGGTGCCTTTATATTTATTTCTGGCAAAGCAAATTGTGGAATTAATAAATGGGCTGGAAGCCTTGGTCACATAATCTACTATCATCTTTAAGTTTAAAAAAAAGGAACTGGGGTGTTGGAAATCTGAAACAAAAACTCCCACAGAAATTGCTGGGGAAATACAGCAGGTCTGGCAACCTCCGTGGAGAGAAAGCTCTGTCGATATTTGGTCCAGTGACCCTTCTTCCGAACCATCTGAATGCAGCTAGAGTTTCAGTTTTGAAGAAGGGTCACTGGACCTGAAATGTTAACTCTGTTTTCCCTGCACAGATGCTGCCAGACCTGCTGTGTTTCTCCAGTAATTTCTGTTTTAATCTTCTTCAAAATGTTGTTTCGGCCTTCTTGATAAAACTTCTTAAACAAGTTAACAGCCTGTAGAACAAAGCCCAACTTACTGTCAGAACATGTTAAGGAAGGGGCGACAGATGTGGAATTTTGCTTTATTTACTCATTAGGGTTAGAAACTGTCCCTCAGTGACAGAGTTGATAGGAAACTTCGACTAACAGGAACAGTGTCCGTAGTTTCTCGGTCACTTTTTCTTTTAAAAACAAAATAGGGAACTAAAATTCAGAAGGAAATAAATAAAACTTTTTAAAAAAAGAAATTGCCCTTATTATTGGCGGCTGGGATAATTTTATTCCTTCTCTCACTCCCCTGTGTCATATTTGAATCCGTGCAGCGGATGAATGTGAGTGGGAGTTGAAAGTTGTTCAGCCCATACACCCCCACAGTCCATTCCGAGTTCATCTCAGGGTGATGATCCTGAGGGAACCGCGGTTTCTTCAAGCTGCCCCTTCCTTCCTGAACAGCAGCACTACAGTGTCTGAACACAGTCAGTCAGAGCTTTGTGCTGAGCAATCGTTTCTTCCAGAAGTTACCTTTGAGAGAGGAATTGTTCAGGTTAGTGCTATTTCAGGATTCCACATTTGCTCCTTGACACTCCTGAACGAAAATGCATCTGCGCATGATACAGGCAAAACGAATTACTGTTGATGTAGTCACGTTCCACACACTGTACCCATCCGGTCTTTATTGAGATTGTTTTTCTTCACCAGATATGTTCTTTATTGCGGCCGTCCTGTTGGTGCCGTTCGTCATTCGCTGTGTTTCCTCACAGGGGCTGAACTGTGCTTTCTACCTGAGCAGTAAGTAGTTTAATCCCACGTCCGCGTTTTTCTAGATGAACATTGTCTTCTCAGATGGAAATGATTGCTTTTTTGGAAGTTGCATTCCCCCCCCACAATATGACAGCGTTGTTACCAAAAATGGCAATGCACAAAAGTTAGTTAATTCAAATTAGAAAGACTGCAATTCTGAAAATAAGGACTAAAAGTTCTTAAAATAGAAATAGTTCTTAAGCGACATCATAAAACCCAACATTTATTTTAGAAATCCCTTTGAATTGTGGATAATAAGTGAGGGATGATGTGTTTAATGACAAAATAAGCTGCTGTGAAACGGAAAAGTAATTTCCTGTAAAAGGATTATAGTCTGTGTTATTCAGGGTGATTTTGGCCTACCTCTTAGTAAAAGTATACAATACATAAATACGTCAAATAAAAAATATACCTGCAATGATATTTTGTTAGATAAAACCTGGCCTGCAATCTTTTGGGCGGCACGGTGGCACAGTGGTTAGCACTGCTGCCTCACAGCGCCTGAGACCCGGGTTCAATTCCCGCCTCAGGCGACTGACTGTGTGGAGTTTGCACGTTCTCCCCGTGTCTGCGTGGGTTTCCTCCGGGTGCTCCGGTTTCCTCCCACAGTCCAAAGATGTGCAGGGTCAGGTGAATTGGCCATGCTAAATTGCCCGTAGTGTTAGGTAAGGGGTAAATGTAGGGGTATGGGTGGGTTTCGCTTCGGCGGGTCGGTGTGGACTTGTTGGGCCGAAGGGCCTGTTTCCACACTGTAATCTAATCTAATCTAATTTCTGAGTTCCGTTACTTTCTGACTGAATTCTAATATCTAAGTAATGTATCTCCAACTGTTTGTAGCTAACACCACAATCGTAGTCTATTGAGACAATCTTTAATCAATATCAACAGCTTGCATTTGCTTATTCCTTTAATGTAGAAAAAACCCCAGTAAAATCACAAGGTAGTTCAGAGAAATGTAATAAGACTTCACTGGAAAAAAACTAAGATTTACAATGTTTTTTCCAAAAACAAAAACTGTATTTGTTACAAAACGTTGTAATTCAGTCAATCCCAGTAGCAAACTGGTCTGGGAACATGTAACATCACCTGAATACTTCTAAAGGTTTCTTACTTTATATATGGATATAGTTACCTCGCTATGTTCTGTGACATTAAGTTGCAATAAAATACTGAAGAGTTTCCCCATGTAGGTGGACAAATGGGCAAATGGGTGGCTCGGTGGCTTAGTGGTTAGAACTGCTGCCTCACAGCACCAGTGACCTGGGTTTGATTCCAGCCTCGGGTGACTGTCTGTTTGGAGTTTGCATGTTCTCCCTGTGTCTGCATGGGTTTTCTCCCACTGTCCAAAGATTTGCAGGTTATGGGAAATTGGCCATGGGAAAATGCAGGGATATAGGGACAGGGTAGGGGTCTGGGTGGGATGTTCTTTGGAAGGGTGTTGTGGACTCCAATGGTGTGCTTACACACTGTCGGATTCTGTGATTCCATTCTAAATCACGTGACATTTATGTTCAGTGTAGTAGTAAAGGCGGAATACTGTGGATGCTGGACATTTGAAACCAAGACAGAGAATGCTGGAGAAACTCAGCAGGTCTGGAAGCTTCCATGGAGAGAAATGCATTCTGAGTCCTCAGATGCTGCCTGACCTGCTAAGTTTTTCCAGCATGCTCTGCGTTACCTTCAGTGCAGTGTCAGGTTCATTCCATAAGTTGAGTTTGGTTGCATGATTAATGTAAAACAGAGAACTGTGGATGCTGGAGATCTGAAACAAAAACAGAAATTGCTGGTGAAATTCAGCACATCTGGCAGCATCTGTGAGAAAAAACAGAGTTAACATTTCAAGTCTGGTGACTCTTCATCTGAATAATTAATTTTGATAAAGAGTCACCGGACTTGAAATGTTAAACCCTATACACTCCAGTTTTGGACTCTCTACCCTGGGGAAAAGACCATGGCTATTCATCTTATCTATGCTCCTCCTGATTTTGTAGACCTCTTTAAGGTCACCCCTAAGCTTCCTATGCTCCAGTAAAAAAACTCCAGCCTATCCAGCCTCCCCTTATAACTCAAACCCTCCAGTCTTGGTAGCATCCTTGTAAAGCTTTTGTTTTGCACCCTTTTCAGTTTAATAGCATCCTTTCTATAGCAGGGTGACCAAAACTATACACTGTACTCCAAATGTGGCCTTACCGATGTCTGTATAGCTGTAATGTGACAATTGAACTCCTGTACACAACGAAGGCAAGTATTCCAAATGCCTTTGACACCACCCTGTCTACCTGTGACACCACTTTCAAGGAATTTTGTACGTGCACCCCTTGGTCTCTCTGTTCAACAACACTCCCCAGGGTCCCACCATTAACTGTGTAAGTCCCACTCTGGTTTGTCACAGGCCTTCAGTCTGAACAACAACCCTCCATCACCACCCTCTGTCTCCTACCATTATGCCAATTTTGTATCCAATTGGCTAGCTTTCCCTGGATCCCTTGTGATCGAACCTTACAAACACGTCTACCATGCAGAACTTGTTAAAGTCAATGTAGGAAATGTTTATTGCTCTACCTTCATCTATGTTCTTGGTCAACTCTTCTAAACCTCAATCAACATTGTGAGACATGATTTTTCACACATAAAGATCCTGTTTCTCAGAATCCCATTCAACAACATACCCACTACTGAAGTCAGACTCACTGGTCTGTAGTTCCTTGGTTTTTCCTTGCAGCCTTTCTTAAGTAGTGATACAACATTAACCTTCTGGCACCTCACCTGTGGCTGCCAGTGATACAAGTAGTTCTGCTCGGAGCTCCACAATTTCTTCCCTAGCTTCCCACAATGTCCTGCAATACAATTGGTCAGGCCCCTGGGATTTATCTACCTTTGTGTTTTAAGATATCCAGCAGCTTCTCTTCTTTAATGAGGGTCATTTTCAAGGCATCACTATTTATTTTCCCAAGTACAATGTCTTTCTCCACATTAAATGCTGAAGCAAAATGTTTGTTTAGGACCTCACCCATCTCATATCACTCCACACATACATGGCTTCATTGATTGTTAAGATGCCCTATTCTCTCCTGAGTTACTTATTTGCCCTTAATATACTTGTCAAATCTCTTTGGATTCTCCTTTACCTTATCTGCCAAAGCTATTTCATGTTCTCTTTTTGCCCTTCTGCTTTCCCCCCTAAGTGTACTCCTACATTCCCTACACTCGTCAAGGGATTCACTTGATCCCAACTGGCTATACCAGACATATTCCTTGTTCCTGAGCAGACCCTCAGTATTTCTAATCATCCACTGTTGCCTACTCCTGACAGCCTTGCCCTTCACACTAATAGGAACATGCTGTCCCTGAGCTTTTGTTATCTTGCTTTTGAAAGCCTCCCACTTGTCAGCCATCCCTTTACCTGCAAACAGCATCCTCCAGTCGACTGGTCTAGATTAGAGTGGTGCTGGAAAAGCACAGCAGCATTCAAGGAGCAGGAAAAATGACATTTCAAGCAAAAGTCCTTCAAGTTCCTCAAATGGAGTTTAATGCGGAAAAGTGTGAGGTGATTCACTTTGGAAGGAACAACAGGAAAAAAAGAGTACTGGGCTAATGGTAAGATCCTTGATAGTGTAGGTGAGCAGAGACATCTCGATGTCCATGTACATAGATCCCTGAAAGTTGCCACTCAGGTTGATAGGATTGCCATAGGGTGTGTTAGCTTTTATTGGTAGAGGGATTGAGTTTCAGAACCATGAGGTCATGCTGCAGCTGTACAAAACTCTTTGGTGCGGCCGCACTTGGAGTATTGCGTACATTACTGCATTATTGGAAGGATGTGGAAGCTTTGGAAAGGGTTCAGAGGAGATTTACTAGGATGTTGCCTGGTATGGAGGGAAGGTCTTATGAGGAAAGGCTGAGGGACTTGAGGCTGTTTTTATTAGAGAGAAGAAGGTTGAGTGGTGACTTAACTGAGACATATAAGATAATCAGAGGGTTAGATAGGGTGGACAGGGAGAGCCTTTTTTCTTCAGATGGTGATGACTAGCACAAGGGAACATAGCTTTAAGTTGAGGAGTGATAGATATAGGACAGATGCCAGAGGTAGCTTGTTACTCAGCGAGTATTAGGGGTATGGAACACATTGCCTGCAACAGTAGTAGACTCACCAACTTTAAGGGCATTTAAGTGGTCATTGGATAATCATACGGATGAGAATGATATAGTGTTGGATAAATGGGCTTCAGATTGTTCCACAGGTTGGCGCAACATTGAGGGCTGAAGGGCCTGTACTGTGTTGTAATGTTCTATTTATTGTGTATAGGAATTGTTGTGATGTTTTCCCTAATCAAAAATACCAGTCCCCCTCCTCTCTTCTTCCCCTTCTATCCTTCCTGTAGCATCTATACCCCAGAACATTGAGCTGCCAGTCCTATCCCTACTTCAGTCATATTTCCGTGATAGCTATGATATCCTAGTCCCATGTTCCCATCCATGCCCTGAGTTCATCTGCCTTACATGTCAGGTGTCTTGCATTGAAATAAATGCAGTTTAATTTAGTCAGTCTTCCCTCATTATCTGCCATATTCTTGCATGTAGTTTCTACGTAATTTGCTCTCTTTAACTTTTGTACCAGCCTCAACCTTCCCTCTTGTCTCACTACTGATTAGGTTCCCACCTCCCCTAGTTCAAACCCTACCTTGTAGCACTGCAAATCTCCCCGCCAGGATATTGGATCTGTCCAGATCAGATGTAATCCCATCCCTCTTGGACAGGTCACTTCTGCCTGAGAAGAGATCACAGTGATCCAAAAGTCTGAATGCCTGCCCCTTCCACCAACTTCTCAGCCATGCATTCATCTGCCCTATCCTCCGATTCCTACTCTCACTAGCAGGTGGCACCAGGAGTAATAGAGAGATTACTATCCTTGGAGTCCTGCTTTTTAATGTTAAAAATCACACAGGTTTATTTGGAAGCACTGGCGTTTGGAGTGCTGCTCCTTCATCAGGTGATTGTGGCTTCTTTTTAACCTCCTGCCTAACTCCCTATATTCACTTTGCAGAACTTCATCCCTTTCTCTATCTACAGTGTTGTTACCAATGTGTACAGTGACCTCTGCCTGCTCACGCTCCCACTTTGAGAATTTCCTCTAATCGCCCTGAGATAGCCTTGACCTTGGCACCATGGAGGCAACACACCTTCCTGAAGTCTCACTCACAGCAGCAGCCTGTCACAAGTTTGCTTGGACTCTCTCAGGAAAGATCAGCACTTTGTGTATGTTGCCTGTTTTTTATACTCAGGTCAATGTGATAAAAGCAGAAGTATGACAAGGATCCCAGGTCTCATCTGAACACATGGTAACCTGACATCCCACGAGGTAGTAATGTATTCATTCTATTTTTGAAAAGCAAAGGCACATATATAGGGAAAAAAACCACTAAAAAATGTTACCATTGTGTGACATAAATGGAGCATTTTAGGCTTACTGGTGCCCTCTCACATTGCACCAAAAGTCTTCCGACGATGCATCTCATAACTTTTTAAGCTGTTGTTTACTCGTGGATTAAAACCAATAATGTGTGGTTTGCATTGGTACAGCTGTTTAAAACAACCAGGAGTGAAGGGCCCTTATGGAAGTGTCCCTGTCTCTTGGTTCAAGTTTCACCTGCTCCAGAGGTGTGTAATAACAACTCTGAACAGGGTGACTGCAAATAAAAGGCAGGAATTTTAATTTGTAATTGTGTGACCACGCCCCTCGACCATGACGTCACCTCCCATCGCCGGACCATCCATAACCTCAACACCTCAGACGATCTCCCATCCACAGTCTGCCACCTCAGAGCTTCACAACCTGCACCACCCAGTTGTACCTCTTACCTAAAATCCACAAACCTGACTTCCCCGGGGAACCTATTTTCTCTATCTGCTCCTGCCCCACCAAACTTCTCATATCTCGACACTGTCCTGTCTCCCTTGGCCCAGGAATTCCCACATATATTTGGGACACTAGCAATGCCCTCCATCTCTTCCATGACTTTCGGTTCCCCGGCCGCCAACATCTCATCTTTACCATGGACATCCAGTCCCTAAACCCGTCCATCCGCCATGACGACGGCCTCCAAGCCCTCCTTTTCTTCCTCTCCCATCCACCCAACCAGCCCCCCTCCACTGACACACTCATTTGATTGGCGGAACTAGTCCTCCCCCTCAATAATTTCTCCTTCAAATCCTTCCATTTCTTTCAGACCAAAGGGGTAGCCATGGACACCCGCATAGGTCCCAGCTATGCCTGCCTCATCGCAGGATATGTGGAACAGACCATCTTCCGCAGCTACACTAGCACCATCCCCCACCTTTTCCTCTGCTACATTGATGATTCTAACGGCGCCACCTTGTCCTTCCACAAGGAGGTTGAACAGTTCATCAACTTCACGGACAGCTTTCCATTCTGACCGTAAGTTCACACAGACCATCTCCAACAACTCTGTCACCTTCCTGGACTTCACCATTGACGACTGACTCAACACAGATATCTATTTCAAACTTAGCTACCTAGACAATACCTCCTCACACCCCCCACCCCATAAAAACGCGATCCCTTACTTCCAATTTGTCTGCCTTTACCGTATCTGCTCCCACAGGAGCCTTGTATTTCCAGGATCGCAATTTCCCCTCCAACATGATCAACAATGCCCTCCAGTGCATCTCCTCCACTTCCTGCACTTCCACCCTTGAATCCCACCCGTACAACCACATCAAGGACAGAACCCCCCCCCCCCCCCAGGTCCTCACCTTCCAACCCACTAATCTTCATATAGAGCGCAACATTCGCCACCATTTCTGCCACCTATAGTCAAAACCCACTACTAAAGATTTTTTTCTTTCCCTATCCCTATCTGCGTTCTGCAGAGACCATTCCCTCTGTGACTCCCTCATCATGTCCAGGCGCGCTACCAATCCACCCTCAATTACCGGCACCTTTCCTTGCCACCACAAGAGATGTAAAACCTGAGCCCACACCTCCTCCCTCACCTCCATCCAAGGCTCCAAAGGATCTTTTCACATCCGGCAGAGATTTTCCTGCACCTCCAAACACCTCATCTACTGTGTCTGTTGCTCTCGATGTGGTCTCCTCTACATCGTGGGGCCAGGACGCCAACTCGCTCTTTGGGACACATGCACCAAACAACCCTACTGCCCTGTAGCAAACCACTTCAACTCCCCCACCCACTTCCCCAAGGACACGCAAATTCTGGACCTCCTCCATCACCAAATACAAGGCACCCGCCACCTAGATGAAGAACGCCTCATCTTCAACCTCAGGACCCTTCAATCACACGGAATCAACATTGACTTCACTAGTTTCCAAATGCCCCCTCCCCCCACCTCATCCTAGATTCTCCGACTCGGCACCGCCCTCTTGACCTGTCCTACCTGTCCATCTATCTGTTCCACCCTCCCCACTGACCTATCACAATCGTCCCCACAGGCATCTAACTATTGACTTCCCAGCTACCTTCTCCCCAACCCCACCCCACCCCCTATATATCCCTCAACCCCCTTTCCCCTCCACATTCCTGATGAAAGGCTTACGCCAAAATCGTCTACTCTTCTGCTCTTTGGATGTTGCCTGACCTGCTGTGCTTTTTCAGCACTACACTTTGATTGACTCTACAGCATCTGCAGTCTCATTTTATCTTCCTTTTAAAGATGTCTATTTAGTACGCATCATTTGAATTTGCTGTTGGTTTCTCCGCAGTTAGCATTAAAAATCAGTATTGAATATGACAAGACAACCAGGACTTTGACAAGAATTAACTGTATTACAGAACCATGAGAAACTGGTGACAGTAAATACCTTTGGAGGTGTGTCAAAATAGAACATTTTCTCAGCTCTAGTACTTTTCAAACCATATATTTTCTTTGCTGTAGGGAGTCTAAGTGGTGTTTTCCATTATGATCAGAGGATTCGATATTCACTGACTTTCCCTGCTGCTAAAGTGGCTTGTGAGCAAGACTTTGGTGCTGTGGTGGCAACAAGGGAGCAGCTTCATGCTGCCTACCTTGCTGGACTAGAGGGATGCAGAGCAGGTTGGATTTCATCAGGAGAAGTTGCGTATCCAAGGAGACACAGAAACTGGAATTGTGGCCAAAATAGAGTCGGCATTATTTCATACGGGGTTAGGAAGAACCTTTTGGAAAAGTGGGATGTGTATTGCTACAAACCTGGTGATGACTGTTTTGCTCATAATCAGTCACCACAATTGGAAGGGAGTACTTCTGACAGCAAATCAATGGATCTATTATTATTGGGATCGATCATGCCTTCTTCTCAGAATAATGCTTCCAAGAAACAAGAAATTGCTAAAGCAGATCTGATCCAGCTTCAAAATCAAACAAATCAGTTCCCAAATGTGGTAAAACCAAGCTTTCATAACAAGCAGACTAAAGATCTACATGACTTAGAAACTTTCACGTCAGCTAATGTTGCTTTAGCAGAAACTTCAATTGCCTCCTCAGTCAACGGTTCAGAAAAGGACAACTTTAAGGAATTGGTGAAACCGTTTTTAATTGAAAACTTTGTGAAAAGTTCAGATAATAAGTATTCACTGCAAGTGGAACAAAGCGATAAAGTTAATGCAGCTTCTCAATTAAGTGTAAATTGGTCCAAGTTTGAAACAACGAACAACTTGACAAATGGGACCAAGAAAGAATACTATTCAGAAATGACAAGCAGTTCAATCACTACTTCCTCTGAAATAAATGCAGTGAGGTTGCAACTTTGGAATATGACTATTGATAAATCTAAAAGCTCGAAAATAGATGATGATTCAGGATATAAAGACACTAAAACCCCTCAAGCTTCACACCTTAGATACAAAAGTAGCCCTGATGGAAGAGGTGCGCTCTCCATGAATACATCATACCAACATGAAATCACAACACATTCTTTGGTGAGCCTGAAGAAGTTTGTTATGGACTTGAGGAAAAGCGATAAGTCAGACCTGCACTTTCAATTAGGGGGATATTTTAAAGGAGGGGAAGTAGATCAACAATATCTAGTTAATACAAAAGGGGAAATATTTTTGGAAAATGTTGCTAAGGATAGTGCAGTCCACCAATCGGCTCCAGATAAGCACCTGCCAGCTTCACAAAATGTGCTGAATTTGGACAATGCTGCATTGTCAGGGGTGACCACCACTAAGGATAATTTTCATCCTATCACACGTAAAATAGAAGACATTTCATATCCCACAGGAAAGAATCAGAACCATCAGCTTGATTTAACTAGAGGTGAAACTACCTTTTCAGGAACAAAGAGCTCTGAAGCCATGATGAAACATCTGCAGATATCTGATATGGTTCTTCCCCAGAATGTGGACAAAAAAACACAGCTGGTAGTATCTAGTCAGAATGTAACAGATTTTCCAGGGGCATCCAGTACAAGCACAAATGTAGAACTAATTACATTCAAAACACAAGATTTCTCACAAGCAGCAGTACCCAGCATAGACCAACCAGGAAATGTCAATATAAAATCAAACCTATTTGTAAGTAAGAATGAAGAAGAGTCATTTCGATCCAGAGTGAATGGTGGGATTATGCTACATAAACCCGTTACACACAATTCAGATTCACAAGCAACAGTGAGTACAGAAAGAAATGCAAATGTGGATGAAACCAGTGAAATAAATACATTCCAACCAATTGAACCTGTGCTAACTGTAAATAGTTCTGTCCTGTCCAAAATAACTACACCCTTCAGTCAACTTCAGAAATCCACAGACAGTGAAAGGATGGAACTTACCACATCTACTGAAGAAAGAACAGTTCAACCAACCACATTCAGTGGAGTTGCAGGAATAAGTCAGAAGAATCTGGTCTATGAGAAAGAAAGTCTAAACAAAGATAGTCTTGTTCAGACACTCATTCACTCCCCAGGTGATATATCCCAATCCATCACTTCTACTGCAAAAGATAAAATTCCTGTAAGTGTAACAACCACTAAGAGTTTTTTACCCATGACTAGAAAAGATGGCAAAGTTCAGCCCGTTGTCGACAAAGATACAAGTATACTGCAAGTAGTTACAACTATCGCTGACATCTTTGAGCCATCACTTAGTCTAAGTGAAAAGAGTACAATGCAACAAAGCTCCTCTGAGGATGTTCATGAAGCCATTGCACACACATTTACTGGAGTATATAGAGGTCAGGGTGTCGAAGGCACAGAAGGGGCTCCATTACCAAAAGAGGAATTTAGTCAAAATTATGCGTCACATTTAACTGAAACAGTGACCCTTCCCTCATTCCATAGAAAAAATGTTGCCAACATCACAGAAGTTGTCACTGATTTTTTATCATTAGTTGCTTCATCAATAAGTCCAGTTACTATGCAAACACCTGCGGCGCATTCACCATTAAATCTTGAAGACATGTCCATATCAGCTTTTCCTGTCATTACCACAAAAGTACCAACAAGGGGAGATAATGTACATTCATCTACCTCCTCATTTGTAGATCCAGGTAAGTGAAAATTTATTTCAAACTAAATAAATGTACTGCATTAGTATTTTTAGTTGTAAAGTATCTGTTTATATTTGAATCAGTCAGATATCACAGCTATATAAATATTTCTTTTGATTCATCGCTCTTCCTGAAAAGTTATAAATTATTCAATGAAGATGGAATTCTAATAAGTAACCTGCACCCTATGCTGTCTAAATTGCTATTGGATATATTGTTTATTCTTCACGACGTTTTCTATTAAATTGTTTTTACCAATATTATTGAATTCAATCATTCATAAATGTTATGCCTCTGGTAAAATACATCATTTATGAATCACAAAAGTTTCAGTACGAAAGTGCTGAACAAACCTAGGCTCCAGTTATTTGACATGACATAAAACCTGTCATTGTTAAATGGTAATTACTTCAGGAGACAATAGTGTAGTAGTACTTTTGGCTGAGCTCATGTTCTGGGAACCTGGGTCCAAACCCTACCAATGGCAGATAGTGAAATTTAATTTCACTAAAGAATCTGAATTTCAGGGTTTAATGATGACCATTAATCCATTGTTGATTGTTGGAGAAACCCATCTGGTTCACTAATACCCTTCAGGGAAGGAAATCTGTGATACTTACCTGGTCTGGCCTACATGTGACACCAGACTCACAGCAATGTGGTTGATTCTTAACTTCACTCTGGGCAATTAGGGACTGGCAATAACAAGAGATGCCCATATTCTGTGAGTGAATAAAACAAAACTTCTGGTGTATCATTTTGAATGTTTTGGATTAATATTAAATAGTTCATAATGTAACGTATGATGGGATTCACCCTGCAAGCAATCCACAAATCTCCTAGCACATTTGTTTCATGTTAGATTCATGTGGTGGTCTGATGAGACAGATTGAAGGAAGATTTCAGACCCCACACTATCCACAATCCTACCCGAGGGACATGGACTGCACCTGGGAGATTGAAGCACCTCTTGGATATCTCATCCGTTTGGATTTTACTTCCTTGTTTATCGAAGAACACAGAACATGCAAATATGATTATGTGGTTGTTTATGACGGCAAAGGACCCGACAAAGTAGAAATGGGCAGGTAAGAATTGAAAATTTTGCATAATAAACAAGGAGGATTGTAAGACAGGCAGAACAGTTCTAAAAAAAGATATGGTGAGAAGATAAATAATTTCTGTAAAATGGAACATTCATTTTAGGAGTCACATATGCTGCATAAATGCAATGCATGCTGGGATTAACTGTTTTTCATGCATTATTTATGAATTTGCCAAAACGTTTGTTGAAGGGAACTATTTTATATTTAGTTGCTTAATAACCCTCAAGTGATGTTATTCAAATCTGTAACCACAACTACCTGTTATACTACAGCGTAATGGTTATGATATTTCACTGGCAGCTCAGAGGCTGTGAATTTTAAAAGACAAACTGCAGCAAGATATGAAATTAAATTTAATAATCTGGCCATTTGTGGATTTGCACAAGAAAATTATCCTAATTAGTCAATAAGCCTGGACGATAGAGGGAACAAAGATTAGAAAAATAAAAAAAAAGTTTTGGTATTGCTCAAGGAAATATACTTCAGTGCAAGGTGTTAGTCAAGCTCAAGGGTTAGATAGAAACATGGCAATGTGATGTCATAGCAATTACAGATGAAAGACGTGGTTAGAAAGGGACAGGAAGAGCTGCTTGGTTACAGAGGTTTCAGATCTGTTCATGAAGGGTTAAAAAAGGGAGAGGGTCTCAATTTTGAATGAAGAAATAATTACAACTGTGAGGTAGGATGATATTTTAGGAGGATCATCACACGAGGCCATATTAATTGAGCTAAGAAACAAAGGAAAATGACAACAACACTGTTTGGAGTGTAGTTTCAACTCCAACCAGTCAGAGGGAGATAGGAGAACAAATAAGTAAGCAAATCTGTGAAAATGCAAAAACTTGAAAGCAGTAATAAGGGATTATAACTGGCAATATTAACTGGGATAGTTTAGTGTAACTGAATGGAGAAACAGAATTCTTGAATTGTATTCAGGAGAACATTTTCGGTCAGTATTTAGTAAGTCCAACATGTGGGGGACTTTGTTTTCCAGAGATGAAGCTGGTGAAAGAGCTGCAGTGCTGGTGACGTGGTCTGCGTGGATTTTAGCAAAGATATGATGGTGGAATAGCCTGTTTCTGCACTTTAATTGTTTTACACTTTCTAAATATCTGAGAAGGAGGAATGTGTAAGGATTTGGGGAAGGGTAGAGAAGTGGCCGTTCATGAAATGATCCTTATGAGAGCCAGCATGGATAAGATGAGTTGAATGGCCTTGTTCTGTGCAGTAACGATTCTCTGACTCTATAAAAGATGCTGATCACAACTGTAAGAACACAACTGACTCACGAACATCTTTCAAGGAGTCATCTGATGCTTTGATTTACATACAACTCTAATCCTGTGTTACATGCTTCTTACCCAGGGGTTTTAGGGTAACCAAGGATGGGTAATAAATATTGTATCATCAGTGATATCCCCCATTTATTGTAAAAACAACACAATGCTGCAACTGCTAATTTGGGCACTGGAGAATGAACATTAAAATTTGAAATTTACGAAGTGTCATATAACTTGTATAAAATGCTGTTGTTTAATTATGAGAAAAGTAATAGCTGCAAATTAAAGTTCTGCTTTTCTTGTTTAACCTCATTGAATCAGGTTCTGTGGATCTGAAGTGCCACCACAGCTGCAGGGCTCTTCCAACACAATGAGCATCACAATGAGATCAGACTCATCGATGGAATTAGAGGGATTTTCAGCCCAGTTTAGCACTTTTCAAGCTCCAGAAGGTAGATGGCACGGAATGGACTTTGTTTGTTGGTTTGTCAAAGCACAAATGATAGAATTTGGAACTGCCAACTAATTTAGCAGGGTCTGAAGCCTCTGACACATTCATTTCTTGTTCTGTCTCTGATACCCATAGGTTATATCCACCTGGATAGAGGAAATAATAAATATGGTGGCATAATAAAAATGATGTCCAATGGGCACTGGGGAGGAATATGTGCCAAACACTGGACCAATAGAGATGCCATGGTGGTGTGCCGTCAGTTAGGCTTCGGTGGACCAGCGTTAGCAACAAGGTCAATAAGAATGTGAGCTGAGTGTCGAGTGATATGCATCATCAATCTGTTTGCTGTTTGCATTTACAAAGATAATACTTCAGACCTGGAAGTTGAATTTTTTGGAAGGACTAGCACACAGTTAGTTACTTTACATATGGATGTTTGCCTCCAATATGTAAGAACTGACACAGCCCATTTCTCCCACTCTGAGAGCTGTTATCCCAGAAACACAGAGTCATAGAGATGTACAGCATGGAAACAGACCCTTCAGTCCAACCTGTCCATGCTGACTAAATATCCTAATCCAATCTAGTCCCACCTGCCAGCACACGGCCCATATCCCTCCAAACCCTTCCTATTCATATACCCATCCAAATGCCTCTTAAATGTTGCAATTGTACCAGCCTCTACCACTTCCTCTGGCAGCTCATTCCATACACGTACCACTCCCTGTGTGAAATAGTTGCCCCTTAGGTCTCTTTTATATCTTTCCCCTCTCACCCTAAATCTGTGCCTTCTAGTTCTGGACTCCCTCACCCCAGGGAAAAGACTTTGCCTATTTACCCTATCCATGCCCCTCATAATTTTGTAAACCTCTATAAGGTCACCCCATAACCTCCAACGCTCCAGGGAAAACAGCCCCAGCCTGTTAAGCCTCTCCCTATAGCTCAAATCCTCCAACCCTGGCAACACCTTGTAAATCGTTTCTGAACCCTTTCAAGTTTCACATATTTCTGATAGGAAGGAGACCAGAACTGCACGCAATATTCCAACAGTGGCCTAACCTATGTTCTGTACAGCCGCAACATGACCTCCCAACTCCTGTACTCAATACTCTGACCAATAAAGGAAAGCATACCAAACGCCTTCTTCACTATCCTATCTACCTGCAACTCCACTTTCAAGGAGCTATGAACCTGTGACTAATGTTGGATTTTTCAATTCTAATTCAAAATTGACTGGAATCTAAATTCACCATCATGATGCCTACTTTCCAGATATGAAAGATACACAAAGGTAGCCTAATTGGAAACATAGAAACTAGAAACAGGAGCAAGCCCTTCAGTCCTTTGAGCCTGCTCTCACATTCATGGTTGATTATCTAACTCAGTACTTTGTTCCTGATTACTCCTCATACTCTTTGATCCCTTTAATCCTGAGAACTAGTTCTAATTCAATTTTGAAAACATGCAATGTTTTGGCCTCAGCCACTTTGTGTGGCAGAGAAGTCCATAGGCTCACCACTTTCCAGGTGAAGAAATTTCTCCTCATCTCAGTCTGAAATGGAAATCTCTGTATCCTCACATTGTGACCCCTGGTTCTGGATTCCCTGGTCATTGGGAACATGCATCCCGTATTTATTTTCCTGCAGAGACCCATACCTATACCTAATCTGAGCGGGTGTACAGGCCAATGTGTCATCTTTTAAGCACCCTGGCAGCTGCCCAAATCAACGCAATCTGGAAATGTTTAAGCTAGGCCCTTGCATCTGAAATTAGTTTTTTGTATATCATTTTGGTTTCTGGCTTCTGGTTCATATTTATCAATGGTTCTTGGTGCTGGTTACAATTTGGTCCTGAATGAGCTGCCTATCCATCTTGCTTGAATTATGATGATAAGGTAGAGGAGGAATTAATGGCATGATTTGTTTGCCCTGCCTTCCCCATTTGAGGGAATATACCTTGAGCGTACTTGAAACATCGCACCTTCCAAGGTAGCCTATTGCTCAGTTAATTGTTTCATGCCAACCTTTCATTCTCGTTCATCCTGCTGAGTTCTGTTCTTGCCCCACTGAAATTGACACTCTGCCAATTGATTTTTCTTTCACTGGATTGACTAATGTCATTCTGTACCGTTATCCTGAACCTTGCAATACAATGAACACCATCTTCTCATTGCTTCCCCACTGAAACTTGATTTACTTACTCTACCTCATTTCTGAAGAACCAGGTTCAACAGTGCATTATTTCTTATTGGACTGGTCACATACTGCTGTTGGAAATTCTCCTGAGTATAATCCAGGAACACTTGCTCCTAACTACCCATTAAACCACCAATATCCCAGACTTTGTGCATAATTAAAATCTCCATTAGAACTATCCTACAAAGTTGGCATTTCTCTGTAACTTGTTGTAATTTGTTCTCTGTGATTCCCAGCTGATTTGCTCACCAAATCCTCCGCATTAGTTGGTGGTCCATAGATTACCCTGAATAAGGTAATGCATTCTTTATGTTCCATAGTTCGAGCTAAATTGACTCTGTCCTAGATTGGAATATCCTGCTCTCCTTAACTCACTTATATTTAACTTATATTACTCTATTATATTTTCTCTGACTTTCCCTTATTCCTGGTACATGTCAATTAAATCCAAGTACAGCTACTTGCTTAAGAATAAAGGTCAGAGCTGTAGCAACAATGCAGTGACCAACAGATGTAATGGCTGTGCAATGATTTGTTGGATTCATCAACTATTTAGCAAACTCTTGTCCAAATTGCCTTTAGATAAAGCAGCCTACTTGATTGGCACCACATCCACAAACATCTACTCACTCCACTGCTGGCAGCATTAGTGTGTACTATCTACAAGATGCGCTGCAGAAATTCACCAAGGATCTTATATAGCATTTTCCAAACCTACAATCATTTCTATAGAGAAGGACAAGGGCAGCAGATACATGGGAACACCCACACGTTCCTCTTCACATTAGTCCCCATCCTGACTTGCAAATATATCTTCATCCCTTCACTGTTGCTGGATTGAAATCCTGGAATTCGCTCCCTAACTGCATTGTGGGTCTAGATGGATTGCAGTGGTCCAAGAAGGCAGCTCACCACAACCTTCTCAAGGGCAACAAGGGACAGGCAATAAATACTGGCCAGTAAGCATCACCCGTGTCCCACCAGTAATTAAATAGGCAATGGGCAGGGCAAACAAATCATGCCATAACCTGTATGTTAAATGCTTGCGGTTTGCATGTAAGGGCACCCAAATCCCTCTCTATACCATGCTGCTTTAAGAAGTATTTTATTTTCATATTTTTCTTATCAAAATGGATAACTTCATACTTCCCTATTTTAAATTTAAACTATTACATATTTATATACTCATTTAATTTTTCTAAGCTACTTTGCATCCTCCCCACAGTTTACTTTCCAGCCTAACTTTGTATTATCAGCAAATGTGGATGTAATACACTCATCTTTGAATTTGAGATGGTCTCACTAGACCTCTGATGTGATTCTATCACTCATCTTGCCATGGCCCATTTCACTCAGACCCCCAAAAATTCTGCCCATAAATGCAACAGAGGCTCAAACACTAATCCTTACTCTACTTGACCAGTTACTGCCTGACAACCTGAAAATGATACAGTTATTCCTACTCTGTGTTTTCTGTCTGTAATCCAATCCTCAATCCATACTGATATATTTGTTACGATTACATGAGCTTTATTTGTGATGGACAGTTTATGGTACTGGAAATTAATAGTGCCTTCTCTCTCTCAGGGTTGATGTGAATCAGCAAAATACTTCACAAACAATTCCTTGTATTAAATGCAAAGGAGATGAAATGGTACTGCAGGACTGTGATATCAGAAGGGTTGGTAAATGTTCAAGCAATGAACATGCCGCAGTCATCTGCCAAGGTGAGTTGTTTGTCATACCATATTGCCAACTTCCGAGATTTGATACTCACACCTTACTATTGGGATAAAGGATGGTTTATAAAAACAAGGTTAAAAAACAATAATTCTCTTGTTCCTTGATGTAAAAATAAATCATGTAAATATGTTTAGATTAAGCATCGCATGACACAGGGAGGGTCAGTTTAGTTCAGTTAGTTAGACAGTTGGTTTACACCACAAAATGACGCCAACAGTGTGGATTAAATTTCTGCACCTGCTGAGGTTACTATGAAGGACTCTCGTTCTCAAACTCTCCCTTACCTGTGGTGATCCTCAGGTTAAACTACTACTTGTTGTGTGTCACTCTCTCTCTATAATGAAAGAATACCCCTACAGTCTGCTAAGACCATGGTAACTTGACTGCATGACACAGACATTGAATTTTTAAAAGTGGAGTGGACACACGTTGTGATCTTATTCAGTGAGTACTTCAATACACAAATGTATACTGCCTTTATTAGGTTTCCTCCCGGTAGTCTGTTCCTGTTTACCATATAAATGGACATCTGTAGGGAAGATTGAATTAAAATTGCCATGAATTAAAATTTATGCAACATGAACAAACTAGACCTATGGTGCTGGTTCTGCAACAAGAAAAGCATAAGCAAACATAGAACACTGAAGAAAGTCAGCAGGTCTGGCAGCATCTGTGGAGAGAGACAATGTTAACATGAGATATACTTTATTCCTTGGTGCTGAATTTCTTGTGGTACATGTTAGTAACAACACTTAAGGGATGAGCACTTACTGTCTCACAAGGAATTCCTTATTAGAAAAAAGATGTTGAAGGAACTTAGGGATGGGGGTCGCAAGATTGATAAGGAAATTGAACCTGAGAAACTATTTAGCGTAGAAATTTCAAACCATTATAATCACAAATAAACCTTGCCAACCTGAAGCTGAATACTAATTGATAATGTTAGATTACATTTTTAGAAATAAAAGCAGTCCGATGAAATTAAATTCCTCAAATTTTACTTTGAATTTGCCACAGTCATGGAATCCTGTGCAGCCTTAAAAAGTGCAGGCATTCTGAAGTCTGGGGTCTTCACAATAGATCCTGATGGTGTGGATGGTGGAGTAGATCCTTTTCCTGTTGAATGTGACATGGTCTCTGACCCAGCAACAGGTTAGTAATCCACCATAACCAGCTTTTTATTTAATATTTCAAACATTGGCAATGAAGTTGTGGAGCATTCTTCAATTCATGTTTACAATGTTTCACGCATTATTTTACAAGTATTGTGTGGTGTTAAACTGATAATTAAGAAATTCCAAGGTAAAATTCCGCCTAATGTCAAATGAGTTTGTTGATAAAGTTAATTTTGTGATTCTTTTTCAAAACAGCTACGGTCATAAATTTCCAATTTTCCTTTGTAATTTCTGGAAGTATATACAATATTGGGATAATATTCACCTCTCAAAACAGACCAACCAGCTTTCAACTCATTTCTGTTTGTGGGACAATGCTATGCTGTTACATTTTGCTGCAATAACCATGATTCTAGGCTTTTGTTGTATTATTATTGTCAGCATTATCTTTCATGATGGGCAAAACTGATCTCATAAATACTAATTTTGGAGACGAGGTGTTCCACCATCTGAATTTTGAAAAGTCAAAAAGTGGCTTCTTCAATTGTTTAGTTTTTGCAGTCATGTTTAAAAATTGAAAGTTTTTTGGCTATTCCTGTGATAAATTGATATGAAAAAGATGTGTGCAAATTTAAGAATGATCTTGGAGGTGTCTTTAAGCAGGTAAAACAAGTGATGATTATTTTGTGGAACAAATGCCTTACCTAGAGTCAGAGATGTTTCAAGTCCAAAGATTTTTATTACAAGCAAGTCGACGAGAAGATCAAACTCCTCATTCTCTTTCTCTCTCTTACACACATGCTTGAAGTCACACTCACCCTCTAAGTCCCTCAGCTTCTCTCTCCAAGACATATTTATACATAATTCTAAAAGGACAATTATAACACTGGCTTCAAAACATTCTCAGTCTTATTGGGTCTGTATCATTCCTGGCCTCACTGTTATCTTCTGGAAATCACATCCTATCAATTGCTTATAGGCGAACACACGAATGAAAAAGATACGCATGATACAAACAGAAAACAGCTCGAGCTTATGAACTATAGCCACTTAAACTTCAGCAACTCCATCCTTACCCAGCCTCACACTGAGCTGTCAGTGATGATCATCTCCTTAACTTTTATCGCTTAAACTTTTGTTTCACAACATTCTGCCGACAGGAAGGAGACCAGAATTGCATGCAATATTCCAAAGGTGGCCGAACCAATGTCCTATATAGCTGCAACATTACCTCCCAATTCCTGTACTCAATACCCTGACCAATAAAGGAAAACATACCAAACACCTTCTTCACTATCCTATCTATCTGAGACTCTACTTTCAAGGAGTTATGAACCTGCACTCCATGGTCTCTTTGTTCAGCAATGTGTTCCAGGACCTTACAATTAAGTGTATAACTCCTGCTAAGATTTGTTTTTCCAAATTGCAGCACCTCACATTTATCTAAATTAAACTCCATCTGCCACTTCTCAGCCCATTGGCCCATCTGATCAAGATCCCGTTGTAATCTGAGGTAATCTTTTTTGCTGTCCACTACACCTCCAATTTTGGTGTCATCTGCAAGCTTACTAATTATACCCCTTATGCTCACATCCAAATAATTTATATAAATGACGAAAAGTAGTGGACCCAGCACCAATCCTTGTGGTACTCCACTGGTCACAGGCCTCAAGTGTGAAAAACAATCCTCTGTCTTCTACCTTTTGAGCCAGTTCTGTGTCCAAGTTTTGAGCGGGTTCTCCCTGTATTCCATGAGATCTAACCTTGCTAATCAGTCTCCCATGGGGAACCTTGTCGAACACTTTACTGACGTTCAAACAGATCACATCTACCACTCTGCCCTCATCAATCTTCTTTGTTACTTCTTCAAAAAACACAATCAAGTTTGTGAGATGTGATTTCCCACGCACAAAAACCATGTTGACTATCCCTAATCAGTCCTTGCCTTTCCAAACACATATACATCCTTTCCATCAGGATTCCCTCCAACAACTTGCCCACCATTGACCTCAGGCTCACCCATCTATCGTTCCCTGGCTTGTCCTTACCACCCTTCTTAAACAGTGGCACCACGTTCGCCACACTCCAGTCTTCCGGCACCTCACCTGTGACTATCGATGATACAAATATCTCAGCAAGAGGCCCAGCAATCACTTCCCTAGCTTCCCACAGAGTTCGAGGGTACACCTGATCAGGTCTTGGGGATTTATCCACTTTTATGCATTTCAATACATCCAGCACTTCCTCCTCTGTAATATGGACACTTTTCAAAATGTCACTGTCTATTTCCTTGCTTTCTATATCTTCCATGTCCTCTTCTACAGTAAACACTGATGCAAAATACTCGTTTACTATCTCCCCCATCTCCTGCTACTCCACATAAAGGCCGCCTTGCTGATCTTTGAGGGGCCCTATTCTTTCCCTAGTTACCCTTTTGTTCTTAATATATTTGTAAAAACCCTTTGGATTCGCCTTAATTCGATTCGCCATGGTTATCTCATGTCCCCTTTTTGCCCTCCTGATTTCCCTCTTAAGTATACTCCTACTGCCTTTATACTCCTTTAAGGATTCACTCAATCTATCCTGTCTATACCTGACATATGCTTCCTTCTTTTTCTTAACTAAACCCTCAATTTCTTTAGTTATATGGATGGCACAATGGCACAGTGGTTAGCACTGCTGCCTCACAGCGCCAGAGACGTGGGTTCAATTCCCAGTTCGGGCAACTGTCTGTGTGGAGTTTGCATATTCTCCCTGTGTCTGCGTGGGTTTCCTCTGGGTGCTCTGGTTTCCTCCCACAGTCCAAAAATGTGCAGGTCAGGTGAATTGGCCAAGCTAAATTGCCTGTAGTGTTAGGTGAAGGGGTAAATGTAGTGGAATTGGTCTGGGTGGGTTGCTCTTCGGAGGGTCGGTGTGGAATTGTTGGGCCGAAGGGCCTATTTCCACACTCTAAGTAAGTAATCTAATCATTCAGTATTCCCTACACCTACAGCCTTTCCTTTCACCCTGACAGGAATATACTGTCTCTAGTTATCTCATTTCTGAAAGCTTACCATTTTCCAGCTGTCCCTTTACCTGCGAACATCTGCCCCCAGTCAGCTTTTAGCCAATTTGCATGTTATACCAGAACGACTTGTGAAGTGTGGAAGAGACCCTTTGATTCATCAGGTCTGTACCACCAATAATATAGTACAACCTACACACGTACCCCTTGCCCGCGCTAAATCCATAGCAACTTCAAACGCTCCTCCAGGTGCTTCGTAAAGGTTGCGATGTTGCTGTGCCAACTACTCTCCCAGGCATTACAGACCCTACAACCCTTTGGGTGAAAGGGATTTTCCTCAGATCTCCTCTAACCCTCCCACCTATCACTTTAAATCTATGCCAACCTGTTATTGACACCTTGTTCACCCTGTTTGTGCCCCTCATAATATTATCAGATTTCCCCCCTCAACCTTCTCTGCTTCGAAAAAGATGTGAACTTCTCCAGCCTCTCTCCATAGCTAAAATGCTCCAGTCTATCTAACTTCCTGTTGAATCTCCTTTGCACCCTGTCCAGTACATCCTGCCTACAGCCTGGTGACCAGAACTGCCCACAGTACTCCAGCTGTGGCCTAACCAAAGTTTTTGTTCAGCTCCAACATGATTTTCCTGCTCTTAAAGTCTATGCCATGACTGATAAAGCAAGTGTCCTATATGTCATCTTGATTTCCCTATTAACCTGTCCTGCCACCTCCAGGGTCTTGTGGACAAACAACGCAATATCCCTCTGTTCCTCTGAACTTCCTACTGTCCTGCCATTCATTGAGGACTCTGTTGTCTTGTTCCATCTTTCAAAGTGCATCACCTCACATTTGTCAGGGTTAAATTCCATTTGCCACTGATCTGTCCGTCTGATCACTCTGTTAGTATCCTCCTGTAACGTAACATCTTCCTCTTCACTGTCGAACACCCAGCCAATTTTTGTGTCATCTGCTAATTTACTTATCATCCCCTCATATTCTTATCTCCATCTTGTATGATTATCACAAACAATAAGGGACCCAGCACTGATCCCTGTGATTTGTCACTGCATACTGGGCTCCAGTCACACCAATAGCCTTCTACCACCACCCTCAGTCTCCTGTCATTAAGCCAATCTTGGATCGATTTTATCAAGTTACTCTGGATCCTATGTGCTTTTACTTTCTTTATCAGTCTCCCATGTGGGACCTTTTCAAAGGCTTTGCTGGAATCCATATAAATTACATCAACTGCATACCCTTATCTCTTCAAAGCATTCAAACAGATTTGTTAGGCATGACCTCCCTCTGTCCCAGCTAAGCTGATTATCCCTGATCAAATCTTGCCCTGTAAATGGAGATTAATTTTCTCCTTCATTATTTTCTCCAATAATTTCCCTAACATTGATATTAGAATCACTGGTCAATAGTTCTCTGGTCTCACTCTACCACCCATGCAAATTAGCTCACCTCCTGTGCTCTGGCACCTCCCCTGTGGCAAATAAATTTCTGCTGGGGCCCCAGTAACTCACTCTCTCATCTCCCACAAGAGTACACTACAACCAATTGTACACCACAAACTGTTTTTGTTTCAATGAGTACTTTCCTTCAAGTTTTTTTCAAGTTTTGTTCAGTTACATTTGAAAGAAAAATGATTCACATTTCTGGTTCTGCCATTCCCTGCTGCAACAAAAGGAGGTGATTTACAAGCTGTGCATTTACTGGGACGAGTACCAGTGAGGGATGCTTCATTTCAAAATTTATACTTCAGTAAAAATTTCTGTACAAAAACACTGAAATGGTGGGACATCTGGTGGAACTGTTCAGTCAAGAATAATAATGTATCAGATATTTGTGTTGAAGTGAATGCATCATCTTAATCTTTAAGAATTAATTCATTAGTGAACACAAATTCATACTAGTCTGAGTTGAACACTAATGAACTAACAATTTCATATTTAAGTGAACAAGCTGCTTAGTGAAAATTACAATCTCTTTTTTTAAGGTATTACCATAATCGGTCACGATTCAGAGGATCGAATCCGTGTATCTCCCTGTGAAGATGCTGGGTGCTATTCTCGAGCTATACATTACAATCAGGCATCTTTAGATCAACTTAAGGCTTTAACTGAGACATCAAAGTACTGTAAGCAATATATCAGTGTAAGTAACTGATACATCGTGATAATCATTTTCTTAGTCATAGGTAATGCAAAAAAAAAATGAACATGCTAGATTCTTGTCTCATTTCAGTATTTTAGTTGTTCTGCAAAATGAAAAAAAAATTATACTTAGAAAGGAATAATTGTGAAAATAATGTAAAAAGTCCAACAGATACCTTTGTGTCCCCTGTCAAAACAGATTGTCACATAAAGAGTGAAAATGAAAGTCTACCCTTATCAATTTTCAATCTGCTTCATTTTCTCTTATCTCCGATTTACAATAACATTATTGAATGATAATACATCGATGTTTTTCCACAATCCTCAATTTAGTTATTCTTTTGTCTTACTTACATTTAGATTCTGTCACTCAGGCAACAACTTTTTTACTGAAGTGTTAGAACTAGGGAACACAGTTTAAAAAATAATAGCTTGCTTATTTAGGACGGAAATGAGGATCAATTTTTTTCCCTGTCTTTGGAATTCTGCTCCCTCGAGAAGTGTGGAAGCAGGGTTATTAATTCTTTAAAGATAAGGAAATTTTAGAGATAGGTAGATTGTTGACTAACAAGTGAGTAAAACAGTATCGAGAATGGGTAGGACAGTAGAGTTGAGGCCACAATCAGATCAACATTTATTTTACTAAATGATAGAACAGGCTCAGAGGGGCTGAATGATCTCATACTATACCTAATTCATATATTTGCATGAGCTGTTTGAAATCAGTCAATTATTGAGACTTGACTTTTCAAATCAATCCCCACTTCCTTGACTCTGCCATTGGTTGACATGCTTTCAACCATCAGGATGATCCACTCTGACCCTCCCTTAAATTTTTTTTTTTAAGAAATGTTAACTTTTAGACACTTGTCAGTTCAGAAAGATGATTAAGGTGCTGGTCTAATGGTAATATCACTGAATGAGAGCCAACAGTTGAAACAATTACCATGGCAGCTGGTAAAATTTAAGCTCAATAATTAAATTTACAATATAAAGGCAGTCCATGTCATGTTGACCATGAACAATCATTGACTTTCTAAAGATCTCATCTGATTCATTAATGTCCTGAAGGGAAGGAAATCTGCTGTCCTTACCATCTGACGTACAGGTGGCTCCAGACCACAGCAATATGGCTGACTTTGAGCTGGCCTAGCAACCCACTTAGTTCAGGGTGATGTAAGGATGCATCGTAAATGCTGGCCTTGCCAGTGACGTCCACATCCCATGCAAGGATTAAAAATAATGTGTCCCTGGGCTGGTAGCTTTAATTTCCAGCTTATGATTTGCTAAAATCAGGAACGACTTTGGTGCTACAATATTGGGTCGAACTTTATACAGTGGCCCCACTCACTGGCAAGAAAGCCACAAACAATTTTTGTGGTCATAGAGATTTGGTGGCCTGAGTGAGTTGCTTTTGCCCCCATCTGGGAGGTTCCAAACATGCTGGCAAATCAGATGACTGGCAGCTCACTAGTCCCAACAGTGCCACCAGAAACAGTGGCAACTGCTAGAACTGCAGTCACACCTCAGGTAAGTTTGTTGCTGAGGCTTGGAGTTCAACATTAATGGGGCAGCCTCACCAGGACCAGTCAGCCAGGGTGGAGGGGAGGCCAAGGTGGCATGCAAATTTGAACAAGGTAATCTTTTCCACTAGAAGGAGTTCCTTCTTTGGGATACAGGGTTCCCAAACAGGTGGAAGTTCCCACCGAGTCCTAAGGCAGGCATACCTGAGGGCCTTGTCACCATTAAATGGTTACCATCAATGACTCAAGATTTTGTGCACTGCCTGTCAGCTACTCCAGTGCTGGTAAAATAATCATGGAGGTAGATTGATGCCAGGCACATCCTGTCCAGGTATCCCACCTGAATTTTACACACCCTCCAGCAAGCTCACCTGCTTGGAAGGATGGTGCAGCTAGGTAGGCTGTCACATTCTGCCTGAATTTTTCCCATTTTAAGAAAGGATGCTTTACTTGTACTGTTTTCTAATTCTACCTGATGAAATATGTTATGTGTTAATTTTTTAAAAAATGAAGTCCACAGATTCATTCTTCTATTTCTCTATTTCCATTCTATTCAAGAGGTGGAAAGAAAAGACAAAACACACTATGTAATTAAATATAAGGCGACATCAAATGGGAAATGTAGCAATGATTGATAGGTTCTGAACATAGATGTGCCAATCTTTGATGTATTAAAAGCATTTACTTACAATGTACAATTGTCTCTTGTAGGAAACTTGACCACATTGGTACTTGAAGAGTTAAAGTACCTTCAAGTATGATTGTGTAGATCTGTTTTCCAGATTGACTCTCAATAGGCCAGTGATGGATCAGGGATAGTAATATAAACCGTACAAGAGCACAGATAGAGAAAGTAACAACTCATTAACTTCTGCAACGTTCATAGGAACATAGCCAATTAACAATATTTTACTTCTTGTTTTGCTTAGTTGGAATGTCGCCATATCCGTTTCCTTAAGCAGCATTGGGGTTGGTGGGTGTCTCGTGATGGGCGTAAAATAAATTCCTGGGGTGGAGCTTCAACTGACAGTGGAAAATGTGCCTGTGGGGAGAATGGTAAGAACCACTGTACATTAATGATTAAAAACAGATGAATTCTCTTTTGTTACTGAACCTGAAACACTCCCTTTTTTAAAATAAATGCCAGTCAGTCTTTTGCTTCTTCTTCCTTCCTCTAATTAAATGTTGGAAAGATTGAAACGAGCCCCCTTCAAGCTCTATCATTACTGATGTCCATGTCTCCGAGGCAATAGCCTGAGATTAAACCAGACTCTTCACAGACTTTATACAGTATTTTACTGGGGATGACTTTTCAATTAAATACTCACACCATCACTAGGACCATCGCTTTCCACCTGCATGTTATTGGTTCACTTCTCTGTGTATCTACTGATGGTCCCCGCATTACAATCTATGTTACATCTAGACATGAGTCGTTCAAGTCATATTATGTAGACTTGAGGTCACACAGTCAGTTAGTCATACATGCCAACCATAGTCCCAAACTAAACGAGTCCCACCTGCCTGCATTTGGCCCATATTCCTCCAAACAGTTCTTATTCATTTATGTTTCTAAATATCTCTTAAGCATTGTAACTGTAACCACATTCACCAATTCCTCTGGAAATTCATTCCAAACATGAACCACTCTGTAAAAATATTGGATCTCATGACATTTTAATTTTTTTCTCCTCTCACCTTAAAATATGCCCCCTAATATTGGAATGTCCCACTGAAGGAAAAGACAACTACCATATCTTATTCACACACCTCATTATTTGATAAACCTCTACAAGGTCACCTCCTATGCTCAGCCAATCCAGCTTCTCAATTCACGGCAACATCCTGGCAAATCACTTCTGAACCCTCTGCACATTGATAATATCCTTCCTCTAACAGGGTGACCAGAACTGGACACAGTATTCCAGAAGAGGCTTCACCAGTTCCTGTGCAACCTCAACATAATGTCCATGATGTCATCCAAAACTCTGCTGTGGATGTATTACCCTATCACCTTTGTGGCTGTAGACCTACAATGGCTCACATTACAGCAATGTCTTCTTTCTGAAATTCTCAACTTGTTTTCAAATCCCTCCATGGCCTCATCCCTCCCCATCTCTCTAAAATCCTCCAGCCCCACAATCTTCCAAGATATCTGTAGTCAACAATTTCTTCACTCTTGAACATCCCAATTTCAATTGTTCCACCATTGCTGGCAATATCTTCAGCTGCTCAGGTCTTACACTCTGGCATTCCCTTTGTACACCTCTCTGCCTCTTTATTAAAATTTCCTCCTTTAAGACCATCCTGAAAATCTACCTCTTTAACAAAGCTTGTGGTCATCTGACCTAATGTCTCCTTATATGTCTTACTGCCATGTATTGTTTCCAATCACCTTGGGAAATGTAATTTATGTCAAATTCATGATGAAAATGCAAATTGCTGTCATCTTCATTCTTTACAACTTGTTCCGATGTTGTAAATTTAATACATCTCTCCCCTTTGCTTTTGTATTCATGTTCCAACTGGTGCTGCAAAGGTAATGTGTGGTGTATTCTTGACCCTCAGACATAATTCAAATCTGTAATTGGAGAATTTCTTGAAATATTGAGTTTTTTAAAGGTTCCCGGTCCACTCCCCCAACTTCATATTGCTGGCAAGTTTTCCTAAAGTCCTGGAAATGTCCACAGTCAGAAGTAAGAATTCTGATTGAAAAAGATATGCTGGAATCTAACTGGAATAGCTTTCAAGCCCCAGCAGTTGAAAAAAGTATAATCATTTGAAGCAGTTTCAAGCCATGTAAAAGCTAGAAACAACATGTCAACTGGATTGTATTACATTTACTCATCTGGTTAGTGAGCATCCGAATGGTTAATTGTAGTTTATGTTTAGGACTGTAGTTTATGTTTAGGACTCATGTTAGGACACCCACGTAGACTTATATATATTTAAAAATGCTAAATCTTATTAAGTGGCAAATTGTTTCGATATGATGTGGCGCTAAAAAAATTTAGCGATTTTTTTTTTTCACAGGCAACTGTGCCCTGGGTCTTTCCACATGCAACTGTGATGCAAATGATGGAGTTTGGAGACAAGACAAAGGATATTTGACAGACAAAGCCATTCTTCCTGTACGTGAAGTGAGATTTGGAGATACAAGAGATGCACCTGTCGAGATGGCGTTTCACAAAATCAGCCCACTTCATTGTTATGGACAGAGTAAGAGCATGTTTGAAAGCAAATGGGAATCTCAATTCGTAACTAATGCTTAAAGAATGATGACGCAGTTTAAAATTCAACTGGATTACAAAACAATACAACCAGATCAGTATCTGATTAGTAGAGGAAATGGAGGTAACAGAATAGCACAGGTATTGATAACCAACTGAACAGGATTTCTGTGACCATAAAATCCTGTTAAAAATACTGTAACATCAAATCAAGAATGCAACTTCAGTTTGAATCCCACAGGTTGCCTTAAGGTCTGAGAAATTCCAGTCTCCCTAGGCAGGTCACTGTAAAATGAATTAGTATACTGGGATACACCCAGGAGAAACTAAAAAAACAGAATTTCAACTCTCTGTCACTTTGCACTTAGTCAAAACTCAAGAGTCTGATAATTGGCCAATTCTTGACTGTATAGTATGGGTGAAAAATGTCAACATTAACAGCTTTGCTCGTGCATCATTGAAGTTGAGGAAAGCCTTTCAGAAACTCTTCTGACACATTCGATTGGGAATCCCTCATTTCACAAGAAATTAAAGTTACAAGTTTTTCTGCAGACATGGCACTTTCCAATTTTATTGGGCATGGCTGGGTTGGAGAATGTTTTCTCGTGCATTCATGGGATAACAGCATCACTGCTTTGGTCAGTATTTACTGCCGTCCTCTAACATCTCTGGAGAAGGTAATGGTAAACTACTTCCTAAACTGCTGCAGTCCACGTATTGTGGGTTAACCCACAATGCCCTCAGGGATAGAGTTTCAGGACTTTGACCCAGTAACAGTGAAGGAACATCCAAGACATGATGATGAGAGGCTTGGTGAGGATGTTTCAGGTGATGATGTTCCCAAGTATCTGCTGCACTTGTCACTTGTCCTTCTGAATGGAAATGGTCGTGGGTTTGGAAGGTGCTTTATAAGAAACCTTGATGAATTTCTGCTGTGCATCTTGTAAATTGTACATGCTGCTGCTACTGAGTGTTGATATGAATTTGAAAATGGTGGATAGGATGCCAATCAAGTGGGATATTTTGTCTTGGATGGCATCAAGCTTTTTGAGTGTAATAGAGTCATACAGCACAGAAGCAGGCTCATCCATGCTGACATTTGCCTGCTTTTGGTCCATATCCCTCTTATACCTTTCCTATCCATGCATCTGTCCAAATGCCTTTCATATGTTTTAATTGTACCCACCCAAACCACTTCATCTGGCAGCTTATTCCATGTATTTACCATTTATTTAAACTATACCCATCCAGGCAAGTGGAGAGTACTCCATTATACTCCAAAGTTGTGTCTTGTAGATGGAGGGCAGCATTGGGGAAATAATTTGTCTATTGTTGACCACATTGTGGATACAGTTTGCTCACCACAGAATTCCTAGTTTCTGGCCTGCTTTTATAGCCACAGTATTTATATAAGAACATAAGAACTAGGAACATGAGTAGGCTATTCACACCCTCAAACCTGCTCCATCATTTCATACAATCATGGTTGATCTCATCTCTGCCTTAACTCTATATTTTTGTCTGGTTCCCATAACCTTTCAACCCATTACTAATTTAAAAATCTCCCTATCTCCTACATGAATTTATTCACTGTCCTATTGTCTACCACAATCTGGTGTAGTGACTCAGGACCTTCAAGAGAAGTGATTCCTCTTCATTTCTGTTTTAAATCTATACCCCCCCAACCATGTAGTCTAAAACTATGATCTCTTGTTCAAATTGCCCCACAGGCAGATACACCCAATTTGTGTCTATTTTTTCAATATTGGTAAGGAGATCTCAGTTATCTGTCAGAATAATAGGGTAGGGGATTTTAACTTTCCAAACATAGACTGGGACTGCCAGAGTGTTAAGGGTTTAGATGGAGAGGAATTTGTTAAATGTGTACAAGATACTTTTCTGGTTCAGTATATGGATGTACCTACTAGAGAAAACTTGACATACTCTTGGGAAATAAGGCAGGGCCGGTGACTGAGGTGTCAGTGAGGGAGCACTTTGGGGCCAGAGACTATAATTCTATTAGTTTCAAAATAGTGATGGAAATGATAAACCGGATCTAAAAGTTTAAGTTCTAAATTGGAAGAAGGCTAATTTTGATGGTATTAGGCAGGAACCTTCAAAAGCTGATTGGGGACAGATGTTCGCAGGTAAAGGGACGGCTGGAAAATGGGAAGCCTTCAGAAATGAGATAACGAGAATCCAGAGACAGTATATTCCTGTTAGGGTGATAGGAAAGGCTGGTAGGTTTAGGGAATGCTGGGTGACTAAAGAAATTGAGGGCTTGTTTAAGGAAAAGAAAGAAGCATATGTACAAGATAGATCGAGTGAATCCTTAGAAGAGTATAAAGGCAGTAGGAGTATAATTAAGAGGAAAAACAGGAGGGCACAAAGGGGACATGACAAAAGGGTTACTTGGGAGATAAAGAGTCCCTCAAAAATCTGCAAGGCCGCCTTTGTGTGGAGCCACAAGAGATGGGGGAGATACTAAACAAGTATTTTGCATCAGTGTTTACTGTGGAACAGGACATGAAAGATATAGAATGTAGGGAAATAGATGATGACATCTTGAAAAATGCCCACATTACAGAGGAGGAAGTGTTGGATGTCTTGAAACGCATAAAAGTGGATAAATCCCCAGGACATGATCAGGTATACACTAGAACTCTGTGGGAAGCTAGAGAAGTGATTGCTGGGCCTCTTGCTGAGATATTTGTATCATCGATAGTCACAGGTGAGGTGCCGGAAGACAGGAAGTTGGCTAATGTGGTGCAACTATTTAGGAAAGGTGATAAGGACAAGCCAGGGAACTATAGAACAGTGAGCCTGATGTCGGTGGTGGGCAAGTTGTTGGAGGAAATCCTGAGGGACAGGATGTATATGTATTTGGAAAGACAAGGACTGATTAGGTATAATCAACATGGCTTTTTGCATGGGAAATCATGTCTCACAAACTTGATGGAGTTTTTTGAAGTAGCAACAAAGAAGATTGATGAGGGCAGAGCAGTAAATGTGATCTATATGGACTTCAGTAAAGCATTCGACAAGGTTCCCCACGGGAGACTGGTTAGCAAGCTTAGATCTCACGGAATGCAGGAGAACTAGCCATTTGGATATTAAACTGACTCAAAGGTAGAAGACAGAGGGTGGTAGTGGAGGGTTGTTTTTCAGACTGGAGGCCTGTGACCAGTGGAGTGCCACAAGGATCAGTGCTGTGTCCACTACTTTTCGTCATTTATATAAATAATTTGGATATGAACATAGGGAGTATAGTTAGTAAGTTTGTAGATGACACCAAAATTGTAAGTGTAGTGGACAGCGTAGAAGGTTACCTCAGATTACAATGGGATCTTGATCAGATGGGCCAATGGGCTGAGAAGTGGCAGATGGCGTTTAATTCAGATAAATGCAAGGTGCTGCATTTTGGGAAAGCAAATCTTAGCAGGACTTATACACTTAATGTTAAAGTCCTAGGGAGTGTTGCTGAACAAAAAGACCTTGGAGTGCAGGTTCATAGCTCCTTGAAAGTAGAATTGCAGGTAGATAGTATAGCGAAGAAGGCGTTTGGTATGCTTTCTTTTATTGGTCAGAGTATTGAGTACAGGAGTTGGGAGGTCATCTTGCATCTGTACAGGACATTGGTTAGGCCACTGTTGGAATATAGGCAAAAGTGAGGACTGCAGATGCTGGAAAACAGAGTTTAGATCAGAGTGGTGCTGGAAAAGCACAGCAGATCTGGCAGCATCCGAGGAGCAGGAAAATCGATGTTTAGGACAAAATCCCTTCATCAGTGCTTTGATGAAGGGATTTTGCCCGAAACATCGATTTTCCTGCTCCTCGGATGCTGCCTGACCTGTTATGCTTTTCCAGCACCACTGTAATCTAAACACTTTTGGAATATTGCATGCAATTCTGGTCCCCTTCCTATCGGAAGGATGTTGTGAAACTTGAAAGGGTTCAGAAAAGAGTTACAAGGATGTTGCCAAGGATGTTGGCGGATTTGAGCTATGGGGAGAGGTTGAATAGGCTAGGGCTGTTTTCCCTGGAGCGTCGGAGGCTGAGGGGTGACCTTATAGAGGTTTATAAAATCATGAGGGGCATGGATAGGATAAATAGACAAAGTCTTTTGCCTGGAGTGGGAATGTCCAGAACTAAAGGGTGTAGGTTTACAGTGAGAGGGGAAAGATATAAAAGAGACCTAAGGGGCAACATTTTCACACAGAGGGTGATGCGTGTATGGAATGAGCTGCCAGAGGAAGTGGTGCAGGCTGGTACAATTGCAACATTTAAAAGGCATTTGGATGGGTATGTGAATAGGAAGGGTTTGAGGGATATGCGCCGGGCGCTCACAGGTGGGATTAGATTGGGTTGGGATATCTGGTCGGCATGGATGAGTGGGACTGAAGGGTCTGTTTCCGTGCTGTATATCTCTATGACTCTATGCCCATGTTTAGCGTTTTATATACTTAAATTAAATTTCCTCTCCTGCTCCAATATTCTATCTGGTACAGGCTTAAACTGCTCAATCTCTATAATCTTTGGAATTAATCCAGTGAACCTTCTCTGAACTGCCTCCAATGGAATTTCTGTTCAATGGTAACCCTTGGGATTTTGATTATGGTGAATTCAGCCATGGTAAGGTGATTAAATGTTAGGGGATGATGGCTAGATTATCTCCTCTTATGGTTATTGCCTGGCACCTGAGTAGCATAAACGTTTCCTGTGGAGTCAGGAACTGAGTGGCCCTGGTGGAATCCAAACTGGGCGTCACTGAGCAGGTTATTGCTGAGCAGCTGCTGCTTGATGCACTGTTGATGAGACCTTCCATCACTTTTCTGATGATCGAGAGCAGACTGATCGGGTGGTAATTGGCCGGGTTGGATTTGTTTTCACTTTGTAATAAGGACATACCTGGACAGTTTTCCACATTGTCGGGTAAATGTCAGTGTTGTAACTGTACTGGAACAGATTAGCCAGGGGTGCGTCAAGTTCTGGAGCACAGATATTCAGTACTATTGCCAGAATGTTGTCAGGGGCCCATAGCCATTTCAGTATCCAGTGCCTCCAACTGTTTCTTGGTATCATGTAGAGTGAATCAATTGGCTGAACTTGGTATGTGATGCTGGGGATCACTGGAAGAGACCAAGATGGATCACCCACTTGGCCGTTCTGGCTGAAGATTGCCGCAAATGCTTCAGCCTTCTTTTTTATACTGATGTGTTGAACTCTTCCATCATTGAGATGGAGATATTTGTAGAGCCCCCTCCTGCAATGCATTGTTTAATTCTCCACAATTATTCTCATCTGGATGTGGCAGCACTGCAGAGCACTAACCTGATTCTTTGGTTTTGAACTCAATTAGCTCTATCATTTGCTGCTTGTGCTGTTTGGAGTGCAAGTCGTCCTATTTGGTAGTTTCACCAGGATGATACCCCCTTTTTCCGTATGCCGGATGCTGCTCCTGCCATGTCCTCCTGCACTCTGCATTCAACAGGATTTTCAGGTCTGTCCATGGTAGATTTTAGGATTGGATGAACTGGTTGTTGTAAGGGCAAATGGTGAGGGGAGCAAGGATTGACATAAGTTGGCATGGAAGTCATAAAGCTCCATGATGGGAGGTTGTGGGTAGAGGGATGCAGCTTGACATTGGGGCTACAAAGGGGCTGTATGTACCTTTACCATTTTCTGGCATTGCCAGGGGTTGGTGGTATTCCAATGCAGAGGCCAGAAAATTGGTTAGTTTCCCTTGAACTACCTCCACCATTTCAACTTCATATTCCTTCAACAGCATGTGCTGGTCCCAAGATCTTATTGGGGTGAGGCATGGATTTGGATGATACACAACATTAGATACATAAATTGACAGTCAGTAGACCAATGGTGGGTTCCCTATAAAAGTTGAAATCCCTGCTTGCAATACGCAAGAATCAAAGTGCTGACCATAAGTAAAAATTGGATCAGGCAATGACTTTACCCTAGATGTTCCTATAGGCCACATGTTTACATCTATTTTAACAAAGACCTGGAAGTTGATTTCTTTCCTGGGCTGAAATTCCCGGGTAGATTGGAGATTCAACCTATGGGAACATCAATAGGCAAAAGGATTGCGCTGGCCTCTCAGTGAATGTTCTCCAAGATACTTCTGTGGAGAGATCTTGGTACCTTGTTCTTGCCCAACTTTCCACCAATCCTCTGCACTCCAGCTGCACTTACATCAGGCGTGTGACCAGCTTCATTGCGAGCAGCCCTTACATCTTAGTTGTAAAAATGCAGTGTGAGGGGGATAAAGTTACGATGTTTGAATGTTTTGAAAACTCAAAAAACGTTTAAATGATTTATGCATAAAGTGCGAAGATTATATGTTAGTTTTAATATTGTGTAAACCTTGTAGATGGTGGTGCCTCTGATTTGATAGCAGCCTGTTACAAAGCAGGAGTCTTCCTGACAGGTTTCTTGCAGTACAAGAAATCCAGCTGTCACTTAGCTTTCCATGGTTAAAAACCATCTTGGGTGCAATTGAAACAAATGTTGTTTTACTCCCACTTGTATTACCTGTTCAATGCTTTTTGTAGATTTAGTGACAAATTTTATGAACTGCAGATGTTTTGGTAAGTTGGCTGATTAGTTACAAATTGGAAACATCTTTAGCCAAGGAAAACACAAAAACATTGTAACATTTCATTCTTTCATAATACATGGTATTACAATGACCTTACTAAAAGGAGGTTTTAAACAAAGATCATTTCCATTTGAAGAAATTATTCATTCTGAATTGCCTTCCTTTGCTCACAATAAACATTACAGAATAACATCTGTGATTACTGTAATTTAGTTTTTTTTTGAAGTATAATTCTGGGACTAAAGTTAGAGGGAGACTGTTCCCAGGTCAATTCCTTATATTGTTTTTAACTTCTGGAAGCCAGGCTTGGGTTTAATTGCCTTTACTATCTCTTTGGTACTTTCGTGACAACAAGGGCCTGTTTCCACACTGTAGGGAATCTAATCTAATCTAAAATACAAGCATGTTCTTTTTCCTCATTGTTTCTTTAGTCGGACTACTTTGGGAAAGCTTGATCAAGACTAGTAATGATTGGTGAGTCAACTATTGCATATAAAAGATGGATTCATCATTTGGAAATAATTGACTAATAAGAACAGCTCATGACATGTAATATATAAACTGTGGGCAGTCCTGTGCATGGTGGACATTACATTGGTCGGAATTATCAGAGAATTGTGTTACCGACATTTTAATGACGAGTTGATGTCTGCAAAATGCAACATTTGAGCTTGAATTTTATATTCGCCCAGGAGCAGGTTGGCAGTGGTTGTGGTTTTAAAAAAATTGGACTCAATACTATGGGCATGGCTCTTGGCAACTATCTACCCTCCCCTATTCCTGCTGCAATGTTATGCACAGCAGGCAGAGGCTGGCATCAAGTCTGCTGTCTGGCACTTTCAGTACTGTTTTGGTGGTGAGCGAAGTCCCTTGGAGGCCAACCTCCTCAAGATCTTTCCCCTCCTTCTGTGACTTATCTACCGCAGTTTCCCATACTAGACCCTATCTCCAGCCATAGTCTGGCCCTCACGAAGCCCTTCCAGTTACCTTGGTGACTGGTTCCAAGAATGATCATATTGGGAATTGGATGCAGTACCAGTAGTGACCATCACTCGTGGTGGCACTGGTGGGATCTGCCAGCCATTTGATTGTTCATTAGATCTCAGAGGCGGGACTTCCTTCCCAGAAGATACTGAGAGACCTGCCTTGATCCAATTAAGGACCAGTCAAAGTGTTTGTAGGAAAGTCACCAGGATGGAGGCAAGTGTGCACCTGACATTTATGATCAGGGGTACAGCTTCCAAAGTGCAGAGTTAAATTCCACACATTCCATGTTACCACTATTCCACAGATTGAAAAATTAACTAAATAGGTCACTGCTGAAGAAATGGAGTTCAAAAATATGGGTATTCCCAAACTTCCAATGCTATTGCCAGATACTGAATAGCTATGAAGCAGACAGCAGGGCATAATGAGAGAAAAAAACACTGTTAAGGAAGTAGAAAAAAACAGGAAGGTCATCATTATACAGACCCTATTAATAGAGAGATAGCTAATTTTTCTTTTGCAGTCATGTCAGGAGTTCCCTATGGTACTTTGCCTCAAGATTTAATAAGTAGGTAGAGAAACATTTCTTAAAGGATTGTGAAAATAGCCACAGGCTTTGGTTAACATAGGACGCAATTATGAAAGAGCAGGCTCAAGCCTTTGAAATTCAGTTTCAAAGGGAAAGGAATAGTTTGAGATTCCTAAGGTAGTAATCTTGGAATTACTAGAAGTGCCACACTCTGAGCTGGGTGAGAGAGACAAAAATAGATTGTGAGGCTTAAAGCATGGTGCATGTGGAACCACGATACATTAGAACTATTCCTTGGGAAGGAGAAAACTGTTCAGCAAAGACTAGCTTCACTGAAAAGATGCCAATCTTTTTAGCTGTAAAGTTAATAAGCAGTGGCACCACAAGGTCTTATTTTACAGTAAAAATGCAAGAAAAGGATTTGCAGACATTGGTAGATAAATTGCTGAAGCCCACAAAACATTGTAAAGCAGCAGTGAATAGAGTTAAGTAGGATCTTGGGATGTATAACTAAACCAGTAGTACATATATCTCAGTGATAGAGTTTGTATAATGCATTGGCTCAGTCCCATGTGGGAGACAATGTACAATCAATCAATTATATGAAAGACAACTAAGCATTGGAGACCGTGCAGTGAAGGGCTCTGAATCCGTAGCTAGGATTAAACATGAATTCTGATGGGAGGCTGTGGAGATTTTGAATGTTTCTAGTGGAAAAGGCTCAATTTTAACCTTGTAGGCATTTAAGATTTAGCAGAGCACAGATTCACAACAGTAAGCTAACACAATCTCAATCATAGAACAGGAGGCTGAAAAGGGATTTGAACTACTTTACACGGCACTGTATTATTTATTAATAATTAATAAAAGGATTGGAAAGTACTTGGCAAAATTTCCTTTTGCTTTTTCTAATTCGATCCCTATAATCTCTTTCAGACCTATTTCCTTCCCTCTATCCCTTTTACTTGGGACTTTTGGAATATCCCCCCACACCCTTTCACTACAACGTTCGCCACAGAGCCCTCCCTCAGATGTTGAGGTTATAATTGCTACAAGTTCCTCCTTAGCAAGAACTTTCTTAAAACCCACCTCCCAAAACAAATGCACAGTTCCCCACTAACCTACCTCAGTCCCTTAATCTCTTCCTCCTGTGTTTGACATCTATCTCTTTCAACCCTATTTGTGAAATAACTTGAGACTTTCTTTTAACTTAAAAAAAAATCAAGTTGTTGTTGAATTGTTATTGCTGAAAGTCATACAAACCAGAGTGAAAGTGCAAACCATATGTGGCAAGTCCTTTGTCCTTGAGGTGATGCTGTCCATGTATATTTTCTACATGCAGTCAATTTAACACTGACTGTATGATTTGCTTGTGGTTTATAGGTTCCCAGGTTTCGGTGCTGGAGTCCTGTACTGCACTGAAAAAGGCAGGGTTCCAGGAATCACGTCGTTATGTCATTGACCCAGATGGTGCTGGAAGGGGAGTTGCACCATTTGAAGTTTTCTGTGATTTGACCTCTGACCAATCAACAGGTAATTAGATTCTGTCAAAATGACAAGTGACTGTCGCTAGTTATTCTTGATCTGAACAAAAGCCGAAAATCAACTGCGCTGTTAACAAAATAATTGAAAGACTCATGAATGAATAAGTTCAAAACCACAGAAATACATTTAAGACACAATGTAGTTGCAGCCATTCATTGAGTCATACTGCATGGAAACAGACCCTGTGGCCTAACCAATCTGTGCCGGCCCTAATTCCATACGAAACCAGTTCCACCTGCCTATTAGCACACATCCTGTTTATCCTTCACAATCACATTGTCATAGAACGATATCAGCTAAATGATGGAATCTCCATGGTAAACTTTAAAGTAAACACAAATTTTAACACGTATCAATTAAGATAATTGAATCAGAATTTTACAGGTATAGTTATGAGCACATTTATTCTAAAATGTTAACTTTTTAGGGATGTATTCCAGAGGCAAAATGTGCTTGAAATTTTTCAGGAGTGTTGGAATTTCTTCAGGGTTTGTAAACTGACATTTTGGGCTCTACTCATGTCATATACATCTGTAGGTGACTTGCAATTAAAATCCCACTTATGATGCTGAGTGTTGGTGGGGATAGGGACCGTCAAAGGTGGGTTGTTGTGGAGAGTGTAGCACGGTAGGAAGGCTGCTGCTATCCTCAGCTGCCATTCAGTTTATTGGTAACCTGCTGAATAGCAGAATCAGATAAACTACTGTCCAGAATCATTTACTAAAGGGACATTAGTTTATAGGCCCAACTGGTCCAAATTTTGCAACAGTTTTACAATCAAAACTTGGCAAATTTCTAGGATATTGAACTGGTCCAAAATCATCTTAATCTAAATTCAATCCAGAATTTCCCATCTCTGATTTTACGACCAGTCTGAATGATGTGGTGATTAGTAGAATGCTACACAGGCAGCATTGTGATACACAAATGCAGCAGTTAAATTGAATGATCGAAGCTGTATTAGCATTCAATTGATAACTTTCCAAGTACCAGAACAAAACTGTGTTAACCCTTTCATACCCATCTCATTCCAAAAGATAGCATTGTGAGCAGGATTTTAATTCACAGCCCTCAGGATAAAAATCATGAAACTCACCAGAAGGGTATTCTGATAAATGAAGCAATGTTTCCATCTAATAATTTATACCATATTATGCACATTCTACTTCAATAATTAGAAAAATAATTGTTCATGCTGGAATTACAAAGAATGTCTTGTTGCATCCCTTCTCATAATGGCAGTTAACTGGAGATGAAGTTGCTAAATCAATTGCAAATTTATTCTGCTTCATCGCATGACAATAAAACAATGGGATTCAGAAGAAAATATGAATTATGCCTTTACACCAAAACACGTTAATTTGCCACAAATTCAACAGCAACTAAGAAGAAAATCTTGGCCACAAATTATAACAAGGTGTTTACATAAGAGTTTTCAAAAAAAACCACTGACTGCCATGTGTCTGATGCAGGTATAACCATCGTGAGCCATGACAGTGAAAGACGCACAAGAGTAGCTCCCTGTGAGGATCCTGGCTGCTACAGAAAAGAGATAAAATATGAAGCAGAGCTGAATCAGCTGAATGCTCTCACAAGCATTTCTGAATCCTGTGAGCAGTATGTCAAGGTCAGAGCAATGGAAAATTCATAAAGAGCACAGTTTATTATCAGTGCAGATTTTTAAGCTTTCTCAACAGTTTTGCAAAATTTATGTTCTTTCATCTCCTATACATTGCAATTTTTTTCTAAACCCTATGCTTGTTGTTACTTCAATCCAAAATCTAATTCTATTTGAGGGTTAATTCCATTGTTGGCCTGTCCTGATAATTTCCAATAGCACCGTGGACCCACAGTGACTGATCGTCCATTCATTCAGCTTTCCAGTTTTCCCTTTCATTCAACCTGTTGCTGCCTTGCCTCTGAACACCTTTGTTTTTTGTGAAATTAAATAAATAGCTTTATTATTTGAATTCACTAAATAAATGAAGATACTGTGTAGCGCATGTACAATCCAACATGATGGAAATAAACTCTCCATTTCCTGCCTCCTCCAAAAATAAATCACTTTGTGGTTAAATAAAATTGAACTCACTGACAGATTATAGAGCTGAATAAACAAGGCACCACAACAGATCTAAACAGGAAGACACAACACTGTTTCTGATTCCTGATGAAGACTCCTGCCCGAAACGTCGATTTTCCTGCTCCTTGGATGCTGCCTGACCTGCTGTGCCTTTCCAGCATCACTCCGATCTTGACTCTAATCTCCAGCATCTGCAGTCCTCACTTTTGCCTAGCAAGACACAACATGCCCAGAGACTCTAGTTACCCTATCATACATCAAAAACATTTCAGAGATGACCACCAGACTGCTTCGGCCCCAAGGCATCATGGTAGCCCACAAACTGACTACTACACTAAAGCAACCACTGATTAATTTAAAGGTTCCCGTACCCACAACCAGCAAAACAAACATTATATACAAAATACCCTGCAAGGACTGCAACAAACATTACATTGGACAGATGGGCAGGAAACTAGCCACCAGGATACATGAGCACCAACTAGCCACCAAAAAACATGACCAACTATCACTGGTATCCACACACACAAACAAAGAGGGACACCAGTTCGACTGGGACAATACATCCATCCTGGGACAGACTAAACAAAAACATGCACGGAAATTCCTGGAGGTCTGGCATTCAAACCCGAACTCCATTAACAAACACATTGATTTGGACCCCATTTACCAACCTCTCAGAAACAGAACCAGAAATGATACTATCCACCACAATAGACCAAGACACATAAATAGCAAGTGGGAAAGAACAATACTGCTTCACCGGAGGCTCACTGATAATGTTACCGAGCATGGTGATGAAACAGCTGACAACAAACCTACCAGCTCAGTGACCAAACTTACAACCTGATAATAATGTGTGTGTTAGAGGGGGCTTCTGGGATAATTGGGGGGGGGAGGGCGAAGGCAGCGTGGTAGAATTTCTAGCTGTTCTAAATGCATCAAAAACTACTTGAAAAAGCATATAATCTAGTAAAAATAAACCTGAATAGGGTTGCAGGAATAAGTGCTTTATGGTTTTATGTTGCTCCTGTTCAGAATGTGCTATTGTGTCTATAGCTGGACTGTCGCCATATTCGCTTCATTCAAGCAGCCTGGGGCTGGTGGACATCCTGGGATGGAAGAAGAATGTTCTACTGGGGAGGTGCAAGTCCAGAGAGTGGTCGCTGTGCTTGTGGAATGACAGGTATCTGAGAAACTCCAAACCATCAGCTTTAATTAGCTGTGTTCTGGACTATGGATTATTGGTTTTCAGGATTAAAAATAAAACCCACTGTAAGTTTTAAAATGGTGTAACATCTTTATGAAGGTAGGTTAAAATGTTACCATTTTTACTGGTTCAGTACGGGGAGCAGAATATTTTTGATGATCATAATTTCACTAATTTAGATTTAATAAATGAAGTTTAAAACCTGTTTTATTCAGAGTCATGTGATATAAATGTTGCAATAACTTGATTAATTTGTTACAAATTAAAGATGAACCAATCTATACCTAATAAAGCACTTTAATCAGTTAAAGTGGCATGGCATGGTGGCTCAGTGGTTTAGCACTGCTGTCTCACAGTGTCAGAGTTCCAGGTTCAGTTCTAGCCTTAGACCACTATCTATGTGGTGGTAGCTTGTGTTTGCATGGGTTTCCTCCCACGGTCCAAAGATATGCAGGTTAGGTGAATTGGCTGTGTTAAATTGCCCATAGTATGTACAGGGAAGTGTCAGCTATGTGCATTAGTCATGGGAAATGTAGGATTACCGGTTAAGGGGATGGGTCTGGGAGGGATACTCTTCAGAGGGTTCATGTGGACTTGTTGAGCCAAATGGCCTGTTTCCACACTGTAGGAGTTCTATATCTAATATCTAAGGCAGGGACAAAAAATAGAAATTGCTGGAAAAGCTCAGTAGGTCCAGCAGTGTCTGTGGGGAGAAATCAGAGTTAATGTTTTGGGTTGAGTGACTCTTCCTCAGAATCTCCCATACTTGCTATGACCACTTAAGAAAATTACTCCATTAAGTTCAACAAGAAATAGTTCAGAAAAATAGTGAGAATGCTATTTCACTTTGAACATAACATACTGCATCTACTCTAAATATTCACCTATTATATTAATGTTCTACCTTTGAACAGTAATTAAATTATCTCCTGAAGAACATCACTTCTAACTTGGGTTAAAGATCTTAAAATAATAAATGCCTTTGTAAAACTCATTACTCCATTGTAGATAGCCTGCTCATCTACAGGTTTACATAGAATTACTATGTGATCTTTAGGAAATTAAATTTGGCTTGATGTTATATATTAAAAATATGAAACTATAACATGACTATTCAAAGTTTGAGATGAGTCATGATCTTAATTGTTCTGATTTACAATTTGCTTGTAGTTACAAAAAATGTATTGGAAACAGCATGACACCAAAATATGTAACAAAATCCCTTCAGGTGAAACACAGACCTGCTCAAAAGAAGGCTATTTATTTATGAAAAAGTTTGTAAGTAACTGTGATGGCAGAGGAAGGTGTAGTAAACTAGAAGTAACGGGCAATATAGTGGGTCAGTGGTTAGCACTGCTACCTCACAGCAGCAGGGACCTGGGTTTGATTCCAGCCTTGGGCGACTATCTGTGTGGAGATTGCATGTTCTCTCCATGTCTGTGTGGGTTTCCTCTGGGTGCTCTGTTTCCCTCCCACAATCCAAAGATGTGCAGGTCAGGTGGATTGGCCATGGTAAATACAGAGTTACAGGGATAGGATAGGCTGAATGGCCTGCTTGCACACTGCGGGGAATCTAAGATTCTATGAATGAAAATGTTCTCAATGAAGTAAATTTAGCATAAATTTTTAATGGTAAGGAGACAGGGAAAAACACAAGTCCGGGGAGTTGAAAGAATTCCAGAGTGTTTTAACTTTCATCTTTGCTATTGTTGGTAAAGCAGGAAGATATTATGGTATGCCTGAGTTGATAGAATGGAGAGATTGAAAATAATGAAGCATGAAGCCAAGTTGAAGTCTTAGTGAGCAAATTAATTATATTTAAGGCAGAAATTGATAAACAAACTTCCAAAAACTACGCTAAAAGGGTGATGAAGTAATGGAGTGAAGTCAACAACAGAAGAACTCAACTCTGGTTATACCTGTGTTCAGATATAGCTGTCCCAGATATTTCAATTAAAATATATGAAGCATTATATGAATTGACGGTTATCAATCTCTTTTGTTGATCTTCTAGGATCCTGTTCTGTCCCAGGAAAGCTTTGCAATTGTGATAGCAATGACCACATTTGGAGAACAGATGAAGGAATTCTACGTGATAAATCATCACTGCCCATCCAAGCTGTACACTTTGGCGATACCAAAGGTGCACCATTAGAGATGGCCTTTTATACCATAGGAAAGCTCATGTGCAAAGGACAAGCTGGGAGATAGAAGATCTACTAATCTTTGTGAAAGCATTGTTATGGTCCACCAAAGACAGTTAATCTGTCAGAACCTTTGTTCCCTGACAAGAGAGAAAAGGAATTTACATAAGGGTTTGAAAATAATGATTGATCCAGTACGGGCTTAAACTTTATTAGATGTGTGTACATATCTTCATAAAATTTAGTGGCCTTTGTAGTGTTTACATAGCATATAAAGATGTCATTCAGGCTGACTGCTGCCTATCTCATCTCATCTAATCCTGTTAACATTTCCTTATATTATTTTCTTCCTCTGTGCAGTTTGCCTCAACTATTTTATGTGAGGGCACATATTACAATCTTACCATACTTTAGTCAAATACGATTTTTCCTGAATTCCCTGTTGAATTTACTAGTGTTTACATTTTAGTTTGGCCCTAATTTTGATCTCAGCAGTGGGTGAAAATATTTTACTATACCAACAGTTGAATCTTTTCGTGATGTTAAACACCTCATGAGGTCTCTCATTGATCCCCTCTTCTCTACAGTAAACAGCCAGACTTTGTTCAATTGTTCTTGACAGGTATACCCTCTTGGATGTAGGTTTGCTCGCTGAGCTGTAGGGTTTGTTTTCAGATGATTCGTCACCATACTAGGTAACATCATTGCTGGCGGCATGGCCCGCTTTCTATTTGTGTTTAGGTTTCCTTGGGTTGGTGATGTCATTTCCCTTTCTTCGTCTCAGTGGGTGGTAAACGGGATCCAAGTCAATGTGTTTGCTGGTAGAGGATGGTTGGAATGCTATGCATTTAGGAATTCTGGTGTGTCTCTGTGTTTGGCTTGTCCTAGGATGGACAAGAATTCTCAAAACTCGTTAAGTATACCCTCTTTTTGAAGTTTTAATTTCTTGTAACCCTGGGCTTTATGAACCGAAACATTTTGAAAAAAAAAATTATGTAGCAGCAGGGAATGTTTATTTTTAACTTGCTGTCTTTTTCAGCTCCACAAAAAAAAGGTATGAATGACCTCTGTATCATAAATGTTACTCAGGCCCTTATCCAGATTCACATTCACTATAATTTGCTCGTGTAGATTTTGTAACCTGGAGTGTTTCAGGTCTATGTAGAATGTTTCCATTTGCAGCACATTTTTGGTTTATTTGAAGGGGCTGCTACTAAAGTTTTGGTTACACTTCAGCCCCTCACTCCTGATCTACGGGCATTTGGTGTGGGAAGGGGCAGGCAAGTCAAAGGGCTATCTTGTGACTCTGTTCCACGGCCTGGCCAAGGTGGCCACTAACAGTTCCAAGCAGTGGGTCTTGGAAGGACTTATTGTTCCTAAAAACAACATGGAGGGAAGGTTACTGATGAAGCAGCTGAAGATGGCTGGGCCTAGGATACTACCCTAAAGAACCCCTCCAGACACATCCTGGAGATGACAGATTTCCGGCAACCACAACCATGTTCCTAGATGTCTGGTATGATTCCAACCAGCAAAGAGCTTCCCCACCCGATTTCTTTTGACTCCATGAGACCAAAAGATATAGGAGCAGAATTAGGCCACTTGGCCCACTAAGACTACTACGCCAATCACGCCTAATATGTTTCTCAACCCCATTCTCTGTTCCCTGTGACCTTAATCAAATAAATACGCTCAATGACTTGGCCTCCAGAGCCATCTGCGGCAATACATTCCACATATTCACCACTGTCTAAAATTCCTCATCAAAAGGGTTGTCCCCTCACTCCTAGTCTGTGCCCTCAGGTTCTAGTTTCTCCTACTAGTGGAAACATCTTCGCCATGTCCACTCTAGCCAGGCCTCTCAGTCTTCTGAGAGTTTCAATTCGATTACCCGCCCCCCCATCCTTCTAAAATCTTAGTACAGATCCAGAATCCTCAATTGCTCACATGACAGTTCCTTGATGTCTCATTCAAACAAATGTGGCCTTAATGACAAGGGCGGTCACTCTCACCTCCAGAATTCAGCATTTTTGTCCATGCTTAAACCAAGGCTGTAATGAAGGTCAGGAGCGGAGTGGCCCTGGCAGAACCCAAACCAGTCATCACTGAGCAAGTACTGCTTGATAGCACTGGCTATCAAAAGGCTGGGTTGGATCGATCCTGCTTTTTCTGTACAGGACATACTTGGGCAATTTTGCACATTGTTGGGTAAACGCAAGCGTTGTAGTAGTCCTGGAGCAGAAGTTTTCAGTATTACTTCTGAAATGTCAAGTTCCTCTAAATACTTTTCAATAATATGCGGAATTGAATTGGCTGAACACTGGCAGCAATGATGTTCAGGACCTCTGGAGGATTACACCTTCAGTGAAACATAATTACATCTCTTTAATAACTGAAATTGTTCATTCCTGATAATATTATTGGAGATTCACTTTCTTACTCTTCTCAGCCTAGGTTTCAGTATTGTACCTAGATGTAAACCCAATACCTTTGTTGACGTCAAACAATTTACTTCTGGAGGTTTAAGGTAGCTTGCTTTATTTTGCACTTTTTGCCTTTATTTAGACAAGATCACGTTTTAAAAGAACACACTTTCTCAATTTGTTCTGCCACCCCAAAGATTAATGTATACACATTCCCATGTGTCTCCCTGTCCCACATCTCTTTTAGAATTATAGCACTTAGGTTATGTTGCCCCTCATGCTTCAGACAAGATTTCAGTTGTAGATGAGGTTTACCACCTTTCCACAGCCCAATAGCCTGGAGATTAAGGACATTCTGTAATACAATACTCAAGTATATCCCAAAGTTTCAGGAAGGGACAGAGATTGATTTTACCACTAAACCCAATCAAATCTGAAAGAGATTATAATAGGAATATTGTGTGCAATTCTGGTCTCCCTCATATTGGAAGAAAGTTGTGAAACTTGAAAGGGTTCAGAAAAGATTTACAAGGATGTTGGCAGGGTTGGAAGGTTTGAGCTATAGGGAGAGGTTGAATAGGCTCAGACGGTTTCCCTGGAGCATCAGAGGCTGAGGGGTGACATTATAGAGAGGTTTATAAAATCATGAGGGGCATGGATAGGATAAATAGACAAAGTCTTTTCTCTGGGGTGGGGGGAGTACTGGACTAGAGGGCATAGATTTAGAGTGTGAGGGGAAAGATTTAGAAGGGACCTAATGAGCAAGTTGGACCGAAGGGTCTGCTTCAGTGCTGTACATCTGACAATATCTATGCAAAGGCTCTCAGTGAAAAGTCATGCACTGAATGAGTATTTTAATCTGGAAGAGAGGATGTTTCACAAAAAGGATTAACTATTGTATTCCAACAGTTTGCAACAAATCTAATTGTTGTGGCTTTACTTCCAAAGGTTCATTCACACATAGCTCATTAAAATGAGACAAATTATATTTGTTGAAATTTATTTAATCGTTGAGTGCAATTATTACACAGCCACCTTTAACATTATCACGTTGATGTTGATTTCTTTCAAAAAGAAAAAAACCAAGGGAAAAACAATGTTAACCCTTTATTCAGCACCATTAACAGGAGCAATACAACAGCTGATAGGAATGCATGGTTTACATAGTCTTCCCACAGATTTTGTTTTAATTCTTATGTTTGTCTCATGCAACAGTGACACCTTACAGCAGAGACTAGCAGCTCACTTTGTTATGCATATTGAATTTAAGTTTAAAAGATCGACACAATTTTATCACCTTACAAATCTTCAGTGATTCTTTTTTGTGCACTATTGATCAGGTTATTTCTCAACCGCTTACTCCCCAGATGTGTGATCTAAATTTCAAAACTTTTTGAAAATAAGTCTTCTTCTAGTCTTGAACATCAAAGTAATCAATGACTGGTTCTTCCTTGAACGGCTTTTGCAGGGCAACTGTTCCATTGTCAATCCTGTAAAATTATAGAAAATCTTATTTTGTACATTTCCAATTATCAATAATCACATATGTAAACTAGATCTCCTCAAGCAACACATTTGTTTCCACTTCGCAAATTAGTAGACATCTCCAGGAGAACATAACAATTGTTTATTTGATATATACATTTGGAAAGAAACTTTAACATCGGTCAATGCTCGCTCCAAGAGAATTCCAAGATTGATACAGATTACGGCATGGTTATAATTACAGCGATGATTCCCAAACGTCAACACATATTCCATGTTATCTTGTTTTGCAGTCTTTGAAGGCATTGTTTCATTCCAGGCCTTTATTAATATGGCTTCTAGCTATTAACCTTGAAGTCTGATGTCTAGTTTGTTAATTCTGACATATGTAGCCACCTTCCTTATTGCTGACGATATGGCTTAAGCTTTAACCCTGAATCCCTTTTGTCCACTGTAAAAGCTTGTGCAATATTTTCATTCGTCATTATTGGAGTGTATAACAAAGACAATATAGTAACTGTGGAGGGGCTTTAACCTTTACAGACTAGTATAATCAAATTGGCACACGATGAGTTTGTAGAATGCCTCCGTGCAAGATTCCTGGATAATATTGCACAATGTGAATCAAACAGGGATAAAGCCATTTTAAATCGATTCTGTACTAAGGCAAGATTAATTAGTACGCTCACAATAAAAGATTGAGGAACAAGTGATCATAATACAACTGAATTCCAAGTCTAAAAGTAACATATGCCAGAGTTTCATAAAAAGTTGATTTAAACAACAAAGCAGAGCAAACTAGCCATGAAAACAAATTGTAAGAGCTTTTAGGAGTTTATAAAAGGAAAAGACAAGCCAATGTAAACACTGGTTCAAGCAAATGGCAGAGGCATCGGCCATATTGTGTTTAATCTGGTTGCATAGAAGACAACACAAGTTACATTCCTGGGTGCAAAAAGAAGGCAATTATATTTGAGAAAGACAAAGTATTTAAGACTTTTAAGGAACTAAAATCTGACAAATCCCCAGGACCTAACAGTTTAATGTCTAGGGACCAGATACACCTTTTCTTACTGCTGCAGACCGGACCCATCCGTTTCCACTGTTGGACCTGACACACTTTACACTTGCCGACTCAGTTTCCTGGTGCTAGACCTGGATTTTGGATCTCTGATTCAAGATCATTTCTTGCTACCATACTTATTCCATCCCATATCAACAATGCTACCATTTCTTCCTGCTTGTTCCTTTGAAAAGTCAAATATCACTGAATACTTAGTTCCCAGCTTTGGTTATATCGTAACCGTGCCTCTACAGTAAAAAGATTATACCCATTAACTTTGTATTTGTACCATTAGTTCAACAATTTTGTTCCAAATACTGCACATAATCAAGTAATGAGCCATTAACTTTACCCCCTCTGGACCCAATCCCACTTCACCTCCCAGGAGCAGATTTTCTGAACCTCACCAATTCCCCCTTGCACCAGACTGGAATGTTAGTTACACTCTACCCTTCCCTCTCCCCACCCACCTTCAGACCCAATCGGCCTCTGACCCACTGGGAGGCAGCCATCCCTTACCCCAAGCCTTGGACACTAATGTGCTATGACCTCTCCTCCTAGCCACCTCCAAAACAGATCTTTCCCAGTGACCCACGCTAAATACTGCATCACTTAGATGGTCCTCTTGTACCCTACCCTCATTCTTTTCTCACGGACTTACTGTTTGACAAAAGCTATTAAAGTGGCAGTGGTTTCACTTCCCCTGACAATTCTGCTGTGAGGAACCTGACAGAATGGAACTACAGTGCCATTTTCTGAAGGAGGCCTTTTCAGAATCTCCTGTCAGAATGCTGGAGCTCTCCCCTTTCATAAAGCAGGGACAAAATGACAGTCTACATGAGATTGTCACTCTGGAAAATTTAATCCATTGTTTTACATAGATAAGAGTGTACTTTGTTAAAGATTTGGTATGGTTATGCATGCAAGAATTCGCTTGTGAAATTACAGTTACCAGTGTGAAGGTGATGTACTTCATGTTACTCACTTAAGTGCTTGTTGCCTATAATGTGCAATTGGTGGGGGTGGTCTTGCTGCCATCTCTCTTTCAATCAATGAAGTGAGTGAAACATTTGGACACATAGATTTTCCCCTGCAAAGAAATGAAAATTACTGAAATAATGAGATGAGTGACAATGTAAAATCATGAGCAAATTTGCTTTGCGGCATAAAATATAAACAGACAAACCTGCAGTCTATTTCATACAGTTTACCAGACTGAAAGAACTAATGAGATACTACATGAATAGCACGAGCATAGAAGTCTATTTTTGACAATTCCAGCCATAAAGAGAAACGGTCCAACAGATGGAAAGGGACCATTTTCTTCAACTTGGAAACAATCAGCATGCCCTCTCTTCTAATGCTTTTAAAATGCAAATCCACCATCGAAAAATTTATTACACTCAAGAAATTGGCCACCTTTGAGACTTCTCCCAGTATGCAAAAATTAAAGTCTCCCATTATAATTATCCTGCTTTTTTGACAAACTTGTTGGTATCTAGTCAATCACTTCATCACTATCAAGATCTATAGACATTTGTAACCCGTCTCAGAGTTGCAAGGTCTACCAAACAGCAATAAAATAAATGAACATTCAGGCTGTTCTAAAATCAGATCAAAAAGGGAGAAAACATGACAAAAAAGGTAAAATAAATGGCTCATTACTTGAATGTGTGCAGTATGTGGAACAAAATAGATGAATTAATGTGTAAATACAAAGTTAATGGGTAAAAAAATCAGGAGGGTAAAAAATGGACATGAGATAGCGTTGGCAAATAGAATTTAGGAGAATCCAGAGTTTTCACAAATACATTAAGGACATCACTCCCTAGTGTAACTAGGGAGTAAATAGCACCTCTCAAGGCAGCCTTTGTGTGCAACTGCAGAAAATGAGGTAGATACTGAGAATTTTGCATCAGTATTTATTGTAGAAAAGGATATGGAGGATATAGACTGCAGAGAAATAGATGGTGACATCTTGCAAAATGTCCATATCACAGAGGAGGAAGTGCTGGATGTCTTGAAACCCATAAAGGTGGATAAATCCCCAGGACCTGATCAGGTGTATCCTAGAACTCGGTGGGAAGCTAGAGGGGCAATTGCTGGGCCTCTTGCTGAGATATTTGTATCATCGGTAGTCACAGGTGAGGTGCCAGAAGACTGGAGGTTGGCTAACATGGTGCCACTGTTTAAGAAGGGTGGTAAGGACATGCCAGAGAACTGTAGACCAGTGAGTCTGATGTCGATGGTGGGCAAGTTGTTCGAAGGAATCCTGAGGGACAGGATGTACATGTATTTGGAAAGGCAAGGACTGATTAGAGATAGTCAACATAGCTTTGTGCATGGGAAATCATGTCTCACAAACTTGATTGAGTTTTTTGAGGAAGTAACAGAGGATTAATGAGGGCAGAGCTGTAGATGTAATCTATTTGGACTTCAGTAAGACATTCAACAAGATTCCCCATGGGAGACTGATTAGCAAGGTTAGATCTCATGGAATACAGGGAGAACTAGCCATTTGGATACAGAACTGGCTCAAAAGGTAGAAGACAGAGGGTGGTGGTGGAGCGTTGTTTTTCAGACTGGAGGCCTGTGACCATTGGAGTGCCACAAGGATCGGTGCTTGGCCCTCTACTTTTTGTCATTTACATAAATGATTTGGATGCGAGCATAAGAGGTACAGTTAGTAAGTTTGCAGATGACACCCAAATTGGAGATGTAGTGGACAGCGAAGTGAGTTACCTCAGATTACCAACAGGATCTTGACCAGATGGGCCAATGGGCTGAGAAGTGGCAGATGGAGTTTAATTCAGATAAATGAGAGGTGCTGCATTTTGAGAAAGCAAATTTTAGCAGGATTTATACTCTTAATAGTAAGGTCCTGGGGAGTGTTGCTGAACAAAGAGACCTTGGAGTGCAGGTTCATAGCTCCTCCTTGCAGGTAGATAGGATAGTGAAGGCGGCGTTTGATATGCTTTCCTTTATTGGTCAGAGTATTAAGTACAGGAGTTGGGAGGTCATGTTGCGGATGTAAGGACATTGGTTAGGTCACTATTGGAATATTGCGTGCAATTCTGGTCTCCTTCCTATCGGAAAGATGTTGTGAAACTTGAAAGGGTTTAGAAAAGATTTATAAAGATGTTGCCAGAATTGGAGGATTTGAGCTAGAGAGAGAGGCTGAACAGGCTGGGGCTGTTTTCCTTGGAGCGGAGGCTGAGGGGTGACCTAATAGAGGTTTACAAAATTATGAGGGGCATGGATAGGATAAATAGGCAAAGTCTTTTCCTTGGGGTGGGGGAGTCCAGACTTAGGTTTAGGGTGAGAGTGGAAAGATATAAAAGAGACCTACGAGGCAACATTTTCACACAGAGGGTGGTACGTGTATGGAATGAGCTGCCAGAGGAAGTGGTGGAGGCTGGTACAATTGCAACATTTAAGAGGCATAGGAAGGGTTTGGAGGGATATGCACCAGGTGCTGGCAGGTGGGACTAGATTGGGTTGGGATATCTGGTCGGCATGGACGGGCTGGACCGAAGGGTCTGTTTCCGTGCTGTACATCTCTATGACTTTATGACTCCAGAGGCATGGCTATGATATAATCAAAGCTGGGAACTAAGTATTCAGTGATTTTTGACTTTTCAAAGGAAAAAGCAGGAAGAGACGGTAGCATTGTTGGTATGGCATGAAATAAGTATGGTAGCAAGAAGTGATCTTGAATCAGAGATCCAAAATCCATATAGGAAGAAGAAATAAAAAAATGGAAGAAATGCACTGGTGGCAGGAGTCTTTAACATAATGACATGATGTAACAGATAATAGGTCAGGAAATAATGAGGACAATAATTATGAGTGAACTTAACTTTTACATAGGTTGGGATAGTCAGATTAGCAGAGGAAAACTATATAAATGATTTGGATGTGAACATAGTAGGTAATTTAGTAAGTTTGCAGAAGACACTAAAAATTGGAGGAACATAAAACATTACAGCACAGTACAGCCCCTTTGACCCTCAATGTTGCGCCATTTTGTGAAACCAAGCCGAAGTCCATTTATCTTACATTATTCCAACCTCATCCATATGCCTATCCAGTGACCACTTAAATGCCTGTAAAGTTGGACGATCTGCAACATTCCACGCCCCTACTACTTTCTGAGGAAAGAAACTATCTCTGACATCTGTCCAATATCCACCACCCCTCAATTTGAAGCTATGCCCCTTCATGCTAGCCATTACCATCCTAGGAAAAAGGCTCTCCCTGTCCACCTGATCTAACCCTCTGATTATCTTTTATATCTCAGTTAAGTCACCTCTCAACCTTCTACTCTAGCTTCAAGTCCCTCAACCTTTTCTTATAAGGCTTTCCCTCCATACTAGGCAACATCCTAGTAAATCTCCTCTAATCTCTTTCTAAAGCTTCCACATCCTTCCTATAAAGTGGTGACCTGAACTGCACGCAATACTCCAAGTGCGGTTGCACCAGAGTTTTGTATAGCTGCAGCATGACTTCATGGCTCAAAAACTCAATCCCTCTACCAATAAAAGCTAACACACCCATATGCCTTCTTAACAGCCCTATCAATCTGGATGGCAACTTTGAGGTATCTATGTAATTATCAAAACTAATTTCACATAGAATTTATTTGCCATCTAAAGGGAAGATGGATAACTTTTCCACTGTGCCCAAAGATTCCTGTTCGACACGCAAATCTGAACAGAAGAGTAAATACCTTTTTTTTCCCCCATGTCAGGTGGGTGGGAAAGGGAACAAGTTGAGGCTTTTAGTGTTGTCAATACTCACTTCACAGCAGTGATAACAACGTTGCGCTTGGGCTCACTGTCATAACTGACACTTTCAACACCATAGACTTCAGCCAGCTCATGAATGATTCTGCGATGCTCCCGGTTCATCGGGGGATAGCAACGGCTTTTCTTCTGCTGTTTGCCCTGGATTAAATTAAAGAAAATCACTTAATATTTCAGGAATGAGTGTGGATGAGAACTACAGAATCTGAACAAACATTTTTTAGAATAGGGAATTAGGAACACATCACAACACAATGCAGAAAAATCAAGTGTCGGGGTGTAGTGCTGGAAAATTATAGCAGTTTTTAATGATACGTGAAATGCAAAAGCTTCTAGCCTACTTGAATTAGATGCAATTATTAAATTTCAAGTGTGTAGAACCATCAGATCCCCTCATCTACTTTCCATCAAGTGTGTGAACCAATGCTTTTGCATTACTTCACAAAAGTGACCTCAGTATTTCAGCATTTAAAGCACTTAGTGAGGTCATACAGAATAAAGTCAGTAATAACAACAAAACGTGACCTTAAAAAGTTACTCAAATCTGTCAAAGCTTTACAAACACTGCTTTAATTGTTGTATGAAAGCCAAACACTTAATATTTGAAATAAAATGCTAGAAAAACTCAGAAGGACTGGTGAAGTTTTGGTAAGTAAGTTTTGGTCAAGTAGGTTTTCTCTCACCACTTATTGTTGACCCAATCTTGTAACTATGCCCTTCAGGGCCTGACTTAGTAATGCCACTGCTGAGCCACTTTTGGTGGTGGACAATGAAAACGCCCTACCCACAGCACATTCAGTTTCCTCCAAGTGGTGTGCAACAGGAGCAATTGCTGAAGGTGGGCGATTTATTTCCTTTTGCATGTTTGATTTGATGCCGTAAGACTTTATGGGGTCTGAAGTCAATGTTGATGACTCCCAGAGCAACTTCTCCTGACTGTCTACTACTCTGCTGCCATCTCTGCTGGGCCTGTCCTGTTGGTGGAACAGGACCTATCCAGGATGGTGATGGGTGGTGTCAGTGACATTGTGACACTGTTGCTTGACTAGTCAGAGAGCTCTCCCAATTTTGGCACTAGCCCCAGACGTTAATAATGTTGTCTTTGCAGGGTCAACAAAGCTGTTTTTTTTACCATTATAATTTCTGGTGCTGAGATCAATATTAGATGGTTAGTCTGCTTTTGTTTTTTTTTGAGACTCGAGAGATTGGTGCCACGGAGTGACTTACTAGGCCATTTCAGAAGGCAGAGTTTAGATCAGTGGTGCTGGAAAAGCACAGCAGGTCAGGCAGCATCGGAGGAGCAGGGAAATCGACGTTTTGGGCAAAAGCCCTACTTCAGGAATAGAGGGCTTTTGCTCAAAACGTCGATTACCCTGCTCCTCCGATGCTGCCTGACCTGCTGTGCTTTTCCAGCACCACTGATCTAAACTCTAGTTTCCAGCATCTGCACTCCTCACTTTTGCCTATTTCAGAAGGCAGTTGAGAGTCAACCCCATTATCTATGAGTCACATAGCACAGAAACAGACCCCACATTTCAACTTGTCTGCACTAATCAGACATCCCAATCGGACCTCGTCCCATTTGTCAACATTTGGCCCACATCTCTCCAAATCCTTCCTATTAATGTAACCATCCTGATGCCTTTTAAAATGGCATCTCATTCCACACACACACACCACTTTTTCTGCATGAAACAGTTGCCCCTCAGGTACCTTTTAAATCTTTCCCTTCTCACCTTAATCCTATGCCCTCTAGTTTTGGACTGCCCTACTCTAGGAGAAAGACCATTTCTATTTACCCTATCCCACATCCCTCATGTGTTTATAAGGAGAGCCCTCAGCCACTAATGTTCCAAGGAAAATAAACCCAGCTTATTCAACCACTCCCTATAACTCAAACCCTCCAATCTTTGCAACATTCTTGTAAATCTTTTCTGAACCCTCTCAAGTTTAACAACATCCTTCCAATAGGAAGTTGACTAGAATTGTACAAAGTATTTGAAAAGTGACCTAACCAAGTCCTGTACAACTACATGACATTCCAATCCATGTCAGCCAGACTACATGTGCATGGCAGATTTCCTTCCCTGAAGAACATTAATGAACGAGATCAGCTTTTTTGACAGTCAACCAGGGTTTCATGGTCATCCAAAGACTCTTTATTCCAGCTGTTAAGTGAATTCAAATGCCACCAAGTGCTGCGCCTGGCCACCAAAGGGAGGTGGTTCTTTTCCCTCACACCCCTCAAACTCTGCTCCTTGATTAGCAGAAGAAATTTGCAGTGGAGAGAGTTTACCCCTGGTGAACCCACCATCATTTATCCTCAAAAGTTTAATGTCATCTGCCAATTTGATTCTGAGCTAAAATGTGGAAGAGGATGCCACATGCTTTACTACATTGGATGACATATCTCAACTTACTTGGTGAACATTTCCAAAACAGCATGTGGCTTAATGTTGACCACCAGCGATGATAAACTTGTGTGTTCTATTAGCTCTTTTACAGTTAGATCTTTCAAACAGGACATTGTGTTGGAGAGTAATAATAAAGGCACTTTATTAGCTGCAGCACCAACCTTACTAACAGCTTCCACAAGAGTTTTAATTTCTTCTTCCACTTCAGTTACAAACTTCAGATCTTTCCTTTAGTTGAGATTAAAAAGAAAACAGACCTATGACTTATTGCATCAATACATCTCCGAAAACTAAGCACATGCTAATTCCCAGTTGGTTATTAGAAAACTTACTTTTAATCAAGGTAAATTTCCAGGACATGTAACCACCTGATGGATTTGATACTTGTGAACATCATACATTATTTGCAATGGTTTGCATCATTTGTTTACTTCCACAAACAACTGAAAGAACAACAGGAGTCGGCCAAGTCTATTTTGCCATTAAGATCACGGTTGATCTTTATTTTTTACCACTTCAAATGGATTCATTTCTCATCACTTCATTTCAATCCTTTGCTATGTGCATAGGGCCACCATTGCAATTTTATTACAACCACGTATTTAGTTAATGTGACATTGGTACATTTTCTTAAATCTTCCAGTGAAGGAAATAAAAAAAAAATCACCATTTCACCCATTCTAACTGAATGAGATGCCTTAGATTTTTCTATTTTATAAAATGAAAATTGATGTTTGCAGGCCACAATTTAAATTTTATCTAGGCAGAGGGATTGCTTTTTGATAAATGGCACTAATCCATCCAACTCAACATCAACATGTTTACTTATATAAACATTATTTGTGACAAAATGGCACAGACGTTTTCTCTGGCAAAAACCATCCGAGCCCCAGAGAAAAATGACAAAAAAAAAAATCAGTACTACCTTTAGAAACACAAATGATTATAACTAGTAATCTAAACAAAACAAAAACAAAAGATTTTTTACATCTGGTGGGACACAAAACTTGTCTCTTGCTCAGCTGCTTATTGATCAGTTGTAACTCCAGAATTTCAAGCTCTGGTGAAAATTCTATGCCTATCCAGCTTGGACAAATTAGTAAATACAATTATTAATCTATTTGCTTTGTAGCCAAGATGTCAAACACAGATGCGATTTTAAAACTGGTCATCATTTATCTGCACTCCATTTTACATGTGCCCAATACTAATCATCACCTACCTTGCATCCTCTTTTAGACTCTCACTGTATTTGGATCCTAAACTGCGAACATGAAATGGATCGGAGGCAGGGTTAATGTTTAAAGCATCTGCTATTCTCCTGTGAAAAATATACACAGAAACATAAGAAACATTATGAACAGCAAAGAGGAACTCAAACACTTCTGACAGACAGGTTAGCAAACAGCCAACATTGTTATGCATATAAACCAAAAGTTAATGGATCAATACTGTTCGGTTAGCATCCAGGCCAATTTTTAGGGGTCAACTATAGCTCAACGGCAGCATATGTGAATAAAGCCTGCTGGCTCAAGATAAATATCACTTCAGCACAATCTGCAGGCTGACACTGTTTTACTAAAGGAATGCTGCACACAGTCAAACATTCTAACTTCTGGATGCAGTTTTAAGCCAAGGCCCCTATCTGCCTCTCACATGAACTCAAAGATCCTATTACATTTTCTTAAAAGTAACAGAGGAGATCACCTGATGCCCAGGCCAATACTTAGCCTTCATCCAACAACTGCAACTTGTGACATGATCTTTTGTGGAAGCTTCTGGAAATTACCCTATACTTGCAAAGTCCTTCAATTAGGTGAACTTATACTCTTGGCCTTGAGATGAGCATACTACCACTAAGCAAAGGTTAACACTTAACATAGGATAAGGCTGATGGCTAGGGGTTATAGAGTTTTAATGAGTTGATGTTTTTGGAAGATGGCTAGGACAGTCCTAGGAAAAGTGGAGACTTGATAATAAATCTATAGATTACAGTTCCATTAACAGATGAAGTGAAACAGAAGTAGTGAAGACAATGAAATGGAGATGGAAGCCAGTAGCGAAAATTTGAGGGGCAGTGGAAAGATATACCTGGAGGATTATCTGCTTCACATTTTGCATGTATGCTATGTCTTTAAAGATAAAAGATATTGTCCTTCAGAGACTAGGGAATGTTAAAAATAGATCCAGGACAGAATCTAGAAATAACATTGTGGGGATGGTAAGACAATCCATTGCTGGAGATGTGCTAGACAGGAATGGGACCAAAGAAAGACAACGGATCTTCATTGATCTGAAAGGTCGCAGAGAAAGTGAAAAAGAGGGAGAATTTAAAGAAACAGTCATATAGGATATTATTTGCATCTTGACAGAGGTAATTTCAGTTCTATGGCAGAGTAGAAACATCACTGCAAAAGATTTAAACCATGGAGCTGGGAGGCCACATGTTCAAGGACTTAAGAGGAAAGGAAATCAGAGACTATATTAGTTAGTGAGAGCTGGGCAGTGGAAAACAGGAAAGAAGAAAAGACAAAAGCAAAGGACTGTTTTTTGAGCAGAGGTGATGGCAGCCTTGAGAAGAACAAACTCAGCACTCAAGATTTGGAAACCCTTTAAAATGTCAGATGCTATAAAGGGTCAGGAATAAAAGTTGGATGTGATTGGGAATAAATTCACCAATAGCAGAAAAGATGGTTCTGAAAGCTGATTTCCAGGTTACCTGATGACTCAATTCAGTTTACCCTAAAAGTATAGTTGAGGTTTGATCCTCAAATTATGCTGAATCGATTCTCAGTCAGGACAACAGGAAACTCCCTATAAAACTGTCCTCAATATCCCTGGACTAGGAATGAGGAAACACTATTGGCTAGAATACTCAATCTTGACCACTACTCAGTGATCACTATTTGAAATGGATAAATATAGACTTAGGTATGCCTGCTGCAATCAAATAATCCATCAACATTGTCCTAAAAACCTTGCCTCACTACCAAAATTACTTTCTCTTACAAATCCATTGTCACCAGTCTTTTGGAATCTGGTGTTGGCCAGACTGTTACTAGCCACAAATTGAAGGGTTCAGCTCATCAGCCACAGATTTTGTCTGGAGTTATGGCCAAGATAGCGAAGTTAAAATAAAGAAGTCAATATTAAAACAGAAATAGACAGGGGAGTTAGGAAATAGGGAACAGGGAGATTGAAAACAAAAAAATTGGGAAAAATCTCCAATAAGTAAAAGTTCAAAGCCTGTGAAAATTAATTCTCAAGATTATAAAAGGTTGCTTGACGCAATTAAGGCTTATTCCACCACTAAAAGGGTGTTTAGAATGGAACTGCCAGTCAAACACACATTCATGATGATTGTGCACAATGCCACACCATTCAACAGTTAACTGAACAGCTAGATAGTGATGTGTGTAGCTTATGCAAGGACAAAGCAGCGCATAGCACCTTCTGCATTTGACTGTGCAAGTTCTATCTAATTTATGTATAATAAAGGGCAAGTGTCAGTTGTCTATAGGAATATTCCTAAAAGCTTTAAACATTTTTATTGACTATTTGTTAACTCTACATGTTAACATTGCCCAGCACTGGAATGCACACGTCCAAAATAGAAAATAATTTGTTATCTGTGCTTTATGGCAATGTCCATAAATTAAAATTACTTACAAATTAAAGGCAGCTTTTTGCTGTTGAAGTGTTTTGATCATATGAATCAAGTCATATGTTCAACAGCTTAAACGTTCACAGAGCACAGGAACTAAGCTAGTCATATCTTTGCATCAATTCACAACAATAGAATTAAACAGGATGAACATTAATACATGCATCTGTTCATTAAAGCTAAATTGTGATTGGACTGAATCAACTACAAAAATGCAGAACTTAGCAAAAAAGAAAATAAAGGGACAAAAGGTGTTTGGAGAACACAAGCAAACGATATGCCATGTTTAAGAATTTTAGAGGAAGGAAAAACTCCTTGAACACATCCATTCACCTTGCCTGATATCCAGCAGCACCTTAAATGTCCCCAACATCTTGAGATTCAATTACCTCAAAGATAGCTTTTACTTTTCAAATATTCATCATGTTTTGGACAATAGTTTAATTTACTATTCATTAAAGCTCCCAACTCTGTGTTCCCACAAGACTAACATACCTAGAAGATGGTGATTATGTTGGTTTCATGTTATCTAAATTAATGATTTATGCAAAGTAATGAATTTTCTTTTCCTTCCTCCTCCCCTCCCAAACTCTGGAGTTTCTTATTGTTAGATATTGGAACACAAGCTTCTCCAATATTTCCTCATGTGCTCAAGTGTAATGAGCAATCTTCAACAATGAACACGCATCATTTTGATTTTTGGCATCAATAGTTGCACACAGTATTTTAGGGTAAATTAATAAGACTATTCCAGAGTTAAAGCAAATCAAACACTTTAGTGGATGTTGTTTCGATGCATTAATCAATCACAAACTGAAAATCTGTAAACTAAATCAGGCTTGGGCAGTCTTAAGTGAAAAGGCAACATACATTTGGTTTATAGCAATATGAGAACACATTTAATTTTGGAAAATGCATCTCTCATGTCATAGCATGTCATAGAATAACTCACCTATTTCTTTCTACTGCTGCACATTCTTGATCACACTCCAATCTGCATGGAAAAGAAGCAATTTTATAGCAGCACAACCATCCTGACATTAACACTTCAAACATTGATTAGCTACAAAATAAAGTCACTGGATTAGGCTATTCTGCCCATCATTCTGCTCAGCCATTCAAACACCAGCTGATCTGTTTCTCAACCCAATTTTCTTGCCTTCTCCCTATAACCCTTGATTCCCTTACGAATTAAGAACCTATCTTTGTCTGAAATACACAGAATGACTTGAGCTCCACAGCCTTCTGTAGTGAGAATTCCAGATTCCCCGACCCTGGCCCCAGGTGCAGAAATCCCTCATCTGTTCTAGAAGATCAACGCTTTATTTGATACTGTGCCCTTGGGTCCTCATCTCAAAGTGGAAATATCTTTCCCACGTCCATTCGATTCAAGTCTCTAAGTATTCTGTACAACTTTCCACAATTTATTTTTGAGAAATAAGGTTCCTTATAATCAATAATAAACACCATCCAAAATTCAAGCGGTTGAAAATAAAACCATATCATGCTCACCTGGATGAAATAGGTCAGTTATTGTTCAACTTAGTAGCTCTTGGTGCTTTTGCAACTTATTTTACATTTTTGTTTGGAAAATTCCAACTCCACCTCCCAATGCATAAAAGAATGATTTACCTGCTCTGTTTCATTTCTTTCTTAGAAATGAGTTTACTGATTTCCACCGAGTCCCCAAGATGCACATCAGAAAGTTTGCTGGCCATGGAAATAGCAGTTATCCTACATAGAGTGTAAGCAAAAGAACAAGAAGATAAATAAAGAGGATTCATTTTCAAGTTATAATCATAAATGAAAAGAAACAATAAACAACAGGGAACGTGTTCAACTTTGCTCTGGTGAAACAGCATTATAATTCAAGTATTACGACAGTAAATTATTAGAAAGTTTTTTTTGCTGCTTCTCCACTTTGGGCTACCAGTCAGATTAGGGACACAGCTTGCACGTGATATTGAGCTAGGCAGTGAGCATCCCCACCCTTGCTTCCACTAGTGAGCCAGACTGGATATTTAATCAACTTCACATCTGCTGTACTGATGGACTGTCGACATGTCTGACTTATATTGTCAACGTCATAGCAAGGTGTCACTTCCATTCTGAACTTCTACCACAGGCTGTTGCTGAAAACCAGCTTCATCCCACCAATAACTCCTCTCATCTCCTCTCAGGAGACAACTAACAGCATTTTTAAACGCTTCAAACCGGGCAGCAGAATTAGCTCCTCATAACAGGCAGGGTTAGCACAACTCAACACAAAACACGAATGCATTTCCAGCATCTTCTACATTCTCAACTAGCTAAGAGTTTTGGCATTAGCTGTTTCTTCATGTAAAGTGATGACAGGCATAGAGAATTTCACACCCACCATTAAGTATTGCCTTTCAGCAGCTGTCATTTCAAGTCTTAGGATTTGCTCATTAGCTACACGTGATCGACACTTGGCCTCAAAATGATAGAACATATATACAGCAGCTTTCAACATACCAACCATAATTATGCCCTGAACACCCATTCTCACTACACTTATTCATTCGCAATGCTTTTATCTAGCTTCGTTCACAGTCACCTTGGCAAAGGAGTCACCATACGGAGCCAAACAATCAAAAGGTACTCAATTACAATTTCAAAACATGGTCGAGGCCTGAATTTCACATGAATGGAAGAAAATACTCCCTCTCAACGGAGTTATGAATCACGAAAGGAGTACAGTTTGGACCTGCTTGTCTTACAATGCGAATCTGCATTTAGAACATATACCCTTCAGTCCTTGATATTGTGCTGACGTTTTATCCTACTCTAAGGACAAACTAACCTACATATCCTTCATTTTACTATCATCCACGTGCCAATCCAAGAGTCGCTTAAATGTCCTAGATGTGTTGGACTCTATTACTGCTGTGGGCAGTGCATTCCACACATTCACTACTCTGAGTAAAGAACCTATCTGACATCTCCCCAAAACCTTCCTCCAATCACCGTAAAATTATACACCCTTGAGATAGCCATTTCCACCCTGGTAAAAAGTCTCTGGCTATCCACTATCTATGCCTCTCATCATCTTGTAAACCTCTATCAAGTCACCTCTCAACCTTCTTTGCTCCAATGAGTAAAACCTTAGCTCCCTCAATCTTTCTTCATAAGACAGGCAGCATTCTGGTAAATCTCCTCTGCATCCTCTCAGCTTCCACATCCTTCCTATCATGAGGTGGCCAGAAATGAACAATATTCCATATGTGTTCTAACCAGGGATCTGTACAGTTGCACCATAACCTCACTGCTCTTAAACTCAATCCCCCTGCTAATGAAAGCCAACGCACGATACACATTCTGAGCAACTCTATCAACTTGGGAGGCAACTTTGAGAGATCTATGGACATGGATCCCAAGATCCCTCTTCTTCCACACTGCGAACAGTCCTGTATTCAATTTCGACCTTCCAAAATGAATCACTGCACACTTTTGCAGGTTGAACTCCATCTGCCAGTTCTGCATCCTGTCAATATCCCATTATAAACTACAACAGCCCTCCACACTATCCACCAATCTAACAACTTGTGTCATCAGCAAACTTACAACCCACACTTCCACTTCCTCATCCAAGTCATTTATAAAAAGAAAATCACAAAGAGAGGTGTACAAAGTCTTTGTGCCTAAACAGTTCTAAAGACACTCACTAGGATTCCCAGCTTATTTACTTCAGTCAACAACTGGAATAGTCCTTTGAACTTTCCAGATCACTACTTTCAATATTACATACCACAAAGCTTTAATCACAGATTTGAGGCCATCAGCTATCATATACGACTCATGAGTATGCCATTAACACATCAGGTGCAGATATAGGTTTCACAACATGTTTTAGAAAACTGGGGAGTGTATTTGCAATGGAAACTCAAATCTCAGCAAAGTGATTGGTTTTGCTGTAATTAAAAAGCAATGTAATTTTACTTTATTCTGCTCTTAGCCCAACAGCTGGCCTGGTTGGCAACTTGCCAGGCATGAATGCTTGTGATGAAAGATGACAGGCATGGGCTGTAACCCACTATCCCCATCTATTTTGGTAAGATTTTAAGTTGGGAGGAGGAACAGGAGCTGGTGGCCTTGTAATCTGGAAAAATGGTGGGGAGTAAGGATTGGCATTGTGAGCGAGTTGGGGGCAAAGTTACAATCAACCAAATGTGAAAGGTTTACTTGATCTCGTGCATCTCTTGTTCACAAGCAATGCTGTAAGTTCAGGCTTTAATGGGTCAATTTAGTCCAAAACTATTAGGAGTGTCTGACAGTCATATGGACCAACAGGAAAAGCATTTGAGGCCCAATATTAGTATAGGTTTAGAAAAATATAGCTGTATAATTAGAATCGAGGAGTATGCAACCTTTTTGTATTATTTCTACCTTAGGGTACGGCTTATGGTCGATGTTGAAGAAAGGAACTTTGTTTTGAAAAGGTTACCTCCATCCTCAAACACAGGAAAAAAATATTCACTCATCCACGAATAATGAATAATGGCAAAAATGCCTGCCCAACTGTGTATATTTTTTAAAAAATCACGCTTCAGTCTCAGTTGCAAATGGAAGCAGTTCAAACCTCTGGTAATTACTCGAAGCCTCACTGCAGATCATGATCTCTTTTTTCCGTTGACAGCTACAATATAATATTACCTGCAATGCAACAGATGTAATCATGAATATTAGCCTAATGTAGCTACTTTGTACATTTACATCTTTATCAAAAGCCAGAGTATGAAATTCTGACTGCACTGATTAAAAATAATGAAATTACTTGAGTTGGTCCTGGTACTTTGCATTTTTAAAGTATAAAACTTGAATATCTTTAACAAGTTTTCTTGTGCTCAAAACGCAACCAAGTTTACAGTTGGAGTCAAATGATTATTTTCGATGTTCTTTTCCACAGCACTCATACATATTTGCATTCTTTCAAATATTTACAAGCTGACAGGCTAAGAATAATATAAAATGTGACGCTAGAAATCTGAAATAAGAACAACTATTTGGAAAGATTCAACAGGTCAGGTAGCATCTGTGGGGAGAAACAGTTATTTTCAGTTCAATTACGTTTCACCAGAACTGAAGACAGTGACACACATATCTGGGAGGCACTGATCGAATTATGCATTGCATCATGGTTAGGATACAAATGTTGAAACAACAGGACATCTAATTGGTCAAGAAGTTGCACAAGAATTCCATGCCACTACAGCAAAGAACTTAAGTTGTTCCAATGTACCGGTCCAGGCCAACATTCTTCCCTTAGGTTATAAATGAAACACTAACGTGCGTTTCATTACAGCACATTTGCTGTGACACGATTACCGAATTGGGGACACTGTTTCTAAAGTGTAGACTTTTAAAACGTGCTGGCTGTAACATGACTACACCACCAACACTTTAAGCATTGTTTCTAAAGTGTGATTCTTCTATAATGTAGAGTTGTACAAGAACACATTATAGAAGAAGTACCTGCACCAAAAACAGGTCACTCATTCACATACAAATCAAAATAGTGAAGATGCTGGCAGTGTGAAATAAAAATAGCATTTCAATTTTAATTTGCTCATTAACTTGCAGTTTTAGGGACAATTTTGTGCATATATCGGCTGCTTTTTTTGTTTACATATTGTATGATTGCATTTCAAAAGTAACACTCAGGCCTCAAGGTGTTTTCAATCATGTAACAGGTCATGCAAATCCAAACTTTTTATTTCCACAAGGCTAACTTTATTTTCTGAGCAGAAACCACACATAATAAACTTACCTCTGCAGAGCAGGGGGTCTTTGGACAAGGTAAATTTGGGTGGCATGGAGACGAACAAGGATGATTACAGTCAGGTCGTGGAATGATACACAGCTGTTTACATGGTTCTTCAGTGACACAGTCACCTTTGTGACAAATCTTCTTACATTTGTGCATTCCGCAAGGTAAGAGCTTGTTACATGCAAGCCCACAGGAAATGCCAGTCAGATGACAAGGAATATTGCTCCGCATCTGGTAAAGAAAGTGTTCCATTAAATCCATGTAATTCAAATCCATTCCAGATATCATGTTCTGTAATCTAAGCATCTAAATTCTGCATTTGGCTTTGAAAATGGAAAAAAATTAAAAATTTGAAAATAATTGTCCTTGATTTATGCTTTAATATAAACTGACTATCAAAGCACAACTGCATTACACTGATAAGCAGATATGCAAAATAGACAAGTAAATGAATCAAAAATAGGCTGTTGTTTGTAACAAATAACTTTTACATAATTCTCTTCAAATGGAGAAGAAATCATGTCTTCAGTGTGCAGATAGATCTCAGTTAAAATCTAGATCAACAGTAGTTACACTGCTGAAAGACTGCATCCACTATTCCGTTACTACAGGGTCCCTTGCTTGCATTACAACAAAGCATGGAAAAAGACATTGCTCTTCTGTATTGTCTCAATACTTCCCACTCTGATGTATGGTCAACAACCCGAACATGGCTTTTATCTTCATTTTGATTCTAACAGTGAACCTGTAAATTCCCTAATATATTTGTTTGAATTTTGTAATCAGGAATGAAGGACTTGCACTTGAAATCCATTTCAATGATAGAATCAAAGATGTTTCATAGGCTTCTGTACACATTATGATTTGAGAACCTTTTCAGCATGGTTGCCTCTATAGGGAATCTCTGTCTTGTGTGTGATCAGGCCAAGAAACTGTGGGCTAAATTTAACCACTATAGCGGTGATCTGATCAACCAGCCAAAATGTTGGTTGCAACTCTGTGACCATCATTTCCAGGAAATGTGACAGGTTAATTGTCTATTAGGCAGGTTACTGCCTATCAGAATTCCTGCATCTTTAAAAAGGTGAAGAGTCTGCATAGTTGAGGATTACCAGATCAGCCATTATCCCACTGTATAGGAGAGCAAACTCAATGGGTGAATGGCATTCTGCTGCTTCGACGTCTTATTAAAAACATATGCTATTTGTAAGCATTAATAGTGGCTTGCAATTTTTTTTTCAATTTCATTATAAAAACGTACAAAGGATGCAAGTTCATAAATTTCTCAATCTGCTGGATTTCAACTATTCTTTGTATTTGTATTAAAAAGACAGAAGTTGAGATTTTCAAAAAAAAAACGTTTGTGATCAGCGGTCAGCGCTGGACTTACTAAACAAAGCCCGAGAAGAACCGATGTTCTGCAGTTTTGTTTTAAATCTATGGATTTGATAGGGAGTGACATCAAAGTAATTCTGGTTTATTCCCCCCCCGCATCCCCGTACTTACTTCATGCTTTCCCATGCACCATTTTTGAGTGAGATAAGTACAAGGTGGGCATTTCTCCTCATTGTGACAATTGTGGAATACTGTAGGAATATAACAAGATGCACATGAATGACAGTCTAAAATATCCATACACTTCAAAAGTGCACAAAAAGACTGCATGGTCTAATTACAATTCTAATCCAATAAACTAACCGTCATACGGAACCCGGTACATCTGGGTTGAGAACAAGGTCATCAATATATTTAATAGAATATTTGATTAATCTAATTTTCTCCAATGATTGAGCGTATTTATTTTGGATATCACTTGCGGGGGTAAAAGAAATAAATCAAGGTTGCATTTTTATGCCACAACACAGAAATTAGATATCTTTTGCTTTCCAACGCATCTTGTTGTGTCCTGCTTGACAGAGGCATTACTAGGATCAAATTCCTATTTTAAGACAGCAGGCATTGTCTTTTGACTCGACAGATAAAGGAGTTTCAAAAAAGGAGTAGAATTAAAGTTATGCATCAAGAGGATTAACTGGGAGTTGGAGAACCTAGGTCATTTTGCAGCAGGATCTCCATTTTAGAGAACAGAGAGGGACGGGAAGCAGCTAGAAGTGCTTCACTAAGAGATGAATCTTTTCCATCTCTTCCCTCGATGGTGAAGGCCTGATCTAATATCCCAATCTTTTCTCTGCCTTCCCTCGCTTTTGTGATTGATGGCTCCTTTCTTGTCGAAAGGTGAGGCGCTGGAAAAGCACAGCGGGTCAGGGACATCAGAGGAGCAGAGAGTCAATGTTTTAGGCAAAAGCCCTTCATCAGGCTCCTTCCTTGGTCCAGGATCACTTACTCCCTTAAACGTGGACCTGCTTTGATCTCACTGAAACTATTCTCCTCTCATTCATAATCTCTCCAAAGTTGTTCACATGCATGCTAGTTTTATGAGAGGCCACTCTCCACTGGTGCTTTTAACTCTGAAGTCACTCTCCTCTTGCGCTCTTTAAACTTAATTTAAGCAGCCCTCCTCATGCTTCTTTAAAATCATTTGTGTTAGTTAAATATGGGTGCTAGAGACTCCATGAGGTTTGGTCCAGCCGGTGCAGAAATGATACTCTGCTATTTTAGATCACATTGGATACTGCCTAAGTGAAGTCAAACAAGTTATAGTCAACTTTGTTATCCCTATGGGTTTCAAAGATAGCCCCTTAACTACTTATCACCATTCATAACTATCCAAACTATTCACTTAAATCTCTTTAAACACAGTTAATCACCTGTGCTCCACCAAAAATCACAAAAGGATTTCAATTTAATGAGCATGGTCAAGCCATTCTTTCTTACCTGGATGATCACACTCATGCTCTCTGATGCAAGGGTTTTTGCACTCTGGAGGTTTGGTGCCACATGGTATTGGAGGATAGATCACTGTTTTGCCACAATGACATGTTAATTCATCAAAACCTAAACAGCAAATGTTGGATTAATTGCATAATCTAGCTTCCAAGAGTTTGCACTACCATGTAATCTACACGTGGATAATAACAGATGAAGAAACAGCTGTTACACTGAGTGTAGAATAAGAAAATGGGAAGGAGATCGAGGAGTCAGACTGAACATTTTCAGACATCTTTTACCTTGAACAGGTGTCCAGCGAGAGTGAACTTTCAGTTTGGCAGACATAGCAAATCAATTTTAACCAACAAGCCTCATTTACCCATCTACTTCACTCTTTGCTATGGGTGTGAAGAGCTGTTTGTGACAAACAAAGCTGGGTTTCCCCTGGTTGCTAAGCAGCTTCTAGGTTAAGCATCAGGAGTGACTTTTAACAAAAGACTGAGAGGGATGAGTAGTGCAGAATAGGGGACACTGATTTTCCACGTTTGTGTGGAATAGCATTCTTGGTGACAAAGGACAATTTTGACAGTTTTTTGAAAGGTCTTTTGTCAAAAGACTAGTTTCAGAGAACAATTTATTTTAAGCATGGCTCTCTTTTTTTGTTAAACTAAAGGTCCTACTGTTTCAGGCAAATTAGAGATAGTTATCAAATCCAATGACATTTTCTTCAGCTGTGAAATCAATGAAGGACTGCCCCTAGACTCAAACAAAAATAAGAAATTTATGCAATGCAGCAGATTAAAAAACTTATTGAGCAACCAGTTCACAAAATTTAAAAGATCCTTTGGAATCCTGTTATGGACTAACTGGTTTGCTATGGTAAAGGCTAGATTTTATTAAACATCTGTTTTAAGAGTGTATTCTTCAAGCTTCTGATTCTATCTAGTAGAAAACTTGCATTTATGTAATCACATGCTTGGGCCATGAATGGGACTCTGATATTATAAAATGCTGCATAATTCATAGACACTAAGTCAGATTACTATATTTTTTGACTTCAGACGTACTACTTTGCCAGCAATTCTGACAGTTTCCACGGTGGCAAGGTTCCTCACACTTGTGCTGTCCACAGTTAAGCTTGCGTCCACAGAGAAGGAGACACTTATGTTCAGTATCCTTAAAAATGAAACCAAACAGGTTACAAGACATTTGACAGTAGTCTCAAAACTATTCAAAAATCTATTTAACAAAATAAAACCCTCACTCTCCATATACATTCAAAAACTTGCCAAGACATACATTTCAAAATAACTGAAATAGTGCCTCTCTGAAATGTTACTGAGTCTACTGTGGAATTCCACAAAACAGTGAGCATGGAATATAGGAAGCAGCAGTGTGACAGTCAGACAGACAGAATGGTGAGAAGCAGAGAAAATTGAGATAAATTGGTCTAGAATGAGCAAAGGTGCATATATTAATGCAATGTCAACTACCAGCCTGCACCTTAAAGGCAAGATAATCTGCATGATCTAATAAAACAACCTTAATATCTTAAGAGCTTAAATGTTGTATAGTGACAGAATTTTACATATTGTAATGAAGGTGGTTTTAAAAAATACCAAATGTTTAAGATGAGATCAGCGGACAGCAAGCTAGTTGTAAAAATTTAATGCATCCAGATTTGCTGACAACAAGAGTTGGTGAGAGGACACTAAGATGCAGGAGTGAGAGACAGACAGATTAAATTTATGGGAATGATAAGAGCAGATGTGGTGTTATGATGTTCATATACTTTTAAAGGAGAGACCACATTAAACTACTATTAAACACCACCATCTTGAGGCAGAATGTGATTTATTAAGACTGACATGTCATGTAACTTTGAGCAACAGTGGTAAAACTCAGGCATACTATACTTCGCTCCTAGTGAACATTATACAATCTTACTTGGAAATAAACAATCCAGATTGTTTCACCAATCATTGTGAATGACTGGCATGTGTGGAAGAAAAGGATGCTATGTAACACTAGTATGTGTTTTCTGAAGATTTTTAATTTTCACATTCAGCAGCAGTGGCATGATTTTGAACATAACCACACAGAATATAAACCTCGACCCCTCCATACTCAATAGAAGAAACGAGCTGGTGTTAAAGTGAAACAAGTATGAAACCTGTCTTTTGTATGGGTACATCTCTGTAGGGGGAACTCCACATACAATTACTTCCGTATTGGATCACACCTTGCTGAAGCCAACAGGAATCAGATTCCCATAAGTTAGGTTAAACCTGTGAGAGCTTAATTGTTCAAAGTCTAACCACAAGGTTAAATCAAGAACAGAAACTGAATAGCAGACAGCAGGCCATCTCACTACATGGGAATTCATTAATGAAATTAACGACTACAGACTGGGCTGTAAAGAAGAATCTATGTAGTAACACTAAGTCTGTAAAAAGTATTTTCTTCATTATTTACTTTCACTTTGGAACTCCTGAAGTCAGTTTTCACAACTAAATTTATTATTTGTGGCTAGTGCTTAAGTTAAGCCAGGAACGAAAAATCAAAAAGCTTAACAGCACCATCATTACTGTTAAGCAGTAATATATGACCAGCTAAGGCACTGGCAGTACCTTTAGTGGTCAATCAAGACAAAACAGCTGGAAGATTCTGGATTAGATGTCAAAAGCTGCAGCTAGCATTAAGAAATGCTGCAAAAAAAGGTAGAAGGTGACCACAAAATATCCAATACTGAAATGGAAGATAACCTGCCTGAATTCACTCCATTCTGACCATACATCAAAATTGGGTTCTCTGAAGCACATAAACAAGCCATCTAGAAGGGCAGCAGATACATGGAAACTCCACCATCTGCTAACTTCCCTCCAAGCTATTTGCGAGCCAGCCTTAAAAATATATCATTGCTCTTTCAGTGTTGCTGAGCCAAAATCCTGGAAATTCCTCGCGAGTGGCATTTTGGGGGAATACCTGCACCAAATGGACTGCAGTGATTCAAGAGGCAGTTCACTATCATCTTCAAAGCAACTGGAAAATGGGGAATAAATGCTGGCCCAGCCAGCATCACTCAACCCACAAGTGAGTTACAAAAAAAATGTACATATCTTTAAGATTGTGTATTCTGAACTGTCAATAAATTCAATTCAGGACAATACTAGCTGTATGATATGCAGTCCATAAAGAGCAGCAAAAGTCAGATGTACTTTATTTAGCTTCCAGGGCATATAGTTTGTACATAGACTTACCTTCAAATAAAGAACCCCCCTTTTTTTTTGAAACCAATCCTTGTAAATGATTAGGTCGAAGAAAAGAATGTAACAGCAAATAGAAAACAATGTGACACAGTATGAAGTTATAAACTTGTGGGAAAAATATCAACTTGCAACAAAGGAATTGCGAATTTTTTATATTTAGAAGGATTTTGATATCCTTTGACTTTGGTATTCGTAGAAGCATAGAATCCCAACAGTTTGGGAGCAGGCCATTTGATTATCAAGTCAACACAGCCTCTGAAGAGCATACCACCCAGACACACCCAATCCCTGTAAACCTTCATTTCCCATGTCTAATCCACCAAGCCTGCACATCCCTGGACACTATGGCCATGCTAAATTGCACAATCAACCTAATCTGCACATCTCTGGACTGTGGGAGGAAACCCAAATAGACATGGGGAGAGTGTATAGACTTCAGATAGTTTCCCAAGCCTGAAATCACACCCGGGTCCCGGCAGTGAGTAGTAGTAGTAGTAATCACTGAGCCACTGTGCCGCCCATTCATGTTCATGTCTATGTGGACAATGACAAATCATATACTAGTTATTGTTACACATCTTACAACATTTAAATGTGGCCACGTGTGAAATAACGTGTTCAAATCTGGCCTCCTTACCTCAGGGAGGACACTCTTACTCCAGAGGTGTGACAGAAAAGTTCATTAGACTGTTTGCTGGGGTAAGGGTTTTATCCTAAGAATATTGAGGGTCCATACTCTCTCAAGTTTATAAGAATGAGTGCGGATTTAATTCAAAGAGATAACATTTTTCAAGGATAGATGTAGAGAAAAACATTCCCCTGGATATGGGATCTGGAAAACAGTTAGACTCAAAATAAGAGGCAGGAGAAGTTATAATTAAGAGGAGGAGAAAATTCTTTGAGTACACATTATCAGCTGTTTGGGTTGGAACTTCTCACCAAGTATATTTAAGATAAAGATAGACTTTTAGCCAAAGGGAATAGGATCATGCAGGAAAGTGAAATTGAGGTAGATGATCAACCATGATTTTGCTGAGTGGCAGAGCAACTTGAAGGACTATGTATCGTTTTCTAGCTCTTACTTCTGAAGTTCTTTCATCATCCCATATTCTGACTGCATTCTGGAGCATGTGGTTGCTTCCACTTTGCTCCTTTGTTTTTGGAAACCATTACCTGTGCAATGGTAGGTAGCAATGCAACCATGCTAATACAAGATAAATTGACTATGGATAATTTATTTTAAAGGATAAGTTACCGGCCTTTATTACAGAGTACGAGATATATCTATGCATCTAATCTGATCTTCTGAAATAGTGATTTGTCAGAACACAATATTTAATGTACATCATGGGGCAATAAAGTGTGCAGTTTAAAAAAGTCTCAAACATATTTGATCGACTTACCACGCAACAAATTTCATTACATTTGTGGCGGCCACAAGAACGTTTTTTATTGCAACGCTTGTCACACAGAAAGAGCAGATCTGCTACATAAGAAAATTACAGTAGAGGTGGTGTTACACAGCAACTCATGAAGGCTTTCACAACAGTGCAATCTCCTTTCAGAAATAAAATTTCATTGATACAATAAGAAATTGATAATTTCTACTAAACCATGAGTATCTCTAATATAGTCAACAAATTATGAAATTCATTTTGAAAAAAAAACAGCATCTAGGTACCAATGGGGTTGCTACTGGTTACAGAATGAGGGTAGTAATTGCGGCATGTACATGTGAGAACACGTGTGCGCATTAAACTTACAAGTGCTGGACAGAGGTGACCACACTAGAGTGTGTCAGACAAGGGAAACGTGTTTAGTATTCACTTTTCAACACTGACCAGCAAAGGTTAGTTACAAAATTACTGTATGCCGAGTAGAACTTGGCCAGTTATCTAACATCGTACGAATACTTTAGGAAGGCTTCTCAACAAAGGAGGGCAGGATAGGCTAAAACAAGCTAGTCGCCACAAGAATCTATCAAATTTTTTATTTAGCAGTTAGTTTCACAATAGATTTTTGGAATCTCTCATTCAAAACCTTGGGTGATGATATGGGGCAGAATTGTGAAAATGTAAGAAGTGAAATCTCATTTCGCCTATTTAAAAAAAAATAAACATAACAAATAATCAATTTCTAACAACGTTTTAACTGAAAACATCGCTACCTTAATTTCCAAAAAAAAATGGAAGCATCTCGATGCTTACCTTCCTTTGTGATGTTGACACAGGGAACATCCTATGCAGGATTAAATAATAATTATTACACAAGCTGAAATTCACTGAACTTTTTTTTCTTGAACTGAAGTTTTTCTATCAGAGATTAATGCAGAATTAAATTCTTCCACACAGGTCAACCACTGATGTGAGTAAACAGTTCAATTAAGGAATGTATTTCTATCAATGATTTTGGAGATAGTCCTTTAGAAATGGCAAAACTTAATTCGTCATCAAACCACAGAAATTAAATAGTGAATCTATTGTTAAATGGCACACTATTAGTGGTGGTAAGAATTTTTATGGCTTAGAGTTCATCTATTCATTGTCTTCGGAGACTGGTAATTATTTTAATTACAGGCTAGATACTTTTTGTGGCAAAATATGTAGATGGGTGGGTGTTCAGCGGAGTTAAATGCAAAATCTGAAGTCTGGGTTCCCTTGCATGCTGGGAATTGATTCAACATACCAGCATGCATGTGCCTGATAATGACAAGTGCCTCACTAGGAAGTCAAACTGATTGACAAATAAACCTGATCTCTGCTAGGAAACTGGGTTCTGTGAAAAATTACTCATATTTTTCCAGATTCAAAAGGATTGCTGCATAAACACTTGCCATCTCCCTAAATCTGTCCTTGCCATGGTCTAACTCCAATGAGATGTGAATTAGTATTGAAAGCAAATTGAATGAAGTAGATATAATATATTGTATTATAGATGTGACCTTTCCCTCACCTGCTTTTTAAATCCACACCGACAGTTAACAGTGGAAATTCCAGCACATGGTCCACATTCACCTTCATGGCAAAGGTTACTACAAGTATGAATGGAACCTATATTTTAAAGAAAAAAAAACTTAATTCTATTGATGACCATGAATGTCAGAATTCCTGCAAATAAAATTCTCAAATATTGTTGAAGACTAGCTGTACGGACTAGTCTCAGAAAAGGCAATATAGTGTATACAGTCACTAAGTCATATTTGCTTCAGACTGTTGGCCTGGAAGCAGGCTATCTAATTTTGAGAACACTCAAGAAACTTAGTGTTAATATCATCATGGAGTATTAATTCGTATCCTATCTTACAATATTCCAAACATACATTTGACAATGAATTACCTTAACAGACGGCAAGAGACCTAGAGAGGAACTGAGGACTGCAGATGCTGGAGAGTCAGAATTGAAAAGTGTAGTACTGGAAGAGCACAGCAGGTCAGGCAGGATCTAATGTCTTGGGCATAAGCCCTTGTGTGAGAGTGAGTGAATGAGTAAGTTGGAGCACACACTAGGGTCAACAAATTCCCTACGTGTTGCAACATCCAGCTTTTCTTCCACTGTCCCCTGCTCAGTGCTTACTTTTTCAATTGCGACTCCCACCACCCTCCAAGGACCTCTTCTTCTGACTCAAGAACTCTTCATCCTTTTGGACATCCTGCCCTGGTCTCTTAGTCTCTTCATCTCCATCTGCTGCCGTGACATTGATCGCCTCAACCTCTCCACCCCTCTCATGCTCTCAAAAGCGCAACCTTCCACTCCCTCTGCCCCAATCCCAACCTCACCATTAAATCAGCAGACAAGAGGGGCGCAGTGATAGTGTGGTGCACTGACCTCTACCTTGCTGAAGCCAGGCACCAATTCATGGACACCTCCTCTACCACCCCATCAACCACGACCTCACCATCCTTCACCAAACCATCATCTCCCAGACCATTCACAACCTCATCACCTCAGGCGATCTTTAATCCACAGCCTCCAACCTCAGTTCCACAATCCCGTACCACCCAGTTCTACCTCTTACCCAAAAGCCACTAACCTGACTGCACCAGTCAACTTGTTCCTGCCTCACCGAACTTGGCCTCTTATCTCGACACCATCCTGTCCCCCTTGGTCTAGGAATTCCCACACCACCCACCCGCTTCACCTCCATGACATTCATTTCTCTGGCCTCCAATGCCCTGTATTCACCATTGCCTCCAAACTCCCTCCGCGCTCCCCCCCACCCCATTTCTTCCTCTCTTGTTGACCTAACCAGTACCCCTCCAACAACAAACTCATTTAGCGGAACTGGTGCGCACCCTCAACAACTTCTCCTTCAAATTCTCCCACTTCCTTCAGACCAAAGGGATAGCCATGGGCTCCCGCATGGACCCAGTTATGCCTGCCTTTGTAGGATGGAACAGCCCAACTTCCGCAGTTACACCCCTACCCCCACCTCATCCCAGATCCAACCCTCCAACTCGGCATCACCCTCTTGACCTGTCCATCTTCCTTCCCACCTATCCACTCCACTCTTCCTGCCGATCAATCACAGTCACACCCTACCTGCACCCCACCGGCCTTCCAGCTACTTTTGGTGCACCCCCACCCTCACATTTATCTCTCAGCCAAACCCCCACCGCACATCTCTGAAAAAGGGCTTAATGCCCGAAACATCAATTCTTCTACTTCTCGGATGCTGCCTGACCTGCTGTGCTTTTCCAGAGCCACACCGAGTCTGCAAGAGATTCCTAATTTTCCCATGTTAGTGACATCTAATTTGATGATTCCTCTTTCCATACCAGAAAGGTCAGAGAAATCTTTTTATGGCAGAGCTTCTTTTCCAGTGCTAAGAGGACTGGTTTTGGCCTCCACTCTTAAACACTCAACAGCACCCTTTCCTTGCACACTAATGGTTAGTATTCACCCCACTACATATTTTGTGATGTCTCCACAAAACAGATTTCTTGGTCTCTATTTTACAGGGATAACTTTTAATCTAGGACTTCATTTCAATATTTGTTGCAGGGATGTGGATGTCCCTGGCCAGGTCAGTATTTATTGCCTCACCCTAAGTGCCCTTGTGAAGGTGGTGGTACCACTACAATCCCTGGGGTGCTACTGGAAAGGGAATGCTCTTATTTGATCTTCTCCTAATTTAACTGACATTTCATTATCCCTGATACTTCCATGCAGAACATTACAATACTTCTCCATTTCTCATTCAAACTGAAAGCAGTGTCCAAAACACTTAACTGATTTGAAAAAGAGAATTGAGATTGTATTTGCTGCTCATGGTGTAGCCCCTTCTACGAGGGCACAAAACATGTTAGGACACTTTCTAATGTGCCTGTAAATATGACCAAATAATACCCTGTGGCTCACTACTGCAGAGATTGGCTGTCATCAAGACCCACACCTATCCCATACTTATCAAGTTTTCTGTACTGCTCTATCCAAGTTTAAAACAAACTACAAGAACAGTGTTTTACCTTTTTCTAGGCATCCTGAATACCTCTGTTGGAAATACTGACCAGTAGCTTTAGATTTTAGCAATAAACAGCCGGACACTCTAAACGTAGGGAGCTGGTCTGATAGGGTATTGCTACTCAGATAGCCAGCCGAACACAAAGCAGGCAGAATCAGACGACTTAAAAGCTTTTCCACTTTGCAGATGTACACTAAAGAGCTATGCATTTGCCTTGGGTCAAAATTTTATTACAAATCTACGAGATGGTTTTTATTTGTTTGATCTTCAATTTCCTTCATGTTTTCAGCTTAAGAACTTCGCTGATGTCTTTCCATCTTCAATGACTTCTACACAATATTTCTCTTGACTCACCTATAATTGCCTACATTATGTAACAGTTTTCCACTTGCACGTCTCTAGGGAAAAGGCTATGGGACTAGGTGCACTGGTCTAGCAGAGACCTGGTACATTCAATGCAGGTGAAATATTGGTGCTATAACCATTTATGAAGTCTCACACTCATTCGGTTCTTTCTCTTCCTAGCCACTTGTAACAAATTGTTGACAGTTCTATTGCATCATGCAGAATCAGAAGGCTTAAAAGCACTTTCACCTCACAGATATACTCTAAATGGCTATGCATTTCCAGTATCTGTTTTTATCTCAAATTTGCTACATTTTCTGTTCATAATTATGTTTGAGAAGCAAATACAAACAAAACAGGATGGCCAATCAAATTAAGCCAATGATGATTGCAGTCTCAGTATACTCGACCTTTCCCCATTAAAAGCAAACATGACTGAAATTACAAAACCATAGCTTAGAATGCACAAGGATATGTTTACTTGGTTTTCACTAAGTAATTTACAGCTTGGAAACAAGTTTTCTCCATATTATGAACAACAAACTGAAAATAGCTAACTCCTTAGTGACTTCTAACAAATTATGGAAAAGTACCACAATAATGTTTTAACAATCCTAACAAATTCCACGCAGAATTTATTCCAAGTTGTGAACCAGTTTAAAATTTTTATTAATGAACCTCAATAATATGATTTAAAAACTTCATTTCATCAATTAAAAAAAAAGTTCATAAACACAACTGGTCAAAGCCATCTAATCTCCTCACCATCAGAGCCACAAGGTAAGGGCTTGCCACAAGTCTTCCCACACGATGGTATAGAATCAGTGCAGCTCTTACGCTCAGGGTAACCAAGCTCTAGAAGTTTGCACAAAGGAGTCTGCCCACAAGGGCAGCTGTGTACCAATGCTGGCAGGCGAGGACAAGGCTGACATGCAGATGGGTGGCACAGCTGCAAACAGGTATGGTTTCCACAGTCGAGTTTCCTAAGGGAGCAAATAATCCATGAAACTTTGAAGTAAACAATAAGGTACAAGGGGATTATTATAGCATGTACCAGTCATGCAGACAGACAAATCAATGAGCCATAGTTACAATGAGCCAATACAAGGTGAGATTACAATACAGAAATTTAAAAACAGCATTTACAGTATCCATATAAAATGCTCACAATCGAAGCTATTAAAGTGGGAAAAATGGTTTTGCATCCAAAAATCTTGGTTCAATTTGCCAGTGGATTTTTGCCAATCACATCTTTTATGCACAGATGTGATTGGGAAAAAAAAGCAAACTTGCGAATTACATAGCATTACAACATGGAACAGACACAACCAATTTTTTAACAATTATTTCTTGTGTCTTTTAAATACATAAAACATGTAGGATGAGCTTTAGTAATTGTAATAATGCGGTTACACAAAATTAATTACAGCTGTACTAGTGAGAAATGGTAACTTTGGACATGCTCTATCATGGCATCAGATTCCATGCCGACTTTCTATTGTAAAGTAAAGAGTTTTCTACTACGATCAATCAACTAAAACTCCCACCCAACTTCCTGCACGCGTGCATACTCACGCATGAAAGCGATCTCAGTTTCAACACTGTTGTCATAATGTTTTAATTTTTTTAAAAAATCAGTACTTTCAGCCTACGCCTTTGCTGTAGAAAATCAAATTAAATGCAACACGTTAATTTTGGAATCACAGTTCACATTGGGGTAGCGATTCCTGCAGATAATGCTGATTTTTGCAATGAAATTCACCCAAAATTCAGCAAATCAGGAGACTGAGCAATTTTAGCCCAAATCAAGTGTCCTTTAAATTTCTGCAGATGTTTATAAAACCGACCCGACTCAAATTAATCACCATGACAAGTATCTGATAATTGTGCTCTGAGTCTTTCAAAGCTGATCAAAAAAAATTGAACCAATTTTTATTTTCTGTAAGGGTACTAATACATCATGATAAACAAGAGTTTCACATGAAGGCGCAGCCCCAGCTTATCACGGCCTTCCTATATCTCTCTACCTACTGCCATTCTGTATTTGTCAATGATTTCCTTCAATTTTTTAAGCTCACCAAGTCCATTACCTCTTCATACTACAAAACATTAAGGCTTTTATTTCCAGGGCATTAAAGAAGCCTCAACTGACTTTATAAATACATGATTGAGAGACTTATACCGGGGTGGGGGGGGGACTCAGTGTTAATACGAATTCATTAAAATTTGTCTACTTGTTTCAATGAGATTCATTAGCTTTATCATTCATTTAAAATGACATTTAAAATAAAACAATTCAATAAATCTTTTGACATGGAGCCACAACTGGCATCATTTTGCAAATGGCTCGCTCACTGAGAAGCCGAAACGGACAGACAAGTGGAAGTAGGGAAGAGCAATACAGATCAAGCCACACCAAAACAAAGGACAGAATTTTAAAAGCTTACCAAAATCCTAACCAACAAGACACGAAAAAAAGGTCTGAGTTTAGAAGGATGACAGGAGGGATCTAATTGAAACATGCAGAATACTTAATGGCCCAGAGTAGATGTTGGGAAGGTATTTCCATTAGTAAGAGACTAGAACCAGAGGGCATTGCCTAAGAGTAAAAGGGGAGACTTTTTAGAATGGAGATAAAGAGAAACTTCTTCAGCCAGAGAATGGTGAATTTATGGAATTCATTGCCACAGAAGGCTGTGGAGGCCAGGTCATTGAGATAGATGGGTCGAGTATCAAGGGGATCAAGGGTTACGGACAGAAAATGGGAGAATGCGGTTGAGAAACTTATCAGCCATGATTGAATGGCAGTGTAGACTCAATAGGTTGAAAGGCCTAATTTCTGCTCATGTCTCTTATGGTCGAAACTTGGAAAATACTGATTTAAACAGGATATTACTACTTTTGTTCTTAAGATGTGTGAATATGAAAATATATCCATTCTGTGAGGGAGAAAAATAGTGGATGGTCAGTGGACACACCAGGTGGTGCTTATTTTACTTTTAATTATATTTAGCAGACAGATAGGAGAAATTAACCAAAAATTGGAGATACAGAGACTGAGACTCAACCCAGAATGGCAGGGTTTAGAGAAAATCAAAGAAATCATTATAGAGGAAAACCAAGAGAAACAAATTTCAGACCTGAACAAGGGAAGAAGAAATAAGAGAGATCCCATTTCAAGGAAGCAGTGGAAATCTCAAACTTCACTTATTAAGTTAACTTGTTTTTAAAAAGCAAACATACATTATCAATCAGTATATTCTGTCTCACTAACTGCCTCTTAAAAGATATCTACTATGACCAATTAAAGCATACATCTATGCTCAATTCACCTGTCACATTGTTTCTGACAAGTAAAATAGCCAGTGCCATCATATGCTTCTTTATCTGTTCCACATAGTACTTCTCGGAAAGTAACTCCACAGTAGCAGCCTAGAAAGGAGACAAAGTAATAATGATTTGATCACTTTGGTATTTCATAATTCAGGTATTTTTCTAGTCTATAAGCTATCATGCTACAAGATCACTATAACTGAATAGTTTCACAATGCAGTGAAAAGATCAAGAAAGCCAAAGAATTGAGTCACATTCCATGTACAGCACAGAAACAGGTAGCTGGTTGAATGTGACTATTTCAGCTTAACACTCCACAAAGATGATCTGTCTTCATTTAACTCCATTATATTCCTCTATTCATTTCTTCTTTACGTTCTTCTCTAGTTAAAGTGCATCTATATTTATTGCCTGAACCTTTCCTGAAGGATGAGTCCTGGCAGTCGTTATATTATGTTTGAATATTTTCTACACCTTCTCCAATGTTTCTATAAAATTGTTTCCAAAATATGGATATAGTATACTGCCATGTGCAGTTCTAATAAGTTCAGTTCACGACACATTCAGTTTACCTTATCTGTTCTGTTCTATTCTTTGAGAACTTAATCCCAGTGCTTGTGTTTGTTTTAAAAAAAGTTTTCCTAAACTTGTCTTCCTGCTTTTAGTGATTTGACCATCTCTACCCTAGATCCCTTGTGTTTTCTTATCCATTTATACTCTTTCTATCCAATTTCCTCAGTCTTCCATTCAAAATGTACTATATCACACCATATGCTGAAATTTGTTTACCAATAAATTGTTCAACTTCTAAAAGTCAGCTGTAATGGACAATATTTATTCAGTTTTAGGTTTATTCACAAAGAAATATTTCAAACAGATGGCTCCAGTGTTACCAAGTGTTCCTTTATATGAGCACAAGTGTTGAGCAAAGAGTGCCCCTCTCCTGTAAACACAACATCATGTTACACAATTAACTCCTCATTTCCTGGTTTAAAAATAAAGCTTACATAATATTCACAAATTACATTTTAAAACAAATAAAATTACTTTCTAAAATTTTATATAAAGCATTGCAAGACAAATGGCTCTCTTCCAGGAGTCCCTGTAATATTTTGACACTTCTTAGATGGAACAAGAGATAATTGGTGATTTGTATCAACTCAGGTGATTTTGGAGATTTTTTTAAAAACCAACAACTGTTCCATGCTAATATGGTCAATCCTTACAGCTTTTCCCCTATTTACACTTTTTGTAAAGTGTACACTATCCCACAAGGAATGACTGTTCATTGAATGTTACCTGGACAAAGTGTGTCCAGTTTACCCCAGGGGCTGAATTTCTCCAAAAATATTTGACAAAAAAAATCTCATATCCACTGCTGTCACAAGTTTCTGCAGGTCAAGTACTCTTAACTTCACATAATTCTCAAATATTTGCATTTACTTCCTAGCTTCTTAGGATTAAAGGCACTTCCCATTTACACCATCCAAAAATATTATAAAATCAGCTTCAACTAACTTCTGGTTCTTTGGGTCATCTTAGGATGGCAAGTACACATTTCTCCATTTTTAATTTTTGACGCTTTATTTTCCCTTAAAATATACTCTCTACTTTAAGATGCTTTATTATAGTATTTAATTCTATATATCAGTGCTAATAGGTGGTCTGGTCTGAAAACATAACCAATTCAACTAACTATGACACAGAGGTGAACCTTTTTTGTTAATTAAACCAAGCACCCAGAAAAGCTCACTTTGCAATTTGTTCAAATGAGGTGACAGAGAACTCCCAAATTTCACTATTTTAAAAAATATCAATTTATTTTCTAACTCTAAATGTGAGCATTACACAAAAGAATATTGACAAATCTAAGCCCCCATTTCTCTTAACTGCTAACTTTTGACTCCAACTCTAAAAATATGCTGTTCCAATAATACACTTACAAAATTACATTAGCTTAATCTCAAAATCACCCAGTCTTTGTCTTCTCCTGTTACTGATCTTCCTGAGTCATCATCTTTCTTTTTACTGCAAGTATGTTTCACATGAAGAAGTACCTTTGATAAAGAATGTTTTCCTAATTTCTTTGAAAGCAAAATGTAAGGTAGGCAATTAGCTCTCCAGCAGTTTTTCTCTCTCTATGACAATTGTTCTCTGACCAATTTTCAAAATGTCCACATTCTTATACCCAACCTTGTATCATCTCATTGGTTTGATGTTGGAAAAACAGTAAATTCAAACTCGGTAGGGTTTTAATATCCTGGGCATAATTTAAATTGATTGATTAAATTTGAGTTGTCGTAAAATAGCAACCAAAACTCAGGTATCCATTTCACATCCAAAGGTTACATATTTTCAATTTTTCAGTACGTTCTAGGACTGCCATCTAATCATGTACGGAGGTGCTTGTAATCTCAGTTCAGAACACCATTCTCTCTCTCAAAAGGTACAATACATGCCTTCAACTTCATAACAATTAAGTTTTTCAATGATTTGTTTTTTTAGATGTGATACAATTTTCCTCTGATGACCTAGCATAGAGATAACAGAGGTAAGATTAACACTATCTAAATACGTGAGTTTTGAGAAGATTTGTAGCTCAGGTTCAGGCTCTGAATATAAGTTTGCTCGCTAAGCTGGAAGGTTAGTTTTCAGATGTTTCATCATCATACTAGGTAACAGTGAGCCTCCAGTGAAGCACTGGTGTTAGTGACCCACTTTCTATTTATGTGTTTAGGTTTCCGTGGGTTGGTGATGCAATTTCCTGCAGTGATGTCATTTCCAGTTTTTTTTAAAAACAGAGGGTGGCAAACGGGTCCAAGTCGATGTGTTTCTTAATAGAAATGTTGATCTTATACTCCACAACTGTTAATCTATCAACACACACAATAACTTGCACCCCATTTACCACGCTAAGAAAAAGAACAGGAAATGACATCACCAACTCAAGGAACCCTAACCACAAAAACAGATAGCAGGTCACTAACACCAGTGCTTCACCAGAGGCTCACTGATGTTATCTAGTATGGTGACAAAACGTCGGAAAACAAATCTTTCAGCTCAGCAAGCAAACTTATATTCAGAACTCTGAATAAGGTTGTGGATTCAAAATTACTTCAAACCTACTGTTTAAACGTCTTTACCAATACATTTAGTCTGCAGATGTTTCTGACGAGCAAGCCTAAAATTCTATTTCAATATTGTCAATAACATCTCTCTCAAAGTCCACAGTGCCATCCCAGAAAAAACTACAACATGCATCAATTTGAGATCTGCTTTCAGCTAAACGCAGCCTATTCAAAGGTTTGTGAAAGATTTGTAGCAAGATTTGTAGCTCAGGTGCCGATTGCCATAGTTGTGGGTATGTTTGCTGAGCTGGGACGTTGATTTGCAGACATTTCATCCCTTGTCCAGGTGACATCTTCAGTGCTTTGGAGCCTCCTGTGAAGCGCTGCTCTAAGTTTTTTCTGGAACTTTTGGTTCTGTTCCTGTTTCAGATTGCCTGTTCCCATTGTCCATTGTCATTGCCAGTATCTTGAGTCTGGGTCTGTGTGTTTGTTGATGGAATTTGTAGATGAGTGCCATGCTTCTAGAAGTTCTCTGGCTGCCTTCTGTTTAGCTTGTTCTATGATTGTTGTGCTATGCCAGTGTAATTTGTGGTCCCTGTAATGTGTGCGTATGGCTACTAGGAATAGCTGGTTGTAGCTAGTTGGTGTTCATGGTTTGCTAATGGTCTGCCTATTTGTCCCTGGTTTTTCTCTTTCACCCTGCTTCAAAAAAAAAATGGAGTGACATGTGCAATTTTCCAATCCAGAGGGACAACTTCCGTATCTAGAGAACTCTGAAAGATTATGTTGACAGTAACTACAGTTTGTCCCCTACTTCCTTCAACATTCTCTCATGGAAACCATAAGATTCTAGGGATTTGTCAGTTTTTAATTTCATTATCTTCTCCATTACTGATGTTTTGCTTAGATTAACTTTATTCAGTCCCTGTTCATGATTTATTATTAACGTTCTTGCGACTTCTGACAGACTATTCTCCTTTTCTACTGTATTCAACATGCCTGTAAAATTCCTGTAGACACTGACAGTGTCCCCACTTGCTGTCTTTCATGGGCCAACATTGTTCCTGACCATCCACTTCCCCTTTATGTAACTACAGGTAATTCTCCTATAATGCTGTAGTTGCATTGCAGCAAAACCTCGCTCAACAGAAAATCACTTAACAGAAATAATGGGGCCTATGGAAGAAGTCGGGTTAGGGACAGACCAGCAAAAAAAAAGTCACTCATGATCGCTCAAAAACCACCAAAAGTATAAAGCATAGCACAGCCTAAATGAAGGTTGAAATCATATTTATTCACAAAACAAAAAGTAGATTTAACATAGCATATTTAAAAAAAAACAAAGCTGCTCTCTGTACAGTCCCTTTCACAGAAAGCTGCGCTGTCAGCAGCTGGCATCAGCCCATGCACAGGACAGCACGAAGACTGATGTGGACAGCAGCGTGTGCGCACAAAGGCGTGGACATTGGCGCATACGCAGAACAGCATGCAGTCTTTGGTGTTGATAACAGGGATAGAGTATAAAAAACAAGTAATTCTTGCAACAATTCTACAGTGCAATAGTGAGATCATGTATGAAGTAGTTTGGGTTACCTTACTGGAGGAACACATTTGCATTGGAGTTCAGAGCAGAAGCTTCACTAGGCTAAATGCTGGAATGAAACGACGATTGGGCACGTATTGGCATTTAGAAGAATGCCAGGTTATTATATGAAATGTATAAGATTCTGAAGGCTTGATAGGGAATCTAGGACTGAGGGATTCAGTTTGAAGATAAGGGATCTTCTATTAAGACAGAAAGGAGGACAAACTTATTTGAGTCATCAATATTTGCAATTGTCTCCTCAGCAAGCAGTCAGGATTAGGTCACTAAACATATACTATGCAAGGCTGAGTTAGATTTTTGTTAACAAGTGAAGAGGGAGCAGACAGAAAAATGAAGTTAACGCCATCTCATATCAGACATGATTATTAAATGGTGGAGCAGACATTCATCAAATGACCCACTCCTATTTCTTAAGCAAAAGTCTACTTGCTGAAATCAGTAACTTCCTTCTTATTCAACATTTTTAATTAAGGTAACATATAATAAACTTTAATGATTTCTATACCCACAGTGGACAATGTAATATCAATCAATTTTCCATAGCTAATGAAAATGGATCAGTGTTGTACCTGGAATGAAGACTGGCTCCTTACCTTGCTGAACAGTAAGTTGACATGGCTGGCATTTCCCTGCATGGCAAACCTGGGCACATGTATGCTTCCCACAAGTTAGGAGATTATCACACACATTACTGCAGTTAATGGTTCCCGGTTGCCCACATCGAACCGACTGGCTGCAAAGTGGGGGAAAAAGTTAAAATCCTCTGAAAGGATTTAAAGATTACAACACAAAATACACAAGAATAACTGAAGCAGTAGTTTAGTTATGAAATACTTACTTGGATCACTTAAAGAGTTACATCTAAATATTATCAAAAGGACATTGCGAGTGCACAACTGAACTTAAATGCCAGAACAAATAATGAGAAGTTTGACTAATTTGTAAATAGGTATCCATATGAAGATGACAATAAAAATTTTTCTTCAAATGAAGCTTGATTTGTCTATCAGACATTTTATTTTCTATTCACCAATCTAGTGTTGTTTGGTCAGATAATTTTCCTCTAATCTGGTTCCCTGTGTTCTTCATTTTATTCCAAATATGGCTTTACCAATTAGTCATACATTTTTATCCCCCCACAGAGCACATGAAGATTTGAGTAGAAGTCTAGCACTTAATATTTGGAGACCGTTTTAGAACAGTCACCAGAGAGCTGGTACTGTTTGGTGTACTGAATAGAGTTTTTACTTGGGAAGTAATACTTCATGTGGCTAAAAGCATAAAAGATGGCTGCTTGAGAAAGGTACCAGATGGCTGCTAACACTCAGAACCATGTGTAGATATTACTTCCAGATCAGGACATTGTATTTGAAAGGGAGAAATGCAGAAGATATGATTCCAGGTATAGGTAAGACTGATTACAATGTAATCAAACAGAAACCGTCCACAAAGTGAGCAGCTTTGTTGATAAGTAAAATGACAGCTATAAATTATTCAAAAAGCATTGATATGGGAGTTCCCTTTGTAGTCTGCAGTAGTAAATTTAAGTTTAAAAAAATTAAAATGGATGAAGAGAAAAAGTTAAAGACAAAACAAATATACAGAAGAGGCACAGAATGGGACAAACAAATGAGAGTGCAGGAAAGGGCAAAAAAAAAACATACAAACGGCCAAAAAGCTTAAGATCAAATAAAAATTCATAACTCGGAAAAAGAGGGTGGTCAGAAGCACTGCGTAGGAAGCCATTTGACACAGCTATATAGTTCCTTAATATTTGCAGCAAATTTTGTTTTAACCAGCATCTTGTGAGCCAGCAATAAAAAAATCCTGAAATATCAGTGGTTTACCATATTATCGCGATCTTCGCGATGTCCGAGCAGTCAGTTGAGCGTGAGAGTGTGAGAAGGATCTCTGCCAGTAAATTTTATTTAAGACAAGTTGCATTATTCACAGCATAAATCACTTAAATAATAAATTAAAAAGTGTAACAGTGATGTGTATACCCCCTGCATGATGTTTCTATTACTCAGTATGCATTTTTACATCAATTATGTGGACTTCTTGATCCATTGGAATATTTGATTAACCGGTACACTTCTGGTTCCACAAGTGCCAGTTAATAAAACAAATTGCATAACAGAGCAGACACTGAGTAATTACTTTGTGGTTGTACTTAAAGTAGGTGAAAAGTCAACATGCCAGAAATTCCATCAATAGTAAGCAAAGAGTTAGCAAGTAGAAAAGGGACACAGAGGGTGGCTGTGAGCAGAAAAGGACGGGTGGAGAAGTGTGGTGAATGGGAAGAGGATGGGAGAAAAGATGAGATGGATAAGAGAAGGGTAGGATTGGAGAGTCAGAGGAGGGAGGCAGATGGTCAGAGGGAAGTAACAAAAGGGTAGGAGAGAAAAGTGGTGGGTAAGGAGGAGAGAGGGGCGTCAGAAAAGCCCATGAACAATATTGCAGTTTGCTGCTAAAACAGTAACCATGTTCAACTGAAAAATTAAAGACAACATTCTGAAACAAAGCAAAGTGCTGGACAACCTTAGGTGTAGTAACATCTGAGAAAGAGAAACAAAGCTAACAGTTTGAGTCCAATATGACCCATCGGAACCAACTCTAAACACTAGTTGTGTTTCTCACTCCACAGACGCTGCCAAAGCTGCTGAGTTTTCCAGCAATGTGCTTTTATTTCCGATCTCTAGCATTCACAGTATTTTGCTTTTATTTAAATAACATTATTAATCACTCCAATGAATAAATTGTGCTGAAATAAAAATGCTCAAATCAAATGCAATTCAAAAGAATACATGTACTCTCATTTGTAACTCAAACATTCACTTTGGTAACTGTTGCCTCACTTTGTAACATTTTAGTTTGTCAGGTACCCTTGTGATGTTACCTCTTCACTATGTGCGTTGATGATTTAGCTGATGGCGAAGTGAAGGTCCTTAGGTTTCACCTCATGTAGCATGGATGCTTTGCACCCTCTAGGTGTACCAAAATTATGAATGGCAAATTAGCCAACAAATCTTGACAAGATAATATGACAATGCTTAGAAGGCAGACACTGGCAAAGTGAGACACACATCCAGGACAGGCAAGTGGACAGCTGCCTGTAAAGAGTCTGTGGTCTCAGATAACAACTCCCACAGTTAGCCATAGAATCTAATGGTGTGACATATCATGACTGCAGACTTCCTGCAAAGGTAGCTACAAATGGGACACAAGCAGCAGATAGAACATAGAACAATACAGCGCAGAACAGGCTCTTCAGGCCTCGATGTTGCGCCGACCTGTAAACTATTCTCAGCTCGTCCCCCTACACTATCCCAAAATCATCCATGTACTTATCCAAGGATTTAAATCTCCCTAATGTGGTGGAGTTGACCACATTAGCAGGTAGGGCATTCCATGCCCTTATCACTCCGTGTAAAGAACCTGCCTCTGACATCTGTCTTAAATCTATCACCCCATAATTTGTAGTTATGCCCCTCGTACAAGCTGACGTCATCATCCTAGCAAAAAGACTTTCACTGTCTACCCTATCTTTTCCTCTGATCATCTTGTATGTCTCTATCAAATCCCCTATTAGCCTCCTTCTTGCCAATGAGAACAGGTCAAAGTCTCTCAGCCTTTCCTCATAAGACCTTCCCTCCAGATCAGGCAACATCCTGGTAAATCTCCTCTGCACCTTTTCCAAAGCTTCCACATCCTTTCCGAAATATGGGGACCAGAACTGTACACAATATTCCAAGTGTGGCCACACCAGCGTTTCGTATAGTTGCAGCATGATATTGCTGTTCCGGAACTCAATCCCTCTACGAATGAAACCTAACACACCATATGTCTTCTTAACAGCACTATCCACCTGGGTGGCAACTCAGTACCCGGCCTTCCTGTTATTCTTCCCAAAGTGCATCACCTCACATTTAGTTGCATTGAACTCCATTTGCCACCTCTCAGCCCCATTCGGTAATTTAACCAAGTCTCCCTAAAACCTGTAATATTCTTCCACACTGTCCACTACTCCACTGACTTTAGTGTCATCTGCAAATTTACTAATCCATTAGTAGATGATGGGATAGAAAGCCACCTATCCAAACTAGGTGACTTCATAGACAGAAGCATTAAATTACAGGTAGAGATAGCAAAGCTATGCCAAATGGATTCCAATTTTTTAAAAAAATTATTCAGAGGATGTGTTTTTGCTGGCTAGATCAAGATTTATTTTATCCATCCCCAACTGCCCTTGATAAGAGCAATTTGACAAATGTGAGGTCATCCAAACTTTAGATCCAAAAAGGACAGGGTAATTTTTGAAATAATGAAAAGCTTGAAGCAATGGAGCGCCATGGCAACTCTGGATTCTGGAAGATGGTTTAAAATATTACAAACAGGTACAGAAAACTGTCAACAGCTGACAGAATGCTTGTGAATATATCTTAGGGACTAGTTATCTTGCAGCTATTAACAAATCCTTGCTAGAGGACCTCTGGGTTATGCTGAATAATTCTGTACACTAGAATTTAAGTATATGCTGGCCTTGCAGGAATTATAGCATGTGAGATATTTGGACTCCAAGGGTTATACTAAAAAGGAGAGATGACACAAACTAGAATTATATCCCAGGAATTCAGGAGATTAAGGTGTGATTTGATCAAAAATTTCAAGAGCTTTCAGGAACAGATAGGGTAGATACAAGAAAATAAAGGTCTTTAGGGTTGGGGAGTCTTGGACTCAGGGCCAAAGTCTTAACATTAGAGCATCCTGATCAGGGAGAAAGTTAGAAATACTGTTACATAAAATGGGTGGTAGACGTTTCACAATCTCTTTTGTAAAGTGCAAATGATGCAATATTAGATGTAAATTTTAACCTGAGATTGGTAAGAGTTTTGTTAAATGAAAAGGTATTAAATCACATGCATAGGCAAGCATATAGGATTAGATTTTTATGGTCATAATGTCATTCAATAATGGAACAGACTCAAGGAGCTTAATGGTCTATGCTTATTCTTGGTACTGGAGTGGCAAAGAGACAGGTTTAGAAACCTATTCTTTTTAGAGCTACCTTGCTATTACCATTCTACTATTCTTACTCATTGTAGAACCATTACAGCAATCACACTTTAAACTAGATTTTTGCAGGACTTCCTAATACATGCCGAACAAGGAGAACATATATCAAATGCACTTAGAAAGACGGTCCCCATTGAACTGTACAAAGCAGTTGAAATAGACTCTTCCCTCAGTTTTCTCATTAACGCTCCAAATTTCTCAATTCCTTTAAATATGGATCATGATTTGGAGATGCCGGTGTTGGACTGGGGTGTACACAGTTAAAAATCACACAATATCAGGTTATAGTCCAACAGGTTTAACTGGAATCACACTAGCGCCGCTCCTTCATCAGGTGCCTTACAAGTGTGTCCTCCACAACCACCAGAAGGAGTGGTGCTCCAAAAGCTAGTAGGATTCCAATTAAACCTGTTGGACTATAACTGGACGTTGTGCGAAAAACACAACTTTAAAACATGGAGTTTGACAACTACTAATCAATTAGAAATTTTAAAACCAGAAGTTTGGTTGGAAACCAGTATTGTTGGTTGCTTTTACTTTCTGATACTTATTTTTGAGGGGAGGCAAAAACACTAATTGAATTACTTCCAAATCAAAATGTTTTATATACTGTCTTCAAGTTAAAGAAAGCCTCTGAGAAACTGTGCAAAGCTGTCAACAACATGAAGTACAATACTCGCACCCCTGGTGAACATTTTGCAATGAAGTGCTCTAGCAACCAAAGCGCAACATATTTCATAAAGCACCAAAATTGCAATTTGACTAAATTAATCTTCTCAAAATCTGCTGAGACAACCAATTCATAAAAAATTATAAACATCACTTTAGACATGGCATTGAATGGATTGTCATTCAACTGGTAGGGAGTGGTAAGCAGTGGAGTGTGACCTTCAAATTGGCTTTCACTACTGAACACCAAATAAGGATGAAGGCATTTTAAAAAGGAGCATACAGCACTTTGGTGCAAAAGACATAGGGGTGGTGGGCAGCACAGGGATCATGCCATCACAGTGGCATAGTAAAGTATAAAATTGGAGGAGCTATACAATAGTCAAGGGACAATTGGCATTTCTGCAATCAATGATGTTGCTGTCTTGGTGTCAGGACAGCAAATGGTGCACAGGAACCACGAGAAAAAGAGTCAAGTAATACAGCGAGTGTTTCAAAAGCTGAGGAAACGAAAGGCAGTATATTAAAAGTTGTAGATTTCAGGATTAATCTCAGCTGCATGCCTCTAGTGGGTACAGGAGCTGTATATTAAGGGAGACTAATGTACAGTGACAGAATTGTGCAGGAAAGAAAGCTTTTGGTTCTTGGGATACTGGTATCAACATTGGCTCAGGCAAGGCCAGATCAAGGTAGACTGGTTGCAACTCAACAGCTAACATGGTTAGCTAGTGCAGTAGAAGGATAGAACTAAGTTAGTATCCCTGATTTCTCTCCACAGATGCTGCCAGACCTGCTGTGCTTTTCCAGCAATTTCTCTTCTTGTTTGTAAGTTGAACAGAATATTGAAAGAGACAAATCTTATACAAGGGTAGATTAGAATTAGGAGAGATCGGACAGAGCAAATGTGAGACTCTCTTAGATGGGCTTGGAGTGATTTTCCATAAATGCACAAGATGATACATGGGACAATGAAAAAGTGACATTAATAAACATTAAGATGATCTGAAGGTTAGAAAATCAAAACAAAACTAGACATATGACAAACGTAAGGATCATACACTGCTTGGCAGCATGCAAATTCAATTGAGGCATTTGAGAGGGCATTAAATGATTATGCAAATGGAAACAACATGCAAGTTATTGGGGGAAAGATGGGAGATTGAGCATTGTACCAATGCTCAGAGAGTTGTTTGAGACACTGGCTGAATGGCTGCCTTGTGCACCAGAAGTCTGCAAATGCAGAGATCCCAGCAGGCTGCAATAAGCTTAGTAATTCAAAAAGGAGAATGAAGGGGTAGAGTCTGAGAAAAGATTTACAAGAAACATGAAAGGAAATCTGAGACTATTTCATAAACATGAAAATAGTAAGAGGGTAGTCAGTTTGGGCAGAACCAATCTAAAATAAGGATCTTCTTGTGGAAGCAGTGGGCACAACTCAAGTTGTAAATAAGCACAATTCATCTGTGTTCATGGGAAAAGAGGATGTTGCCAACATATTATATTAAGAAAAACAATAGTCTGATTGATGGGAAAATAACTGATTAAGAGTAGTACTTAAAAAGTTGACAGTTTGCAAAGTACAAAACTTCACTCAGACTGGATGGGATATCGGACAGTACCGATGGAAGGAAAGATGGTAGATGCAGAGCTTGTAGGCACATTCCGCTAATCCTCCTCAGGAATATCGGAATGATACCAGAGGAGAAATGATTACATGGACTTTCAAAAGGCATTGGATAAAATGCCACATAATAGATTTGGTTCCAAAATTTAAACCCATAGAATTCATGGGGCAGTGGCAATATGGATAAAACATTGCTTAAAGTTCAAACTTCAGAGAGTGATTATGACTGGTTGGATTTCAGATAGGAAAGACATGTCACTTTCCAAAACCAATGCCATATACAAAACTGTTAAATGACCTCCCAGTTTGGGGAGTCTAAAACTACCATGCATTGGTTGAAGGTGAGAGAGAGGGGAGAAATTTAAAAAGGACCTGACCGGCAACTTTTTCAGACGGTGATGAGTATATGGAAAGAACAGCCAGAGGAAGTGGTGAAGACCGGTGCAATTACAACATTTAAAAGATGGGAACATGAATAGAAAAAGGTTGAGAGGGATATAAGCTGAATACTAGCAAATAGGACTAGACTAAATTAATTTAGAATATCTGTTTGATGTTGATGAGTTGGACTGAAGAGTCTCTGTTTCTGTGCTCTACAGCTCTATGACAAATGCCAAGATCATACACTGCTTGGAAGCATGCAAATTCAATTGAGGTATTTAAGAGGGCATTAAGTGATTATGCAAATGGAAACAACGCGCAAGTTATTGGGGAAAAAGGTAAGAGATTGGTACTGGTAGAATGCTCAGAATTTAGATTTCTCAAAGTCATACAAGTCTCGTAATAATGAAGAGAACAGTAACAGAATTCAGCGCATGAAATGAAATCAATGTGGTGATACATTTTAGTAGGAAGAATGAAGCAATATAAATTATGAATAAGCTTCTAACCATGTGCAGCAATAGAGAAATGCACATAACCTTTGAAGTTGGGAGAAAAATTTGCAAAAAAGTGATTTAAGAGTTAAACACAAGATCCCCTTTATTAGAGGAACAAAGTACAGAATAAAAAAATCTTTATTCATTCACAGGATGCGGATGTCTCTGGCTAGGTTTACTGCCCATACCTAATGGCCTAGAGGCCAGTTGAGAGTCAACCATATAGCTGGAGGCTGGAGTCACATGTAGGCCAGACCAGGTGAGGACAGCAGATTTCCTTCCCTGAAGGACATTAGTGAACCAGATAGGTTTTTCTAACAATCAACAATGGTCTCATGGTCATCATTACACCCTTAATTCCAAATTCTTCATTCAATTCAAATTTCACCATCTGCCATGGAAGGATTTGAACCTGTGCCCCCATAACATTAACTGAGTTTCTGGATTAATAGTCTAATGATAATGCCACTAGGCTGTTGCCTCAAAAGCAACAGATTTATGCTGAACCAGTATAGAGCATTGGTTAGGCCTCATGTGGAGTGATGCATTCAGTTGTAACCATACTTCAGACAAGATAGCAAGGCTTGAAAAGAAGATGGATAGGGTGATACCAGAGATGAGACACTTATTGGAGAGGCTACAGAATTTGAAGTTGTTCTTACATAGCACAAAGTTATGGGTAGATCGGAGAAAAATGCATTAGAAGTCATGAAGGATTTTGACAAGTAAGGAAGAAACCTATTTCTAAAAATGTCAGTCACCAGAAAAAAACTTAAGGTAGATGAAAGCAGATGACATGGAGCAAAACAAAGGTATGCAGGAAGAAGTTGTGATACAGCATGCAATACATGAAAGAATGGTGGTGAAAAGAGATTTGATCATAATGCCCAAAAAAAACACGAAGGCAAACTTAAAAAAAATTACGAGCTAAGAATAACAGTGAATTATTTGAATATTGCCATCAAGGAGCCTGCAAGACACATGAGCTGAACAACCTACTTCTGTGCTGTATCATTCTATTAAGATAAAAATGAAAAGAATAAATTTGAGTATCTCAAGGATAATTTACTCAAAAATTTTTCAAAAAAAATTAAACAATGTTCAGGAAATGGGAATACTGAAGTGGGTCTTACCTGGTTCTACCACATTCACATGTTTTTGTCACAAATGCAGGGCATGACGGACATGGCCCAGGATGGCAGAGGCTGAAAGGAAAAGATTCTGCTTCAGTGATTTGCATTTAAAAAAAAAAGAGAGCACTAATTTCACCCTGCTGAGAAGTAATAGACTTGATAACTTTTAAAGCACACATATTAAACATTGCTCAATTTATTTGTAACCGAAACCCTATACAGCCTATAAAATCCCTGGATATAATGTACAAGTTAATTTCAAATCCTGCCAGAGGGATTGCAATTCAGTGTTCAAGCTCTTTCTAATCGGAAGCAAATTAACACACATTTAACACAAACCTGTCACTTAAGATTTCTGAACTTCATTTAGCCTTCACAGCCAATTTTCAGTCATCAGTCAAGATTTTCAAAGTTGGATGAAATAGGGTATATTAGAAATAAAGCAAAAGTTAAAATAAATGCAGGAGAATGGCAAGAGAAGGAATGGGGTGGAGGGGTAGGGAAGGTAAGGCAAGAGACTAAAAATGTTTTAACTTACATTTTTAAATTAGTTACACGTCTGTGTGTCACTAGCAAAGCCTGCTCTTGAAAACAGTTAATTACTTCGTTGCTATAAACCCATCGCCAACGTACATGCCAGAAATATCAAAAGTTAACCTAAGTCCATTGACATTCACAAATTTGTTGTTATCATAACTGTTACTCTCCTCTCTGCCCCAGTTATAAATGAGTAAATAGTTTGCAATGAATCAACTAGGTAACAAGACTTAAAACCACATAGGCACAGCAAGAATTATCTTAACAGAAAGGAACACAAATCCTTTTCATTTACAATGATCTTCCATGCAATGTTAGGGTCAATTACAACACAGCACTAGAAATGCTGGTTGGATGGGAGGCTCCATTTGTTTGGCGAATCTTCTGTAGAGATCATATTAATGTGTTACAAAGAAGCAGTGTTAATAAATTGAGAATGCAGTTAAAGTACCAAAGAGCAAAGCATCATTTGATACTTTTGAAGCTTGTCCAAATATAATTGCTGGATTAGTGGTGCTGGAAAAGCACAGCAGTTTTTGCAGTATCAGAGGAGCAGTAAAATCGAGGAGCAGTAAAAGCAGTAAAAAGCTTTTGCCCGAAACGTTGATTTTACTGCTCCTCGGATGCTGCCTGAACTGCTGTGCTTTTCTAGCATCACCAATCCAGAATCTGGTTTCCAGCATCTGCAGTCATTGTTTTTACAAATATAATTGCTAGCAGATTTTCTCAAGATAGTTGTATGTTAGATTTCCTCAATTTTCACACACAGGTTAAAATTTAAAAGCTTTCAGTATAGCACAAGCACTGGCTGATACTGGCCTTTGAATCTGACTGAATTTTCAAAAAAAAAAAACAAATGACTTCATATATCAACATCATTCAGAAATCTACTAATTTAACGATTGCTAATTTGTAACCTTAAGTATTAAAATACAATTCCTTAAGTTGTTGTTGCAGGGATTGGGCTGGGTTGTAACAAAGGCATCAGGATTAATTGGAAACCTCAGTCAGTTTTTAACCTTCATTTTGAAACAGAAGTATAGTTGAGTTGAGCAGCAGCAGCCAGAATTTTCAGCAATCGTGAGTGATGTTACTCCTCACTTTGACATCCAACACTAACTTAAACAATGGTAACTTTCTTCATACTTAGGGGTTTCCACAAATATTTGAAAAGTGAATTGGATAGATTATTGACATTTTTCTTGGAAAATAAAATCTTCACCAGTTGAACCAATGGGTATTAAGTTTGCATTAGATAAAAATCTGTAAATTTTGGAAAACAGTGATGATCTTACTCTTTTTGTAACTACAAAAATATTTCCACAACTATCAACATTTTCAAAGTAGTGAACAACAATAATTTTAAAGCATTAAAACTGTCTGTTTGGACTTTGATTTCCAAAGTTGGAGTAACATCACAGAAAAAATAGGGCAGAGCTCCCTGGAATTTAGAAGTCTAAGTGGTGATCAATTTTTTCAAAATCAAAGGGAAACTGGTAAATTCAAACAGAAGAAACTATTTCTCCTGGTTTGGGAGTGTGGGACTGAGACCAGTCAAATTTTGACTCAAATCTTCTAGGGAAGACTAGGAAAGATCTGTACATAATGTATCAGAAATTTTGAACTTTTCGGCAAACAACAATTGAGGTTAGATCAATTTAAATTTTTATAATCAGGCCTCAATAGATTTTTGTGACAACAGAACTGCATAGGGAATACAGGACAAAGGCCAGTATATGGAGTTAGATCACAGGTCAACCATCATCTCAATGAATCAGGTAAGGACAATCCTCTCACAGCTAAAATTATTTAAAAACACGCATTGAACTGCAAGTAAAATCTTTTTCACATACATTAGATTCATTTTCAAACTATCCAGTTCAAAGCTTCCATAGTGGGACAGATAGGCAGCACCTACAACAAACAGTTAACCACGGTTCCAAAGTACAAGATCCACCATAATCAAATATAGTATCTGCCCAAGTTTATTTTACAAGTCTAAAGGAAGTGGCACAATAAAAGTTGAACTGAAAAATAATAGCATACAAAAACACATACCTATATGCAAAGTGAGTTTTGTTGTATTTAGTAATATACTCATGAAAAATTCCAAAAACTTGAAATATTAAAAAAGGCAAATTATTGACAATAAAGCAACATGTAAAAGGCATAAAGTTGCATACATTGTGTGTTTTCTGTGCTTACATGTTACATGAGTGGGGACAGTCATTGCCAGATCGTTTCTTTCCACAAAGCTCGCCACAGCTGTGAGGTATCTCATTCCTGTTCCATTCTGGATTGTTAACCTTACCTTACAATTATACAAAACAAAACATTACCAGGAGTGTGAACTTAAGTTTACATATATGATCTTGTGATTATTTCAAAAAACTACAATTGCACAGCACTACAACAACACTCCTCACGAAAGTGAGATTTCATGGTTAGGAATTGCACTCCATCAGAATTTAAATTTCTTGAGAACATTAGTAAATCAGAAAACAGCAGAAGTCTAAAAAGTGAAACTGCTCCTCAATAAATGTCAAATGTATTTGAAGAAGTTACAAATAAAGTAGACAGTTGAAGTCCCAAAGATGTTGCTAATTAGACTTCTACTAAGTTGTTGACACGGACACACGGGTTATATTTTTATAAACAAAATGTAACAAAAAGCTGAATTAGTAAACTTGGAGGAAATGAAACAAGCTGTACTGTCTGTATGCCTGAATCCAGACAGTATAAATTGGATGATAAAGCAGGGTATTTTTCTAAGCAGGGTAGGAAAATTCAGATTAATTATGCATTTAAAGTTTTTTGCTTCCACTATTCTATCTCAAAGCTCATTCCATTCATGATCACTGTGTGTAAATAAGTTGTGATAACAGTGTTAAAGGGAAAGTAACTTTTTACTTTGACTTCTTGCAATTCAAATAACATTCCAGGTTTACTTTATCCACACCTTACAATATTTCATTCTAGGGACAGGCCTCAGACTCTTGAATTGACTGCCTCCAGAATGTCTTCTGTGTCATGGTTGCTAGAACTGAACAGTACTCAGGATGTGGAGAACTGTATTATGTTGGTCACAACTTACTGATTAATTCATTTGTGAGATGTGAGCGTGATTGGCTGGGCCAACTGCCTTTCAGAAGGTGATGGTAAGCTATCATCGTGAACTGCTACAGTCCACGCGCTACAGGCAGACCCAAAATGCCATCACATAGGGAGTTTGAGGATTTTAACTCAACTTTGTTTTGTAGCAGTGTTCAACACAGGGTCACAAGTACATCACTAAGTCCATAAGCCTATACAGTCCTTTAATTAGATCCTGGTTAATCCAAATTTTAATTCTATTAACTACCTTTGGTCTCATTGATACCTTAACAATTAGAAACTAATTTTACAATGCCAATTAATCCAGCATAGGCATTTTAAGAAAGAATTCCACAGCCCTTCAAAAGTGCCTGCTGATTTTACTCCTTTCTGCTGCTTACTCTGGATTTCCCACACTAAATTAAATAGCTTCCCTGTATCTACGCTAATGCATCTTTACAAACCCTTTAAAAATGACAAATCAGATCACTTCAATTATCAAAACTCAGTGGAATACAAGCCACGTTTGCACAATTGATCTCCATAATTTAACCCTTTCAGCCCTGGGTCAATTTTTCCTCTTTCTTTAAAGCCAAAATCTTCCTGAGGCCCAAAATTGATTACAATAGTCAAGACGGGGTCTGATTAAGACTTTGCACAATTTTAAATAAGCATAGTTCTACCCCTTGAGATGAAGGCCATATTATTCACCTTTCCATATATCCGTCAGCTTGTTCTGCAAGACATGTGCATGAGGACACCCAAACCCTTTGCTCTTTCCCAGTCTCACCTCACTTCCACACAATAAACAACATCTGCCACAATTTTGCTAATTACTTAATCTGTCTTTGTAACTTCATGTATTATCCACACACTTTAAGATACTGATCTAGATCTGCTAGTTTGAATGGTATTTGTGGCTTTAAGTCTACTTAAATTACCTTGCTTAATTTGGTATCATGAAAAACATGAAACCACTATTTAAGGATTCATATTTTATTTATATTTATTAGAGTTGACACCCGAATGCAGCTACAAAAGGAACACGGTCGTTTCTCAGCAAATGAATCACATTCTTTTTAATTTTGGTGACCTACCTCTTCATTTACCTAAACTACCTCCATTTTTATTGTCGTCGATAATTTTAGGTGGAATTTGAAAATTAATTGTTGAGGTTCTCAGATAAAAATCCTCCGACAACCCTACCAAACAGCTTCAACCAATGTAACTAGATTAGTCAGACATGACTTGTACTTCACATTGAACTGATCAAAGATTGTCACTTTATGATAAAGGATTCAATTTGACAAGTCCATAGTTTCCTGGTTTCTTTCTTAAATGATGCAATGATATGCAGTTTTCCAAACCAAAAGGCACATAATCCCACCAAAGTATGGCAAGTCATGACTAGTCCAATTCTAATTTTCTGCCATCTTTCCCTTAATCGATTGGGATACAGGGCATGACATCCTGGAGATTTGTTTATCTCAAGATCCATTCCATGTTCTCATGATCTTTTTTAGAATGAAATTTTAAAACATCTATTAGGTTTTCTCCCTGCAACTTGCTTTAGACTCCATTATATGAACAGTTTATGCTGCACCACATCTTCTCTGAAAATAGACGTAAAGTCTTAATTTGCCAAATCTGCTTTTCGTTTTTTAAATATTACCTGTTAGATTTTTAGCTGCACCCGTTTTCCTATAGAAAAAAACTAGCAACAATAGCACAGTGGGAATATCAATGGGCTAATAACCCAGAGGCCCAGGCTAACGCCCTGGGGGCATAGCTTCAAATCTCAGAGCCATTCAATATTGGTGACCAAACTGCCGATTGTTGTGAAAACTTAACTGGTGAGTTAATGTCCTCAAAGGGAAAAAAACCTACAATCCTCACTTGACTGACCTACATGTGACTCCAGATTTACAGAAACGTAGTGGATTCTCAAGTGTCTGTCGACATGACTGAGCAAGCCACACAATTAGGCCAAGTGACAAATGCTGACCTTGCTAGACATTCTTTCATGGAATGTAGATTTAAGTTTAAAAAAAAGAAAAATCAGAAGTCCCAAGATTGAGTTCTCGGTTACATCACTAAATGTTGCTTTCCCCTCCCTCTGTCTTGAGAAAACTTGTCCAAAAACTGGTGACTTTTCCATGTCACTTTCGACTTTTTATTAGCATTTGGTTCAGTGGCTTTAACCATATCCACATGCACACATTTTGATTTTTTTTTTACTACAAAATAAATTTAATGTCAATGAGTCTCAGAAGTCAAGTAAACTCTGTTCAGTTTTACCAAGTCATCAAATTCCATTGCTCTCTATAATCAATAAAGGACCAAAATGAAAAACATTACAGCTTCCTTTCAATCTACATCCATTTGCAGAAGTGGACTGGATGTATAATAATAGTAAGTTGACAAAGTAGACAACAAATCACATACCACAGGTATGAAATAGGCAGTGAAATTGGCACTAACCTGAGAATCAAAATTAGCAAGTGACCAAGAAAGGAGATTGTAGTTTTTTGAGTCAGGACAGTTTACATCAGTGCGGAGTGAAATAAAATGAGTAACGTTTCTTCTCTCCACTTGTTTTTGAAACAATGATGTGGCTATCATAGAAATGGCTAACATTTATTGTCCACCCCTAACTGTTGAGTGTCTTGCATGGTCATGTCAGAGGGCAGTTACAAGTCCAACAGCACTGCTGTGGGTCTGGAGTCAAGTAGATCAGACAAGGTAGGTTTCTTCACCTAAATGACATTTGTGAGCCAGCTATATTTAAACAAAACTTAATAGTCACCTGTTGATAAGACTGGAGTTCAATTCCAGATTTTGTCTGCGTGCGGTGGGTGAGTGGAAGTGCTCAGTGAGAATGTATTAATAGACTATTTGGTGCACCAATTGATCTTACTTTGCCTTTTCTTGTAAATGGGCAAAGTCATTGGAGCATATGACGACTCAATACAGCAAAGTACAGAAACAAATGAATCACTATCAGAGTTTGAGATACATGTTAAAATCCAATCTTACAACTGGGTACATGATTTGCACTCCAGATGTACTTTAGATTAGATTACTTTTTAGATTAGATTAGATTACTTACAGTGTGGAAACAGGCCCTTCGGCCCAACAAGTCCACACCGCCCCACCGAAGCGCAACCCACCCATACCCCTACATTTACCCCTTACCTAACACTACGGGCAATTCAGCATGGCCAATTCACCTAACCTGCACATCTTTGGACTGTGGGAGGAAACCGGAGCACCTGGAGGAAACCCACACAGACACGGGGAGAATGTGCAAACTCCACACAGTCAGTCGCCTGAGTCGGGAATTGAACCCGGGTCTCTGGCGCTGTGAGGCAGCAGTGCTTGCCACCGTGCCACCCACTTTAGTATTAAAGATTATTCTGACATGTATAAAGGGTAAAGCTGTTCAAAACACTCCTTATTAAATAGAAACCACACAAGACATTATTAGTGGCATTTTCCAAGAGTACTTTTTGGGAAAATTTTCAGGTAATGCCGCAGAATTTTCTACTTACCACAAAAGCACATATAAGAATTGGGAACTCTTACAGAAACGTTCTGACAAGCAGGACATCGCCAACCACCATTCCCATCTAGCATGCAAAATGAATAAAAATGTTTTGTTCAGAACAATATTAAGAACAAAAGTTATTCCCATTATCTTTCAGTACACTTTTTCATGGTAAGAGAAGAAAAATTGCTATTTGACAATAGCTAAACTATTGTTCTACATGAATAGATACTCTTACTGACTGCATGCAACTTGTAAAAGGTTCTTCATTCTTTACACAGTGCTTTGCAAGAACATTGAATAAAAACAGCTGCCCTTCAAACAAATTTTACTCAAAATAATTAGATTTTTAAAAATTGGCTTTATCCATAACAACTTGTTCAAACAGATGGAATTCCTACTGGGTATCCCTTGATGGTCTTCCATAGCTTCAACTAAATCACCAGAGGAACAGTGCAAACAGGTTATTGTATTGTGCTGAGGTGAGAATAGAAGCTGTTCCATAATACATCAAGTAGGCATTCAAGGGATTCATTTTTGAAAAAAATCACCACAATATACTTAAGTGCAATGTCTAATGCATCAACTTGAACTGATTTGTGACTATGGTAGCCCCAAGTTATCACTATTGAAGGTTTGAGGGGTAAAACAAACTCTGAATTTTTGATAAGTAAGTCTGTTGAACTTAATATTGGAAAATAGAATGTAAAATTCATCAGATAGTGTCCACTTCCAGATAGTGGCTAATTCAGCAAAAATATTTTACCATATCAACACATCTTTATGTCAGTCAGTCATTGTTCAGTATTGGGTAAAAACAATGACTGCAGATGCTGTAAACCAGATTCTGGATTAGTGATGCTGGAAGAGCACAGCAGTTCAGGCAGCATCCAAGGAGCAGCAAAATCGACGTTTCGGGCAAAAGCCCTGTTCAGTATTGCCATAATAGGGATGACTTAAGAAAACACTGCATTACTGCAGGCAGTTTTACCTTGCACATTGATTGAACAAATTAAAATGGCACAAGAACTCCAGAGAATAAATTCATAAGTATTTGGTATAGTTACTTGGAATAAACATATACCCTGGAATTAACCAAGGAGCAGATTTCGGAATGTGTATCGAAACAGGATAAATTAATGATCTAATTATAAATGATCCTCTAAGAATGAATTATCCCAACCTGATTAAATGTGAAATTCTATGGGAGGGGGAGAAGCCTACACAATAATGTTTTAATTTTAAATAAAGGCAATTATCGAAGTGTGATTAAAAACAGTTGGTTACAGTAAACCTGAAAATAAATAAAACAGTTGATGAACAGCAGCGAAAGTTGGGAAATATTGCATAATTCTCAACTATTTCTCATAATTCTCACATTCCATTGAAAAAGTAATTCAAAAATGAACATATATCATCCATGCCCAACTAAGGAAGTTAAAGATGACACTAAACTGAAAGAAAAGACATGCTGCTGCACAGATTAATGTCAGGCTAGAATCATGGGGTCATTTTAGAAACCAGCAAAGCAACAACAATAAGAGGGAGACACTAGAAGATGGAAACAAAGTAGCAAGAAACATTAAAATAGAAAGTAAGAACTTATCTATGTATACAAAAAGGAAGAGAGTATTTCTATCAAACATTGATCTCTTTAAAAGGAGGAGGTTGAGAAATTAGGGAAAAACAAGAAAATTCAGTTTTTACAAGCATTTTCTATTTCTTCAGAGTAGAAAATCAAAACTATTCCAAGAAAATGAGAAAAATCAAGGAGCAAAAGGAGGAAGAAACTCAAGACACCCTCTCAGTTGCTCGTGTCAAATTTCTGGAAAGGTTAAAGGCTGACAGGTCCTATGGACCTGACAGTTTCCAATTTAGGATTGTGAAGAAAGCGTCTGCAGAAATCATGGATAATTCAGTCAATCTGCCAAAACTCCCTTGATTCTGGAAAGGTCCAAACATATTAGAAAACATGTAACACTTCTATTCAAGAAAAGATGGCGATAGAAAACTGAAAACTGTAGGCCAGTTAGCCTAACATCCATAACTGGGAAATTGCAGAGATTCAATTGAGGAAGTAGCAGCAACACATTTACAAAGTCAGAATAAAATCACATTGGCTCAACGTGATTGTACTATATACACAAAGGAATTTTTTTTGATAAATTGGAATTCTGAAGATGCAACAATCGAAGCATTTAAAAAGGGAACTATTAGATGTAACATATTCAGATTTCCAAAAGGCATTCAAAGAAGTCCCACGTAAACAGTTACCACACAAGATAAGAGCTCAAGATGTTGGGACAGTAAAGGCTTAACCAACAATCAGGAGAGAAAGAATCAGGATATGGGGCCATTTCCACTTAGGAACCTGCATTTAGCAAAGCGTCATTGGGATCATTGCTGGTGGCTCAACTATTTACAACTTGTGACTGACTTAAGAGTCATTGTCATAGAGATGTACAGCACAGAAACAGACCGTACGGTCCAACTCATACATGCCGACCTGATATCCTAACCTAATCTAGTCCCATTTGCCAGCACCTGGCTCATATCCCCCCAAACCCTTCCCATTCATATACCCATCCAGATGCCTTTTAAAATGTTGCAATTGTACTAGCCTCCACCACTTCCTGTGACTGCTCATTCCATACATGTACCACCCTCTGCGTGAAAAGGGTGCCCCTTAGGTCTCTTTTATAATCTTTCCCCCCCACACCAAAGCTATGCCCTCTAGTCCTGGACTCCCCCTTGTTTATTTATCCTAACTATGATGCTGGTGGTCAGAGTAGAAAGGTGTGGCACTGGAAAAGTACAACAGGTCAGGCAGCATCTGAGAAGCAGGAGAATCAACGTTTGGGGACTAAGCCCTTCATCAGGAAGGTGATGAAAGGTTTATGCCCGGAATATCGATTCTCCTGCTCCTCGATTGCTGCCTGACCCCCTGCTGTACTTTTCCAGTGCCACACTTTTCAAATATAAAGAACTAAGTCCTTTAAATTGCCAAGTGAAACAAGGAAACTTTCTGGAAAGACAGTTATAATTGGACTTCTGATTGTGACACCATCCGAGTTGTTAAATTCTGGCTGAGGCTGCTATGGGGACCAAATGACAGAGGAATGACATGGATGTTTGTAGTTTATAAAATAAATTTGTTTTCTAATTATTCAGAGTAAAATTAACATTTGTAATTTGAAATCTCATTTACCCGTTAATATTTGAATTATGTTGATGCTGATTTGATAATCTTAAAAATTTAAATGTGAATACCTGTTAGTTGGTTCCTTGTCCACTTGTGTTCTCGAGATTCTTTAAAGTCATGTAAGAGGACCATAACAAGAACTTGGGATTCCTTTTAAATGACATTACAAGACTCAATTTGACATTTTATGCTGTTTCATGTCAAATGGTGGTCAGTACTTGTGTTAATTGTCACAAGATTTGTTTTTAAGTCTTTTCGCTCCAGTCTTACGTATGGCTGCTTGACCCAATCAATCAATGCCATTTAACAGCAGCTCCCCCATTACCAGAAATTTTCTCACAGCCAACCCTCTACTGCTTCCTAAATCAACTTCTTACTGCCTAGCCCACATCTTGTGACCTCTCCTGCTCCTTCAATTTCCTTGTTTGCGATGACGTTTGGGTTCATAGGATCATATTGCCTGAACTACTTGACAGCTGCTGACTCTCTGATCTGTGGCCCTGCCCTCTCCCTAATTCACCCTCATTACATTCTTCCAACTAGTGGCCCATTGGACTCCCCAACTCACCTAACCTCCTGCCCCCTGATTCTATCACTTGTGACTGAGCTCTCGCAAGATTCTGGAGGTGAGCAGAGGAGCAGGAGCAGAAGCAGCAGCAATTGAGCAAAGTTCAGAAAGAGAGCTTCTACCTGGGTTGGGTCAGGATGTAGAACAAATTGCAAAAAAAAACAAAAAAAGGATCAGAAATGAGAGAAGCCACAAATTATTGGAACAGCAAGAGAGTTGGTCAGGGAGTCGCAGAGGCTGCGATCCATACGGTCAGCAGGGGGCAAAGTCTGCAGCAACCTGGAGGGACAGCCAGCAGAATGTGTGAAGAGCAGGAGGTTCAGAAAGCAGGATCAGCAGCAAGCAAGAGGGAAGTAGCAAGATATCATGCTAGATTCCTTCCACATTTTTAAAAGTAATTGAAAATGTATTTATTATAAAGATTTAGCAAAGTACTTCAGCAATATTTTAAGATTGCTAAGGAGAGTTCTGCTGAACCTAATAATTCTTGCATTGGCTTTAATGGTAAAATGCAATTTCCTTGAAGTCTTAAAAGTTAAAGTTGCAATTTTCAAGAACACATCAATAACTTTAAGGGCAGTGTTACTGTAGTAGTGATCTAAAAACACTTAGCATGGCTTAAGCTTTGGGGCATGAAAGGTTTGCACACCAATTGTCTCTTTCAAACATCTTAGGAATCAGATTTAAATTTGAATTTGAAAATGGACATCAACAGCACCACCTATAGGTGAAACTCATACTACAGGTAGGCATGCACACAATGTGGCTTGCCATTAATAGTGTGAGAAACCAAAGTCAAGTTTCTCACACTACAATATGGTCTTTACAAGAACTATCAATTAACTCTATGCATCATGTTTTATAACAGAGTGCAAAACTCTAATGCAGCAAGCAAACTAAACAGTAAACCAACACTAACAGAAGAAACAAAATGCTGTGAATACTCAGCCATTCTAATAATCTATGGAGGGAGAAACAGAGTTAATGTTTCAAGTCAGTGGTCTATTGCAAAACTAACCTTCAGCTTGGGAAGCTGGTGATCTTGCCCATTTCTTAATGCAATTCAAGTGGAACACATGATAACAGCTTTGACAGCTCCAGACAGGTACCATCACACGGATCACCTCACAGCAAACCATACATTCATATTTCTCAGATGTAAGTTGCTCGATCAGAGATCCTGACAAACAAACAAAAAATGGGATAACTAGTTAGACCAAACTATGTGTCAGGCTGCTGAAAATAAAAGAAAATGGTGAGTATTAGAAGGGATCAGATAAGAAAATAGAGCTCATCTGTTACCGGATTGAAAAACTTGAATATTTTAGAAAATTACAATGTAACACGTGGTATTTGCTAAATAACAGAAAAGGGTGTGACAAATATCATGGGACCCATCCCATTATTAAGAAAGGAAGACATTTTAAAGCAATTTCAAAAAGGCCTGGAGAGATTCTCCTAATTCAATACATGTAATCGCTTCCAAGATTATAAATTACTGATCTCTAACCCACTGTTTTAACATTTCTATGTGCAAGCTTTCTCCACAGATATATGGCAGGGCATGGTCATGTAACAACCATGATGGTGGTTGAGCAAGCCAGTGTTGTGAATTCAGAGACAAGCATGTCAGTTGAGAAATCTATTTCTACTAAATATCGTGAATTGAGTTGAGTTATCAGATAACATAGCCATAAAAGTCGCAGGTGGTCTTAGAAGTCATCTGATTTACTAATTTCTTTCAGGACAGGGTACTTACCAATTCGACAGTCTGATGTGCGTCCATATGACTAAAGTTTACAGTATACAGTTGACAACTCTTAGGCACACGCTCGGCAGGCTTTTGGCAACAAGCTGGATGATAGAAAGGCTGACAGAATGGTGCAGAAATATACCAGGCGGAGATACACCTGACATACTTTCACCACCGCGCCATATTCAAAGCTAAAGAATAGTGTTAAATTGGCCATCTGTGTGACCACAGAAATAGGTCAAATGGGCTGCAATTAAACAGCACTTCCCATCTCTGCAGGTATTTAGCTGCATAAAGGACACCATTCAGTGAGACGAGAAGCTTTCCTTTGAGCATATTCTTGGTAGAAACATTAAAACTGAATTTTGCCTTAGCTTTCATGGTGGATGACACTGTAACCATCCCAATATGTAACAGGTAACACAGAGGTTATTTTTTTAAAAAAGGGAACTTAAAACGTCACTTGGGAGAAAATATTGAGTTAACAATTAGGATTAAGGCAGACAGGTCCCAGGTCCTGAAGACCTCTATCCAAGGGTCCTAAAGGAAACAACAGAGGTATTGTCATATATTTCAATCTTCCCTAGATTCTGCAAAGGGTCCAATGGATCAGAAAAACGCTAGAGAAACGCCTAAAAAGGAGGGAGGCAGAAAGACCAGTTAGCTTTACATGTGCTGTTGGGAAATTGTTGAATCAATTATTAAGTAAAGCAGGGCATTTGGAAAGTCAAAAGTGCAACCAGTTAGCATGGAAGGATAAATTATGTTTCAATTTGCTGGAATTCTTTGAAGATGTAGCAAGCAAAGTGGATAATAGAAGACCTGTAAAAGCTGAACAGCAAACTTTAATTTTAACTGGCACTTTTGATAAACCAGGAAAAATTACATACCTAAAACACCAGATGTTTACTGCATTATCACAATGTCTATGATGTCTGAGTAGTCCGTTTGATTTGATTTTGAGTTATTACTGAAGTTTTATCTTACATGCTTTACAGGCAAATCGTACTGTAAATGTGCATTGTGTGTGTGTGTGTGGGGGGGGGGGGGGGGGGAGAAATCAGAAGAGTGCAGGATATAATGTTACCTGAGAAGGTGCAGAGAAAAATCATATCAACAAGAGAGGTTCATTCAGAAGTCTGAAAACAGCAGGGAAGCAGCAGTTGAGGGTGTGAGTGACAAGGCTCTTTGCTAGCAAGTTTTATTTAAGACAAATTTGCAGTTATAAACCTCTATCAACCAGCACAATCATGGTCCCACAGGTACTGGTTAATAAAAAAAAAAATTGCTGTTTATCTGATTTCCAGAAAGCATCTGAATAGGTGCCGTACAAAAAGTTATTACACAAGGTCACATGGAGTTAGGGATACTGTATTAGCTTGAATAGAGGATTGGTTAATCATCTAAAAACAGAATCAGAATAAATGGATCTTTTCCTGATTGATAAGCTGTAACTAGTAGGGTGCCACAGGGTTCAGTCCTGTTTAGTGACTTGATGCAGGAAGAGGAATGTACTCTAGTCAAACTTGCAGGTGACACTAAAATAGGTAGGAAAGTAAGTTGCAATGAAAATCAGAAAACTACATATGGATATGAGGAGGCTAGATGAATGGCAGATGGAGTTTAAGGTGGATGAGAGAGAGGTTATTCATTTTGGTTGTAAAAATAGTAAGTGGAGAGAAACTTCAAACTGCATTGGTACAGAGGGATCTGGGTGTCTGTGCATCAATCACAGAGCTGGCATGCAGTACAGCAGGTAATAAGGGCAAATGGAATTTTGAGTTGATTGATAAATGAATGGACTATAAAAGTAGGTGTTGTTGTAACTGTACAAGGTATTGGGGAGACAATATCAGGAGTACAATGCATAGTTTTGGCCACCTTGAGGAAGGATGTAATTGCATTAGAGGCAGTTCAGACCAGGTACTCTAGGTTAATCCCAGAGATGTAAGATTTATTTGAACAGAGATTGAACATTTTCTTCCTTTATTTATTAGAATTTGGAAGACTGAGGGGAGATTTAATTGAGGTCTGCAAGATGCTAAAAAGATCGACAAAGTGGGCATAGAATGTTTCCCCTAAGACAAAGAATAATTAGAGGTCATAGTTTAAGTGAAAAGGTGAGGAATTACTTCACTCATACGGTCACAAATATTTGCAATTTACAACTCCAGAGCGTGCAATTTCAATGCCAGCATGCAAAATAATTTTAAGGAGATTGATTGACATTATTTTAATCAATAATGGGTTGAAGGGTAATGGGGAATGGCAGGAACATGGAGTTCATACAATCAGAGAGTCATACAGCACCGAAACAGTGCAAGAGTTCAGTCCAACTCATCTGTGCCAACCAAATATTTCAAACGGACCCAGTCCTATTGTCAGCATTTGGCCCATATCCTTCTAATCCATCCAGATGCCTTTTAAAAATGTTGTAATTGTACCACGCTCTACCACTTTTGGCAGTTTATTCCATAGACACACCACCCTCTGCATGAAAAAGTTGCCCCTCAGGTCCCTTTTAAATCTTTCCCCTCTCACCTTAAACTTATGCCCTCTAGTTTTGGACTCTCCCACCGCAGGGCAAAGACCTTGACTATTTACTCTACCCAAGCCCCTCATGATTTTACAAACCTCTAAGGTCATCTTGAGAGTACCACAGCTGAGGCATGTAACTTCAGTACTGACCAACACTGGAGGGCTGCACTGATTTCCAAGTCTGTTAATGCCATGTTAATTATACTTTGATACATGAATGAATGGCATCGTTTCAGTGCTTGAGTACACAAGAAGAGCTCTTACAGCAGAGCTGTAGTGTTCCATGTCTGGATCAGAAGGTCTAGGTTTGAGTCCCATCATGTCTCAACAAGTCAGTTAGAAATAATTATAAAGAAACAGCTGGAAGACCAGGTGAGGAGGTAGAAACTAAACATACTTAAAGGCTGCTTTCTATGACACTTTTCTTGATAATGGGTTTACTTAATGTCTCTTTTCACACTTCATCAGGCTTAAGATCAACTTAGTAGACTAAATTACTGGGCCTGTGGTGACTTGAGCAGGCTGCTGTACTCTAGGTATGGTAGCCACATATTTGGCTATGATCAGAAATACGCCTCCTTGAATCCTGCTGCTGAACAAAGCGGGGCAGGACTGTCTCTGGCCTCAGCAGCAGAATTTGAGCTGTCATAACAAAGTTTCAGCCCTAAAATCATCAGGATAAATAGGGCGGGAATAAAGGCTGTCATGTCAGTGCTATCCATATTTAATAAATAGCACAAAAGGCAATGCAAAATAATCCTTCTTTCCCCCTCAGGGCGTCACAAGCCTTCAAAACTCTTCCTGAAAAGATTTTGGAAGCAGAATCATGGAGCAGCTTAAAAAATATATTACTTTTAATGTTTTGATAAATTCTGGTTAAGGAATGAGGTGAAAAGGTGATTTGGTACACAATGAGATCAAATTTGCAGACACAATGAGATCAACCATGATCTTAGAGAATGGTGGAACACATTCCAGGAGCTGAATGGCCTTATTCATATTCAACTCCCTGCTTTTAAAAGCTAATGTTAACTTCTCACAATTAAACTGGTCTTTAAAATAAAAAAATCCTGTAAGCTTTAAGTAGACATGTATCAGAAGGGGTAATCAGAACAAACAAAAAAAATCAAGAAAATGAAAGGATTCTCAATATGGTTTGTGTAGCGCACATAATGTCTTTAGTACCAAATTAATAGGATAACCTACTATTATACTTAAGGCAGAGGTAAGCAGATTTTTCACAAGCAAAGAAGCCAAAGACATTAGGAGTGGATAGCTAAATGGAGTAGAAGCTACAAATTTATCAAAAAGCAGGCTAGGTTCAAAGAACTGAATGGCCAATTCACAATCCTAATCGATATTTTCAGAAAGTGAAGGCAGCCCAAGTAGTTTAAGACACTTAGTCATAGAGTCATAGTTATATAGCACCGAAATAGACCCTTTGGTCTAATTCAACCATGCTGATCAGATACCCCAAATTGATTTAGTTGCATTTGGTAGCAGATGTCCCATATCCCTCTAATCCTTCCTATTCATGTACTTATCCAGATGCTTTTTAATTGTTGTAATGGTACCCAGCCTCCACCACTTCCTTGTTCCATACATTTACCATCCGCTGTGTGAAAAACAAATTGACCCTCAAGTCCCTTTTAAATCTTTCCCCCCTCACCTTAAACCTATGCCCTCTAGTTTTGGACTCCCTACCCTGCGGGAAAAAAATACAACCTTAGCTATTCATCCTATCCTTCCCCTTGTGATTTTACAAATCTCTAGAGTCACCCCTTAGCCTCTTCCAGGGCAGAAAGCCCCAACTTATTCAGCCTCTCCCTATAGTCCTCCAATCCTGGCAACTTCCTTGTAACTCTTTTCTGAACCCTTTCAAGTTTCACAACATCGTTTCTACAGCAGAGAGAGCAGAAGTGCATGCAGTATTATAAACCTGTCATAATGCTCTGTATAGCCGCAAAATGAAATTCCAATTCCTATACTCAATGCTCTGACCAATAAAAGAAAGCATAAAAAACACCTTTACTATCCTATCTACTTACAACTCCACACTCTCAAGGAACTATGAAGTTGCGCTCCAAGGTCTCTTTGTTCAGCAACACTCCCTAGGACCCTACCATTAAGTGCGCAAGTCCTGCTCTGATTTGTTTTTCCAAAATGTAACATCTCATATTTATCTAAATTAAACTCCATTTGCCACTCCTTAGCCCATCTGATCAAGGTCCCATTGTACTGAGGTAAGCTTCTACACCAAACTTACTAACCCTACCTCCTATATTCACATCCAAATGGTTAATATAAACGACAAAAAAAAAAAGGACCAAACACTGATCCTTACAACACACCACCAGTCAGAGGCATCCAGCCTGAAAAACAATCCTCCATCACCACCCTCCCTCTCCAACCTTCAAGCCAATTTTGTATCCAAGGAAAGTGATGAGACAAGGTGAAACAAGAGATTAAAACTATCCCAAAACACTATAACTGCTGGAATTCAAGAACTTTCCCACAATACGACTTGTTTATTCAACAATTTGTAAAAATGCATTTTCAAGAAATTGTAATTAATGAATTGATTGAGGAAGTGAACCTGTATGAGTCTCCTTGCTCTTGTGAACTTCCATTTGTTTTTTCCAAAAGCTCTTCCTTCCTGAATCAAAGGATTTCTTTTGCGAATCAAAGGATTTTTTTTGTAGATCTTCTGGGCGTTTTCTTCTTCTTTCTACTTCACCCACTTTCCATGTTTGTGTTCGGTGGGTCAAACGATCCTGTAATTTAGGATTCACGCTCTCCTCATTGAAATCAGTCTTGGTATCCGTTGCTGAAGCAGTCGTGGTGAAACCAGTGCCTGTCCGAACATTGTCTGCTGTCAAACCTCTGTACGCTTCATTGTCAGAGTACGGTTTGCCCCAGGTGAATTCTCTCTGGCTACTTCTATTTTTAAGAAACTTTCTCTGTGACTGATCATTGCATCTTTCATAATTTTTATCCATTACAGAAGGTTCACAAGCGTTTTCTATTTGATTCGTCTCTGGTGGGCTCATGTTTTCAATTATATTGTGTTTTTTCCCAAATGTTCTAGCGTCTTTCTCAAAAGCAAATTTTCCTTGGTTAACGATTCCTCGACTGGATTTATACATGTGCAAGTTAACTTTCTTTGGTTTGGCTCCAGTCCGATTTTCTGGTGCTCTCCAATTTTCTTGGTCTGAACTGTGAATCTTTCTGTGCCCCACCCATTCTGCCCCTGCCTCCACTGGGTCTTTCTGTGCGCTATCCTCCACCAAATGTTTTTCAAAAAGCCTTGACTGCAATAGATTTCCAGCAATTTCCTGCTGTGACTCATTGGCAAGTGACATTTCTCCAGAACAGGCCTTCTCTTCTCTTACACGGTGTCGCCGCTGATTTTGGAAACTATGCATGCCTGCTCTATTCTGGTTAGTCCTGTGCCCCTCACTGCTTATTCTGGGATCAGAGGTAGGGTCTTCATCATAATGATTCCTTGACTGCTGAGAATACTCCCCCTTGTGTGTTAAACCACAGCGATAACTACGAAATGGTCGCTGCCTTGATGATGATAGATTTGTGTTATTGTTCCTGCCAAAATCCTCTGGTTTCTTTTTTCTTTCTGTTTCTTGCATTTCCCGAGGAATGAAATCTGCAGCATCTGGATTAAGTTCCAGTCCACCTGTTAAACACAAATACATAACAATTAGGAGTTTCATATGAAGCACTGAAAGATTATTTATCCGAGTTCCCTCTCATAATCTGAATAGCATAACCATCATTAAAAATAATTAGAAAAATCTCACGTTCAGAAACTTTCAGAACAGAAGCAGGCACCAGAGACTTTCAGCAATCATCTAAATATTGCGCAGCATTTGTTTGCAAACTAAGATATAAGATTAAAGGAAGAGTAGACAAAATTGGCCAGAAGGCAGAAAGCAGAGTACTAAATAGTCATTTTCCCAAATAGAGCAAAGTAAATTGCAGCATCCTGCAGTAGTTGCTATTAGGAGTGCTGCTCTTTTTGACATAAAAATGCAGAGTATGTAGCCCCAGTATTAAGCTATAGCTTTAGACAGGTAACAACATGAACATGAGATAATTCCTACCTGAAAACTCAGGTTTACAAGACAGTAATCCCTATTTTCTCTAATTTTCCTGTTTTTTGGCAGAAGAATTGACTAACCTACCTTAATCTCTCACAAAAATGTTTAGAGAGATGTTTAACAAGATGAGCAAGTTGATTAGAAATCACCTACAATTTCCAAGGATTTCTTCACTTCACGTCTGCTGTAGGTTAATTGACACATGACTATAATCATTAGTTAATAAAATCATGGAATCATGTGACCAATGGAATGGATAGTGAGCGAGACAAGTTGTTCATACAAATACTGCATGCAAATAGAAAGAGGAGCATTTGAAAGAACAATTGAAGAGGGCCTAAACTGCATCCAAAGGAACTGAAAAAGCATCTTTTGAGGTGAACTATCAGATTGCACAGGCAAAGATGCTTTACATGACTGCAGTGTTCTAGCTAGATGGATAGAGAACTGGCTGGGCAACAAGAGACACAGTAATCGTGGAAGGAGTTTCTCAAAATGGACACCTGTGACCAGTGCTGTTCCACATGGATCCATCTTGGGACTATATATTGAGGAAGGTATTGGTTGCCTGATTAACAAGTTTGCGAATGACACCAAGATTGATGGAGTAGCAGATATTGATGGGGACTGTCAGAGTACAGCAGAGTATAGATAGTTGGGAGAGATGGCAGAGAGATGGCAGAGAGATGGCAGAGAGATGGCAGAGAGATGGCAGAGAGATGGCAGAGAGATGGCAGAGAGATGGCAGAGAGATGGCAGAGAGATGGCAGTTGGGAGTTCAATCCAGGCAAATGCCAGGTGATGCATTTTGGAAGATCCAATTCAAGAGTGAAGTATTCAATAAGTGGAAAGGTCCCGGGGGAAACTGATATACAGAGAGATCTGGGTATTCAGGTCCATTGTTCCCTGAAAGTGGCAAAGCAAGTCAGTAAAGTGGTCAAGGCAAAGGGGTGCTTTCCTTCATTGATTTTGTAGACCTCAATCATGAGGGGTATAAACAGGGTGGATAGCAAGAAGCTTTCTCCCAGAGTGTGGAACTCAATTACTAGGGGTCATGATTTCAAAGTGAGAGAGGAAAGGTTTAGGGGAGCTATGCGTACAAAGTTCTTTAAGCAGAGGGTGGTAGGGGCCTGGAATGCGTTGCTAGCGAAGGTGGTAGAAGCAGGCACGATAGCGTCATTGAAGATGTATCTAGACAGATATATGAATGGGCAGGGAGCAGAGGTATACAGATCTTCAGAAAATAGGTGATAGGTTTAGTTAGAGGATCTGGATTGGCGCAGGCTTGGAGGGCCGAAGGGCCTGTTCATGTGCTGTAGTTTTCTTTTGTTCTTTGTCAATCAAAATGGTGTAAAATAATGTTGGAGAAGCAGAGGCAAACAAACTTGCAGCTGTGTCTCCCTTAAAAACCAATATGTAGTGGGGAATTGAGGCAACTGCAAGTGATCAAGAATCTCTGCTGGTGGAGTATCTGTGATCCATACACTGTTTAGCTGCTTAAATTGATGGTGAGCACTGACGACATGATGCACACAGAATAGCTTTTGTACACTATACATGGATAAATAGTATTCTTGAAGCCACTGTTCTGTCTTTAAACCTTGGCTATGAGATGGACTATTCAGTGAATTACAGGGTACATGGAGGACAAATATATTCCATGAGACTGCATTGTTGGTAGTACTAACGATTTTCTGGCTCTGGCAGGTCATAGGTCAGGTGCGTACGTCCTAATGAAGAGATTTGCTATTAGCTCTTTGGATTGCTGCACTATTTACAGGGACAATACAATAGAAGAACCGAGAACAAAATGAGTTGAAGCAGTCCAGCAGGTCACATCAATTGTAAACTGACTTCATGGGTATCTAATTGTAAATGTGTTTGAAGACATGGGATTGGATTATTGTGATGTTACCTGCTGTCAAGATAAAGGAAACTTTAAAAGTTCTTAAATTTGGGGAAATTAAATGAATTAAATGCAATTGTGCAAGAAAAAGAACACAAACACTCAATTGGCTGATCAAATCAGTGTTCTTGAAGCAAACTGCATTTTGAGAGAGTAATGGTCAAGGTGAACTATGACTTTTTTCCGCAATTTTACAAGTTTCTTTCTGTCAATGAGAATCAAACAATGTCTCAATTATGTGATGACCAATCATCTCAGCCACTTGAAGGTGCACTTCATCTCATCCAAATTGAAGGGAAAGAATACAAAAAGTTTGACTGGGTGCAAAATCGGTTTCAAAAGTTCCTGAGAACAACTGGATTTGGCCACAGCTTTATCCAAACAATTTTTACACGAAACCATTTTCAGAAGTTCTCTGACAACATTCTTACTCACTAACTAGTGTTGCACTAGTCACATTGAAAAAGTGATGGTTCCTTTTGTTAACAGCATTTGTGTGAAGCTCAATTGCCTACATCAGATCAGACATCAACCAACCTTGAGTATCACTTTGGGGTTTAGGTGTGCAGTATCATTTGCTGCTAGATTGTGAGACATTGAAACACAATAAAACAACCTTTCCACAAAATAATTTAGTATCAGTCACAGATTTTCATATATAATGATCATAACATTATGTATAATAAGCAAAATTCAACAGTTACTATGCAGATGGTCGGCATGGACGGGTTGGACCGAAGGGTCTGTTTCTGTGCTGTACATCTCTATGATCTATGTCTTTTTGTTGAAGTCGAGGGGCATGGTAATGTGTGTCAAAATGGGATTACAATATAATTTGCGAAGCATTCCTCTAAGATACTCACCATTAATTCAATTCACATGTAACTCCAAAAACACTCAATGACTGATCAAGTGACTGACTTGATCAGTCGTCTGTTCACCAACTTAAAAATTACATGCTTCACCAGCTGCTCAGTGGTAGCAGAACCAGCTACAAGATGCAGAGAAAGTAAATAAACCTGCTTGAATGGCATCTTCCAAACTTACAACCTTAACCAGTTAGGAGGACAAAGGCAGACAAAGGCATGTGGGAACATATTGTTTGCAATTTTTCTTTCAGACACATGCCATCCTTATTTGGAACTACATTTTCCACTTTTTTTTTTAAAACTACTTCTCCTAACTTTTACACATTTTTTATTCACCACTCTGGTGAAGTGTACAGAGACTTTTGAGGACATTCAAGATGCACCATAAATGCAATTAAGTGACAGTTATAACATATTAACAGAATAAAATGCAACAAGCACATGCTTTTAACCTGAACTCCAAAACTGTAATACTGCATTCTATATTAAGAGGGTTTAGTAAATCAACACCAAACTTTATTTACTTTGCTTGCATCTATGATGATCCTTCACTATTTGAAGGTCTCATATGTCTTGCAGATTAATTTATGTGAAATCCCATTTATAGACTGGGATTACAGTTGAATGTGGTGCTGGAAAAGCACAGCAAGTCAGGCAGCATCCAAGGAGCAGGAGAATTGACATTTCAGGCATAAGCCCTTCATCAGGAATGATTCCCACTCTAACCCTGACCTCCAGCATCTGCAGTCCTCACTTTCTTATAGGCTGGGATTAACACCAAAGGTTGATGGTAATAGTTGCATAGACTATACAAGGGCATCATATTTACAAAGACATTGGATTGAAGCCCACATCGCCATCATTCACACCAGTCCTGGAAATCCTCACTTCAACCTTTACCCAGTGATGCTATTTGTTTCAATAGGTTTTAAAAAAGAAAGAGAGTTTGCAGCAAAATAAAGTCAGACCACTTAATCTAAATACTGTAGACTACATTGAGATTTATAGACTCTGAGCTTCCTCCTACTTGATCAGTGTATCCTTCTATTCCTTTCTTGTTTGCTCACACTTCGGGTTGAGATTTATTAATTCCTTATGGGAATTATTAGCAATTTTTCGATAATTAAAGAAATATGATTATGAATCATCGTTTTGGACTCCAGTTATTTGAAGTTTCATCTATCAAATTCGACCGTATTAAAGACTTTATTAGGTCGCCTCGCACACAAGGTTGGGAGGTTTTAACGACCTCAAGCAAGAAGTTGCTATACACCACCATCCACAGCCGCACTGGAAAAACGGAGCCGACTATAAGGCCTAGCCCCAGGCCCCGGATCCAGGTCCCAGGCCTCACCGTCCCGAGCCCGCGAGGGTAACCTACCTGGTGGCTCTCCGGCCCTGGGCACCGCCATCATGTCCCCGCCGCTATCATTCACATTGTGCAGGATATTGTCAAGGCCAAAGGCCTCCGACCAAACAAAACCCCAACTCAGCCAGCGGCCGGAGGATGGGGGAAACTGACAGAAAATAAACGACAACCCCCAGGCCCACCCTACTGCGCATGTGTCACATTCTCATTTCAAGCCAATTGAAGCGGCCGGGGCGGAGCCACATGGAGCTCTATACCCGGAGAGCCAGGGGAGGATGGTGCTCCCTCCGGCCACAGGGGGCACTGTACCCGGAGAGCCAGGGGAGGATGGTGCTCTCTCCGGCCACAGGGGGCACTGTACCCGGAGAGCCAGGGGAGGATGGTGCTCCCTCCGGCCACATGGAGCTCTATACCCGTAGAGCCAGGGGAGGATGGTGCTCCCTCTGGCCACAGGGGGCACAGTACCCGGAGAGGTAGGAGAGCATGGTGCTCCCTAAGGTCACAGAGGGCATTGTACCCAGAGGCAGGGGAGGATGGTGCTCCCTCCAGCCACAGGGGGCACTGTACCTGGAGAGCCTGGAGAGCCTGGAGAGGATAGTGCTCCCTCCAGCCACATGGAGCACTGTACCAGGAGGGCCAGGAAGGATGGCACTCCCTCCGTCCACAGGGGGCACTCTACCCGGAGAACCAGGGGAGAATTGTGCTCCTGGCCACAGGGAGCACTATATCCGGAGAGCCAAGGGGGAATAGTGCTTTCTCCAGCCACAAGGGGCACAGTACCCAGGGAGGCAAGGGAGGATGGTGCTTCCTCTGGGCACAGGGGGCACTGAATCCAGAGAGCCAGGGGATGATGGTGCTCCTTCTGGCCACAGGGGCACTGTACCCAGAGAAGCAGGGGAGCTTGGTGCTTCCTCCAGCCATAGGGGGCACTGTACCCAGAGAGGCAGGAGAGCATGGTGCTCCCTGAGGCCACAGAGGGCATTGTACCCAGAGAAGCAGGGGAGGATGGTGCTCCCTCTGGCCACAGGGGGCATTGTACCCAGAGAGCCAGGAGGATAGTGTGCCCTTTTGCCACAGGGTACACTGTAACAGAGAGGCAAGGGAGGATGGTGCTCTGTCTGGCCACAGGGGCACTGTATCTGGAGAGCCAAGGGAGGATAATGCTTCCTCCGGCCACAAGGGGCATAGTACCCAGAGAGGCAGGGGAGGATGGTGCTCCTTCTGGCCACAGGGCGCATTGTACCCAGAGAGGCAGGGGAGAATGATGCTCCCTCCGGCCACAGAGGGCATTGTACCCGGAGAGGCAGGGGTGGATGGTGCTCCCTCCGGCCATGGGGGCACTGGACCCAGAGAGCCATGGGAGGATGGTGCTCCCTTCTGCCACAGGGGGCACTGTAACAGAGAGGCAGGGGAGAATGGTGTTCCCTCTGGCCACAGGGGCACTGTATCTGGAGAAAATGAGGACTGCAGATGTTGGCGATCAGAGCTGAAAAATGTGCTGGAAAAGTGCAGCAGGTCAGGCAGCATCCAAGGAGCAGGAGAATCGACGTTTCGGGCGTTAGCCCTTCTTCAGGAATATCCAAAGAGCCAAGGGAGGATAGTGCTTCCTCCAGCCACAAGGGGCACTCTATCTGGAGAGGCAGGGGAGGATGGTGCTCCCTCCAGCCACAGGGGGCACTGTACCTGGAAATCCAGGGCCACTGTCCCTGGAGATCCAGGGGAGGATTGTGCTCCTTCAATCCACAAGGAGCACTGTACCCAGAATGCCAGGGGAGTATGGTTCTCCCTCCAACCACAAGGGGCACTTTACCTGGACAGCCAGGGGAGGATGATGCTTTCTCTGGCCGCATCAGTTACTGTGCCCAGAAAGCCAGGCGGGGATGGTGCTCACTCAGTCCACAAGTGGCACTGCGCACAGAGAGCCAGGTGACGATGTTGCTTCTTCCAGCCAGATTGGGCACTGTAGGGTACATGGAGAGCCAGGAGAGCAAGGTGCTTCCTCAGGCCACAGGGGCACTGTGCCCAGAGAGCCGGGGGAGAATGGTGCTACGTCCGTCCACAGGGGCACTATATCCGTAGAGCCTGGGGTGAATGGTGCTCCCTCCACCCTCATCGGGCACTGTACAGGGTACATGGAGAGCCGGGGCAGGATGGTGCCTCCCCCAGACAGAGGCACTGTGTCCAGAGAACCAGGAGAGGATGGTGCTCCCTCTGGCCACATGGGGCACTATTCCCCAAGAGGAAGGAGAGTATGGTACCTTCATCAGTCACATGGGATGTTTTGATGGAGAGCCTCGAGAGAATGGTGCACCCTCCAGCCACAGGTGGCAGTGTTACTGGAGAGCCAGGAACAGGCAACAAGAGAGAACAAAGTGTAGGACTATGTTCCCTCCAGCCACATAGTACAGACTGTTAATAGCTGTAATCTTTGGTGGGGCACTTCCTGCTGTGAACATTATCAGCAAAAACCTGATTAGAATGGGAAATCCCAGATTTCACATGCCATGGAACATGCAGAGAATGTTCAACCACTTGAGGCCCGTTTCCGGGTTGTATACTTCTCTGACAGGCTATGGAAGATGGGGCCAATGTTCATGAGGAACTGCTGAAATATTCAGTACCGGGGCAATGGTCTGACACAGTCACAATTTCACTCCTGAGAAAACCCATACCTAGTGGCATCACAACTGTTCACTTTGTGTCAGTTAAGCCATTGAATGGATTGTTAACCAGTATGTTAAACTATAAGGGGCAGCACAATGGTTAGCACTGTTGCCTCATTGCACCAGGGACCCGGGTTCATTTCCAGCCATGGGTGAAAGTCTGTGTGGAGTTTGCACATTCTACTGTGTCTGCGTGGGTTTCCTCCCACAGTCCAAAGACGTGTAGGTTAGGTGAATTGGCCATGATAAATTACTCGTACTGATCAGGGATCTGTAGATTAGGTGGATGAGCCATGAAAAAGGTGGGGTTACAGGGATAGGTTAAGGAAGTGAGTCTGGGTGGGATGCTCTTTGGAGGGTTGGTATGGACTTGTTGGGCCGATGGCCTGTTTCCACACCAGGGATTCTATGATTCTAACTGCACCACCAGCCCAATGAATTGAAAGAAAGGCTCTATAGTTTCCACAGAGTTCTAGTTTCCAAAAGGATTCTTGTAAAAATGCTAATTTACAGTGTATTGCAATTGGAATTCCTCTTATAAGCATTTGGCGTAGTAGTATGTAGGCAAGGAACCATTATTATCAGTCATATGTTGGTTGAAGCAGGGCTTGGGAGAAAATCGTCAGAGTAAGATACAAAGTCTGGGAAAGCTCAGCAGGTGTGGCAGTGTCTGTGGAGAGAAATCAAAGTTAACGTTTCAGATCCACTGACCCTTCCTCAGAGTAAGATGCAATCTGGATAGAAATACTTGAATATTGACAGGAATACAAAGATGGCAAAAGTGAATGCTGCAGATGCTGGAGATTAGAGTCAAGATTAGAGTGGTGCTGGAAAAGCACAGCAGGTCAGGCAGCATTCGAGGAGCAGGAAAATCGACATTTCGGACAAAAGCCCTTCAGGAAGCCTCGGCTCTCCACCAACAATGCCCCATGTGGCTGATGAAGGGCTTTTGCCCGAAACATCGATATTCCTGCTCCTTGGATGCTGCCTAACCTGCTGTGCTTTTCCAGCACCACTCTAATCTTGACAGGGATCCCAAAGTGTTGACTGTCAGAATTAGACAATATAAATGGTATTTATGTATGACACAGAGGACTCTCACTTTCTCATGTTTATTTCAAGCTAAGTTGACAGCAAGGATGAGAAATCCCCCATCGATCACAAATATGGATGTCAGAGGTGAACATCTGTTGTTATGTTGCCATAGTCTTACCAGACATAGGGGCTGCTTTCTCATTAGAGAGAAGCGACAGATGGTAATTTAACCTGAGGGCCACCAGACCTCAGGCAAGGGAAGAGGTAGAGAAGGAGAGTCCTTCATGGTAACCTCAAACCGGTGATGGGAATTAAACCCACCCTGTTGGCATCTCACTGCTCTGTAAACCAATAATCCAGCCAACTAAGCTAAACCAATTCCCTAGGTGAACATCATAATGGTTGTGTAAAGTTAGAAATTAAATAGCATATGTGCCAATCCAGAAATTTCAAATAAAACAGACCACAAGCTGACAAGTGAAAAGCAACACTAACATTAGTTTAATGATATTTGAAGACCAAGAATTAGAGTGGACAGTGTGCAATATGAGCCTTGACTGTGAATGTGCTTGCCTGCACACTTACATTGCACTATGTTGTACAACATTAATAAGGGATTTACCAACCTTAACTAAAAATATTTAGATAATAAACAACTGACGAACACATAAATGCCAGACATTTTGAGTTAAGAATTATTAATTAAAACAACAATTATAAGTTTATAGCTCAGAAATATTTTGGGGCTTATGATGTCAAATTGCAAAATTAAAATGCCAACTCATGCGTAACACCCACATGAATACTTGTAGGTGATATTTGGAACGAAAGCATTATTTTTTCCATGGCATTTTAGAGTCCTTAGTTTAGTAACATTAGTTGAAATAAGCTAGTAATACAAAAGAAGGTTAGAAAAGCTGTTATATATATATATAAAAGGTAAGAGAGAGGCAAGAGTGAACATTGATGTGCCAAAAAATGAGACTGGAGAAGTAGTGATTAGGAGAAGGGAAATTGTGGAGGAACTGAATAGTATCAGTCTTCACAGTGGAAGAGATGATAGAGTTGTAGAGCACAGAAACAGACCCTTCGATCCAACTCATCCATGCTGACCAGATATTCTAAATTAATGTAGTCCCATTTGCCAGCATTTGGCCCATATCCCTCTAAATCCTTCTATTCATATACCAATCCAGATGTTTTTTAAATGTTATCATTATACCAGACTCCACCACTTCCTCTAGTAGCTCGTTCCACACACGCATCACACTCTGCATGATAAAGTTGCCCCACATTAAACCTATGCCCTCTTGTTTTGGACAACTCCACCCCAGGGATTGGCTATTCATCCTATCCATGCCCCTCATGATTTTATAAACCTCTATGAGGTCACCCCTCAGCCTCTGATACCCCAGAGAAAATAGTCCCAGCCTATTCAGCCTCTCTCTAGGCTCAAACCCCCCAACCATGGCAACATCCTTGAAAATCTTTCTGAAGCCTATCAAGCAATATTCCAAAAGTGGCCTAACCAATGTCTTTTAGAGCTGCAACATGACCTCCCAATTCACAAAGTCAGTGTGCTGACCAAAACAAAAAACATATCAAATGCCTTCTTCACTATCCTATCTACCTGCGACTCCACTTTCAAAGAACTATAAACTTATACTCCAATGTTTCTTTGTTCAGCAATCCCCCCAGCACCTTACCATTAAGTGTATAAGTCCTGCCTTGATTTGTCTTTCCGAAATGCAGCACCTCGCGTTTATCTAAATTAAGTTCCATCTGCCACTCCTTGGCCCATTGGCCCATCTGATCAAAATCCAGTTGTACTCTGATGTAACTTACTTCATTGTCCACTACGCCTCCAATTTTGGTATCATCTGCAATCTTACTAACGATAACTCCTATATTCACATCAGTCGCATCCCAGAACTTTAAGAGAAACAGGGGGTCAAGGAGAGTGTAGTGGCCATTACTAAGAAGAAGGGGTTGGGGGTGTTGAAAGGTCTGAAGGTAGATAAGTCACCTGCATTAGATGGACTAAACCCCAGGGTTCTGAAAGAGATATCTGAGGAGATTGTGGAGACATTGGTGGTGATCTTTCAGCAATCACTGGAATCAGCGAGGGTTACAGATAAATGGCAAATGCAACATCCCTAATTTAGAAGGGAAGGAAGCACAAGATGGGAAATTCTAGACTTGTTTGCCTGACGTTAGAAAGATTTTAGAGTCTATTATAAATGGTGATATTGCAGAGTGCTTGAAAGTGCCTGGTAAAATAGGGTTGAATCAGCATGTATGTCAAGGGGAGGTCAGGCCTGACAAATCTGTTTGACATCTTTGAGGAGGGAAAGGGCAAATTAGTCAAAGGAGAACCAGTGGACATGAACTATTTGAATTTCCAAAAGGCCTTTGACAAGGTGTTGCACAGGAGGCAGCTAAGTAAGATAAAAGCTCATGGTTGTAGGAGCAAGGTACTGGCATAGGTAGAGGATTGGCTGACTGGCAGAAGGCACAGAGTGTGGATAAAGGGGTCCGAATCAGGATGGCAGCCGATGATTAGTGGAGTTCTACATGGGTCCACGTTGGGACTACAACTATTCACATTATACATTAATAATCTGGAGGAAGGAACTGAAGGCATTGTTGCTAAGTTTGCAGATGACACAAAGATAGATGGAAGCACAGGTATTGTTGAAGAAGTGAGAGGCTGCAGAAAGATTTGGACATGCTAGAAGAGAATGGGCAGAAAAATGGCAGTTGGAATACAGTATATGCATTTTGGTCAGAAGAATAGATATATAGACTATTTTCTAAATGGTTAAAGGCTTTGGAAATTTGAAGCACAAAGTGACTTGGGTGTCCTAGTTCAGGATTCTGTTAATGTTAACCTGCAGTTTTAGATGGCAGTTAGGAAAGCAAATGCAATGTTCGCATTCATTTGAAGAGGGTGGGAATACAAGAGCAGAGATGTACTACTGAAGCTTATAAAGTTCTAGTCAGGCTGCATTTGGAATATTATGAGCAGTTTTGGGCCTTGTATCTAAGAAAAGATGAGCTGAGGGAAACCAAAGGAGGTTCACATGTGAGGAGGAGGGAGGACTCTGAGTCTACATTCAATGGAGTTTAGAAGAATGACGAGGGATCTGATGGAAATGTACAGAATACAGTGGGGCCTGGATAGAGTGGATGTGGTAAAGATGTTTCCACTAGTACGAGAGACTAGGGCCCAAGAGCACAGACTCAGAATGATGCGACAACCCTGTAGAACTGAGATGAGGAAGAAGTTTTTCAGTCAGTGGGTAATGAATCTTTGGGATTCATTGCCGTCGAGGGCTGTGGAGGCCAAGTCATTGAGCGTATTTAAGGCAGAGATAGGTTCTTGATTAGTAAGGTGATCAAGGAATATGGAGAGAAGGCAAGAGAATGAATTTGAGAAACATATCAGCCATCTTCAAATTGCGGATCAGAATTGATGAGCTGAATAATCTAATTCTGCTACTCTATCTTATGAGCATTATATTAAATGTAGTCTTGGGGATTCAAGATGGCGGCGACCCAGTAGGTCTAAGACTTTTTAAACGACTAAAAATAGCTTTTACCCAGCAGCTAGTCATTCTGTATGAAACTTTGGCAGTTTGATACATTTTTAAATGATGAAAGGTAAAGGATTATGGAGTTCACAACAAGCAGGGACCACACCGCCCCCCCAACCCCACAGCAACAGATGCGTCCGCGGTCGTCCTGGGGGACTTAACTGCAGAGGCGAGCCTGAGCTCGGAGTTTGTCAAGCTCTTAGAGAAGATCGATGCATCGATTGAAGAGACCCAGTCCAGGTGGGTGTTGATCTTGGTCATGCTGCAGAAGCATGACCGAGAGATCGAGAAACTCGGGCAGCGTGTTGGAGGGGCGGAGCAATGGGCCGCAATCTCTGCGATCACTGCTGAATCTTCTGTGGGTCAGGTCGTCAGAAAAATATTCGGTTGCTGGGCCTTCCCAAACGTGAGGAGGAAAGCCAGCTTGTTGACTTTTTGAAGCAATGGTTGCTGAAACTGGAGTCTGAGTCAGGCCGGGTGTTGGTTGAGCGGGCCCACCAGGTTGCTGTGCGCAGGTCTGGGTCAGACCAGCACCCCTGCCCAGTCCTAGTTCGACTTCAGCACTACAGGGAAAAACAAATGCTACTGGAGGCATCCAGAGCTTTGGGAAGGATCCCCACGCCATGGTATACAAGGAATCCAAAATAATGCAGTTTCAGGACTTTTCTCCGGTTATGGTTCGCAAGAGGAAGGCGTTTAATGAGGTAAAGGAGCGTATGAGGGATTTAAATATTCAGTACTCCATGTTCAACCCAGCAACACTGCGCTTCAGTCATAGAAGGTCTGCATATAACTTCGGATCGCTGGAAAAAGTAAAATAATTTTTAGATGCTGTCAAATAGACTGATGGACTTGAACTATATGGACAATCACTTTATTTTATCTCCCTTTTTTTCCTCCTCCCTCCCCCTTCCTCTTTTCCATCCTTCCTTGGGGCAGGATTTTTCTTTTAACTCTTATCAATGACTTGCTTGGTTTATCTGGTTGTTGGCGGATGTTTTTGAGTTTTTTTTCCTTAATATTTGCTGGGATTGTAATTTTATATATTTTATTTTACGTTGCTGTTTTGTTAAGAATGCCTAGGTAACAATATGGAGGGGGCGGGTTGGTTGCCTTTACTTCTAATTTTTGTATTATAAGATATTGGCATTTGTTTATTTTACTTAGTAATGTCTGGGCCGAGGGCATGGCTCTAGCTGGAAGGGGTTATGGTGGGATTACTGGAAGGTAGGAGTGCCCCCTGTGGACAGGGGGGAATGTCTCCTTTTAATTTTGTCTTTTTTTTTAGGAGTAGTTCGTAGTTGTCTTGACTTAATTGTTTTAAAGGTTGTTTTTTTAAAATTACGTGAATTGTTTACGGTTTCTACTCAATGCTTTTTGAGTGGAGTTCTTCTTCCTGGGGGGTCTCGGACTTTCTTGAATGTCCATGGCTAGTCATTCATTTAATTGGTACAATTCCCCTGGAATGTCAAGGGGAGCCACTCGCCAATTAAAAGGAAAAAGATATTATCAAGTCTTAAAAAAGAGAGGGTTGATGTAGTCCTTTTACAGGAGCTACATTTACTTGATAAGGAGCATTTGAAGCTACAGCAGCGAGGATTTGGTCAGGTGTTCTTTTCATCTTTTAGTTCAAAAAACAGGGGAGTGGCCATTCTTATCCAGAAGAATCTTCCTTTCCAAATGCTAATCCAGATAAAAGACGGTATATATTACTTAAAGCCCTAATACATGGAGAGGAATACAGGATTTTGAATGTTTATTGTCCCCCGGCACATCCTTTTAAATTTGTAACAGATGTCCTCTCTAAATTGATGGCTCTCAGGGTGCGTCACTCAATTATAGGGGGAGATTTTAATTGTATTATTGACCCTGAGGTGGACAGGATACCTAGGAGCTCTGTGGGTATTTCTCTGAGATCTAGGCAGTTGGCTGATCTGAATAGGGAGTTGGGACTGGTAGATGTGTGGAGGTGTTTTCACCCTGAGGGTAGAGATTTTACTTTTTATTCTAACCCACACAAATGTCGCACCAAAATCGATATGTTTTTTGTCCCTTCGACCTTTCTGAATTCGATATTGTCTTGTAAAATAAGGAATATAACTATTTCCAACCATGCAACAGTGTATATGGAGGTTAAGACTAGTGATGGTAAGATGGGTTCCCGACATTGGCGTATTGACCCTTTCCTATTGAAGGATAATAAGTTCATCGAATATTTCTCGCAGGAATTTAAAACTTTCTGGGATATCAATTCAGGCACAGCCAGTAACCCATCAGTGATATGAGAGGTTGCTAAGGCATATACGCATGGTTTGGCTATCTCATATTCTGCGACCCGGAAAAGATAAAAGAGAGAACAACAGCATCTGCTCGAGGCTCGCCTGAAGGCAGCTGAGACAGCATATGCCGATAGACACTCCATTATGAATCTACAGCGGATTACAGCCCTCGAGCTACCTTGAATTTACTTCCTTGAATTCAGCAAAGAAGGAGATACGATTTGTCAGAAAGAAAAAGGCTCCCCAATCCATTACGTCTATTAGAGAAGGTGCTGGTACCCTGATTTGTGATCCTAAAAAGATCATTGCAGCCTTTAGAAAGTTCTACTTTGAGTTGTGTAACTCGAAAGGCTGTGAGGATAGAGTGAGAAAGATGGAATCTTTTTTTTAAAAATCTGGTCCTCTCGGGCTTAACGTCGGAGCAGGTGTTGCTTTTGAATGCCCCCCTGACAACCCAGGAAGTGCAAGAGGTGGTGAAGTAGCACCAGAGCGGTAAAGCGCCCGGACCAGACAGATTCCAGGCTGAGTTCTATAAAGAGTTCATAGACAAATTGGTCGGACCACTTACGTATAATTATTCACACAATCAGGGTAGTCTCTGCCCTCCCTGAGAAAAGCAAATATTTCTCTCATTCTTAAGAAAGGAAAAGCCCCAGAAGACTGTACTTGTACAGACCTATATCATTATTGAATGTGGATTTTAAAATTCTCTCAAAAATGTTGGCATTAAGACTGGAGGGAGTTTTACCATTCATTATAAAAGAGGATCAGACGGGGTTTATTAAGGATCGCAGATCTACTAACAATATCAGAAGAGTGTTAAACAAGGTATAAGTCTGCCAGCAAAAAGCAATACTGAGATTAGTCGTCTCCCTAGATGCAGAGAAGGCATTCGATCGGGTGGAATGGCCATGTTATTTAACACTATTGGATAGTTTGGCATTGGAAGGGGCTTTACCAAGTGGGTTGCAGTATTATATAATGACCCGAAAGGAATGGTGATTACCAATGGCATAAGATTGGATAGCTTTAATGTTGGCAGAGGTTGTCGTCAAGGATGCCCTCTCTCACCACTACCCTTTACTCTAGTGATTGAACCATTGGCCGGAGCTATCCGAACTGACCCTAATTTAACAGCCCTGGAGGTAGGATCGAGGAAGCATAAAATCATTCTTTATGTGGACAATGTCCTTCTTTTCTTAAATGATCCATTGATATCTGTACCCTGCCTAATTCAAGTGGTTAACTTATTTGGTATGTTCTCAGATTACAAAATTAACTTTATGAAATTAGAGGCTATGCCGCTAGGAGGTCTTACCAGCATATCCAATTTTGCGAATGGATCCCGCTTCCCCTTTCGGTGGTCACTGGGAGGTTTTCTCTATTTAGGTATTTTTATTATCCCAGTATTTTGTCAGCTATACAAAGCTAATTAAATGCATTTATTAGAGAAAATAAGGCAGGACCTCCAACACTAGGAAGATTCTACCTCGCCTATTATACTCTATGAGAATGCTTCCTTTGATGTTGCCGAGACAGGCACTGCATAGGCGTTATGGTTGGCTTGGCTTCTTCATTTGGAGTCATAGGCGGACTCTTATCCCACAAGTAAGGGGAGGTCTAGATTTTCCAGATTTTAGGAAGTACCAACTAAGTTCTCTGTTATCATTTGTGGCTGATTGGGTCTCTTGTGACCCACAATCAATTTGGTTGGATATTGAGCAAAATGCCCCCTCATCAATCTATTGTTTATGGATAAGTTGAGAGTTATTACAGATCATTGTAAAAACCCAATTGTGCTAAACACGATCAAAGCTTGGACGATGATGCGACAGAATAAGGGTAATTTACAAAAAAACCATCCCTGTTACTCCTATAGTGGGAACGTTGGAATTTCAGCCAGGCCTGACTGATGCTGGATTTAAAATCGGGGAGTTCAGAGGTATCTCCTGTGTGGGAGATCTGTTCGATGGGGAGGTCATGATGTCCTTTGAACTGTTGCGTCAGAAGTTCGGTTGCCCAGCAAGGACCTTTGTCAATATTTTCAAGTACGAGACTTCATACAAAAAAAACACATTGATGACTAATCCTTATAAATCGGATATGGAAAAGAGAGTGCTTCGGCAGATGGGCGTACCCTCGGTCAGTACTCTCTACCACTTGCTAGTAATAAGGTATCGAAGGACATGGAACAGTTATATAAAACTTGGAATCAAGGAAATCTCCTTAGAGATGTGGGAGGATATCTGGGAAAATGTCAGCAAGATCTCTATCTGTAATAGTACTCAGGCTATTCAATTGAAGATACTTCATAGGGCTCATATGGCACCAGAGCGACTTGCAAAGTTCAAGACAGGAGCATCCCCAATGTGCCCTAAATGTAAAATAGAAGTTGGTACTCTCACTCATTGTTTGTGAACATGCCATAACATTCGTAGATATTGGGATAGTGTAGCAAATGCTTTGGCAAAGATTTTGGGAATGGAGATTGGGTTGGACCCGATGTCTCTCCTTTTGGGCTTTCCAAATTTTCCTTCTCGAGATGCATACGGGAAGAAAACTATTTACTATCCTTTCCTTTTGTGCGAGGAAAAACATTTTAGTTAGTTGGGTATCGGAAAGTCCCCCAGGACTTTTGAATTGGCATGGAAGAGTTATGGAATATATTCCCCTGGATTTCCTTACGAATTATTTTATAGAACATGGCGGCCCATTTTGAACTACACCAATGCAGATGTATCAGCCATACTATTTAGGGCCTTTGTTTAGCCGTGAAGATGATGTTTGTTGGTTCGGGGGCCCCTGGGAGGAAGAATCCCATATGAATACGGGTTTTGTTATGACTTGATATAATTTTATTTTGAATGTATTTATTTATTTACCTTCGTTTTTTTCTTTTTCTTGTTGTTAGTAATGTATGATACTGTGGTCTTTTTATGTATAGAGCCTTCTTTCTTATAACTTATTTTGTGTTTTGGTAGTTTGTAGAGTAGATTAGTAGTTAGTTTTCTTAATTTTATATTGATGATGTTATTATACTATAAAGTGGATACACTGTTTTGTTTTAATTTTGTAATTTTGTAAAAAAAACTTCAAAAATCTTTTTCTTTTCAATTAAAATATTTACAAAAAAAATGTAGTCTTGTTACTGCATTTACATGTGATAAGCATTACATCTATAGACAAGTTATATCAAATCCACCTGGACCTGAGCTGCCCTCTTCATGTCTAGCTCTGCTGATTCCACAAAGAGAAGGAGCTAGAAATGTGAAAATAACCTTTATTACAGCAAGGGAGAGATGCACGGCCATCTTCCACCTTCTGACTGACTGAAGGTAATATATTTTGAAAGGAAAATGTTTTAACTCTTGATTTCCATAACTGTCAAGAACAGATAAATGACAGGTTTTCTTGCAAGTTTTAAAGAAGAAGGTTAAATGTTTTATTACTCAACACCTGACAAGTATAGACAACCACACCAATTCTCACAGTCACACACACATACCAAGAAGGGTGATTACAAAAGAGGTAAAAGTCCAACAATTCACTACCACGCTTGCTTCCTTCAAGGTAGGATCTTGAAAGGTCCCTGATCCCAGGAGGTTTATGGAGATGATTTGCAGTTTGAAGGAGCAGTACTTTCTGATTTCACTCCAAGCAAACTATAGTCAAACTCCTTCAATGAAAACCTGCTTTGGTCCCTAAAGTAGATGGATAAATGCCAGCCCAATTAATTTTCATCCTCCTGATTGATTTTAGGTGGGTCCTGTTCCCTTGTTATTCTGCAACCTTTTCTTTCTTTCTGTTGCTCCCAAAAGTATGTCTCAATAGATTTCCTTTGTCAGAAACCAGGCTTCCCGTCAGGTGACCATAATGTCTGCATTTCATCGTCCTCACAAATGGTTTCTCATGTTTTGGCTATTGACAATTTCAATTTCAATGACTTACATTATCTTGTGATGGAAGATGATTCTTCTTCACACTCATTTTAATGTTCTATCCAGACATGATGTAGAGGTGGAGAAAGTGAGGACTGCAGATGCTGGAGATCAGACTTGAAAAGTGTGGTGCTGGAAAAGCAGAGCAGGCTACGCAGCATCTGAGCAGCAGGAGAATCGATGTTTCGGGTATAAGCCCTTCATCAGGATGTCTGGGTATAGAACCAGATTCTGGATTAGTGGTGCTGGAAGAGCACAGCAGTTCAGGTAGCATCCAAGGAGCTTCGAAATCGACGTTTCGGGCAGAAGTCCTTCATCAGGAACAAAGGCAGTGAGCCTGAAGCATGGAGAGATAAGCGAGGAGGGTGGGGGTGGGGAGAAAGAACCAGTCTACTTGCTAGCTCTTGTTTCAGGTAGGCAGCGATGCTGATGGAATAATGACCTTTCAATGGTACTTAAAAAGATTATGCAAGAATCATAAACTGCTGGGATTGTTTTCTGGTTACTACTCATTTATGGATTTTTTAAAAACTCAGTTATATAGCTGTTGAAAGTTTCAGTAATTTGTAGAACAATAGGTCTGGCAGTTTCTATATTGCCTCAGCCTACTCTTATCTACCACACAAGTTAATTTCCTCAAGCCGTGAGTTGTCCAGTAGGGCTGTGCTTCAGATTAGAACAAGATTGGAAGAAAGAAGGAAAATTCAATAGAGAAGGAAAACCTGAAAATGGAGGAGGAGAAGAAACAAAACACTTAGCAAGGGAGCTTATTCACGGAGAATATTCAAAGGCCATTTGTCTTGCCTTAACATCACTGAAGAGAAGGTCATACTGTACCTTTGCTTCACCAAGTAGATTGTCACTGAAATATGTCAGCTGTTGCATCTTCAAGGAGGATGAGGACAGCATTGCGTGTGGTTGTCAAGGCTATAAGCTTCAAAGCAATGACCGAAAGCTAGGGTGCTTCCAATGAAACCTGTTGGACTATAACCTGGTGTTGTGTGATTTTTAACATTTAGAGTCATAGAGTCCTAAAGCACGGATACAGGCCAAAATGTCCATCCACGCTAACCCCATTTCCCTGCACTTGGCTCATATCCTTCTAATCATTTCCTTTTCATGTATTTTTCCAAAAGCTTTTTAAATGTTGTAAATGTACTGCCTCAACCACTTCCGTTGGCAGCTCATTCCATACGCATATCACCCTCTGTGTAAAAAAGTTGCCCCTCAGTCTCCCTTTCATTCTTGCCCCTCCAACCTTAAACTGATGCCCTCCAGGCCTTGATTCCCCAACTCTGGGAAAAAGACCAAAGTGTATTCACCCTATCCATGCCTCTCATGATCTTATATACTTCTATAAGATCACCCCTTAGTCTCCTACATTCTAAAGAAAAATGTCCTAGCTTGTCCAAACTCACCCTACAACTCAGACTATTGAACCCTGGCAACATCCTTGTAAATTTCTTCTGCATTCTTTCCAGTTTAATAACATCCTTCCTATAGCAAGGTGACCAAACTGAACACAATACTCCAAGTGCAGCCTCACCAATGTCCTGTACAACTGCAATATAACTTCCCAACTTCTATACTCAATGCTCTAACTGATGAAGACCAGTGTGCCAAAAGCCTTTTTCACTGTCCTGTCTACCTGTGACTCCACTTACAGTGCATCTGAACTCCAAGATCCCTCTGTTCCACTACACTCCTTAAGGCCGTCCCATTCATCATGAAACTCCTACCTTGATTTGACTTTGCAAAATGCAAGACCTCACACTTTTCCATTTTAAACTCCAGTTGCTATTTTGCAGCCCACTTCCCAACTGATCAAGTTCCTGCTGCAATTTCTGGTAATCTTCCTCACTGTCTACGATATCCTATTTTAGTGTCATCTGCAAACTTACTAATCATGCCTTGTACATTCTCATTCAAATCAATAATATAGATAACAAACTGTAATGGGCCTAGCACTGATCTCTGAGGCACTCCACTAGTCACAGGCCTCCATTCCAACAAGCATCCATCCATTATTACCCTCTGCTTCTTACCATCAAGCCAATTCTGTATCCAATTTGCAAGCTCCCCTGGATTCCATGCGATCTAACCTTCCAGAGCAGCCTTCCATGTGGAACCTTATTAAAGCTTTACTTAAATCTATATAGACTGTGTCTACACCGTGCCCTCATCAATCTCCCTGGTCACTTCATCAAAGAACTCTCACAAATTTGTGAAGCATGATCTCCCATGCACAAAGCCATGCTGACTATTACTAATCAAACCTTGTCTTTCCAAATGCATGTACATCTTATTTGTGGCAATTTTTAAAAACTCATTCACAGGGTGAGGGTGTCACTTGCTAGGCCATCATTGTCCATCCTAATTGCCCACAGGGCAGTTAAGAGTCAACCATATTGCTTTGGGTCTGGAGTCACACATAGGCCAGACCAGGTAAAGATGGCAGTTTCCTTCCCTAAAGGGCATTAATGAACCAGATGGGTGTCTCTGACAATTGACAACAGATTCATGGTTTCTGCTTTCATGACAATTTCTGTCCATACAAATATGTTATCCCATGTACCACGTTCTCTTGTAGCTTGGCCATTCAAGATAGCATCAAAGCCCTCTGGAGAAGAGTTTAGTGTACAACCCATTCTCCAGTAAGCGGGTACCTCTGGTAGACTTCACATTTCCATCCCGACATCCCCACCACTAGCTCCCACCCCCCCCATTTCAGTGCAGTTTTGTTGAGTCACTCACTAAGTGGAATTATCTTGTATAAGGTAGCTTCTCAATTCTGTGCAATGTTGTCCTTTAAGTCGGTGGCACAAGAGTAAGATTAAGTGATGCTGCATTTTCATTCATTGTCATTCTCTTCTTCCTTCACTGTTTCTGGAGTTTCCACTTCTTGGAGAGTTACAATGAATAAATAGATAAGGATGAATTGGGGAGAGAATGTATCCTCAGCAGCTCCTCTTTTACACCTTCTGGTGTGAAAGGAAGGAAAGGGAGAAGTGAGGAGGTAGAAACCCTGATCACTGATCCTTCCAGTTACACAAATGAGCTCAGTGTCCTTATTGGGTTGACTGGCCTACTTCTGCACTACAACAGTCCTGTGATTCAATGTTCCTTCCCAAAGTGACCAGAACTGCCATTTCCATCGAGATCAGTACATAAAGTACACACCTCTTCCACCAGTTGCTGTCTGCCATAAGCTGCTCCTTCTCCTTTTGCTCGAGGTTTTGCAAGTTGCTGGAGTTATGTGGCTTTTATACTTGATTCACTGTTGGTGTGTGTTTAAACTGTAATTTGAATGTACTATTTGCAATAATAATGAATGTAAGAGCTTGAAGTTCACCATATGAATTAAAGTGATCGATAGAGAATATAGGTAGTCAGGGATGAGGACCACTGGAATTCAGCAACTCATTAGGTTTCTGGGACACTGGTTATGAGGTGCCACTTGAAGACTGATCTTAGCTTGATAACAACTAGCAGACCTTGAACTTTTTATGTTACTGCAGGCATATGAAGCCTTATCCCTGGCATTTACCTCCCTCCAAATACCCCCTTGTCATGTACTGTGAAGGTATACAATGTCCTTCCTTCATTTCATCTCCTCTACAAAGGCTTCGAGAGCAATATTTGAGAATCTTGCTGGGTGCTCTCTGCCATATAATGGTAGACTCATCCACTCCTTAAGTTTTAAATCAAATTTGCCTTTAGTTCCAAACGCAGCCAAAATCTGCTGCCTGTGAAACCACTCTTCTTTCACTGACTTAGTTTGCAGAATCTTGATGCAGAATTTCCAATCTGCGACATCAGAGAGACAATCGTGTTTCTGAAAGTTGGTGGTCAATCAATTTGTGGCCAGCACCATCACCAGGAGCAGTGGCTAGTGCTGGGATCCAATGCAGATTGTCACTTAATCCAGATATTCAAGGGATTACTTTCACTGGGTTGGCTGGCCTGGTAAGGTGTTCAGTGGATGGACAGGCCATAGTAGACATAGGACCAGGCTAGACCCCCTCAAAACGTTTCAAGAAAGTAGCTCAGGCCCTAACTTTGCTAGTTGTTTCAGCTGATGTAATGTGGATATTCCAGAATTGATGCACCTGGTCAAACCAGTTAATTTTAAACATTACAGAATTTATTTACAAGTTTACTGAATGGAACACAAACAAAAGAATACCGAGTGAATTAATCTATCCAAAAACCCAACATATTATATGAACTTAATGATGGGCTGTTCCCAATACTTGCAACAATCCCCACCTGGCACAAAAGGTAAAATCAAACAAAGGGTTTTACAGGAGAGATGTCAGAGAGAGAGAGGGTCAGCATGGACCTGCTTCTTTGGGTCCAGCAGCTTCCAAAACACTACTGTGCTAAAACCAAACCAAGAGAAAGCTGAGGTGGGAGAACTGGCCTCTTCTCTTTCATTATACAAGTGTTTTTTTTTAAAAGACTTTGAAACCTTTTTCCTGAGGCAGTATCTGTTAGCTATAATCAAACTGGCCTAAAAACCCTTCAACTTAGACTTGTCAGAGTCTATGTCTTTTATGACGTCTCTGAAAAAACACCAACGGAAACATAATCTTGTTAAAGGAGCAGCATTGTCACAAAGAAGTAAAGAAGTAAAGTGGAGGGGAAATGTGTAGGAGATCCTTAAAGGAAAGCCCAAATCTTTCCTGAGCAGCAGAAGATGTTGGACTGGCTTTTTGGTGTGGGGACATATTTTGCTACAGGTTAAACCCCAATATAGATGGGACAAAGCACTTAAGTGGCCTTAAAGTAGGCACTTAAATGCCTAAAATGGCCCAGAGGCAGGAAGACCTCCCAACATTCCCCCCCATCACAAGTAAAATCACAGCATGGGGTGGTGGTGGGTATAGCCACTTGAAATAGAGTCCATATCTTGATGCCTAATTTTACAGACCTCTTCACAACCAGCTTCCAGAGGGTCATAAATCCCTAATTTATTGGCTAAACTATGAGAAAAGAAATCCCTCTCACAATTGGACTCAGCAATCACAGCAAGAAATGTTCAAAACAATTCATAAGGTTATCCATAAATTTTTAGCTGTGAATTTAAATAGACAGCAGTAAACAAACACGTTATTTTAATTGAATATGCTTTACACTGAAATTCACTAAAACTTAAATATTTCAGGATTGCAAAAGCCTAGATTCAATATTTATCATGTGCTGTGATGAAAGGACACGCTGAATCACAGATTTCAGTTTTAAATATTAGATTGCTTCTGCAACTAACAATCATTAAATTTAAAGCAAGCTTCATTGTCATTTTCTGTAAATCTTGATATAGTCATTCAAACATTGACCAATTTTTTTTATCTTGGGAAAACAAGTAACAAACCATCATCTCAATTTGCATATAAGATAGCATGAAGAATGCCAACACAATTACTTTGATGAGTGCAAATGGCAAGCAATCATCTCCTGCATCATAATTATTTTCTCGCTTCATCAAGTCAGAAATGTTAGAGATAGGAACAGTAGGTGAAAATGCCACAGGACTAGCAGGCAGCACTCCAAGTCAAAAGAATGCCAACACAATGTCACATCAGGAATAAATACAGGCTTGATCCACTTGAGCAACCCTTTGGCAGCACTGCTGAGTATTGAGTTCAAAAGGGAGGAAATCATGTAACAGAGTGATGAGCTGAGTTTTCTGCTTCTGCACTTAACATTAAAGCTCATTCATGACAAAAAGAATGGATTTATTAATGAGGAAGGAGAAAACTCATCCTCAATCCTCAGGACAGCTAATCTGATCTCTCCAGCCAATATTTCAGTTAAGTTTTAAATCAGTTATTGTCTCTTTAAAGTCAGTCACAGTACATAAATTTTGGCCAAAAATTCTATGAATCTTTGGGGCAGATTTTGCGCTCTGTGAGATGGCAAGTTGGACATTGAAGCATGTGTCACGTACTGAAATGCACTGGTTTTAAAATACATGTTAAATTTCTGTGCCTCTGGGTTCTTGCAGATGTGTCTGTCTCCAAGGTTGTGCAATTTGTGGGATAATAACGGCAAAAATTGCTGTTCAAGAAATTTAAATATATACAGCTGTTTCAGTATAATGATTTTATAAATCCTCAAATCTGTATTCATAAAGATACGTTTAAGTTCAAAATCAAGATGGCTTCCAAGGATATATTTTGAAGATTAAGAAATAACTATCTCCAGAGAGAGCAAGGAGGACATTCCACTCGTATGATCCTGTGGGCCAAGCTGAAAGATAAACAAAACTTGTTTGAAACGTTCATTGTCATGTTGCCTAGTCTTTCAATGAAGACCTTTGTTATTTGCAAACCTCAGACTGGAAAATGAACTTGGCCTACTTATTCAATTACCATGACACCTTATTTGGACAGTGACTTGACACTTCTATGAGGTCACATGTAAAAGTGGCTATATTTGCTCCCTGCTAAAAACAAAAATAGTTGAATTTAAAACTTTTTAAAGAAATTTCATTAAAGAGTGTTCTGCAAAAAAGCCATCAGTGTGCTACAGTCAGCTAAGCAACCAAAGTATCAACTTAACTGAGAAACACCAGACCTGCACCACAACAGTGACAGAGGTAAAGTCCGTTTTTATAATTACAGTATTTTCTTCCTTTGATCTAATATTGTATGTCAGTGTGGGTGAATGTTTCCATTAAGTTTTGGAATGTGTGTGAGAAATTAAATAAATCTTCATTTTTAAATGTGTAATTGAACCAATCACTCCAAGAGTACGTTAATGCACACATCTAGATATGAATATATTGATTGCCACCAAATGTAAGGAAACAACTAAAATTTGCTGGTGGCAGCAGATTTGTAAGATTTGGAGTTTCTGCATGTCCTTTAATCCACTATCAGTCCAATCTGGATGGATACAACTGAAATAGCACGAAAGAGTGTCAGACTTAAAACTTAAATTACCCACTTACAGTAAGTGTCTGCAAACTGAGAAATGTTGACTCATAGATCAGGAACCTGATTTTGAGATTTGAACATTGCAATGCATCAGGGAGGGAGAAGGTTACTTGGATACTTTGTTCTAGGAAGCAGTTACAGCTGTTCAGTTAAATATTTCTGTTCTGGGTCCATGGCAACAAATAGGAGGATGTGACTGTTAGTGAAGTGGATATGAAATTGCAGAAGGTAGCACTGGAGAAGCATCTGATGTTCTTGCAGCATATAGAATCATAGAGTTGTACAACACGGAAACAGACCCTTCGGTCCAAATGACCCATGTTGACCAGATACATCTAGTCCCATTGCCAGCATTTGGTCTTCGTCCCTCTAAACCCTCCTCCTATTCATGTACCCATTCAGATGCCTTTTAAATGTTGTAATTGTACCAGCCTCCACCATTTCCTCTGGCAGCCCATTCCATTTACACAACACCCTCTGTGTGCAAAAGTTGCCCTCGGATCCCTTTAAAACCTTTCCCCTCTCACCTTAAAGCTATGTCCTCTAGTTTGTGTAGACTAAACAATGACTGTAGGGAGACTGAAAAAACTGATTACAGCACCATTGCTCAGGAGAACATTCAAATTGGGACACTAAAAAGAAACGAAGTTGTTCCAGTAGGGGAATGTTTAGCTAGCATGATATATATTGTTCACTGCAGCTGAGGCTGTATTGAGTAGTTGAGTAGGCTTGAGGGATTAAATGACCTACTCAGAATCACAGAATTGTAAAAGTGCAGAAATGGGCCATTCCTGCACTGGCTCTTCAAATGAACATTGTTACCTAGTACCAATCTCCTGATTCTTCCATACATCTTTGAATGCTATTACTATCCAAAACATCTTCCAACACACTCTTGAATGCCTCATACCATATTCCTGTCCATTTTCTTGGAGGTAGTGAGGACTGCAGATGCTGGAAAGTGAGAGTCGATAAAATGTGGAGCTGGAAAAATCACAGCAGGTCAAGGAGCATCAGAGGAGCAGGAGAGTAGATGTTTCTGGCCGGGACCCTTCATCGGGACTGGGATGGGAAGAGCTGGGAAAGGTGGCTGAGAAACAAATAAAGGGAGAGTCGGGCTTGGGGAAAGGTAGATGGGATTCGTTGTGGAATTCATTGCCATGGAGCACAGTAGAGGCCAGGACATTAAATGTTTTCAAGGCATTGATTGGTAAATTCTTAATCTCGCAAGGAGTTAAGGGATATGGGGAGAGTGCGAGTAAGTATTGTTGAAATGCCCATCAGCCATGATTGAATGGCGGAATGGACTCGATGGGCCAAATGGCCTTACTTCCACTCCTATGTCTTATGGATGGTGATAGGTGGATGCAGGTAGGAGGTGAATGGGATAGGTCAGTGGGAAGGATAAAGCGGAGAAGTGGTAAGAAAGGTGGACAGGTTAGGTCAGGTCATGTGGGTGGGGAGGACAGCGAAGGCTGGACCTGGGATGAGGTGGGAAATGGGGAGATTTTGAAGCTGGTGAAATTTACATTGAGGCGATAAAGTTGTGAGCTCCTGAAGTGGAATTTCAGATGTTCTTCCTCCATTTTACGCGTGGCCTTATTTTGACGGTGGAGGAGACCCAGGATGGACATGTCATTAGGGGAGTGGGAGGGGGAGTTGAAACGGCTGGCAACTGGGACATGGGGTTATTTGGAGCATGTGGACCATAGATGTTCCCCGAACCGGTCCCTCAGTTTGCATTTAGTTCTTCTTATGTACATTGACATTTCAACTCATTGATTCACAGAGGTTCAAAGGTCATTGTGGTGAAACAATTCTCACCTGTGAACCTGGATCCCAATTGGCAGTGTGTTTTTGTTGATGATGGCCATTTAGGATCATTCATTACACTGAACCCAGAATTTCAGGCATATTGACACTGTAGTGGGTATTGTTCCATTCTAAGCAACAATCCAGTCAATTGAAGTCTGACGTAGGCCTGTTTTTCATGTTGAAAGTGCAATTACTTTAAATTGATCTGCACTGGTACAATAGATCCATGACCAGCAGTAAATTGAAAATACTATTTACCTTGTTTTGCATATCTGGCAGCATCTTTGGAGAACTGTTCTGGTAAACTGCACGGTGGCTCAGTGGTTAGCACTGCTGTCTCACAGCACCAGGATCCTAGGTTTAATTCAGTAAACTGGAGGCTCCCTTTGTCATATTCCAGAAACGTTACCTTTGCCATTAGCAGCAGTGTTGAGAGAAGAGGGACTCAGTCAGTGTTTCTATTTGGAAAATTAACTGTAACCAAATCTTTGAATGTCAGTATGAAACCTTCATGGTTGGCTCACAACAGTTCATTCAGTTTAATTTATTGCAAAAATTGTGCCTATTTTAATTAGAATGCACTGTCATTACCATTACCTGCTGCTCTGATCTTTATTCTCTTTCTTCTTCAATCTTCAAAATGCTGTCTTTAAGCTAATTTTGCTTGTTTCATTACTCTTGATTTGAAATACTAGTTGTCCCAAAACGATTTACAAGGGTGTTATCAAGCAAAGTTTAACACAATGTCACAAAGGAGATACTGGAGTGTGACAGGACCTCCAGCAGCAGGAAGCAATGGTGAGAGAGGACAGCTAATGGTTTATTTCTGGAGAAATGGCTGTATTTGGGGGAAGGAGGGCTCATGGAAGAGAGAGTAGATGGATAAACTATTCTTCAACCCATTGTAAACCACAGCCTTCATACCATGTAAAGTTTAAAATACTTCTTTGTTTAAGCACAATTTTCCTTCTTGTTTGTAATGATCTGGTACCAGTGGAATAAAGAATCCTCGCTGCATGATCTTTGGGCTGTTCATGTGTTCAAATCTTGTGTTACAGCATTGTGACAGGATTTAGATTGCTGAACATATTAGAATACATTGACCTCCAAAAGGACTTTTCCCTGATGTGGCAATAGCATCATAGGGTCACACAGACATGAACAGACCCTTCTATCCAACTTGTTTTTGATGAATACTTAGGTTAATCCCCACAATGAAAGAAAATATTCTGGTATTGAAGAATTCAGTAGATATTTGATTCAATGAAGTTATACTCTTAAGACTGCATCTTTTTATTTTACTTTATTTTTGATTATGAATTCAATGGGAAAATAAAATGAGAAAGGAATTGTTATTCTTTTAGAAAGAAAGTTATTGAAATTCATTGTGCATTGTGTTTATATTGTCACTTTGCAAGTAATGTGGGGGTTGGGGGGATGGCATATGAGGGGATGGTACATCACTGGGTTGTATTTACAAAATGAGATTTGACCAGAAACAGGCTGCTGACTGATTTGTGGAATTGTGATGAGTTATAAATATCTGAACAGCCTGTGGATGTGAACAGTACAGTGAGAAGCCCTTAGATCTGAGAAGGGAAAGTGGTTTGTCTCTCACTACATGAATAAAATACCTGAAGCTAAAGAAAGCCAATTGTTTTCTCCCACTAGTTGCTGTAACTTGTTGATTTCAACTAATAAAACAGAAATGTTATAATTTGTGAACCAGTTGTTCTGTGCCTTTATGAAAATGTAAAAATAAAGGGAAATACTTGGCAAATGAAAGGACTTAGGAAACAAAAGGATCCCCTCCATTGAATCCTTAGAACTGGTGCCATTGAAATGTTTCCCCTATACTTTTTCAGAACATTTTTGTGCCTGTCTGTATGTGTGTATGCAATGAAAGTTTAGAGTGTTAACTGGAAGGGATATGTTAACAGTTCATAATCATTTATTTGGTTAGAATCTATTTATTGGAGTATCTTAAGTAGATAACCTTGTCAATGTCTTCTGTTAGTCTGAGTCCATCAGACATGTAAACTGGGGAATTTGCATACTTTGACAATTTTTTTAAACATGTCCGATGACTCCAGGAAAAGCAGAACCTGGTTTCCAGTGCTCTATCCCAGTGAGGCATAATATTACAAACATTACGTTCCATGGACACTTGTGTCTAAGATAAAGTTATATTATTAAGCTGTAACAATGTAGTATCCTTCAAGTAGAATGTTGTGCTTCAAATGATCGCCAGTAAAATGGAGTATGAGATCTTTATGTGTAGATGTAGTGTACCTGGACTTTCAGAAAGCTTTTGATAAAGTCCCACATAGGAGGTTAGTGAGCAAAATTAGGGCACATGGTATTAGGGGCAAAGTACTAACTTGGATTGAAAGTTGGTGGCTGATAGGAAACAAAGAGTAGTGATAAAAAGCTCCATTTTGGAATGGCAGGCAGTGACCAGTGGGGTACCGCAGGGATCAGTACTGGGACCACAGCTTTTTACAATATATGTTAATGATATTAGTAATAACATGAGCAAATTTGCTGATGATACAAAGCTGGGTGGCAGGGTGAAATGTGAGGAGGATGTTAGGAGATTACAGGGTGACCTGGACACGTTAGGTGAGTGGTCAGATGCATGGCAGATGCAGTTTAATGTGGATAAATGTATGGTTATCCACTTTGGTGGCAAGAACAGGAAGGCAGATTACTACCCAAAGGGAATCAATTTAGGTAAAGGGGCAGTACAGAGAGATCTGGGTGTTCTTGTACACCAGTCAATGAAGGTAAGCATGCAGGTACAGCAGGTAGTGAAGAAGGCTAATAGCATGCTGGCCTTCATAACAAGAGGGATTGACTATAGAAGCAAAGAGGTTCTTCTGCAGCTGTACAGGGCCCTGGTGAGACCTCACCTGGAGTACTGTGTGCAGTTCTAGTCTCCAAATTTGAGGAAAGACATTCTGGCTATTGAGGGAGTGCAGCGTAGGTTCACGAGGTCAATTCCTGGAATGGCGGGATTACCTTACACTGAAAAACTGGAGTGACTGGGCTTGTATACCCTTGAGTTTAGAAGACTGAGAGGGCATATGATTGAGACATATAAGATTATTAAAGGATTGGACACTCTGGAGGCAGGAAACATGTTTCCGCTGATGGGTGAGTGCCAAACCAGAGGACACAGTTTAAAAATACAGGGTAGACCATTTAGGATAGAGATGAGGAGAAACTTCTTCACCCAGAGAGTGGTAGCTGTGTGGAATGTTCTGCCCCAGAGGGCAGTGGAGGCCCACTCTCTGGATTAATTTAAGAAAGAGTTGGATAGAGCTCTCAAGGATAGTGGAATCAAGGGCTATGGAGATAAGGCAGGAACAGGATACTGATTAAGGATGATCAGCCATGATCATATTGATTGGTGGTGCAGGCTCGAAGGGCAGAATGGCCTACTCCTGCAACTATTGTCTATTGTCTATTGTTTATACCCTCAGGTCACATGATATGATGCAGTGATGATATTATGAGCATGTCTGTCCAAGGTATGCTGTCATATTGACCATTAAACACAACACATAATTACTTCTAAAATTTAGCAAATTACTCTTTTTTTGATCCATCTCTACTGGATTATTCTTTTATGGCACTACTTGTCTCAGTTAGAAAAAAAGAACATTTAATAAGGATAAAGGAAGATAACTTATATTTTTGTGGAATATGTATTTAGATTTAATATGCCAACCATTAGAAGACAAGCCATGCAGCTAAATCATAGAATCATAGAATTTTCCAGTACAGAAGGAAGTCATTCGACCCATCTGTCTGTATCAGCTCCCAAAGAAGCTGCCGAGCTCGTTCCATTCTCCAGTCCTATCTCCATAGCACCACTTAATTTTCTCTGCTCCAAGGCAAATACGTCCAGTTTTTCTAGTCTTTCCTTATGTATAAAATCGCTCATTCTCAGTATCATCCTAGCAAATCTCCTTTGAACTCTCTTCTGGGTTTTAACTTCCTTCCCTAAATAAAGTGCCCAGAACTGAACACAATTCTCCGAGTATGGTCTGACCAATGATTTGTAGAGGTGTAGCACCACTTCTTTGCTTTTATATACCATGCCTCTATATATAAACCCCCAAGAATCCTAGAAGACTTCTAACAACTGCTTCAACTTGCCTGGCCACCTCTGAGAATTATATACGTGACCATGAGGTCCTCCTGTTCCTGTACTCCCCTCAAAGTTGTACCACTGCACCTGTATTGTCTCTCCACGTTTCTTCTACCAGAATGCACTGCCTTATAATTCTCTTGATTGAAATTCATCAGAAAGGCCTGGAAAATTTCTGTCAATGGCTCTGCAATTTGCTCCCTTACCTCTCTCAGCATTCGAGGAGGAATCTCATCCATGCTTGGTGACTTCTCTTCCTGGAGTGTTGTCAGCCTTTTTAGCACATCTTTATCTATCACTATATTGCTCAGTTGCTCAACACCGATATTTTCAATTGGTCTGTTGTTACCATTTTCTAATTTGGTAAAAATAGAAGCAATGAATTCATTTAGTACCTCTGCCATGCCCTTTGCTTCAGTAAGCAGCTTATCCTACTTGTTCTTTATGAGCCCCACTCTAACCTTCACCAGTCTCTTACTATTAATAAGTTTGAAGAACACTTCAGTATTTGTTTTAGCATAGCCTACCACCCTTTCTTCATGCTTCCCCTTAGCCTTCCTTATTCCAGCCTTTGCCCCTCTCCTGCATTTGAGTTACTATTCCTGATTTCTATTGCTATTATTATTCCAGATGCATTACATGTCTCCTTTTTCTTCGTTATTTTCTCATCAATATCAAAGTAGATGCTAAACACATTGTGAAACCAATAATATTATTAAGATTTGCTTTGTCTGTTTAATGGTACTAAAATTGTAACGATGTCAATTGAATTGACTTGTTGAGTTTGGGCACTTATGTATTATCACTGGAGAAAAAAGTAAGATATTCCTTAAGTAGACAGAAGCATGATCCAGTTGAGGTGCTAGCAATAGCTTGCCTAACCATTTTGGTGACAGACAAACTACTTCTGGAAAGTATTGAAGAGAATTTCAGTTTAGGTTCTTCAGAGGGTCAGTGTCTATAACAGTAATACTCTGGTTCATCGCAAGCTTATGGAAACATGTCAGAGGCAGATTTAATTCCAGTTACTGTAGGAATAGGATTGGATTTTAGTTCTGGGGCTGGGGGGTGCGTTCTAGATCCCAAACCTGTATCATTTCATGCTGAGGCCTGACACCTGATACGGTTTTTACAATCTGACCAATTCATGGCTGAAGAGTGTGCTCACTGTCCATTAAGGTCAGTGGTGGCCCACCAGTTCTGATATATCCTTATTGGCAGAGGTGAGAGCTACTGATGGGTATAGTAGAAAGAGATCAAAAATGTCACGTGGAGCACTATTCACTCAGTTTGCAGCTGAGGTCTGCCTCCATTCCTGGCTTACAAAGGTGGCCCATGGGGCAATTGGAAAATTTCAGTCCGAAAGGATAGTGTGGCCTTAATGGTCGTAATGATGCTTCGCAGGTTTGTGGTAGTTTACTGTTCCCTTTTAACCTCCCCTGCTTCCCAAGCTAGTATAATCCAAAATGTCCCAGAGAGCGCAATATGCCAGTCTACCTTTACGGAGAAAGTGAGGACTGCAGATGCTGGAGATCAGAGCTGAAAATGTGTTGCTGGAAAAGCGCAGTAGGTCAGGCAGCATCCAGGGAACAGGAGAATCGACGTTTCGGGCATAAGCCCTTCTTCAGGAGGGCTGAAGAAGGGCTTATGCCCGAAACGTCGATTCTCCTGTTCCCTGGATGCTGCCTGACCTGCTGCGCTTTTCCAGCAACACATTTTCAGCAGTATACCTTTACCCCTACCATTAACAGGATAATGTGGGCATTCTGCATCTCATCTGTGCCTATTTAAACATTCATTACAACAATTCTAAAATGACTGTGATCAATCACAAAATGTCCAGATTTCTGTTATACCTGATTCCACCTTTGTGTCTTCTTCCATTTTTAAAAATTTAATTTAATAGTGTTGGAAGCATCTGCCATTTTGCAGATAACTATGTTAAATTAAAGCTCTGAAGGCTCCTTATTTACTCACCCATACAAATGTTCATGTTTACTATGGCTTATTTCAATTTTTTTCTCAGAATTCAGGAGGTACTGGCAAGGCTTGACAGCTGGGTAAGGAATCGAAAACATAGGGACATAGTCTCAGGATAAGGGATTGAGAGTGAGCTAAGGAGAAATTTCATCACTCAAAGGGTTATGAATCTTTGGATCTGTGTATCCCAGATGATTGTGGATACTCGATTATTGTTCACAATTAAAGCTGGCATGAGTAGATTTTTGATCAAGGAATCAATGGGTATAGGGAGTCAGTGTGAACGTGGTTGGAAGATCACTATTACAGGATACAGGAGGCTGGAGTCTATGCAATCTTCATGTTATACATCCCATGAAAATGCTGTAAACTGTACTTGAAATGATCCTTGCCAAAAACAATACTCTTTGTCACCAGAATCATTAAAGAAATGTTTTGAAAGTAGAATGCCACTAACAGGTTTCTTGTGGTTAGTGATGCAAATGATTGTGCTTGAACACAAAATTGAAGCCAGAGATTTGTTTTTGACCCAGAGGAAATTACTTCTTTGCCTCCCGTTACAATTTTGGTTCTCCTCTAGCTTGGTCTTGGGTTGACTAATGTTAGTCATTTCCTTACTCAGTCTGAGTTTTGAGAGTTGAATCATTTTGGTCTTGTCTAGTGAAACATTAGCAAAACCTAAGGGTCTGGGTGGGATGCTCTTTGGAGCATCAGTGCACTTGATGGGTCGACTGGCCTCTTTCCACACTGTAGGGATTCTATGAATCTATGAATCTATTATTGCACTGAATGGTGCGGATCAGGCCCAATGGTCTAATCCTGCTCATGTCACTTATCTCTTGCCTTGTATTTTCCGTTTTCAGATATGCCCCAAGAAGGTAGCAGTATGCATTCTTGAACTACTGGAGATTTTACGTTATGTGTCACATCTCTCTTGACTAAGAGATTGGTTTAATGTGTTTTCTGTTACGCACATGCCACATGAATGGGCACAAGATGGCACTATTACAAAGAGAAGCGATTCCTTTCCGATGGAATTACTTTGTCAGCTATGTGAGAGCTCGAAAAGAGTCACTCATAATGTGTAAGAATTAAGCTAATAATGTTGGATTCCCTTCCCTGAACATATGAGCAAGTTTTAACTATAAGCCAGCTGTAAATTTCCGAATGCAACACAAACATTTTATGATGCTAAATTATATTTCACAACAATTCATGATATCTATGTTGGATTCACACTTTACGGAGTTTGTGTCTCCTGAGCATCATGACAGGCAGAATGATGTGTCCCTTCCTCTCAGGATGAGGTAAGAATTTATTTGTCTTTTCCAAATGTAAAATTGTCGATCACAATTGTTAGTTCACAGAGAAGTTCAGGGGAATTTATTTTGCAGGGAATTGTTGCAGCATGAAATGCTTTACCAGGGGAAATGCTTAAGATCAAAGTCATTCCATCATATCAGGAAAAATAATTATAAATATTTGAAGCAGAGGAAGCAAGATAGCTTTGGGGATAAACATTGGGCTAAATGTTCAACAGAGCTGGTTTTCCATTACAGGGATTGTGAACTGTGATTACCCAACACCTAATTGAGATGAAGCAGGCAACATGTAAACTTTATGTTACCTGCTCAGCTCAATGATGGTGATATGCATCCAGAGCTAAACATGTTGGTCACTGCTACACATGGAGCAGAGCACCCACAATCATGGAACATTAACACGAGTTAAAACTCACCTGTGTTTCTTAAAGTCAGCCATAAGTGGGAAATACATTCTGACATTTACACAGGGAGAAAAGGAATAATAGGGCAGTAGGTGAGAGAGAGGATTTCCAACTTCTCCAATGCAACACTGAAGGTGTTAGCCCAGGAACTGGAAAGAAGGAGTTGGGTCAAGTTTCGAAAGGGAGCCAGGAGGCCAGGAGGCGGGCATTGCAATAGGAATAAAAGCAAATAGTCCTCAAGGTTAATGCAATAGGTTTCATTCCAAGATGTTGATTGAGTAGTGCAAAGATTTCAATGATTTTACACAATTAGTCAAGGTCAAATACAATCCTCGTATATTGCTAAATGCATTATAGCTCTATCACTTTTGTCGGCTTTCCATCTTGTGAGACAATGGTTTAGTCTGTGGCATTTAACTCCATTTAAGACATAGCCTGTTCTGGGTCAGGTGTGCCACTCTGGCATTGCAGACTCTGCCACATTTGCTGCACAGGGAGAGTTTACAGGCACACAACTTGATGGTAACTGGATTCTCTGAACCCTCTTCTCATTCAGCTGAGCTTTTTGTTTCTGCTTGTCCCTTCCAATGCCCTTCCAGAAAACCAACCTCCAGAGATCATGGCCATCAATGACAGTCTCCCAATCGGTTGTATTGCTGTCTGCTATCTTCATATCTCTCTTGTAGGTATCCTTGTAATGGATTTATAGATGTCCAACAGTTTGTGACCCAGTGGCTAGTTCATTGTACAGTGGTCATCCAAACTGGATGGTCACTGACCTGATGCATTCGTTCTTTTTCTCTCCATTGATGTTGAGTATTTCTAGCATTTTTGTTTTCACCTCCCAGTTGGTGGCTTGCCCTGGCAAGAGATGCCAAGGATATGTCAGAGAAATTGAAAGTGTAAACTCCTATTCACTAATTAGCATCTCTAGCTATCAGAACTCATATGGCCCCCTTCACTTTGCACACTTCGCCCGACTCCAATCTTCACACACTCACATACATACTTACAGATATTCAACTCTGACTGGAACATCACCCAAACCAATTGCATAACATTCTATGTAATAACGAAGGAGATCTGTTGTCCTTTCTTGGTTTGGTCTACACACGACTCCACACCGTAGCAATGTGGTTGACTCTTAGTTGGTCTCCAGACGACATGGATAGGCAATAAATGCTGGCTTAGCAAGCAATGCCCACATCCCGGGAATGGATAAAAGAGAAACAACTCATGAAATATTTACCTCTCTCTCGAGGGAAAACATGACACATAAGTGGAAGGAGAAGTCAAGAACTGGAATGGTGGCTGTGGACAAGCACATCTGCATCTCTCTGTCCCCTGGTGCCCTGAAGTATTAATATGACAGTCACTGCAGAAATTGCAGCAAGCACAAACATAAGAAATGCGAGAGATACTCGATGGGTCTGGTATCAGCAGTGGAGAGAAATCAACTCAGTTTTCAGGCTTTAATCTTTCATTGTGTGATCTGAACAGTTAACTTTATTTCTCTATGCATGTGTGCTGCCTGAGACGCGATCTATTTTCAGCATTTTCTGTGTTTATTTCAGATTTATAACATCTACAGTATCTTGCATCTGAATTCGAACGGGCATTGCCAAAACCATCCTGAATACCCAATGAACCTTCTGTAATTCTTCTTTGCCACAGTACGTTTTGAAGTACAAGATGCAGGTAGATTAGCCATGTACTTCTTGTTTCCTATCCAGAACCTCCAGCCCTAACACCGCATTGCTGCATTCATGTTTTCAGATACCTTAGACTGCTGCCTCACCTGTCAGAAGATGAAGAGTATATTTCCGAGGAACATGTGTCATTACTAGATGAGACCTGCAGCCACCAGGTCAAGTGCTGACTCTTTGCATATTTTAAGGAGGTAGAATTGAAGGTGGTTCCCAATCCTATTCCCCTTACAATGGTTCTTGGACTTTAGGGATTTTATAAAAAACAAAATCACATGATCGCAGCATTTAGCTCAGCCATAAAATTGTTAACTAAAGTAAACCAAATGTCCTGATACAAAATCTCTAAACTAGTTTAAACTTCACAACACCTTGATTGGTTTGTTCATTTTAAATCTCTCTCCTATTTAACCTTGGATCCCACCCAAAACACACAAAGTCACCAAAATGTATTTGGAGAGAAATCTTGTGAAACCACAGGCAAAACCTCATGTTGCTGCCCAAACCTTAAGTACTTCAAACCCAAGGCCCTGGATTTGATTGTTACCCTTAGGTTACCTTAACCTCTCAGCACAAAATCCCTCTGATTAGGCTACTAACTGACAATCGATGAGCCAGGTTGACCATTCCTGACCTTTCTTTATGACTGTAGGCCCCTCCAGAAAAGGTCACCATGATTTGGCTGGAACACTAACAATCCCCAATACACCTCTTCTGCCTGGCATTGATTGTAGGCCTGAGTCAGACTAACCTGGCCTGACATTTCTGCTGAGGCAGCTCAGTCACTTCAGTTTTTGCCATTTTTTAAAAATTGTGATTCATATCAAGCACATCACAATCACAACAAATGTTTTCCTGTTAATCGTGATGTCTGAGACTAGTCCTCCTTGATGTATTTCCCACAGTTCAGCCAGGTACGGTCAGTTGCACAATGAAAAACGTCAAGACAACATGATCAATTTCCAATGATTCTGAATATCTCTTTTGCTGTTTGGGGATGACATGGCAAGAATACCTAATCCTTAGCTGGACAAAGATTTGAACTATCCATTGCTTCCTCAATAGGAACTTGTCATTGTCATACTCGGTATTAGATGATCAATCTCTTGACTGCATCGGGCAATGTTTGGTATATCCTTGCACCATTGTCCTATGATAGCATTCAGATGATATTGAATTCCTCATGCTGAGCCACAGTTCAAATTTAACCTTTGTATATTTGTGCTGAGTGCTGTTTTTATTTGCAGCACTCTGTCCATGAGTTTTGAAGTTCTTTTTGCTCCATATCTCATTGAATCCAGTCAGACTAATCCACTCCAATGCCTTGTTCCAAGCCAGCTCAAACTGCTTGGGTCTATGGCAAGGGGCGTAGTGGGAAACCCAAAAGCCTAGAGCTGCTCGAGGATGTCCTACAAGTCTGTCAGCTGTAGCCCCCACTGAACGTCAGCAGTTTCCTCCAGCTCTGGTGCAATCACTGGATGGCAATGACAATAACAAGGTCGAAGAGTGTGGTGCTGGAAAAGCACAGTCAGTCAGGCAGCATCCAAGGAGCAGGAGGGTCGACGTTTCGAGCATAAACTCTTTATTAGGAATTCTTCACCTACGTCCTGAAGCAGACCCTTCCTCCATCTACAAGGATCTCAGTGAGTTTCTCTCTCACTGCATCCCCGAGGTCATCTCCTCTGCCTGAAGCTCTTCAGCCACATCCTGAAGCAGACTCGCTACCACGACCATTTTTTCCTCCCCTCCCATGACACTAACAAGACCAGTACTAAGAGAATGCACAGGAGTGAATCATTCAGTGTTTTATGTATTGTTGGAAATATTATTGAATAAAGTTGGCATGCAATGGTATTTTCATGTTTTTCTTTCAGGAACCACTGCCAAAAGGACACCCTGGGAGTCTGTGGCAGGGGGGGTGTGGAAATCTAGGGAATTCTGAGCTGTGGTGATGTGGCATGTTTTCATGCCAATCCATCTATAATGATCTTGTCCTGGATGTGTCCTCCTTCACTGCTCCTCTGTTTTCTCCTCCTTCTCCACTCTTCTTCTTCCTCCAGAAATGTTTACTTGGTGACAAGGATTTATTTCCAGCTTCTATTAAATGGAGCATAAACTTAGAGGCATGTTCTGCTGTGTATTAGGGGGCTCTTTGAGACAGTTGAGACAGCATGCCTGCTTTATAAGAATGCTAATGATTGCATGAAAACTTCCTCTTTATAGCATGACTCCTGTTATATTACTCACATGCTGTTGGGTGGCAGTAGAGGGTCCTGAGCCACACATACAATAAATAGCCCATGTTGCCAAGCAGCCAACTTCTGGTTCTACAGGATGGCTCAGTGATGGTATGAGCAACCGAATTGCACAGGATGAAAGTATAAAGTTGCTGTCAGGGTACTGGTTATTCACGTACACGATGCTTGAGCATTATTGCACACCAGTTGTACAATCAGAGAGTGGAGCTCCATGTGATTGTGGTACATCTCCCTGTTGGAATGTATTACTTGTTGGGCACTAGTGTATGTTCAGTGGCTTGCTGCATCACTATCTTCGAAAATGTTACCTACTTGTTCCTTCTTGCTGTTCTCTGTGTACAGAGAGAAGAAGCAAGTCCATTTTTTAGTGTAACAAGATTTGGTGATCTTCCAGATGCAGTAGTGTGCAATGAACCAAGAAATTATGGAAATGAAGGATCCTAAGGTGTAGAAATTGAGGATAATGGTGCATTGTTAATCAATGACTGCACCCACCTTGCCCACCTCCGCATGTCCTGGTCAGGTTAGAGGAAGTGACATTCCTGATGAAGGGCTTTTGCCCGAAATGTCGACTTTCCTGCTCCTCGAATGCTGCCTGGCCTGCTATGCTTTTCCAGCACCACTTTGATCTAAACTCAGATTAGAGGAAGTTGTCTAGTTTGTGAGAACCTTCTTAGTGGATTGAAGTTGCCTCAACCTCCTGGCTGTGCTGTAGGTAGAAAAACTATTTTTTGAATACCCTTGTTGAGTCTGACCTTCTGTTGACAGCTCTCATCATCCTTTTCCTCCCACTGTGCAGAATCCCCACTCTGCACCCCACTCTTCAGCTCCCAGGTGTACTACAGACCAAGAGGAACAGCAACATTATCTCCCAAGAACGACAGCAAGTTTTTTGCTTCAAAACCTTCAAAAGCCACTGAACTCCATGCAAAAGTCTTATACTACTCCCTCCTTACTCAAAGAACTTGTGCTAACACTAACAGCCAAAAACAATGCTTTCACCAAGTCAACAGCCACGAAAGAATGTCATAACCAACTCATTTACTCCAATGCTGATGCCTTAAAGTGCTTATGGAAGGTTGTATATCTTTCAGAGAGGGAATCAACAGGATCTGCAGGGGCCAAAATGGAGGCTAGCTGCCAGTCAGCATTACGCAAGAATGAATGTCACAATCTGCCCACGGTACACCCTTTTGACGCATGCACTGAATGCCAGCGCTATTGCCCTTCCAAATATTAGAACATGAGAAATCAGAACAGGAGGAGGCCATTTAGCCCCTGGAGCCTATCCCATTATCTGATTGTTGCTCAACTCTCCTACCTGCCTCCATAGCTCCTGCCTCCCACCTCCCATGTCAATCGTACATTTATCTAACTTATCCTTGGATGTCCCAGTCTCCACTGCTCTCTTGGTAAGAAAATTTCAAATGCTAATGACTCCCTGAGAGAATCAATTTCTCTTTATCTTTCTGAAATGGGAGGCTCCTTATTTTGAAACTGTTTTTCCTAGTTCTGAATTCTTCCATAAAGGAAAACAACCTCTCAGCATCTAGCTTATGAAGCATCCTCATAATATTATATATTTCATGAACCTCTAATTCTACCTAATTCCAAAGTGCATTAGTTCATCCTGATCAACTAGAAGACCAATTTCTCTTCCCTGGAAAGAGCCAAGTGAACCTTCTCTGAACTGCTTCCAGTTCAGGTAACGTAAGGAGCCTTAGCTCCTGTAGGCATCTCTCTCTATTGCACAGATACCAATTGATTATGCACAGCTTAAGGGTAACCAGTAGGTAGGCCTCCATGAATGATCACATGTTGTTAGCTTTTCTTGGACCATGACTTTGATAACTGAACTAACTGACGCCAACCTCCCTCACCCACCCTTAGGTAGGGAGACACAGCACTCTAGGTATGGTCTCACCAATGCTTTTACAGTTGTAATAACACTTCCCTACTTTTACAGTCGTAACAACACTTCCCTACTATATACCTCATTGTAATAAAAGCCACTATTCCATTAATCTTCCTAATTACTTGACTGCACACAGGTATTTTGTAAGTCGTGTATGAGAATATCTGATCCCTCTGTATGGCAGCACTCTACAGGCTCTCTCTTTTTAAATAACATGATGTGGAGATGCTGGTGTTGGATTGGGGTGGATAAAATTAAAACTCACACAACACAGGTTAATATCCAACTGGTTTATTTAGAAGTATGAGTTTTCGAAGTGCTGCTCCTTTGTCAGATAGCTATCTAAATGACATTCTGCCTTTCCCATGTGGACAATCACATGTTTTCCCACAATATGGTCCATCTATCAATTGTTTTCCCACTCACTCACTTGACCTACCTATAGTTCCTTTACAGACTCTTTGTGTCCTCCTCACAACTTGCTTTCTTATCTATCTTTGTATGATTGACAGGTTTGGCCATAATGCATTCAGTCCTTTGGAACGTACAGATGAGCCAATGAACAAAAAGCAAGGAGTGTGCTTTACAGCGCCTTGAGTTTGCACTGCTGTTTAATAAGACCACAGCGGATCTGATTCCGACCTCAAATCCACACTCCTCCCCTCCCTTTGCTTACTAAAATTCAGGGAGCCTAGTCACAAATGGCTCCTTATCTTTTTCATTTATCTTCCCTGGCGCCATCACAGATGATGAAATTTGAATTCAACAAAACACCTGGAATTAAAATGCTGGCCTAATGGTGACCATGCAATCACTACAGATTCTCATAAAGACCCACCTGGTTCATATATGTCCTTCAAGAAAGGAATTCTGCCTATCCTTACTGGTCTGGCCTACATGTGACGAAAGACCCCCAAACATGTGGACTCTTAACTGCCCACTGGGCAATTAACAATGGACAGTAAATGCTGGCCTAGCCAACAATGCCCACATCTTGTGAACAAATTAAAGAAAATGTTTCCACTTCCTGGTTTCCTGAACCAAAATCGATGATGCGTTAGGCTGATAGGTTTGCAGCCGATAGGTTTATTCTTTTGATTATTTTTGAAGGAAATGTTTAATTAACTACCCTCCGGTTTCATTGTAAAACTGTATATTTAGAGAGGAGTGAAAATTGAGGCCAGAGCCTTTATTATTTTCTGTCTTATTTTTTTCAACTGCCTCAGCTGAATGTCATCAGGGCTATAACAGCCTCGAGCTCTGCCAACATTTTCCCTACAAATGTTGCACAGTCTACAGCCCCAGCAATCCATATTTATACTATAATGTCTCCAAAGAGATGGTGTTTATATGTGGTGATTTATAGCAGAGCTAGTGCTAAGAGATATGGGCCAAAGACAAGCATGTGGAGTTAGGCCATGGATTAGTCATGATCATTAGCCGTTGAATGGTGGAACAGGCACAGTTGGCAGAATGACTTTCTCCTGTTCTTATGTTTCTGTGTTCTTATGCTGCCATAAGTATAGGTTAGCTCATTTAAACTTTTACTGATATTGCCTTTGCACCAATCTGAGTAAATTATGTGATAGTTTATTTTGACTTTTGCTTTAACTAAAAGAAAGAAGAATGTGCATTCCTTTAATGTTTAGCTATTTATGTAGATTATAATCACGCAGGAAAGGATATTAGTTTCAGTTATTGGTCAAGCAAGGGCAAAGATCTCTGATGTGTTATAGAGGATGGATTGAAGAATTTGTCATTTTTGAAAATGGGGTATAAGTGATGGAAATAGAAAGAAAGCGAGAATGTGAAACAGATGTGAACACTTTATTGATAAGTTAATGCTGTTTTCAGCAATTGCTGAAGTGTTCTCCGATTGACTGTACTCTTCTCTGTGCTGCCTTCAATGACAAGGGCCGCTCACATCTGAATTTTCATTGCTAGGCTTTTTTGGATAGCAAAGTTATATAAGAGATTTTTATCTATAATATTGGGCTATTTGTTCTGAGATATATTGCAGCCTCTCTTCCTGACTGACTAGCTTTTAAGAGCCTTGTGTTTCTATCTTTGATAATGTAGGTTAAGACATGGGCCCCATGGCAGCTCACCTAATTGCAAATCACAGGTGGGCCATTATCGAGAGCAGCAAAGTATATGTCTTGTCACTTACAAGCCATTCACTTGGTTATCTTTTTAAAGAGCTCAGAGCACAGGATTCCTTAAGATGAGCTTTTTCACTTTTTTTTTAATGGGATATAAGCATCGCTGGCTGGGCCAGCATTTATTGTCCATTGTGAACTACTCTTCAGATGGTGGCAGTGGGCTGCCTTCTTACATTGCTGCCATTCTGGTCACTGGCTTCAGTGTGAAGGATTGCCTGCATCTGGACAGTTGGTGAATGCTAGTCATTCCTGATAAGAAAATTATGGAGGATGAAAGAATTTCACAAAGCTATTGATGAGCCACCTATTGCAACCTACCCGTGCACTACACCATGATTAAACTGTATGGTTTTATCACACTCGTGCCTTGCTGTTGTAACAAACTGGAGAGTCACAGCTCTCCGAAGAAGTGTTCCTTTTACCTAACAACTACATACCTGATTAGCATCCTGAATGGGTATTTCCTTCAGTGGCTGGTTAAAGTGACCTGTTGGCATCAAAGTACAGTATAGCGGCTACATTTACTGCCATGGACAAAGCTGGCTCGACAAATGGTTTTAGCTGCAGGTCTCCAGGCTGAAGCAGACAGATTTCTCCTCGAGCCTTGTGAGTGAAGCATACCCAGCTCCTCAAAAACATCTTTGTACAATCCATATTGTCATAGACCTTTGCAGGCCCCATCATTGTCAAATTCCCCCTCAGCCTTCCCTTTCTTTCCATGTCCCTGCTCCCCCTACCTCATTCAAATTGCAAATGAGAGAGTATCCATTGGGAATTTCATCGCTGATGTTTAGTGGGTGGGAGCAGATGTACTCCAGTGGCCTGTCAATTCCTCAGGTTCTTGGGGAGAAGTATATCTCAGAACCCAAATAGCAGACAATTACAAATCTTCAAAAAAGCAAAAAAAAGGGGGGTGCTATAGTGGCTCAGTGGTTAGCACTGCTGCCTCACAGTGCCAGGGAGCCAGTTTCGATTCCAGCCTCAGGCGACTGTCTGCGTGGAGTTTGCACATTCTCCCTGTGTCTGCGTGGGTTTCCTCTAGGTGCTCTGGTTCCCTTCCACTGTCCAAAGATGTGCAGGTTGGGTGAATTGGCCACGGTAAATTGCCCATAGTGTTCAGGAATGTGTAGGTTAAGATATTAGTCAGGGGCAAATACAGGATAATAGGGTAGGGGAATGGGTCTGGGTGGGTTACTCTTCAGAAGGTCGGTTGGACTTGTTGGGCTAAAGGGCCTGTTTCCATACTGCTGGGATTCATTGATCTATGATCTACGAGAAAAGCATGTGTCAAAGTTATATCGGCTGAAGGCTCCAGAAAAGGGCAAACTCACTTGTTTTAACAGTTGTGGATGACCTGTGAGACTGTCTCCTAATATGAGGAGGTGCATAGATACTGATGTTTGTATTGGCTTCTTTCCCCATATTCACATTAGGTAAAGCATACAAAAATCTGTAACTGTATACACCGTGGCTCAGTGGTTAGCACTG